>NC_137786.1:156540598-157168098 GCF_963383645.1 Muscardinus avellanarius
CCAACCTATGTTTCATTGGCACATTATGCAACTGAAAACACGGGATATTTATTTACAAACTAGGCAGATTGCAATGTAGACTGAATAAGTTTTGCTTTGCATATGTATGAAGATAAATTGTAGACACTACTCAGTAGGGCTGCTGTTAAAGCTACCTTACTGCTATACTTGCAATTTGGTGGGTGATTATACAATGAATAGGACTCAAAGATGTTAAGAGCCACAAATTGATCATGGTAAAAATCAAACAATTAGTTCTAAATGAATTTTTTTAAAGGAATTTTGACATTTTAGTAGGCCATGAAATTAGGATCAATAGACAATCTACACACACTTTCATCAGAGAAAGGAGACATCAGGGAATGGAGGAAATGAAAAGGGAGGGACCTTCTCACCTTGTTCTTTGCTGTTATTCTACCCTCACCCTCTGTTCCCTGTCCCCTTTTGCCATTCTTTTCCCTTCTGATACTAGTTGTGTTGCGCGTGTCCACACCTTTCTTTCTCCTGTTCCATCAGCCCCCAAGATATACTATGAATAGAGAACACACAAGTCCATTAGAATTGGTGGGCAGAGAGATATTATGTTTTTTTAATTTCAAGTTTTGAGTTGTCCTTGTACTTGAAATATGCACATGATAAGAAGGAGATTGCCAATTCAATTCACATTGTCTTGAAGAAAAAAAAAACCCAAAGGCTCTTTTCAAGTTTTTCTCCATAATGGAGACTTTCTTGGATTGCAGACTCTGTAATTATGCTCATTGAACAAATACCTTGAAAGGGAAGTAATTCCAAATAATATATCAAAGATTCAATTTGACATGTATTTACTAAATGCCTAACATGCCTATGCATTTGTGTATTCACTTACAATGAAAAGATATGGTGAGTTCACGTTCTGTGCCAGTGCTGTGCTCAGTGTTGAGAATCCAAAACTAAAAAAGCCACAGGATTCCTTCTTTCAAGAATTTACAGCTTAATGGAGGGAAAAAATAAGAGTATAAAAGATCAACTGCAGGGGAACCAGGGAGAACTCTACAAGCAGGGAGAGCTGTGATTTTAAGCAGAGGCTGCATACCAGTTATCTTTTGCTTAAGGGAATAGATGGGCTACTGGAAATTTGGCAATAAAACAAAGTTTATATAAATTGCAACATTTTCCTACAACTCCACCATAAAATTGGAAATGTTTTCCCACAGAAGAGCCTTTCAAAATGCTGACTCCAGCCAGGCATAGAGGTGCATGGCTATAATCCCAGTACTTGGAAGGCTTAGACAAGAGGATCCCGGGTTCAAGAAGAGGCATGGCAGGGCATGGTGGCATACTCTTGTAATCCCAGCATTTGGGAGGCTGAGACTGGAGGATCACGGTTCGCAGACAGCCTCAGCTACTTAGTGAGGCCCTCTGCAACTTAGTAAGAACTTGTTTCAAATTAAAGAATAAAAAATAGGGCATGTGGTGTAGCTCAGAGGTCAAATGCCTCTGGGTTCCATCCCTAGACCAGCAAAAAAAAAAAAAAAAAAAGAGGCAATCTAGCAAGTCCCTGTTTCAAAAACAAAATAATAATAATAATAATAATAATAATAATGATGATGATGATGATGATGGCTGGGTGTATACTTTGAGGTAGACTTCTGGGCTCAATCCCTAGTGCCACAAAATAAGAAAATTAACAAAAAATGCTGAATGCAAAAGTTGGCATCACAGAAAACATTGTGCCTATATTTTGCCAGCTGAAGACTGTTTTCTCAAGGTAAGTCCTGGTTTCCTTTGCAGTTCCCATCTGGCCACTCTCCATTCTCTTCTCATAGCACTTTTCTGATTCTAGGATTGATGCTACCTTGGGGCTGGAAGTATTCCTTTCTTTCTAAGTGGCATGTCCTGTCTTCACAGCCGGCCTCTGGATTTTAGTCCTTCCTTCCTTCCTTCCTTCCTTCCTTCCTTCCTTCCTTCCTTCCTTTTTTCTTTCCTATTGAGATATTTATGGCATGCAATAGAGTCAAACAAGATGTATTCCAGACTGGAATGCTTATGTGGCTTCAAGTATATAAGATGAATAACTTCCTATCTTCATCTGTTTTCCTTAAGAATTAATTTAGGATGAAGAATGTGTGTGTTTATTCATTCATTTAATAAATATTTATTGGCTGCCTACTATGTACAACTAGAAAAACACTTCCCAACTTCATGAGCTTCCCAGGTCGCCTGGGAGGACAAGCATTAAATGTTTGTAATTGTGATAAAGCTACATAAGACAAATATAGTTTCTATGAACACATATAGAGGGGGAACTGATATTTTTGCACTTGTGGGGGGCACATGTGTACTCCAGCCCCATATTATATTTTAAAACAGGGTCTTATTAAGTTGCATAGGATATCACTAAATTACTAAGGCTGGCTGCGAACCTGTAATCTTCCCGTCTCAGCTCTGAAGGATACGTCGATTTGTCCAGATGAAGAAATGGGCAAACGCTCTTAGATAAGAAGGACCCTGGTGGTTCTGAGGAATTTTGAGATCAGTAGGGCCATAGCATAGACAACAAAAAAGAGAGTGTGAAAGAAATGAATGAAATTCAGCTTTGTAATCACATTTCTGAGTTGGAATACTGGCTTTCAACGGCATCAATTGAAAATGCTTCTTTTCTTTCTTCTTCTTTTTTTTTTTTTTTGTGGGCTCCAAATAACAGAATTCTATCTTATTGAAGTTAATATAAAAGGAGAAATTATCTGCATAAAAGTAAATCCAGAACCTGATGCGCTGGCTCATGCTTGTAATCCCAGTACTTGGGAGACTGAGACAGGAGGATTGCAGGTTCACAGCCAGCCTCAGGAATTTAGGCCCTCTACAGCTAAGTGAGACCTTGTTTCAAAATACAAGAATAAAATAGGGCTGGGGTGTATCTCAGAAGTAGAATGCCCCTGGTTTGCATCCCCAATATAACAAAAAAATTAAAGAAAGTAAGAAAAGAAAAAAAGTCAGTCCAGGGTTGAACTAAGGCTCATTAAAATGGACCCAGATTCAGACTATGTCCATGGCCTGTCGTGCATTCCTGGTCCATTGCTTTCTCAGGCCCTCATCAGGAAATGGCCACTGCAGCCCCAGGCATGAGAGCCCCATTTGGGGAGGAGGAGGGGGAGATGTGCAAAGTGAGTTGCATTTATAGAAAAGGTCAAAGCTTCCCGGAGATCCTTGGGAGACTTCTGGCTTTTGCATCATTGGCCAGAAACCAAATTTTGAGGAGGGAAAGGAAAGTGAGAATATAGATCTCCCAACCTTAACAGTGGAGGCAAATGAAGCTGGGATTGGGAATTGGGAATGGGTATTGAACAGTGTCTGTAGCAACCACTCTTTGGCCTCATGGTCTTAAGCAAGTAACTCAACTTGCAGTTCCTCATTTAAACAATGGGATAAGGAGGGGCTCCATTTCAAGGACTGTCTGCATTCTCTTATTTGTTTATTCATTCGCTTAATAAATATTTATTGACTGCTGTGTACAACTCAAGGTCATTTCTATGCTTGGGACCTAATTAATAATTAAGCATTTAATCCAGATGAGCTCTGATGGGATGCTTGACAGTTTTACAGCAATCCAATAATGAAGAACAGAGCTTTGTAGGCCATGTTGACAATTGTGCATTTGTGAGAAGGTAATAAAGGAATGTAATAAAGGCAGAATGATCATATTTGTGTTTTCAGAGGATCTTTCAATTTATTCTCTAACAGGTATCCTTCATGCAGACTTTAAGCATGATGCTTTGCTTACCTGTCTTTGCTCTCTGGCAACTTTTCTTTTGAGTTCTTGTTTTGGCAATCTAAGTTGTTTTCGGATGTATGAAATTAGAATCAAACGCAGGTGTACAAGGTCCTTTGATTTTGTTTTTTAAAAAGACCTGCTCAACTTGGGACAACTTAATGCCAGAATATTCACAGATTTCTATCAAGATTTTTAAATCAATTTGGCTGATAGTGTGCCTAAAAAATAGGGGGGGGGGAAATCCCCAAGATTTTGGTTCATTTATTGAACCACTGCCCCCACCATTATGAGCCATGACAAGCTTACACGTTAAAGAAAAAAAAGAAAAAGAAAACAGAGCTGCAACATTCCTTTCACACTCCCACTCACCCCTGAGGTTCTTCCACTTCCTTCCTATAGCTTTTTTTAGAAGCAAGTGTGTTTTTCTCACATCCGGCAACAAAGGATGTTTTGTGCCACTACTGAGGTTTGTGTTTGTGACTTACTTTAGAACTCTTTCTAGAAAGTGCTATTGCTATTTTCATAGAATTAGTAGAACTTCATCATGAGTGAAAGTGACTATTTTGTGTGTGTGTGGATTTGCCACTAGTGAAGTGCAAGTCACTTTCTCCTATGTGATTTTTTAAAAAATACATTTAATAGGAACTGTGAAAATTTTTCAGACGTCCTACACAAATTTTATCATTAAAAATCCATGTTTAATAAATACTCTCAGGGTATTGTATATAATCCTTGTATAGTTTTTAAAGAGTTTTCATCTCTTTCAAAAATACTGGTGAGTGTGTCATAGGGAAGAGGTGCCATGGTGATTATCCATATCATTGGTAATTTTTCCAAGAGAAATACCATCTAGAGCAGTTCACAGTATTCCATGCAGCCATTAGTTGTCCTGATGTTAGCTGTTTTCATCTAATTTTCTGGGCAATGAGACAGAGTGGACTAAATGGAATTCTCAGATGGTTGAGAATTAGACCATCAATCCTAGGAAAACTTCTCATTGTCAGATAATATAAATCATCTAAAACATATGCTAGAACAGGTTCACCTCTTCTGGAGGAGAAATAGTGTTTATATCCCACGCTTTCTCTCTCAATGATAATAAAAAAAGATACTAAATGAACCTCTAAAGATTTTAGACACATTTGGTGTCAGTGTGCTACCAGCAAAAACCCCTGTAATCAATATACTACAAAGAAGCAGTGCTTGCCTGAATGCAGAAATAACAGCCTGAGCGACTTCATAAACAAGACTGCGTTGAAGATAGTCTATCTGCTTTTAGTAAATGACAAGCCCGGTAGTCTGGATATGAAGATTTCTTCTCCTTGGGGATTTGTAATTCTTCTTACATTGGCGTTAAGGAAGAGGCACTTGGATTTCAAGATCAATGTCATGTCTAAATTCCTTAGCATTTGTCATGTTAGATCAGCACATCTCAGGTGGCTTTCAATACTTACTTTAGCATTGATTTTTCCTCTACTAGGGTAAATCAAAAGAAGATTTAGAAAACCAAAGCCAGTTTTCCTTGGAGTTTTCTCAGAAACAAAAGGAAACTGTGATGTGGATGGGGTGTTTTGGGCTCATCTTTATATATGATGAAAGTCACTGTGTGAATCTCTTTCTTGTATGGGGTAGATTCTACTCTATGCAGAGCTGTGATTGGGTCCTGCCTATATCCATTGAGGGGGCAACCCTGTGTAAAGGTCATAAGAGATTCAGGTAATTCGTCACTAGAAAATGCAGACAATAAAGATACTTGACTCACAGGCTTTTGTGAAAAAGGCAGAAGGCACAGTTGACGTAAAAAAATGTGACAGAAGCCAAACTGCTTGTTTTTAAACCCAGGCTGCACCGCTTATGGCTGATACAGTGGTGGGCAAGTGTCACATAATCTTTCCGTGCTTCAGATGCCTCGTCTGAAGATGACAATGATGTTACTACTCTGGTTTGTGGGGCTGCTGTATATTTCAAGAGAGCTAGTAAAAGTAAAAAGGCTAAGAACAATGCTTTACACAAAGTATTACATGAAGTTTGCTTTTATTGTGGGCATTAAATGTAATGGCTGTGAAATGTTTGATACATATGTAGGAGATAATGATGAACTATTATATAATTAAACTAGAGAACTCAATGCAATGTGTAGTACATTTTCAGTACTCAATAAATATTGGCTGACTTCATTATCTATTGCATATGTCTGTCTGTGTGTGTATCTAATGAGAGACATATTCCCCAATAATATAATAAGATTTTATGAAGCAAAGTACTTAGAACAAAATGGAAATTAAGCAGGTAATATAGAAATATTTTTGCTACTTACTCTGTATGGTGTTTAAAGGATTTCTTTTGTTTACATTTGTAGGCTTCTTTCTCCCACTGATGATGATACGTCAACATTTTCAAACATGGGTATAACTTCTAGCATTTCATAACATGTTTTGAAAATCAAAAGAGCTAATCACTGCTTATTGTTTTTTACCACCATAGAATGTTAAAACATAGTTGGCTTGGGGGTTTGACTAGAAATTTAGTTTAATCAATAATAATAATAATAATAATAATAATACTGTAGGAAGTTTCCAATTTATAAACAATTTACATCCTAAAATTTTTATAAAGCAAGAATCTGAATCTCATGATATACTTTTTTCCATAAAAATATGTTATAAAGCCAGGAATGGTGAGGCACCTCTGTAATCCCAGTATATAAGAGGTTGAGACCAGAGGATTGCAGGTTTGAGGGCAGCCTCAGCAAATTAATGAGAACCTCAGTAACTTAGTGAGAATCTCTTTCAAAATAAAAAGGGCTGGTGGTTTTTCTCAGAGGTAAAATGTTCCTGGGTTCAATCCCCAGTATCAAATATGTGTGATTGTGTTAATACATACATATATATTCAGGCCTACCTAATTATCTCAGTACCTCGGAGAAAAGTTAGTAGTACTATAAAACACTAGTCACTGTTTATAATTCACAATATGTACTCTGAATTCTCACAAAAGAGATGTCAGAAACACATTTCCACTCAATCATGAAAACTCTGGTATGAGAGACCTGCTTCCTCCTTCCTGACTCCCCATCATCTACATGGAGTTTGGAGAACATGGTTTTCATTAGCCTCAGGTTTTTGGGAAACATTAATGGCAGAGGAGCATGAAGGGTGGTGAGGTGGAAATTCTATTGCTATGTGTTTGTAATGTGTAAAGGCTACACTACTAATAGAGATAGAAAATTGTTTAATCTTTTGGCATTTGTCTTATTTGTCCCCTACTCTCCCTCTAACCTTCGCCAATACTCCACAAATTACCCAAGGCCATGGCCCTAGGGCTAATCCCAGTTGTTTCAGTCTTAGATCTTTCTGCAGGTACTCAAAGTATAGAGTCAGTGGAGAAGGCTTTCAGATGAAAAAATACCCCTTTAAAAAGGTAACCATTAAAAGAATGAAGACACTGGGGATTTAACTCAGTGGTGGAGGGCCTACCTAGCATATGCAAGGCCTTGGGTTCCATCTCCATCCCTGAAAGTTTTTAAAAGTTTACATTGTTAAAGAAGGAAAAAAAAAATGTATAATGTCATTATCACCAAACAAATCACTGTTAATTTTGAGTCAAGCTTGATCTAATTGTCTGGCCATTCCAAAAAGTTTCCCTCACTACTGAGTCTATATGTAAAGAGAGCCTTGCAGAGAAATTGAGCTCTTTGCAATTTGAGACATATCCATCACTTATTACTTCTCACAGAAGAGAGAATGACAGCACCTTTCTGTTTCCTCATGATCTGAAGCTGGGAATGTGATATCAATTTATTCACTCACTCCACAAACAGTTACGAAATGTGTGGTCTTTGCAGCCAGAATCACCATTTTTTTTTAGCTCAGACATATTATTGGAACATCATGTTTGGGGTTTGGGAAGAGTGGTGGAAGAATTAGAAGTTTCATTTTGGACATGAGTTTGACCTGCCTCCTAGATATCTAAGTGCAAATGTCCAGCGGGCAGGAATTCACAAGCAAAGTCTGGCCTAAAAGTATACATTTGCATATTGAAGACTGTAAGATTGAATGAAAATACCAAGAGAAGAAGTGTATGGACTTTGGTGTTTGGACTGAGTGACAGTACTCTCCAATATTTACTGTGACTACAAATTAGATTTTCTACATTCATTGGCAAAGTCCATTATATTTTATACAATCAATACATTTCAGTTTGGACAAGCCAAATCTGTAGCAGTGACTACCAAATTGGAAAAGACAGGTATAAATAATCAATTAAGATAATAATCAGTTAAGGTGAGGTAGGTTGGTAGGAGGTTGTTGGTAGGGTGGTAGCTTTAATTTTC
This sequence comes from Muscardinus avellanarius, assembly GCF_963383645.1. Taxonomy (NCBI): domain Eukaryota; kingdom Metazoa; phylum Chordata; class Mammalia; order Rodentia; family Gliridae; genus Muscardinus; species Muscardinus avellanarius. The sequence continues at coordinate 156,548,686 of NC_137786.1, forward strand.
CCACTGAATGAAATTAGTTCATCCAGAAACAGGGAGTAAGAGTTGGGAAGAATGTTCTGGAGATTTGAGGAGGGAAGAGATGGTGTGAAATGGTGATGCAGAAATGAATGACACCGTTTTAATAAAACCAGAAGGATGTGTGACAACTGGTGCAGCACCAATGATCATCTGAGGTAATTAGCCCAGGATTCAAAGCCAAACTCGCAATTCTGAGTGTGTGGTTTTCTTCAGTCACCTCTACTTTGCAGGGATAGGGGCAGAGGGCTTGTGCAAAGTATATTTAAACAAGGTGACATGAATGGAAAGGCAATCTCCAATCTGTCCCATCAGCAAAAAAGGCTCACTTTCCCCATAGAAATCTTGACCTTTTCCCTTTCTGATCTAGATTTTATCCATGTGGCTTGGGGTAGGAGTATGAAATGTTAGGCAAGAGTGTGTAGGAAGAGTTTAAAAGCAGAGTACATGTTCTTGGCCACTAAACTCCAGTCTTTGAATTCTTAGCAAGTTCTGCAAACTTTTTCTCTAGGGTCACTTAACTGAGTTTAATGTACCCTCTTTCTCTTTCTTTAGAAGTCATCAAACCTTTGTATTATTTTTGCATGGCGTGAATCTGATATATATATTTGTCAAGACTAACTTGGTGTGTTGAGATACTCCGTATTTGCTGGAGGCTCAGAAGATCTTAATGAAGGCTTTCTGTTCTCTGCTTGTAACCTGAAGCTGCCAGTTAACAGAACAAATCAGAGGGTTTCCAGCAACACACTGAAGTCCTTATGTAAGAAGGATCACACGCAATTTTTGTCTTTGCAGAATTGCTCTCTGTATAATTATTCTTTTGATCATGCTACACATGAAAAGAAAAGCAACTGGGTATGAATCATGTCCTTGTTTTACGTGGAATTAAGAATTGAGGCAGGGTGAGGAGCCTGTGAGAATCCTGGTCTCTGGGAGGTGGTTCTCTGTTCTTAATTGACAAAGTGTGTGCATTTCCATAACCCCGTCCTGGGAGCAGACCTCCAACTTTATCCATCACGTTGACCAGTCAACTTGAGAAACTGTGATCCTAGTTTGATACCGCAGTAAATACAGTCTGAACTTCCTCTTTGGTGCATGTGGGAACAGCTCATTGTTTCTTGCCATGTAGTTCAGGTACATTTGACTCCATCTAGACATTCACCAAAACAATGCAGGGATTTTCTCACTGGTTTTATATCAAAAGGATTTATAACTTAATCTGTATTATACCATAGATGCCTTTCAGAATTATTCGTTTACAAGGGGAGTGTGTGGCTCTATTCAGGAAGCAGATCATGTGCCTTATCTTCTCTGCTGCCTTCCTTCCTTGGCACCTTAGATAGAATCACCTGATGCCCTGTGCTTCCATAGCATTTTTTTTTTTTTTTGGCGTGTCTGGGGATGGAAACCAGGGACATTTGACCTCTGAGCTACACCCCCTGCCCTATTTTTTTATTCTTTATTTTGAGACAGGGTCTCACTAAGTTGCAAAGGGTCTCACTAAGTAGCTGAGGTTGTCCGCGAACCGTCTCAGCCTCCCAAATGCTGGGATTACAAGCGTGCGCCACCATGCCCGGCTTCCATAGCAACTTCTACAGACTTCCTCTATGTCCCAGAATATGAGATCGCTTTCAGAAGTTCACGATTTTGCCTATGGTGTTCTCCTGCCTTCTCCACCTTGATACATCTCTTATATAATTGCTTTTCCTTTGACAACAACAAGGAATACACTCTGAGGATTGCAGAATCAGCCATTATTATCTTTGTTGCAAACATCACAGACACACTGAGAGGGCTACAGTGCTCCTAAGTAATATAAGCTTACATGATGACCATCATAAATGTGGGTCATTGGCCGAACCATCTTTAAAATCCAATAGATATCTGGTGAAAGGATGAATGAGAAGCTTTATAGAGAAGATGCCCTTCCCTGAATTAATCACACTTTCTATGAGTCCCTACATACTTGGTTTATGTTTCATTTTTGCCTCCATTCCAATCTTCAGGATGTTTTTACCTATTGGTCTCTTTCATGAATCTGTCTTTCTCCAGCATAGGGACTGTCTGTATCTTTGTGTCTACCATATCTAACAGAGTGCACATAATAATTCCTCACATTTTTGTTGAATGCAAAAATGCCAAGAATTAAGTATGACAGTATAGATCAGGTGAATATAAAAATATCCTGTGCTAAGCCACAATCTCACAGTCCATATTAACTTGTTTTGAAGTAAATCAACCAACTTGCTGCATTTCAGATGAAATATCAAAATAAAGATATATAGCTGAAAGCAGAGAGTTTATATAAAGGATGTAATCTTTTGTCCTACAAACTCAGGAATTAAACTGAAGTCTAAAAATCCATTTTATGATCATTTAAATTTGAAGCTTAAATATATATATAACAAAGATTCATTTAAGACTTAATATTCAAGTTTCATGTAGGCTCTTATTTGGGAAAAAACTTTCATATGGCATTAATATACCATAAACTGTGATTTCTAAAAACATTCTCATATCCTGTCTTGGGTGAAATTTTAATACTGTCAATGAACTTTCCACTGAAAGAGAAAATGGTAAAACTGTCAAAATAATCCAGCTATGCATGTTTTGTTTTGGAAACTTGCTATTTCTGAATGCTCCTTAAATTTATTTTTACAAATTCTTTGGAAAATTCTAGGGAAAATTGATCTTTTGAGAGATACCTTGAATGTTACATTCTGTATGTCAAAGGAATATTAAATGTGTTGTTGATATAAGTTGTACTGGATTTTAAAAAAATTCTCGCTTGTGCATTGTTTCTTCAGCTTAGTATGGATGTGTTATTAATATGACAACTGATATCTGACATTTAAAGATATGCATTATGTATCAATTGGATAGAAAGTTTTCTCGTGTGTTGTGTTTGTCTTATCTCTTTTGCTCGACTGTGTCTTTCCAAACAGTAGGCATTTTGTGTTGATTGGATGGATGGTTGGATGGGCAGATAGTTGAACAGAGTTATATGCTTTGACAGTCCTGGTGTTGTATTCATGTTAGAGCTTCATTACCTACTAATTCTCTGGGCTATAGCAAACTAATGATAGAATCTGTTTCTTCGGTGTGATCAAAGTTCTACACAGAATTGGGAAGGGTGAATGAGAGAATGCACGTCAACACTTTGTTTTACATAGTAAGCTCCCAGAAATGCTGACTGCTGTTGTTACCGTAAATAACAAATATCTATAACCATATTACCCATTGTGTGACTTAAGGATAAATTAAACATGTATACATTATAAATGTAGGATGGTAGTACTTTTGAGAATAAAAGTAATTTTCTAATCATTACTGCTCAAGCTCTTCATAGGAACACGGAAAGTATAACAACTGGGGCCTCTTCATTTACTTACAGAAGATTCAAATGTGATACCATTCATGTTTCACCATGAAACAAGAGCAGGCTATAATATAAACCACTTAGAGCAGCACCACTCTGTGTGGCTTAAAAGGCTTGTAAATTCTAGGCAAGTGTTTTTGAAACAGATATTACAAGTTTTTGAAACTTGTAATCCCTGCACTTGGGAGGCAGAGAAAGGAGGATCACGCAGGTTCAAAGCCAGCCTCAGCTGACTTAAGAGACCCTGTTTCCAAATAAAATATAAAATAGGTCTGAGAGTGTAGCCTGGAGGTAGAAGGCCCCTGGGTTCCAGCCTCAGTACCACCAAAAAATAAAAATAAATAAAACAGATATCTTTCTTCCAGGGTGACTTTAAGGCTTCCAAAAGGGGATGATAATTTAAAAAATGGAATCTGGTTAAGACCAGTAGGCAGCACAAGTCTTACTTGTTTTTACTCCAGACTACTCTAGAGAAAAAAAACAAAACAAAACAAAACAAAACAGTGGGGGTTTTAGGCAAAGATATAAGGCACTTCTTGATGTCTGCCTTTGAGTGACTTTTCCAAAGTGAAGTCCACAGACCTAGAGGAAGGGCTCAGAGGATGGCTGTCCTGGAGGCACTTTCAGCTTTTCTCAACATCTGGGTCTTGTTTGTCAGCGGTGTGGGGTCAGCACCAGCCCAGGGCTGATGAGGCAGGACTGCGGATCCCTCGGTGGTGGCTCCAGCGCTCTGAGCGCCTGTGCTCACGCGCTGGCTGTTTTGCACTTGAGCATCCCACCCTCCCTCCTCACTCCCTTCGCACCCTCTTCTGTTTGTGCGGAGCTGGCCTCTGCTAGCAGGAAGCGCCAGCCATGTAAGGAGCAGGAGCAATTCCCGACAGCCAGCCCCTCCCCCGCCTGCTCCGACGCCTCCCCATTGGCCCGGAGGCCGCCGGGGCTTATCCCTGCAAAGGTTTGCATTTTAAAAATGTCTTCTTTTGTCAGCTTGATATTTTCCAGAATTTAAAAACGGAAAGGCTGAGAGGAGAACAAGGAAGCTATTAAAGATATATTAAATAAACTCTACTGGGAGCAAGTGTGTGTTTAAGAGAGAATCTGTAACTTTTGCAAGAGAAGTTTTGGTGGTTGCTTATTATTTTAACAAAGAGTGTGTGTGTGTGTGTGTGTGTGTGTGTGTGTGTGTGTGTGTGTGTGTGTGTTTCCCTGAACTGGAGAAGCAGATGTTTAAAGGAGACGGGCAGGAAGCAGCTCTGACAAATGAAAGGTTTTTTGATTGAATTCATGAGCTAAAGTTTCCTGCCAGTAATTCATTCAACCCTAGGCTACATAAAAGAAAAAACCCATATAATTGAAGTTTAATCGCCTAACTTTAAAACATACAAGCAGAGCAGGCAAGTGTAGCTGCCACAGGTAAAACTGAAGTCATGCTGTACATGTTGGATGCTGATTTTAGATGATTATTTATTGGTAGTTAAAAAAAATTATGAGCCCTTTCTCTTCATCTCAGCTGCTCCTTTTTGGGTGTGCCAGAGCCAGCGGCGATTCCTTATTGTCTGTGTAAGTCCAAGTCCTTGGTGCAGCTTTTTTTCTTTAAGCTGTTTTGTGAGCAGGTGCAGATGGCTTTCATGAACAGAGCCAACTGAAACGCTCCATTTCAGCCCGCAGAAACTAAAGTTTTTAAAAATGAAACAGCTAGATTGTGTGCCGTACCTATAACTCAGCTGGAAAACGTTCTCCCCGTTTTCTGACAAAATCTGCCATCTCTGTTTCTTTCTCTTAATGAATTTGCTTTGTTTACAGCCTTAAGGAAATCTTGTCACTGAAATCCACTCGTACCACCCCTCCAGTATTTTTTCAGTCTGACGGTTGATTTCACAACCAGAGCTGTTGCAAAACAAGGGTAAATGGGCATTAAAAAAAAAAATCTCTGGAGGTTTTTGAGAACTCTTTTTCTTTTTTCTTTTACTTTCTTTTTTCTTCACAGTATACTTAAGTAAACAGTTGCAGGAAGACTCAAAATGTTGAGACATATACTTTTTCATAAACATAACATGAAATAAGCTATTTTTCTTTGGCAAGCTATATAACTTCAACCAAGCAACAAAAAGTGGGGAATCACTCCATCCTAAAGACTATTGGTTTGGTGCTTATAATACTGTGTATCCTGAAAAACAGAGCAGAGCCAGTTACCTTCCCTGGAATAAAAAGCTCTAGTGGCCTAGTGGCTGTGGCAGTTACAAACCTTAGCTTCTGCCCTAAACGCAGCTGTGTGGACTCCCAAGCAGAGCCATAACCAAATAACCCTAACCCAAAGCCTGAATGTCACCAATTTGCTGAACAAGAAGTTGAACAAAACCCAAATATTAAGCTTGTTTCTGAACCAAAACATGTTCAAAGATAGAACCAATGAACTCACTCAAACCAGAATAAACCTTTTATATTTTCCAAAGTGATTGAACAGAGCAAAACTAAACTTTCAATAAAAAAAAAAAAATTCCACAAACCTAACCTAAAGCAAACAGAGGGGGCACATTGGTTTGGAGCTGGGCACTGGCATCTTTTATGAGATCTCAGCAGGAAGTAAAGGGTTCGGACTCTGCTCTTCTGTTGACCTTCCCTGTGATGACTGTCCCAGGATGCAAGTGTTAACCAGCCATGCTTGTGTTGTCAGACAGAGACACTCATAGGGCACAATTTCTCACCCTTGGCACGATGGTCATTTTAGGACAGGTAATTCTTTTCTGAGGCAGGCTGTACTATGCATTGTTTAGTGGTATCTCTGGCCTCTGTGGATGTTTAGTGGTATCTCTGGCCTCTCTCTAGCCACTAAGTGTCAGTATGTCCTCCGGCTCCAGTTATAACCATCATAAACATCTCCAAACATTGCCAAATGTCTCCTGGAGGGGGAGGGGGAATCATCCCTGCTGAGAACCCCTGCAACAAGAGAACAGTCTTCAGCCTCCCACGTCGTTTCAAACAGACTTTCCAGTAGATGCTGGAAAGAAGCTATACACTTATCTGCCCAGAAGGACCACCTAGTAGACAATAAAACCCAGCCTCTGTAAGTCATTATTTCTGAGTCAGTTTCTCTGCTAAAGCAAGACAACATTTATGTTGAAAAGACAATGTATGATACTACCAGGAGACAGAAATAGTGAAAATTTTGTAAGTTATTGAAGACAGTTGTAAATGTACACTTTTCTAAAAACTTATTTCACTACATCTTAAGGTGTTGGTGATCAAGAGGATTCCAGAATCCTCTGACCACAGTGTAATTGGTGTTTATTTTTATATTCTGAAAGGATTTGCTGAAATATTTCAACATACTGCATCTAATAGTGTTTCTAGTTCACAGTGTAGAGAGATGCTATTTGATCCAGACTGCCTACATGCCCTACGGTGAATTATTATATATTAGAGTGCTATTTCAGGAGAATTAGACATCTTAATTATAACTTTTTTTTAGTTTGTGTGTATATAGTATATGCTTTTGAAATGAAATTTATAGTTATTCTGCACTTCAATGAGACTTTTCATTTTTATATAATACAATAGTACCTTTCCGTTGGCAGTTTTCATTTGGTAGAAAGAATCATTTGTACATCAGAGAATTATTCGGAACAGCAGGTCTTGCCAAGATTATAATGTGGTAATTGCATTTAAAATTGAGCCATGCCAAAGCATTGCAAAAATAATAATAACTCCACTAAATATATAACACTGACATAGACAGTTCATCAGCTTTTCTTAATACTGTGAAAAAACAAACCAAATTTTCTATTTTATGTATGTAAGGAAAACCTGGGGAAAGAAGAATCACAGTGTAAAACTGAACAGTTAATTGAGTTTTCCAAATGGTTTATTTTAATAGCAATTTAGCATTCTAAGGGAAAGACCTATAGTAGTAGTACTACTAGTAGTAGTAGTAGTAGTTGTTGTTGTTGTTGTTGTTGTTGTCTTTGGGTATAGATTGTCAATCAAAGTGCTGCACAGCAACAAAGGAAAATATTATTGGTTAATGTTTTCTCATGGACCATAACTGATGATGATGCCTATAAAACTTGTAATGAGAAACATCACCTTAATCTCAATTGATCTCCACAACCATCCTGCTCAGAGTCAATAGTTTCCTTATTTTATGAAGGAGAAAAGTGCAGCTCAGGAATGTGAAAAAGGGCTGAGTACGTAACCCAGAGATAGAGCATGTACTTCACATGTGTGAGGTTCTCAATTCAATCCCTGGGATCCCTTCACACACACAAAATAAATGTTAAAAGGACATGGACAGTTCATTACAGCTATGGCAGTGCGGGAGGTGGGGCAGGGAGTGAGGCATGTCAGTATGTGAGAATGTGAGAACTTTCTGGAATACAGTCATCAAGTGCCATTCAACTATATGACATGACTGTCATTCCTCTCTGGGACATAGATATCATCATTATGTTTTCATATCTATATATATATATAAAAAAACCCCTACCAGCCGGGTGTGGTGGCGCATGCTTGTAATCCCAGTTCTTGGGAGGCTGAGACAGGAGGATCGCACAGGTTCAAAGCCAGCCCCAGCTACTTAGTGAGGCTTTCAGCAACTAGTGAGACCCTGTTTCCAAATAAAATAGAAAATAGGTCTGGGAGTGTAGCCCAAAGGTAGAAAGCCTCTGGGTTCCATCCCCAGCACCACAAAAACAAAAACAAAAACAAAAAAACTACCAGGTCCCCAGAGAAACTGTAAATGGATAGTTACTAAGTGGTGCCCCCCAAATTAAAGTTAAGACTTTCAACATTTTTTCTTGATTCTCCTATACTTAAATTCAAAAACATAAATTCAAAAGATGGATCAACTCACACTTAGTAATGTATAAATTTTGAACTGTGAAAAGGTACATATTTCAATTCAGTTTTTAGGAAAACTCAAGCTCTGCAAGTCCTCAATACTGTCCCAGAAATTTGCCCTGACATTGACCAAAATATCCAAAGGCTTTGCGTCCTCCTCTTTGTGGCTTCCCATGGAGCACTACCTTGGAGAAACGATGCTCCTGATGGTGACATCCTCCAATAGAAGCCAACAGGTTTTCTGTCTCATTCCAAAGAGTAAATCATCCAAACTTAACACTATCTCTTATCCATTTAGAAAATGGTACAGCACTTACTTTATATTAGCCAAAAGGGTTAAGATGTATCATCACATTGTTGTATTCAAGTGTAGGAAAACGAGTGTTCAGTGGACTAGTTCTGACTTTAAATGTTCAGCATAACTTGCACCTTGGTTGCAAATCTAGCTCTTTCTTTCCCATGGCTGGCAAGTTTGAATCTGTGCCTCTCTGATCCAGCCTTCATATCACTACTTGTTCCCTCCACACATACTCCCAAAGCCCAAAGTGGCCACTTACTCCTTTGGACAATGACCTTTCAACAATTACTTTTTTAAAATTTTTGCTTCACTGGGTACAGTTGCACACACATGTAATCCTAGTGTACTTGAGAGGCTGAGACAGGAGGATTGCAGGTTGGAGACAACCTCAGCAACTTAGCAAGACCCTGTTTCAAAATAAAAAATAAAATTAGTATGGGGATGTGTTTTGAAGGTTGTGTGTCCCTGGGTTCAATCCTCAGTATGCTCCCTTCCCCCTAAAAAATCTTGATTCATTCTGTTTCTTCAAAAAGCTTCATCGACTGTGTTCAACCAGATGATGTTCTGCCCCATTTTGTAAGTAGGTTATCTGCCCAGCTCAGTTCTTACCAAACAAATAAGTTCATGTTTCTTGATTAAACTCTTCTAGTAATTTCTGGCTCAGTAACATATTAGCAAATCCACCTGCACATATGATATTTACAAAGAAAGCTTTCTTTTGCAGCCATTGTAACTGAATTGACACCTAATTTCCTTGGGGAAAAGTCATTGATCCAGAAGTTGGACCTACACTTCTTTGTGAGGAAAGTTGAAATAGTGACATTCACAGTAGTTATGGAAAAGCCTCATGGAGACACCAAGGTTTGGGCACACAATGAAGATTTCATTCAAAATTGGGTTCTTTTGCCAGGCGTGGTGGCACACGCTTGTAATCCCCGCGCTTGGGGGCCAGAGATAGGAGGATCGCGCAGGTTCGAAGCCAAGCTCGTTGGCTTAAGAGACCCTGTTTCCAAATAAAATACAAAAATAGGCCTGGGAGTGTAGCCCAGAGGTAGAAGGGTTCCATCCTCAGTACCACAAAAAAAAAAAAAAAGGGGTTCTTTTTCTCTGGCCTCACAAATTATTTCTAGAGGTTAGCCACTTACAGAAAACAAATAAATCTTCTCTTGCTTGGAAGTAAAGAATGTGTTATCTGACTGGAAACATAACTCAAATATCCCTTGGCTCCATTTTGCTTTGTGCCTAGTGAACTTAAAATTGCTCCCCTCCTTCATACAAGCCCTTCACTGATTTCACAGGCGAGGTGTCCAAGCGCAGTGCTTAAGTCAGACTCTATAATAGTGTAAATAACAGTTTTATTGTCTCTTCCATATTAATGAAACCCACAGCTAAACAGCTAAAGCTCTGTACTAATTGCTTGTCTTCAGCGCTGGGTATTTCAGGTTTAATTCTCTTTAGAACACCAGCTGGCATGGAGAGTGTGCAAAAGCTCCTTTGGTTACTTTAACTGCTTAGGTACTCATTTAGTGCATGGAAAACATTAGGCTGTGATCATACAAGAAGAATACAGCAGAATAGTGAGAAATTTTCCAAATTTTATCAGTGTAGTAAGTCAACTCAGTTAATGTTTCTAGTTAAAACAGGTGTTTGAGTTGTCAGAATGCATCCAAAGTGTTGAAATAAACATTAGTAGATTCTTTTCTTTGTAGAAGCATTCTAAATAATGAGCAAGGTACAAACTATGAAAATCTATGAGCCTGGAAGAAACTGTATGCTGTAAAAGACTGTGTGGTGTTTCAAATTTGTTGTATGCACAGACTCAATAATTATTATATTAATGAGTAAAGGCATACATTGCTAAATTTTGTAATCATTTTGGCCTATATTTGGTCCATTATAAATTTTATATTGTTGTTGAAAGTGAATTCTTTATTCTCTTCCTTGTTTATTCAAATCTTCCTTTACTTATTTAGATAATTGGCCCTGCAAAACATCTCCTTCATTTGGCCCTAATATTTCCCTGTATTTATTAAAAATTTCTCCTGGAGGTTTCAGCTGTGCTACCCTGTTGCTATTTCTAAGAGTAGTAGTTACCCATGACACAAGTATCAAGCTATATAACCTTTTATGTGATATGAAAACTATTGATTGACAAACCAAAGAGAAGTGGTGGTTTTTTGGTTGTTTCTTTTTATGTTTTTCTATGTGCCTAACAGTTTGTTAGGTATTATGTCAAACAGCCCACTCATACGGAGCTGACCATTTTAACTGAGAAATGAAACCCAACTCACATGAAACAATCTTAAAGAAGAAATGAAATGCATTATGTGGTAGAGGCTATTAGTGCCAAGGATAATAAGGTGTTAATTGTGTGGGTTCAGCAGTAAATCTCAAAGGAGTTAAGGAAGGTAGAGATCAACATGGGCTGAGGTCATCCAGGAAGACTTTCAAAACAAACCACCGATTTTTATAAGCCCCTTCTCCTGTCAGAGAATTGTAAGTGCTAAAGAGAAGTGTGATCATAGACATGGGACTTCCACAGGATCTGAGAAGATGAGAAGAACACTGACTGGCCAAGAAGAGAAGGTAAAGTGCCATAAAATTCAGAAGTCAGAAGGGGGCTGGGTAAGAGAGGACTGCAGCTATGATAATCAGCTTAACATGGCATCTCTTCTTTTGAAACCCCTTAGACTGATGCAGATATGCCAGCCTCGATCTTTAATCCATTTTGGCTCATGCTTGGTCTGTAAAATATTAGCATCCAGTTCTCCAGTTCAGAAGAGGGAGGAAGGGAGAGAGAGAGAGAGAGAGAGAGAGAGAGAGAGAGAGAGAGAGAGAGAGGGAGAGAGAGGAGCAGATAGTGCTGTGCTGTTCTTGGAGATTTGTGAAGATGATCGAGCAGAATGATAGACAGTCCTCACTAGCATCTTTTTCTTGCAAATAAAAGCACTTACTGAGAGCAAAGGTGCCAGCCAAGCTATATAATGGTTGGGAGAACTCAGTGTACCTGGAAGATGCTTTCTGAGAAGATGGTAACCAAGCTCTCAGTCTTATTTGTAGGGTCAGTTCTCTTGGGTTTTGTAAAAACTCTCAAGTGGATCCATTTGATAGGCACTCTTTTCTGTTTTGAAATACTGTGTTTTAGAGTGAATAAGCATTCATTTTACTTTCTAAATTCTATGTATGCTTGTTCTCATCAAAATCTCCTGCTATGGACACTAAAAACCATTCATTTCTGGTTTTGAGACTCACAGACGTCCCATCACTTGTGCTTATCAGATGGAGAGAATGTGTAAGTAAATGTTTATTTTAAAGATAATAGGCCTTTGGGTTTTAAAATCCTTACTGGTGTGTGTGTGTGTATGTGTTGCTAGGGATTAAACCCATGGGCATTTTACCTCTGAGCTATATCCCAGCCCTATTTTATTTTTATTTTGAAACAAAGTCTCTCTAGGTTGATGAGAGTCTCACTACTTTCTAATGCTGTCCTCCTTGAATCTGTAATCCTCCCGTCTCAGTCTCTCAAATACTGGAATTGCAGATGTACACCACCATACCTGGCCTAAACTCCTGTTAACATTGAGATCTAGTACGTTTTATGCCCTCAATTTAAAGCTCTTTAGGTGATTTTGTTTTTAAGATAACATAATATCTCGAATCTTTTATTCTACTGAGACAGCAATTGGAAAAGATCTTCTGGCTGTCGGGGAGTTTTTGGAAGCGAAGAGACAATTCTTGCTGTACTATCATTTCTTTAATTTGGCAGGTTATGTCATGTGTCTGAGAAAGAAATTGTGTGATGTTGAATATGCCAGTGGCACCCGGGTTTTTGACAGGAAGTATCCCCAGTCTTACCAACGCAAGGAAGTTTTGCCTTTGTCATGAATTTCAGAGTGCTCTTTGGAAGTGACGGCTCCTGTCATTTCCCTCAGGATCCCAGCGCTAGCAGAGTTAGACTGCTCACTTACACGACATGACAGAAAAGAGCATTCATTTCTGGGATAAGCAATGTCATGAGTCTGTTGTAGTAAAGTGTGGGCCCAGTGTTCTGCCTCATTCAACATGGATTTCACTGCTGTTTACATTTGCTCTCCAACTCTGATCTACAGCCCCTGGTCCTTCTGTAGCCTGTGGCATGACCATGATGTGGTAGCAGTGGGTATCATGTTGTTATTGAATACTTGAAATGATACCATGCATTTTGCATAGACTCAGGTTTTGTAAACTTCTTTTTAAATCAATTTTTGATCACTTGTGAAAATAATATCACAAGGGGAAGTTTCAGTCCCCTTCAAAGACCAGAAATGTGCTGGCAGAATCGAGTGAGTTTAAAATCCATGCATCCTTTTATTTGAAAGAAGTGATGAAAGAAGGAACTCATCTCTTTAGATGGGGAGGGTGTTGATGAACTTTTTCTGTAAAGGCCCACACAGTAAATAGTTTAGGATTTACGAAGTATATGGTTATCATCAAAACTATTCACTTCTGTTCTTGGAGACACGAAACAGTCATAGGCAACAAACAAGAATATGTTTGTGTTGCAATAAAACTTTATTTTAAAAAAACTACTTCATGGGCCATACCTAACCCCAGGTCACAGGATCTAAAGGAGAAAATAAAAATCTGGTTAGGAGCTTTTTTATGCACCATGTCCCAAATTTGATCTGTCATGGAGAATGTCAATTTTTCATTGGTCTAGAGTGTGCTACTAGCTAAGTAAAATTGCTCGGACTCAAGCAGAATAGACTGTTTTTATAGCTTTCCCAAGAAAATGTTGTTTATGAGAATTTCTAAGTACTGGAGAGTCATTCTTCAGGATTGCCCATATGTCACTATTGTTCCACTTAAATGTGGAAGATTTATGTTTCTATATGCCTTTCAGAAGTTGAATACACTCACAGCAGAGGCCTGGTGTTATCACTGTCAGATAATGGTGACTTGAATAATCTCTTAAAATTAAGTATTTCTCTTTTGGAAACATGATTCCAGAGTTTTGTGGTTTAACAGCAGTCAAGAAATGGAAATGAAGTAGATGTTTTCTAAAAGTTCCCTACATTTCTATGCAAACTTACTCTTGTATCATAGAAAACTTGAGGTTGTTTTTTCAGTTTGCAGGTTGTTTTTTCAGTTTGCAGGTGTATGCATGCATACATGTGCATGCATAGGTACAGAGGTAGGGATGGGTGTGTATGAGAAAGAGAATAAGAGAGATCAGGAGGGAGGGAGGGAGAGACAGAAAGGGAGCTAGCAGAGAAAAGAAGAGAAGAGAGGAGAAAGACAGAGAGGGAGGAGCATCCTTGGTGGGTAAGCCAGAGGGAATGGCTACATCCACGACAACTTTTCTAAACTTAGTTCCCATTAAATGCCTGCTAGCTCAGTGTCCCATAGCACATCAGAGTTAGATCAGTGCACCTTTACTAGTTGAGGCAAACTTAAAGGATTCTTCTCTTATACATGCATAATTGCTCAAAATTATCTTTTAGGAAGTATGTTGCTTTTTCTCATCTCAATCTAGAAGTAAATCTTAAATGGAAGATGGAAAGACAGAAGGGTACAGAGGCAGTGTTGACTAAGGCCTGGAATAGAGATAGGGGCTTGCATTCTAGTTTGCAAGCCCACCGACATCACTTCTGAGTCTGCAGGCTGCCTTGCTTCTGGACTCCATTTCCTCTTCTCCCTCGTTCCCCTTCATCCCACTCTGCTGCTCTTCACTTATGCTTTCTTGTAACCACCAAATACTAAACATATGGCAGGTGAGTAGGATAATATGTCAGGATCAGCCTAAAAGAAAATAATTTAGTTCCTCTCGTTTTCCTTCTTGATTTATCCTATGTTGAGCTCTTATAACAAATGGGAGAAATGCATGAATGTCTAACTTTTCCTTATTGTAATTGTTGCATTTACAGAGAGAATGGTTTTATCTCTCTATAAAAATTTTTGGAGAATATTTGAAAGAAAAGTTATTTAATAGCTTTTTTTAGTAGGAGACAGTTACAGTAAAGTGTCCTTTCTTATGGTTGTATCAGTCTCTAGAGCAAATTCAATATAATAAATAATTTTTCTGTAGCATTCAATATTGCTTTGCTTTTGGTAACAGATAGTGCTATTTTTCTCCTGAATTCCCTTTAAAAGTTTGTATAAATGTTCTCATTGCATGAATGACAGCATTAAATAATTAGTTTTAAAAAGTGAATAGTTAAAAGGTTAATATACTTTTTCTTACACTAGGCATCTACTTGAGTATTAAGTTTCATTTCATTTCATTTTGTTTTGTGAATACCTTCAGTTCAGAGCTTAAATTAGAAGGTCAGTTTCTCACTGTCCTCATCAATCTCCAGGATATATTTTGAAAAATGTAAGAGAGATGGTTTGTTAAACTAATATGTAGTTCTAATATTCTGGCAATGTGACCTAGCATTCTGGCCTCCATATCTGTTGGTTAGAATTTTTCTATTAGAACTGCCTTTCCTCTCATTTCTACAAACTCTCTCCTACCCAGAAAAGTCCTCTGTTAAGACTGTAGGCCTTTAAGAAGTTTCCTTGGATAACTTCCCACCACAAGGATCCCTACTCTCTCAGAATTTCTATAACACTTTTAGTTTGTGCCAAAAAATATTCTTGACTTAATTATATGTTATCTTGGATCACTGTCTAGTGGTTTAAAGCATAGTGTTAAGCACATAATCTGTGCAGCCATTAGAAGAAAAGGCAAATGGGTCATTGAGAGCCAGATGTGATGTTTAGGGAAGACCACAGCACTCACGGGGAGGAATTATCTTTGGAGAATTTGTTAAAGTCCAACTGTGGTCCTCAGACTCACAAACACCATGACCAAAGTGGTGGGATCTCATGTGTTGTTATAGCAACCAAATTAAGCTCATCTTCCTCTGATTCACAGAGGCTGATTAGGATGGCAGTTTATTAATTCTCAATATGAAGAATATTTTCTTCTTAAAAACCACACCTTCAAGTCCTCAAGCATCATCTACCTGCAGACAAGCTAGGTAATATCCATCAGATCTTAGAGGGAGCATAACATTGAGAAAAAGTCAGCAGTCAAGTGATTTGAATGTTCAAAGGATTAGAAGAAGAAGACTGGTAAATGTTTTCATCATAAGGATATTCCTGCCCACAGAACTGAGTGGGCGGTATCCTGTGGGATGAGCTTGGCCAATGGACAGTGCCTACTTAAATGCTTATTCAAAGGAAAGTGCTAACTTGGATGGTTAGTTACTCTATGAGTCTCTCAGAGTCCCATTAGTGATTAACCTTCTTTCCAATGGACACACGTTTTTATAAGCCCTTAAAGATAGATGTGTAATTTCAGTTAAGTCTTACTGTCTTTCAGTTGATTTGTTAAAAATCTGCTCTTATATTTAGGGTCACCTAATTTCTGTTATTCCCAAGTCCTTGGAGATAATTTGCATTGTTGCCTTCCCTTACCTCCTAGAGCAGAAATTCCTAAATATTGAATGATTGATTATATATCTCCGATATAAAATTCTTAATGAAATAAATTTTGCAAACATTTATTCTACATTTAAGAAGTAAACATGTTTAACATCTACTAGTTTCCATCAATATTAAAGTTAATAGGGATACAGGGATGAAGAGAACACAGTTTATTTCCCTTCACATTGAAATGACACATGTGAGATGGGTGTAGTGGTGCACACCTGTAATCCCAGCAACTGAAAGGCTAAGACAGGGGGATTGAAAGTTTGAGGCCAACTTCAGCAACTTAGCAAGACTGTCGGCAATTCACAAAGACCTTGTTTAAAGTCTGGGGATATATTTCAGAGGTAGAATGTCCCTGTGTTCAATCCCCAGTATTAAGAGAGAGAGAGAGAGAGAGAGAGAGAGAGAGAGAGAGAGAGAGAGAGAGAGAGAGAGAGAGGTGAGGAAGAAAGATGTATGAAATTTAATAAAGTATTTGGGGTGTTGTAATGGGAACACATGGTGGAATAAAAAGAACAAAGTAGGAAGTAATTTATTTTACTTGTGGGAATCAAATTTTTCAAAGAGAAATAATGGAATTGATTAAATTACACTGCATATGCATTATTTTTTGCTCATAGGTTATCTTAGATGCTGGTTCAGATTGTTAAAACCTTGTCCTTTTTGTCTCACCCATTATGTCCATTCTCTTGTCATTAAGTACTCATACCTAGTCTAAATTTTGAATGAAAGTGTCACGAGGCACATCTATCATTGTTTCCTGATTTACTAAACATGGGAATGTAGCTTAAGCCTTGAACAGCTAGTGATCTCACGTGACCATGAGAACATCAAATAAGGAAGAAAATGCAAAAGAGAACATGAGGATTTATTACAAATCCCCTGTTTGGATACAAAGGTAAGGTTTTAACTAGCAATGCAAATATCAAATCTATCCTACACATAACATAGCATATTAAGCTTAGTATCATTTCCTTGTCTCTTGAGAATCTCTCCCCAAGATATGTATGGATGTAATCAGAGAAACTGGGGACTTCTCTTATGTCATCCAAAGCAGAATCAGCATAATCTGATATGAGCTATCCTGGAAAACTAAATCCAAGAGGCAGTTGTTTTAGACACTTTCAAGTTTATCCATTTGAATAAAGGTAGCTAGGATGTCTAGTCTTCATCTCTGCATATAGGATGCTATAACATAATTCAGATACACCCCGTTCTTTCAATATTTCACTACTTCATTTTGCTAAGCTGAAAAGAAATGTGTGTAAATCATTGAAAAATAATATGCATAAACCCTTAAAAGAGCATTAAGTACTACATTTAAATTGAGAACAAACATGTGCAAATATGCATAAATATAAGTAGATATTTGAAAAATAAAAATGAATACTTTTTTGGTGGTACTGGGGTTCCTGGAAACCCTTCTACCTCCGGGCTACACTCCCAGAGCTATTTTATATTTTTATTTGGAAACAGGGTCTCTTAAGCCAGCGAGTCTGGCTTCGAAACTACGCGATCCTCCTGTCTCTGCCTCCCAAGCGCGGGCATTACAAGCGTGCGCCACCACCCCCAGCAAATATATACTTTTTAATTAATGACTTTTATTATATTTTTAAGCTGGGAAGTTTTGCACAAATGTTGCTGTTATCAATCCATATTTTATTGTAAACAGAATAGACTATTCTAGACTACCTAGTTCTATCCATAGTCATTATTCAACATTCTATATAGCTCAGGAGTTTCTTTCCAAAAATAGGAGCAGGGAAATTTTGGAATATTTTAAGCAGCCCATATTTCACTAAAAATTATTTTTAAAGCTATTTCAGTGTTCAGGTTATCCTATTAAGGATAAGAATTCTGAAAACTTGCTAACTGTTGATAAAAAAAGAACATTTGCATTCTAAACATAATACTTTCTATTTAAGAAAAGGTTTCATTGGTTCTAAGACAATCAAAATATTGCAAATAGATTTTGGTTTTTCCTATCTACACCCACCTTCCTGCCTTTGATATTTGTCTGTCTTTTGCAAGACAGAATATTATGTGAAAGTTAATGCCAAGTAACTTTATTTCTCTTCAGCCCAAAGAGTCCACACTTGCTTTCCAAACCGAATAAATAATTCCAAAATAACTGAAATTTTCTGGTATTGAAAGCTCTAATTATTTTTTTTGTAACAGAATGAAATGCTCTTTCAGATGTTTTGTTCTTCGTTGAAGAAAATGTATTTTCTAAAGGGAATAAATACATTTGAAGCACCCTAGTAGGTTTTGTAGGGATAATATAAACACAAGTCTGTATTTCTATATCCAGTCTGTTTGCAGTCTAGTTGAGTGAGAATGACTATCCACATGGAGGGCAATGCCTTGCAAGATGACATGAAGCCGGTATCTAATGGAGCATCTGGCTAGGTAGAGAGTGGGGACTCCGAGGTGCCCAGGTGTAGAGACCTCCTAGAGGAAAGGGTAGAACTTCCAAGGATCTTACTATTTCCAAAAGAAAATTAATTAGGAAATACCTAAATGTATAGTCTGTGTTCCTAGGAAATGTCTGTAGTTTATTTCTTTAAGTGGTTAACATTTCAGTTCTGTATTATTTTCTTTTTGCCATCTACATATTCTTGGTGCTTTGGGGTTGCATTTGTGTTTTTCTTCCTCTCTTGACTTATCTGAGAAATTCTGGCACTAGCCAGGTTTGGGATGTTTTTGTTCAGACATTCTTAAGTTATTTGGTAAGAAGTAAAGTCTTTGTTGCATTTTTCTGCTGAGAAATTGCTTTTTCCTTTCTCCTTGGTTTTAAGTTTAACCCTGAACTCAGTAAAGACTCCTTATTTCTGTAGATTGTTTTGCAATGCCATACCTTTGTAAGTGAAAGAATAAAGTACTTTGTGTTTTGCAGGTAGAAGTAGCTGTATTTTCATAAAAGACTTAATAAATTTAAAAAATAACGAATACAGTTTTACAAGGGAATGCATGAACATGGTTATATAAAAGAGAGCCTCGTGTTTTCAATACCCATATCAACGGGCCTCTGAATTGCTCATGAAGTACTAGACGCCATGGCCATCTGCCAGGCAGAGACAGCATCACCACAGTGGAATTCACAGCTTCACTGCTCAGACTTTATAAATACAGTGAGGGTCCAGAAGCCAGGACCTTCCTGCAAATCAGTCTTGTCTGGTCTGGTTCAGCTGACTGAGCAAGTGAGCAAGATTGTCTTTACCATGAGGACTCCCTTGATGTCAGTTACTAAATGTCTGTCCCCAAAGCTAAACTGTCCCAAGGAGTAGGGGGATAGCAACCATTCCTTTATCTTGCCAGGCACAATACTAGTTGGAGCAAGAAGTCATCCTGAGAGGAAAGGCAAAGAGTACATGGTTGTTCTGGGGACAGTGTTCGATAGTAAAGTGGAACTACTTTTGAGTGTGACTTCATTGTTCTTCTAGCCAAATCCTTTAGAGAATTGGGCCAGATCCCAGGAATTGAGTGCTATCATGAAGGGGAGAAGCAAGATAAAGAGCTGTACCTCCAGAGAGTTATAGGAAATCAAGAACGCACCCAGTGATGACTACAAGGAGTGTCTGAAACCAGCTGAGACCCATGGGAGGGAGCCAGGCCCAGATGTGGTAGAAAACCAGAAGTACCAAGCGTAGGTTGTACAGAAGCTTAGCAGAGATAGACCCCAGGAGTCCTCTCCCCCTACCTGCCCGATCAAGAAAAAAATAATTGGAGAACTGAGTTCATTTGTTGAAGACAGAGATATGAATAGCAGCAACAATAATTAGTACCTATTAATCTAAACACATTGTTTACATTTTCTCATTTAAATTTATGACAACCATGTATAGACCTAACTCTTATTATCTTATTTTACCTATGAAGAGACTGAATCTTAGAGAGGAAAAAAGCATGTCAAAGGTTCCATAACTCACTCTACCCACACTTTTTGGTACTTAATGTAACCACTGATTTTTCACATTTATTGTGTTTCTGATTTTTTGAATGAACCTAAGATTTCTTTGTGTTTCCCAAAGTGAAAATGATATGAAGACAATCTCACTAGTCTTTGTGCAATTTTAATTTATTTGTTTTTTGCCAGCTTTATCTGATTTGAACTTGAAGATTTTAGGGGCAAGGGCCGCATCTGTCATTATCATGTGTACAGTTTCTCACATTAAATACAATTAGGCACTTAATAAAGGCATTTTATGATAAAGAAAAAATAGTAAATGTCAATGTAGAGAACAGCAAAACGTAGCTGATTTTAACTGATATGCTCAATCAGGAATTGACATTGCCTACAAAAGATCTTATCTTTATATATGATGTGAGATTGGCAATAGATTCATTTTTAATTTTTGCTAAGTGAAGCTTTTTAATATTCCTCGAAACTAAATGGAAAATTTTCCAAATTAATGCTCGGCAGTTTGGCATGTGGGGGAAAAAATCTTTCCTCTCAAGCAGCTTTTCCAGGGAACAGATTAGTGTTAATTAGGGTATGCTTTACTAATGGAATATTTTTCTTCCCATTAATGTCACTGTCCTTCATCCCTAAGGATGGCATTACTGGCAGTGATTGCTGCTAGAGGTGGACAGACCACTTCACTTAATGCCATTCGTCATCTGCCCCCAGCCCACTGTCTTTCACTTAAAAGCCTGAAGCTATTAGTCAGGCCTGACATGGTTTTGGGACCCTACCTGTTCACACCTGCTACCACCTCCCATGGGTTCCTGAGAGTCAAGCATCTTTTAACAGCTCATGTGGGGGATTCTGGCTCAAGGGCTCAGGTGAATTCACAGTGATACTGTCCCCTGAGCTTCTGTCATCTGAAGGCTGGAGTGGGGCTGGAAGACTTGCTTCTAAGTGTATCCATGTTGCTGCTGGCAGGAGAGCCCGCCTCATGGCCTCTCTGCATCATCATGATGGGCAGCTGGCCTCCCCTACAGCAAGTGAGCCCATAGCAAAATGGAAGCTTCAGTGTCCTTTATGACCTGCTTTCCCTCGTTGCATACCATCACTGTGGTTCCTTAGAAGAGCGCTGCTCAGTCAGGCCTGCACCAGGGGGAAAGGTAATTAGTTTCCACCTTTTGAAGGGCAGAGAAACAAAGACTCTGTGGATATTAGAAGCCACTGAAATAGGCCTTGTGTGGTGGCACATGCATGTGATCCCAGCGCTTGAGAACAGCTGAGACAGTTGGATCATACATTCAAGGCCAGCCTCAAAAATCAATTTAATGAGTTCCTCTTTCCCCACATCCTCGCCAGCATTTGTTGTTGTTTGATTTCTTTATGCTTGCCACTCTGACTGGGGTTAGATGGAATTTCAGTGTAGTTTTGATTTGCATCCCCCTGATGGCCAATGATGTAGAACATCTTTTCATGTATCTATTGGCCCTTTGTATCTCTTCTTTTGTGAAGTACTGATATATAGTCATCAACTTCCAGATTTCTCCCTTCAAGTGACCTGCTCAGAGGTGGAGACAGGAGGATCACGCAGGTTTGAAGTCAGCCTCACTGGCTTAAGAGACCTTGTTTCCAAATAAAATTATAAAAATAGGTCTGGGAGTGAGCCCGGGGGTAGAAGGGTTTCCAGGAACCCCAGTACCACCAAAATAAATAAATAAATAAATAAATAAATAAATAAATAAAGTGGCCTGCTCTGTTTGAAAAAGTCCTAATAAAAAGTTCTTTTGTTCTTTGAAAAAAAATCAATTTAATGAGAACCCTCAGGAACTTAGTGAGACCCTGTTTTAAAAACATAAAATAAAATAAAACTGAGGATATGGCTCAAAGATAGACCGCCCCTGGTTCATACCAAAAAAGTAAAGATACCACTTACATATATGTGTATGTATGTGTATATATTAATTTCCCCAATATATTTACATAAACTGTTATTTTAAATGACTCAATGAATCAATGTTCCATTCGTTAATAAGAAGTGCCTTTAAACTAAATGCTTTTCCTGGAATTTAGCAAAATGTCTTAAAATATATGTAATGCGATTTTTAACTTCCACCCCCCCCCTTAAAAAAAAACTTATGTGAACTGGAGTCACAGTACTTGAAGAATCTAAATAATAATCTGATTTTTAAGTTTCCCTGTTTGTTCCTTTGAATTGAATTCGGTAAATCAGTTAAAATAATAATAATTGGCCGGGCATGGTGGCGCACGCTTGTAATTCCCACGATTGGGAGGCTGAGACAGGAGGATCACGCTGGTTGGATCCAGCCCCGCTAGCTTAAGAGACCCTGTTTCCAAAATTTAAAAAAAGTATAAAATAGGTCTGGGAGTGTAGCCCGGAGGTAGAAGGGCTTCCAGGAACCCTAGTACCACCACCAAAATAATAATAATAATAATAATAATAATAATAATAATAATAGGGTGCATCTGCTTTGTACGTACTCTGTCATGTGCTGATATGCAAAGGCAAAGATGACACTATCTATTCCAAAGAAGCTGACAGTGTAGCAGGGACCACAGACTCACACAAACTCATATTATACCAAACTCCCTGTAATGAGCTTTATGACAGAGCCACAGAGGTGGTGTTATGGGGACACGGGAGAAGAAAATGTCTTAAAATTGGAGGAGGAGCTGACATTCTAGTGAGAGTGCCACTTGAGCTGGGCTTGGAAAGTGGAAGGCCACCCTAATAGAAGAGAGACTGCGAGGGGAGAGAGGGCGGAAAGTACAGGTCTCCTGGGAGAACCGTGATGAGCTTGGAAGAGTGGAAGGATGGAATGGAGCCGTCTGAATGCCGAGGTAATGTTCACCCTGGGCAATGGAGTTAAACAGGGTCTTGAACAGGACCTGTTCTTTTATCCCTATCGATAAACAAACTACCCATTGAAAAAAGTGCATTAGTTTGCTAGGGAAATCCAATTCATTTGGGAACATCCAATTTTGTTGTACCGAAACTAATCATTGCATGAAAATAGTTCAGAAGTAAAGTACTATTGGGAGGTTTATTTTGTTTGTTTGTTTGTGTGGTACTGGGGGTGAAATCCAAGGGCTTTAATACCTCCAGGCTATACCCCCAGACCTATTTCATTCTTTATTTGGAAACAGGGTCTCACTAAGT
Source organism: Muscardinus avellanarius (assembly GCF_963383645.1). Lineage (NCBI taxonomy): Eukaryota > Metazoa > Chordata > Mammalia > Rodentia > Gliridae > Muscardinus > Muscardinus avellanarius. Next base: position 156,571,751 of record NC_137786.1, read on the forward strand.
TGCTGAGAGCCTCACTCAGTAGCTGATGCTGGCTTCAAACCTGTGCGATCCTCCTGTTTCAACCTCCCAAGTGCTGGGATTACAAGCGTGCACCACCATGCCCAGCCTGTTGGGAGGTTTAAAAAGAAGAAAATATCTGGACAGGTCTGTCCCTAACATTTTTAGAGTTGAGGGCAAAACAATACTATATATATATATTAAGAAGTTGTAAATCAGGCAAACAAATGATTAAGTAAAATCTGCTTTGTCATTCTTCCTGGACAAATATGTATTTATAATGAGGAAACTGAAAATATATGGCAAGCTATGGTTCTTGAAGTCAACAAAATATCCATGATAACTGGAATTATTTATTATCATGCACATTGGTATATTTTCTGGTTGGGCTGGTGATGTTTCCATGGGTAGTAAATTAGGTCACACAAAATTAATTCACTATTAATTAATCCATGAAGTTTATTTTTGTCTTCATTTCTGAAAAATCCCTAATGATGTTGTTATAATGAGATTTTATAAAACTTGTTTTCTATGGACAGTATTAATTTAACCTTTAGATTCTCAAGTATTAAAAGTAAAACATAATGTTATTCAAAGTGTATGCAACTGTACTACAAAGAAAATGTATACAACTCAAATATATTTTCATCAAAAGTATGAATTAGACAAACTTGAAAAATACTGATAATTTCCTGTGTCCTCAAAAACTATCTTGCTTCATATATCTTTGATGTTCTGCAATTCAGGGTACAACTAATAAATATAAAATTCAAGCAAAATTTATTGAACTGAAGTGAAGCTTTATTTTTTGAAAATTTAATTAAATTTTATTAGACATCTTCTAAAGACAAAGCTTGTAACAATTCTTGCATCCAGTGTCAATCTAGTTGCCAGAGAATACCTATCACACAGGTCACTCCTAGATTTGCATTTATTTAACTTGAGTCAGAGGACTCTTAATATCACGAGATGTTCTGCCACAATGCGCAGCTGTTGGGGCTACACGCTAAAGGGAGTGTACGTCTGGAACTGCGAATTAGAACATGAAAAGAAGCAGCAAAATGGAAGCTCAAGCACTGCTGGGAGTGATACCTCATTATCCTTTGCATTCATGCTGAGAGCAAAGACTTGACAAGTTAATTAATTTGTCTTTTTCTTACCTAAGTGCTTCTGCTGCTCAGCCCCTCCCTTCCCTCCAAAGAAGTGCCCTTCTCTGACATGGGCAGCTTCCAATCAAAAGAAACCTTCCCAGCCTCAGGGGAAGCCACCTTGGGCTTCCAGAACACAAAGCAGGAGATGTGGGGAGGTCTCCTTACTGGGTGGAATCGGATTCCTCACAAGCAAGGATGCTTAGGATAAAGTGTAGTATCTACAGCCTGAATGTCGTGTGTGTGTGTGTGTGTGTGTGTGTGTGTGTGTGTGTGTAAGCAACTCATGGTTAGATGGAACAGAAGGCCCATACTCCAAGAGTAACAATATTTCCCAGCCCTATTCTTCAGTTTGCAGCAGCAGGAGGGGATGAGGATATGGGGTAGGCAGAAAGAAAGGTGGGCACTAGAGAAAGAGGCTGCCAGCTTATCGATTTGACCTGCAAGTATTTTCTCACTGAAATAGTTTGCTTTGAATAAAAGTCACCCACTTTTGCCAGAAGAAAATTATTGGGTCCAAATGAATGTATGACAAAGTAGAGGTGAAAAGTAAGAGGAAGTGAGGTGAAACCCAGAGAATAATGGATTGGAAATAGGGAGTGAAAACCAGTCAAGAGTAGAAACACTTGAGAAACAGTTCTAGGCACTTCACTCATACCTGTTGCATGAGACTTGAGCACTGACCTGGTCTTTCTGCTCACATCTGCAAACCAAGCAATTAATACTGAAGTATTTGGAGACTTTCGAAGTCTTCAATAGCAAAACCAGGACCAGAAAGCACTAAGAAAATGAATAGCTTGTCTGACCTGCCACTCAGATCTTCTCCACTCTGTATACAAGCACAGAGCTTAACAGTGATTTTGGTTTTGTGGCTGAAGACAATGACTGACTATTCAGCCTCCTTAGTGGTTCATAGTTAAAGGTGGGGTCTCTAACCTCGAGTGCAACCTTGGTCTCACAGTATTAGAGTGGTCCTAAAGTGACAAAGGACACAGAACAGATCTATCACATTGAAGGCTACAGGACTGGGAGTTTGCTCACACAGCCAACTCTGATGTGAAAAAAATCTTAGGACTGTCTCTGAGTCATGAAGAGCATGGACTCGAAAAATAATGCTAAAACTCATATAAAAGAGCAAAAGACCCAGATTAGCCAAAGCAATCCTAACCAATAAGAACCATGCAGGAGGTATCACAATATCTGATTTCAAATTATACTACAAAGCTACAGTAATGAAAACAGCATGTTACTGGTACAAAGAGATATAGACCAATAGAACAGAACAGGATATACACAGAAAAATCCTCACACTTAGAGCCAGTTGATTTTTGACAAAGGTGTAAAAAACAGATGCTGGATAAATGACAGCCTTTTTAAAGGATGGTATGGGGAAAACTGGATAGCCACATGTAAAAGAATGAAAATAAATCCCCATCTCTCACCCTGCAAAAAAGTCAACTCAAGATGGATCAAAGACCTAGAAATTAAATAAGAAACTGGAATTACTAGAAGAGGACACAGGTTCAACTCTCCAACATCTAGGAAACATATGTAGAGTAGCTTTCTCAACAAGACCCCTAAAACTATGGAGTGATTTTATAGGTACTAACCAATAAAAGTGTATAGGTAGGGACTTGGGAATGTGTTATTCTCTGTGAATAACAATGGAAATGCAAGATCAATGGCTTTAAGTCTAAGCAATCAGAAACTGAACTTTCTCACCCAAATTCCTACAGTTTATGTCAGAACTTGCTGGAGGCTGCATTACAATGCTCTGGTGAAAGCATTAGTTATTAATGACCACACTGATAATAACACTATATTGCAAACTCATATTAAGGTAATATATCTCCTTAGTGCCCATTGAATAAATACTTGTTCATTAATTGACCCAACAAGTGTTCACTGAGTACTGGGTCCTGATACCAAAATGCAGCCTGAGCTATCCAAATGAGCACTGCTTTATGGTTGTTACACAGATCAGAGAAGTACCCAGAATGGCAGCAAAGCTGCTCTTTATCTTTTACTTTTCCTATGAAGGATTTGTAATTTTTTTTAATCTGGCAGAAAACTCAGAGAATGTCCTTAAGTATATTTTAACATGTCCCAATATTAAGAAAGTCACACTGTTCTCCAAGTTACTCTGTTCATTATAATACAACCAAACAAATGTTAAAAACCCCCCAATCTCATACATACTCCAGGATGCTGAAAAAATCATTTTGCATTGATGAGAGCACTTAACCATTACATTGTTTAAAAAGTTACGACAAGGATATGTCATATGTATGACTTCAGATTGCAGTAAAGAGACTCCCACTTGGCTGAGCTTTTAGGTTATGCAACTTCCTCACTGATGACTGAGAGAAAAATAAAGAGGCAGCAAATAGTCAATAAAGAGTCAGGAAGGAAGCGTGTGGTGACTTGGAGTCCCAGGAGGGCTTGCCATGTCCGGTGCCACGAAGGAAACAAATGTCTAAGGCTGTTAAAGTTTTCCTGCTTCTCACATAATCCCAAACACAGCACAAAGCAAATTTAAATTAAGTCTGAGGGAGCACAGAGGAATAAGGAAATGAGAGAAGGAAGCCTGTACCCTATAGAGTGAATGAGGGTCACTCAGCTGTCCTGGGCAGTACTTCTCTGTACATGGGCAGCTGAGAATTTGGGGCTTCTGTCAACTTTCTGGCTGCGATTGTGTAGTCCATTCATGTAGGTCCCAGTAAACAATGGGCACTGTGAAGAGTTAACAGATAATAATGATCTAATACATGTAATATAATATAATGATAACCATATTGACCTACCACCGTTCAGTGTCTCAGTGTTTCTTAGAGTTGAAGCTACACATGGATCATTTTATTTGACATTCACAGCATTAGTATTATTTACTCTGTTTTACTTAGGATAAAAATAAGAAATGGAGACGTACAAAGCTCAGAAGCGGAAGAGCAGCATTTGAAACCAAGACTGACTCAAGGGCCCGTGCTCTGGATCACAGTGTGAGCAGCCACCACCTACAGTTTTCCTTAGAGAATTTATAAATGAAAGGGATGGTTAGCATAGTAAACAGAATATGTTCAATGTCAAGAGAGCAATATAAAAGATACTTGCTAAAGAGATGGGGTGGTGGAGAGCTCAGGTCTGAGTAAATCTGGGGGACCCTGGCAGTGTCTTCTGAACTGCAGTACACACTTGGTTTGAGAGGTGAGGAGTGTGCAGAGATGGTTTGTAAGATGTCATGTTTTCTCTTACTCACCTTGACTGGCACTAATGAACATTAAGGATTTCAGCAAAAATACATTGAGTCCTCCTGTGTGAAAGGAGTTAGTTTTGTTTCTTTAAAGCTTTTTAGCATAGTTTTAAAGGAGCGCTTAATCTCCAGTGTCTAGATCCATTTAGACCCTAAACCAGAAAGCTCTGTGGGACCTGCAGGAGGCCTAGGGGACAGTCTCCACTTTGCACACACCCATGGCAAGAATCCCTTAGGAACTGTGCAGACCTACCATCTGGAGATAATGCGATTCTGATCATAGTTCAAGTGTCCTCAGATATAGGCTTGCCAATTTTGCAAATAGAATACAAGAGGCTCAGTTAGATTTGAATTTCAGATAAATGGTGAGTGAATACCCGTTTAGTACAAGTATGTCCCAAATATTGCATTGGACCTACTTATAACTGAAAAAAAGAATTGTTTATCAGAAATTCAAATTTTACTGGGCTCTTACATTTTATCTGCCCATTCTACCTAGACAGGAATTGGAGGGAAAATTCTGTGATCTGATTTCTTTGGCCTATACAACTGTGCTTCTGTATGAAGCTATCGAATTGCTTAACCTCCAATCCCTAAAAAAAAAAATAAGAAAGTATCTTTAGTGTTTTACACCCCCCCCCTTGTAATGTGTTCCAATTTAAAATGAGACTAACATAGCAAGGAGAATAGCACCGCAAAAAAAAATTGGGGGGAACTGATATAAAATCTCTCTGTGTATTTTTTTAATACCTTATTCATTCAAGAAATTCTGACCTTAGAAAAATAATCAGTGTTGACCCAAGTAACTCATTTGCTCGGCATCAAGATAAAGATGGATTTCATGCCATATACCCTGAGGATAAAAAGGGACACACTAAAAGCTAGATTTCGAAGTGATGCCCCCATCACAGATGAAAATTAAGTGGGGTTCATGGAGGAAGCATGGTGCCTGAGGATTGAATTGGAAGAATGAGGATTGTTTGGGAGTTGGAGTCAAATATCAGCTTTAAACCCAGTGAAAGCCAGCACCACAGCTGCCTTCTGTCACTGACACTGCTGTGGAAAAAATTCAAAAGGCACTCAAACACTTTCTTCTAAAGCATTTTTCAAAACAACTTGGAATTAATGTAAGCACCCCCAAAGCAGAAAACAAACACATTTACCTATGTAATGTCTAGCTTGCCTGCAATCATGTAGGAAGAAAAAACTGTTCCGGAGAGAAATGTGGCTTTGAGCGAATACAAAGCATGAAAGGTAGAATAGAATGTTGGCGTGGGGGCAGGGAGTCTTTAGATATAAATCTTTTCAGGTCATGATTCCCATAGATTACCCACATCTGCTAAGCCTGGATAGTTTATAATCACTAAAATTTCTTTAATCTTCCCATGGAAGGCTTACCAAAGATGTATTGAACTATACGGCATTAATAGTTCTAAAAATGAATAGTCAAGAAAATTATGCATAAATTAATGTGGCTGCTACCCAGCATAATCGAATGTTTATAACATATCTTAGCCAGGCTGTGGTTATCAGAAGGGGCAGCCCTCTCTCTGTGCGACACCAGGAAACTTGCCAGTGGTTATCCACCTACATCCACTCCTGAAATCTTCTCTGGCCTATCCTCCTCTTTATTACCCTCAAAAAAAACGAAGAGGGCACAAAGCTAGGGTCTCTGCAACAGGGAAGAAACTTTAAAGCATGGCAATGAGAAAGAAGGTGTTGGAATACATTCTCAGTGAAAGGAGTTAGGTAGATGGAAGCATTAAGTTTAAATGTGGCGTCTCTGGAAGTCTGTGTACCACGCACTGAGTGTGAACACCCTCTGTGTGAAGTGTATCATCCACACTTGGACGTAACCGTGTACTCTTACGGTTTTAGTTCTTTCAATGGACAATGCCTTTGTACTTCTCTGATACTTTGTGTGAATGCTTACAAGTGAGCATTCGTACAGTCCTTTGCTGCATTCAGAGATCAAGAGACATATTCTAATGATGTGGAAGTGTTAATTGACCAATTAAAAAAATAGCTGAGCAGCCAGGTATGGTGGTGCACACCTGTAATCCGGGTACATGGGAGGCTGAGACAGGAGGACTGTAGGTAGAGGCCATCCTCAGCAACTGAGTGAGGTCCTGTTTCAAAATGAAACATGAAAACCATGAAAAGGACTGAGGTAGAATGCCCCTGGTTTCAATCCTCAGTACACACACAAAAAAAAATTATGTGGGAAAGATTGGGGAAAACTTCATGAAGAGGGCAAAATGGAGGTGGGCTTTGACCATGGTGTTAAACTGGAAGAAGATAGTGGTCATCTCTTTTTAGGGAGCTCGCCAGGATCAGAGATATTAGGGAAGAAACGTCAAAATATAGACCCTAAAGAGAAGGCCATGCATGAGTGGAGCATGTAGGTTGAATTGTAGGTATAAAACTTCCATGTTCTCAATACTGTGCAATAGTAGGAATCTTCCTCCAGTGTCTGATCTCACACCCTCTGGCCTAAGCGTCCCTAAAATCATGCTCACTAACAGCCTTTATAGGTAGTTTGTATAGTTCCCATGGACCAGGGTACACATGAATCTGCAAATATAACACTAATGCTTTTCCTTTTTTTTTTTTTTAGAAAATTGAGTATGCAACTCTGCCTCAAAATATACAATACTACCAGGCATGGTGGTGCACGCTTGTAATCCCCACGCTTGGGAGGCGGAGACAGGAGGATCGCGCAGGTTCAAAGCCAGCCACGTGTGCTGGCTTAAGAGACCCTGTTTCCAAATAAAAAAGTATAAAAATAGGTCTGGGAGTGTAGCCCGGAGGTAGAAGGGCTTCCAGGAACCCCAGTACCACCATATATATATATATATAATTTGTCCTAGCGTTAAATGTTATCTCTTATTCTTTTAAAAATAATGTTAATAAAATATATTTGGGGATCCTTTTTACTTAACCCTAGAAAGCCAGAGAGGTATTCTCTTTGCCCGGCTTTATTGTACCAAACTGGTCCTTCAATCTATTGGCTTGAATATGTGTTTGACAAAGGAGGATAATATTTCAAGGGTGAGAAGAAGTGGGTGAGACAGAGCAGCTAGGAGAAGCTGAGCAGTGGAGGCAGGAGATGCTGCAGCTGGGCTCTGATCTGCTGCAGGTGTTATGGGGGATGTGCAGGAGTGAGCCCCAGGCACTTCCAGGTGGCAGCAGGGTTCAGTGGGCTTAACGCACTGTGCACAGGGTCGGTCTCCACCATTCTACACAGTGCTGAACAAGCCACTGACCATTTCCTGCCTCCTCCGATTTCCTCACCCCCAAAGAAGGGAGAGCAATGTGTACTCATCAGAGGGATTACTGACCAGCATCTCCTCCAGAAGCCACTCATAGAAGTGCTAGTAAAGAACTTTGAAAACATGGCATAAAGCAGACGAGTAAAAATAACAGGAAGTAGATGAGAGCGTGCAGTGGACCAGAATGTCCTGTGTCATCTGCTGGTGTCACAGAGGTCACAGGCCTCAATATAGATGGATGCTTAGGAAGATGGAGATGTTGGGAACTCAACCTCTGTCAGCCTAGCCATCTATGCCAGAAGTTCGAGGAGCATCTAGTGCTTTCACTTATTTCTGTGTTCCCAGCCCACCCCCATCTCAATTCTGTACACGCTGAAGTGGCCAGTGGACTCTACTAACAACAGTGACTCATAATTTCATGAGCTACAAGCAGCAGTTCCTTAAGCTGCTTCCCTTTGTTTCCTGTGCTTAAAAAAAAAAAAAAAGGTATGCATGGTGGCACATGCCAGGAATCCCAGTACATAGGTGACTGAAACAGGAGGATTACAGGTTTGAGGCCAGCTTCCGCAACTTAGACAGGCTCTCCGCAACTTAGTGAGACCCTGTTCCCAAATAAAAGATAAAATAAGGCTGGGAAATGTAGCCCAGAAGTAGAAGATCCCTGGGTTTCATCCCCAGTACCACAAAAAGCAGGAGCATACAAAGGTACATCTCTTTTTGGCTAGTTCTTCGCAATTTATGAAACAAGGTGAAAGAATAACTCAACCTAGAACTCAACTATTCAAGACCACCTACAACAGTGAGACATACAACTCACCCCAAAAAAGCATATGGGTCATACTTAATCCTCAGCCTATACTTCCTAATTGGACAGAAGTTTAATATATCAGTTCCCATGGAAGGTCAGAGCAGCTGAATTTGGAGAATGTCTATACAATGAATGCAATCAAGATCCTACAGAGGAAAGGGTTACTTTCTTCAGTTTTCAGCACATACCAGCTACTTGAAATCTACTAAAATATAACTGCCTTTAGAGGGGTGTGTGGGTAGCCAGCCACAGCTATTTGAGATGAGAATTTTGGCGAAGGCCTAAGAGCAAGTGTACAATGTGTTCCACATGACTATGAGTATTTCTCATCTGGAAGATAAGTGCATCAACAATTCCTGGAGTTTGCTTGGTTATTTAAACCTTCTGCCTTGGAATGGAGTTTATGGCTTACCAACATCAGCAACCGTTTCCTATTGCGCTGAACACTATCCAGGAGAGTGGGAAGCCATAGAGGAACAAGAGAGCGAATGATTCTGGAGTTTATATCCCGTCACAGTTAATCCTTATAATAACCCCCCAAATTTACTCCTTTTTTTTCCTCCATTTTGCTGACTTTGTTTTTGAAAACTAAAGCTCAGAAAAGTTAGTAACATATTTTGGGTTAAAGGAGCAATAAATAAAAGGACTGAAATTTGAATCTAGGAATTCTCGACTGAAAAAGTACATGTTCCATCCACTTTATCAGTTTACTAGAGTAAGAATAACCTGGGCATGGCCCCAAAAGACCTATGCTGAACCAGATGCAGAGGCACAAGCCTGTAATCTCAGTACTTGGGAGGCTGAGATAGGAGGATCATGGCTCAAGGCCAGCCTTAGTAACCTAGTGAGACCCTGTTTCAAAATTTAAAACAGGGCCAGGGATATAGCTCAGAGGTATAAAACCCCTAGGTTGCATCTCTAATATTAGAGGAGGAGAAAGAGAAAGAGACCCATGTTGGAAATGTGACTTTTTCCTAGTTCCAAGGAACTATTTGCTCATTCTTATTCAACTGTTCAGCTGCATACCGTGACATTCCATAAAAATTCTGAGCATTAATAATAAACAAAATGAGAGAGAAATAATATATATGTGCACGTAATCCTCTCTCATAAAAACACACCATCACACATATATACATATATTATGTATATGTTTTTTACAGTTGTCTCTTTGTCCCAAGACTAGAAATGAAAATAATGGAAATTTGCAGTTGGGCAAGATCTACTTTTTCTAATGTTTATTTGCAAAGCTCTTGAATGCATTTTTAGTCCATCTGATCCTGTCGTCTGGAGACTGCAAAGCATTTCACATCTTACCCAGGGAACTGATCACTTTTAAGGAAGCGAGAGCTTTCTGTACTGAGTTTTCCTAATTTAAACTCATCAAAAGCTGTTTCAATAGCCATTTTAAGGGCAAAGGAACATATCTGCAAAGAGCTCTGTCACTTTCTTCCATGCAGTGACTAACGGTGGGGAACAAAAACCTTACCCTCGGTATCTTTTGGAGTCCAGACAATTCAACACTCTCTTGGGATGAGTAAATATCAGTCTGTTCCCAGGAAGATTAACTGGAAAGATGATGGAGGCAAAGCTGCTACTCTTAAGAGGGCTGTACTTAAACTGCCATCTACGTGTCTTAAGGCAGCATCTCGGATGATTTATTTTCATGGTGCTATGATTTCTAGAAAGAATAGATATTTTATACAGTTTTAAGAGTAACAGTAGTTTCTTTCCAAGACATTAATTTTGGTCACAAAGTTAATGTTTGCTAATATAATGTACTTATTGACCTTTTAAAGACCATAAAGTAAAGTAGAATTAGGAGATTTATTCTAGGGCTTCCCATTACTGGAAATAGACCTGAAGGCAAATTCTCAATTCCCTTACCTGTTGTAGAGGTAGTGATACCATTTCAGCTTCCTTCACAGTCTCACATTAAGAAAGAAAGAGCCCAAAAGGTGGTGCATTCCTGTAATACCAGCTACTTGGAAGGCTGAGGCAGGAGGATTGAAAATTTCAAACCAGCCTGAGAAATTTAGTGGGACCCTGTCTCAAATTAAATTAGAAGGGCTGGTCATGGTGGTGCATGGCTGTAATCCCAGTACTTGGGAGGCTGAAACAGGAAGATTGCAGGTTCAAAGACAGTCTCAGCAGCATACGGAGACTCTCAGTCACTTAGCAACATCCTATTTCAAAACAAAAATAAAAAGGGGCTGGGGGTATAGCTCAGAAGTAGAATGTCTCTGAACTCAGTCTCCAGTACCAAAAATAAAATAAAGAAAAGCTGGGGATGTAGCTCAGTGGTAGAGTGTCCCTGAGTTCAATTCCTGTTACCACAAGAAAGAAAAAAAAAAAAAATGAAAGGAAGCCAGGCAGGGAGGGAGAGAGGGAGGGAAAGAGAAAGGGAGAGAGAAAGAGGAAGTACTTTGGAAGCTCTAACAGTCTCAGTGTAAAGCATAGCATGGTCTTTGCAATGAGAAAGCTCCAAATATGAAACTTAGATTTGCTTCTTATCACCTGTGGGATGCGTTTCTGAAACTTCTGTATCTAGTTACTTCCTTGGTAAAAGGGGCTAAAAAGAGTCCCTACCTCATGGGATACTTCTGTGGAGCAAATAAACTCTTGCTACACCAGCGTTGGAAAGGCTCAACTCATTCTTGTCACCACTTCCTTATATAGAATCAGGAAACTACAGCCTTGGTTCATTCATCAACAAATACATCTGAATTATACAAAATAGTGTGCTTGCAGGATGCAGACTATGTTGCTTAAATTACTGCTGCTTCACTTCTTAGACATTTTTTTATAGTCAATAGGATTTGGTTTTGTTCTTTTATATCAGAAGGAATGGTCATATTGCTGACTCTTGTTTGTGGGCTGACAACTCACTTTTAAGTAAGCTCAATATCTTCTTTCTTCTTTTGTCCTCTTGTTGGCCATCTTTGTCATGGATCCGTTGTCCTTCTGCTAGCACTTCTACGAACACTCTGAAAGTAGTAACAGAAAATTAAGTCCTTGTTAGCAGTCCTGTCCCTTAGGAGAGGAGGCTCTTCCTACTGCTGCTGTTGATAAGGTTGTGAGGATCTCTGCTTCCTAAAACATCTCCTCTGCTATTTTGCCTTCCAGATTGCCACTTGCTTCCTATAGCTGGACCTACTCCTTCTCTGTGGGGTCCTCTTCTTCAGGGGTCTGCCCTTGGTCCTCCTTTGGGTTCTACTGGCTCTCCATGGGTGATCACATCCAAATTTGTGTCCTCAGTTACCACCTATCTGATACTAACTCCTAAATCCAGTATCTTTAGCTTGAATTTCTCTTAACCTCCAGATCCAATGGTCCCTTACACATCTTTTCCTGTGTTCCAGGAGCACATCAAATATATTGTATCCACACATGAGCTTTCTAATTCCCCTTCTACACACACACACACACACACACACACACACACACACACACATGCACACCGAGCTTTCTTCCTTTTATGGGCTCATTAATCAGGCATTCTGAAATCCTTGCCCAAACTCCATCTCTATCCATTTTTCAAATCATTTTCACCCGGGCGTGGTGGTGCATGCTTGTAAACCCAGCATGCAGGAAGCTGAGACTGGAGGATCGCAGTTCGCGGACAGCCTCAGCTACTTAGTGAGGTTCTCTGCAACTCAAAATAAAGAACAAAAAATAGGGCCGGGGGTGTAGCTCAGAGGTTGAATGCCCCTGGGTTCCTTCCCCAGACCCACACAAAAAATCATTTTCATTTTATTTTGAAATATCTCTCGAATCTGGCCTCCCCATCCTGTTACTGATACAGTTGCCTCCACTCAGCACTCCTATTTTCTTCCTCTGTTACCATAATAGCTTCCTAACTCTCCTCACCACTATCTCCTAGTTCTCTCCATTCTAGCTAACCTGTTTTCTACATTTTGCCAGAGATAAATTTTTTCTAAACCAAATTTTATCTTCCTTGACCTTCTTTTGGGGAAAATGTGTTAGATCTTCATTGCTATTGAAGAATCCAAACTAATACATTAGCAATGTTTCCATGATTAAAAATGCAACCTCTTTCAACCCTCTCCACTAGGCACATTGCGGGCTGCTGTGTTTCCTTTACAATAAACTCTCTGTTCCTCCTTGAGTACTTCCCTGACTTGAGTTGTATGAGGCTCTTCTCACCAACTCTGCCCTTCTCTAAAAACTCACGAGGGGCCCCTGAAGTCAGCTTTTCTGATAATGTCCTCTTAGATCCCTCTCACACATAATTATTTGCTCTGTCTACATGTTCACAAGTCTTCATTCATAACTTTATGCTTTCATATCTATCTATCTCTCACCAACAATACTTTGAGCTCCTCAAACATTGGACAGTGCCTTATACACAGAAGGAATTTAATAAATATATGTTGAATGAGCACACTCAAAACTATCATGAAGACCCAAGAAGTATTTATTTATCATTGTATTTTCATAGTTATATATTTGATTTTTTATAATCATTTACTAAAACTTTGTCTAATACCTCACAAACTAACAAGAAGGCCCTTCATAAATGTCCTTGATGTCACATGACTATACTAGCAGTGTAGAATTGGGATTTAAAAAATATTCTTGTACTCCATGGCTTTCAGTAACTTTCAAATTTCTCTAAAGTTTATCTAACTCTCCTTCATTTAATTTTTAAAGAAACATGATCATTATACTTAATCTACTCTGATTCCAAATTTCTAATTATTGTATAAAATTCAAAGACAGATGAAGATAAAAATCTAAAAGTGTTCCATTAAATGGATAAAAGGAAGTCAACATGTAGATTCAGAAAGTAGTGCATATATAAAGTTACAGAAAAGGAAGAGACTAAAGACTTTCCAAACAAATTATAGCCTGGCATGGTAATGCACGCCTGTAATCCCAGTACTTGGAAGACTGATACAGGAGGGCTGAGCAGCCTAAACAACACAGCAGGACTCTCAGCAACCTAGAGAGACCCTGTGTCAAAAAACAAATGGTGCTAGGGATATAACTCAGATACAGAATGCTCCTGGGTTTAATCATCAGTAAAATACACATCACACACACACACACACACACACACACACACACACACACACACACACACACTATATTTACATATATTGTAATATAAAGATATATGTAGAAGGAAAATAGAAGTTGAATGGTATGTCTGAACATTGGCTTCATAAAAATATGATGGTATGCAGTTAATGGTTTGACACTGTCCCTTGATGTAAAATAACAATTCTAATTATAATAACTAACATTTATCGGATAATTGCTGTATGCTAGATACTGTAGTACATTCTTTACCTGAAGCATTGAGTCCTCCCAGTATCTCTTTGACATAGTCCTTGATATTCTTTTTTACACATGAGCAATTAGTCTTAGAAAAAAATGAATGACTTGGAGGATATGCAGATAACAACTTTTCGAGTTATTTGACTGTTTATTGTTAAATGAGAAAACTGAGAGAATGCCTTTTAATCATCTTGATGCTTTACTAATTAGTAAGTAATTGATAAATCATTTCATACACTCTTATAAACTGATACATCTAAATGATAAGACATACACTGTAGTTATTATGAAAAAACAAAAACAAAATTTATTGAGAATATCAAATTTATATAGTCAACTCTTGATTTTTCTAAATCCACACTTTCAGTTTCCTTTAAAAGATCTCTTTTCTATCAAAATCTTGAACTTTCTATAAAAAATGTTTGTTTCCTGGATTTGGAACTAACTCTTTCTTGAGTTAAAATGTAAGAAAAATGATTCCTTCAAAATTGGCAGATTGCCAGGAATTAACACTAATATATCATTAAATTTTGCTTAACTCTTTTATGTATAGTGGGAGGTTTTGAGGTCTGTGGCTTTATATTAGAAATAGTTTCCTGCTGAAGTATAATTTAAAAAATAATTAATAGTGGATTTTGTGGCACTGTTCAGGTAAGTGTACTTAAAATAATCACAATAAAAAGAGCCTGAAGGTTTATAATGACTTTTTCTAGTTATTCTTTTTAGAATATCTTACTTACTGCCAGAGTATGGTACAGGCCAGCAATGCAGCTATTCTTTTCTTGATATTTTACTCCTGATTTTTGATTATTAAGTAATTGATAAAAATGGAGTTGCCTTCATTATAAAATTTAAAGGACATGGAAAAAATTCCCTGGACCCATAAAATCTTGCCCCCCCCACCAAAAAAAACCTGCAAAATTTTAAAAGGATTTTCAAGTCTTTGGTTGCTTTCTTTCTTTCTTTCTTTCTTTTTTTTCCTCCCAAGTAAATATCCTTGGGAGTGGTAACCCTTGAGTCTTTATCATACACTTAAGTAATCAAATTGGGCAGCTGTCAAATGCAGAGTCTTAGGTCTGTGGCAAAGAGATCCCGGGTTCTGCATTTTAAGAGGCATCCTGATGATTCTGAAACAGGTGGTCTTCTGGACCGCACTGTGAAACACTGTGACTTACTCTGAATTGACATTCCTAATGGCTAACAAGCCAGGGACACGGACACAAAAGTCAGGAGTTTATATTGGCAAATTACCAACCCCAAATTCATTCCATTTGAGACATCATCTTGGTCTAGCTCTGTCTTGATTCTCAGGTTTATCCAAGCTTCATTGCTGCAGCTATCTCCAGTCTCCAGGTGAAATAAATAAAACCGGAGATCTATAACTGAATGAAAATGCAGAAAAGTAAAAGACTTGTTTGTTTTCAAATGGTTCTTTTTAATAGTCCCTGAAATCAGTGCTGAAAAGCAGAGATTTTAGAGCAGAATGTACAAAACGTTCTTGAATTATATTTCATTCTTGGGTGCCAGGCACATTGAATTTGTATCGCAAAACACTGAACTAATCAAAAGCAGGTGCCCTGTCAGTTGCTTTCGTAATTGGGAAAGCAAGAGTTGATATATTTTGCAAGGAATTTTGACAGAATAACCCCAGTGGATGAGTCCAGTGCCCTTCTTATGGATTGAGTAAGACAGAAATTGGTAGGATATATAGTATTTATGGGTATAGTAGACTGAAAATTAGTCTAATACTACTTTTGATGGCTTATGGAAATAAATCTTTTTTTTAATCACTACAGTGAAAAATGTGGCCAGTTGCTAAGAAATGCTTGTTCTATTCTGATGGAGGTTCTAAGTTTGGGAGCTTAGAAAAAAAAAATCTTGCAAGAGGGTTAATATGGAGAAAACAGGAAGACAACTTCCTCTGAACATACACCATTTCCTGAAGAGGAAATGGGGGCTTAAAAAAAACCAACAACTATTCTCTGTTGTCTCTGTAACCGAGAGGCATCTATTTAGTGGTGACCATATATGTTGATTCAAGCCAGGACACTGACCTTTTATAAAAATAAAATTCTAAAAGTGCTTTCTCTATTTTATAATAGTAAGATCAGAGACCTTGGCTTAGTTGGTGTGGTATTTGTTGTGTTCTGAAATCATGCCAATTTACTCAGAGCCATGCATATACTTGCCTGGACAGTTTTTAAGGGATAAGAACGCTGCACTGCAAAGTGAATTTGAGCTCTGCTCTTCTTTTGAATACCTTGGCATACCCTGAGGCTATCATACTCCTTAGCAGCAGAGCAGCAAGCCCTGGGCATCGCCCTGCGTGCCAGGACACATTCTATCCAAGGTGCGCAAAGGTAAAAGAGGCGGCCTCTGGCAGTGATGTGGATGGGAATTCGTTTAGCTGCTGGCTGGAACTTGTTTATAACTGAATTTGTTTAAGGATAGAGCGATATCATTAAAGTGGCCACAATTTATCAATCAATTTGGGGGATTAGGCACTTTAACCACAAATCACTAGAACCCAAAGAATCCCTGAGTCTTAAGATGGTACTGTATATTGACTTGTAAATAGTAACTTTAACATTCTGTCGAGTTACTGCTCTTTGGATAGAATTTGCCCTGTAAACCTTGAAGGGGCATAAAAGATGTGCCAGCGGATAATTGAAATGACATCCTTTGCAGCACAGTGTTAGACACCAGAAAAAGCACACAACGAAAAAACTGTGCTTAGAGTCACCCAAAGCCATCGATTTCTAGATCACAATGGAGAGGTCTGACTGGCACAGTGACAGGAAAACAAGTCCTTTTATAAAGGCCCAGATAAATCCCTTTTATGAAAACAAAGGGAAGCAGACTTAACATCTTTCCTTAAGTTACCTTGAAAGAATGTTGTGGTTTAAATAAAGTACTGTGTTTTCTCAAGATATCTTTCCCTCTCCCTGTTTCCTTGTAACACCTTCGTGGTCTGTATAATTTTCATCTTTCCTTTATTCATCAAACTTAACATTTTAAACTGATTCCTCCAAAACCATTTGCTTTCCTAGCATTCCTTTTTTTTTTAAACCCTCCCATTTCTCCAGAAGTTTTCAAAGTATTTGATAAACAATATTATGGGGTGGTGGAGTTGTCCCAAAATGCAGAACCAAGGTGTCTCTGATTTTCTCACACAGTTGACTTTATTTGTGTGGGGAGTTTGAGGCAAGAATGGAAGAAAAAGCCACCATCTGTGCCTTTTGACATTAGGTCTACAGAGTGAAAAGCACTGGGCTTTCTGATGATCCCTGGGCCCCTGGCAGCCATTCTAGCAATTTCAGTATCCTAGCAATAACAGAAACTTTTTAGCAGAACTATTTTCCTTTCTCTTGTATCACTGCTAATCAGTTGCCGCCACAATTATCTATTTTGCCAGAAATAAACTTAGTTTTAACGACATAGAAACTAAACACCTTTTCTGGGTTCACAAACCAGTTGGAAAAGATTGAGGAACTATTGCTGTATAAAAGACCTTTATTGCTGAACCTGCTCAATAAAGAAAATTAATTCCATCAAAGCACAAATTAGGAAGGCATTTGGAACCAGAAAGCTCATCTAAGGTATTGTTATTGCCCAATATATCAATTTTTCTTTAGGCATACAAATAAATGTCATTTTTCTGTAAATGTGCAGAAGTCTTCTTCCAAGGGCTGACAGGGCTGATGTGAGCAAAATACCAGTGAGCTAGTAAATGTGATGCCATTTTGTTTGTTTTTTGTAATTTATTGTTTTTATTTGTAATTTTTATTTGGGGGTGTGGTACTGGGGATTGAACACAGGGACATTCTGCATTGAGCTATACCCCCCAGCACTTTTTAAGTTTAAAATGGGTATCACTAGGTTGCTGAGAGTCTTGTTATATTGCTGAGGCTGATCTTGAACCTGTGAACCTCCTGTCTCAGCTTCCCAAGGACTGGGATTACAGGTATACATCACTGTGTCTGACTTCTTATGTGATTTTTTTTTAATTTTATATTGGTGTGTTGTAGTCATTCATCTTAATTTTTTTATAAAGTTTATCCCCTTAATGCTTGACTGTTTCTGTTCAAAGCCAGAAATTGGGGAATCTTTTCAAAGGAGTGACAACAACAACGAAAAATTAGGGATAGAAGGACGACACATCTTTGACCTGTGAGATGCAGGAAGAGAAAAGGGTTTCAATGGCCAACCACTTCCGGCTGTAGCCCGTAAATTAGGAGGGGAACAGAAGGCAGTCCCCCAGAAGCAGTGACTTCTGTACTGCTCGCCAAGCGCATTCATCCTGTGAGCACAGCAGATGCCACAGGCTACAGTCAGAACAACAGTACTGCACTGACTGCTGTGTTTAAAGTAGTCTCCTTGACAGCCTGTGCTTGGTACCTAGTATTAGTCAATGAGAATATTGGTTACATTGAATTAAACTTATCCTGAGCATCTTGAAGGGAATGACTGTCTTGCTTATATTTGTATCCCAAACATACTGCCTAAAACATACTAGACCCTGGACACTAACTGAATGCAGAATGATTAAACGATTAGGGAGGATCTACAGCATGCAGGTGTCATGTGAGGTCACAGGGATGGTCCCTTGGGGGTTCGCTCACGGTCTTATAGATTACACAGAATACACGGATAAGTCTGCTGCATTAAATTCTTCTGTATAATTGTTACTAACCAAACAATAGAGGCCAGCAATTAGGTCACTAAGCGATTGCTTGAAGAACAATTTCCAGATTGGAGCTTTTAGTCTTGTGGCAACCAGATGGTTATGCATTTCACGGTGTTGATATCATACTGTAAAATTCACACATTATATGGAAAGAAATCACAGCAGGACAGTACAGGCTACTACAAATAGAGCAAAAATTGTATTACTGAAACTTCCTGCTAAGCAACCGATACAGTGATCCGGGCTTCCAAAGCTGGGGATTTCATTGATGGGAGGTTTGAGAGGCCCTTCAATCAGGGTGAGAAGAATGAAGAGTAAGAAGATAAAAGGCAGAAGAACAGTGATGAGAAGGGAAAGGGAGCTGATTTAGTTTAGGTTCAGCTAAAATTACCTGTAAATCATGTAAAAACCCTTAGGGCCCACCTTGGCAGGGAGCCAGGAGACCTGGGTCCTTATTCTCTCTCTGTTACTAAGTGGCTAGATAAAATACAGTAGATTTCCTCCCTGAAACAGGAGGGCACTGGACTAGCTCTGATATGAATTGTGGTTTAAAAAAATATTCAGGGTCTTTACTGAGACCAGTTAATACCTATGCTTTTATCTGTATAAACATATCAATAGATTATAGGCCCATAATTCAGTGCCCTCTTTATTATCTCGAATATAATTAACTTGATAGTGCTGGTAAAGGCTGTGTCAGCAATTCCTTAATAATGTCCCTTTCGGGACCAACTGCTCCTCTTCAGTCCTCTTTGTTTTCACAACACTTTCTCCTATTTCTGTTACAGATTTTGCCTGGAGCATCTTATCTTATTTCATCTGTGTGTCTGTCCCCACACTAGACACTGAGTTTCTTGGGGGCAATACCATGGCTTGTTCCTCTTCTGCAGAGTACAGGGATCAGCACAGAGTAGTTGCTCTATAGACATGGAGTGACTGGAGTCCCTAATTAACTGGGTTGAGCAATAGCATATTTGGCGAATGTGTCAGTTACCTTCCATTTGCCCCTCCAAATGCATCTCCACCCGTTTTCACTTTCCCACCTTGCTCTTGCCCCAAGGTCCCTGTCCTTTCAAGGAAGCCTGCTGTACTGGATTATCTCCTTCTTCTCAGTTCTAGAAACATCTCACTCCCCCAGTCTGTCAACCTAGAGGAGGTGAGAGTCACTCTGCTGTTCACCTGAGTTTCTGCTAGACCTACCTCTGGGCTCCCCTACACCTGGATCATCAGTCCTTAACCCCTCCACAAATTATCCAAATTTGAGGGTACCATATATTTCCTATCAGATCACTCGTTAATACAGTGGGGAAAAAAGAAAAGATTTCAGTTTTAAACGCCTTTTTGCATTTATAATATTGAGAATAAGTGCGCTGGATTTTTTGGCCGAACATTTCCACATACAGGGCTGAGCCTTGCTAATTAATTGGTTCCAATGTATGATGTTACAGATTCATTTCAGAGTCTATACCATATATGCAATTGGCATTTGAATTAAGAACCACTTATGTTAATATTTGGTCATTGTTCAGTCACTTGTATTTAAGTACGTTTTTCTGTGATCTGTGATTTCTTATTCTGGGATATGTATAGTGCCTCAAGAGAAGGGGTACCACTTCTTTCTTTTTCTTCTCTTTTCTTTCTTTCTCCTCCTCCTCCTCCTCCTCCTCCTCCTCCTCCTCCTCCTCCTCCTTCCTCTTCCTTCCTCTCTCTCTCTCTCTCTCTCTATCTCTCTCTCTATCTCTCTCTCTCTCTTTCTCTCTCTCTCCCTCCATCCTTCTCTGTTTTTATAATGCCTTGTTCCTAGCAGTTATCTGGTTGACCAAATTCATTAAGAAAAGCTAGATATTTGTAAACTATAAATATAGTCTAATAATCATGGAGCCACATCTGACAATGAACATTTTATACATTTTTTAGGTCTAATCTGATATGACCTGTTACATTCTTTCCAGAGCTGGCAGGAAGTGAAATAACCAGTCGATTAGTATATTCACGGTGAAATCATTTGAAGAATCGTTAAAATGTCCATCCTTCAAAGATGGTTAGGCACATTTAATTCAGGCACCTGCCCAGACATGCCAGGCCTTTATGGTTGATATATGAGCCCCATGAAGTCAGAGACCTTTTCTGGTTTGCAGGCTGCTGAATTCCCAGCTCCTAAAACACAGCCTGATATCTATTAAGTGTTCAATAAATCCTTGTTGGTTAAATGATTGGAATTTGGTTATGTTTTTGTTGTCTGTTGCATTTACATTTGTGATTGCCTTGCCATCTTTTATAAATAATGGAAAAGGCAACTTTTTATTCATTTTTGTTAACAGACATTTCTTGTGCCTTTCTCTTTTTAGAGCGCTGTGTCGGGTGTTACTCCTCTTGTGTGTGCACGTTCAACAGGTCAAAAACACCCTCTGGAACACAGCACAGTCACTCAGGGGATCCCGTTTCAAGGGCTTTTCTTTCACATTTTAACACTTTTTCTCAAAGCCAGCCTAACTCTCACCCCCTTAATCTCTGATATTTGCACTCTTTGAAGAAATACACTGAGTCAATTAGCACTTTCCTAAAAAGTGCCTGATCCTGTTCTGGGATTCCGTGATTGGTGACCACATTGTGCCTTTTCATGTGTACTTGATCACACCAATAAAAGTGCTGAAAGGCTGTCTTTTCTTGCGTGATTATTTTTTTCTAGGTAATTCACAATGGTAGAAAACAAAATCTTTTCCATTTTTCCTCCTGTATATGGATCCCATGATGTTTTCAGGTGTTATGATTCCATTAGAGAATTTTTCAGGTTCTTTAATCAGGCCTTCAGGTGACTCCACTTGATTCATAAAGCTTTTGTAGTCATAAGAATTTTGATTTGTTCATAAATATTTTGAGTTGGGTGTGGTCGTTCATGCCTATAATTCCAGAACGTGCGAGGCTGAGACAGGAGGATTACAAGTATGAGATCAACCTCAGCAATTTAGCACGGTCACTAGGCAATTTAGTAAGACCTTGTTTAAAATTTTTAAAAAACAAGCTAGGCATGATGGCACCTGCTTTTAATCCCAGCATTTGGAGGCTGAGACAGGAGGGTGGCAGTTCACGGCCAGCCTCAGCTACTTAGTGAGGCTCTTTGCAACTCAATGAGACCCTGTTTCAAAATAGAGAATAAAAAAATAGGGCTGGTGGTGTAGCTTAGAGGTAGAATTCCCCTGGGTTCCATCCCCAGTACTAAAAAAAAAAATTTTAATAATAGAATAGAGTTGGTGGTATAGCTTGGAGGTAGAATATTTCTGGATTCAACCTCCAGGAACAAAAATAAACAAACTTTTAATTGTTTGACTACAAACAAGTTCTTAATATGAGTCATTCTTATGGAGTAGTCCTAAGGGTCTTAAGTCTTAAAATACTGAACATTTAAGCAAACTTCGAGTAACTGTGCTGTTTATTTTGTTTAACTCATTTTATCATATCACAATCACAAGATTAAGGTATTTCAACAACAGTTACCTTGAATGGTCTTCAAAATATATATAATTCCTGTATGATACATTTTATGTCACTAAAGTTTGAAGACTGCTGAGCTACGTATCTATGCTTTAAATCTAAATAATTTCAGAGCTTCTGAGGGAATTTTACAAGGAAAGATGCTGGGGAAAGTGCATTTCCTTTAGGCGATTAAATATCCTTCTTTTCTTTCTCATCTCTTCGTGTGTGTGTGTGTGTGTGTGTGTGTGTGTGTGCACGCGCGCACATGCGTGTGACTTGGCGATTGAACCCAGGGCTGTTCTACCTCTGAGCTACACCCAGCCCTTTGCCATTTTTATTTTTTGTTTTGAAACAGGGTTTAAGTTACTGAGAGTCTCACTAAGTTTCTGAGGCTGGTCTTGAACTGTCAATCTCCTGTTTCAGCCTCCCAAGTATTGGGATTACAGGCCTACATAGCCATACTGGGCTTCTTTCTCTTTTTACTTCTGAGTACCCAGAAATCTTTCTTTTGTAAAGATTGGAGTTTACATGATAGAGAGAAATGCTTTATAGTTCCATCAAAAAGGTAGACGTTATTGTGGCAAGTATGATATGCAACTCTCTAAATATCTATTACCGCTGAAGAATTAGTCTATTAAACCTCTCTTGATTGTACTTCAGATCCCATGTGATACATGAATGAGGTCTTTATCTTATGTTTTTGTTGTTGTTAGTTTTTTTTTTTTTTAACCATTCTGATGATGGAACTCAGGGGCATTCTACCTCCGAGATACACCCCAGCTCTACTTTTTATACTTTATTTTGAAACAGGGTCTCACTAAGTTGTGGAGTACCACATTAAGGAGCTGAGGCTGTCTGCTACCCTACGATTCTCCTGTCTCAGCCTCCCAAGTACTGGGATTACATAAAGCCACCATACCCAGCTTTATGTTTATCTTTTTAAAAAAGAGAAAAAAATCAGTCCTTTTTTTTTTAAAGGTAAAAATCATTGTAATATTATGCAATATTCCAATTCAAAAAACCAAGGAAGGTCAGAAGTGAAGCTTATCATTTAGGTTGTTTGAGTTACATGGACTTGTCATTCCTATTTATTCCCCCTCCAGGTCACTTCTCTGTCCACATTGTGTGAGGAAGGGATGGTACCAAGCGCCATTCTGTTGTTTTGTTCACAAGTGCTTTTTCTCCAAAAATGGTCATTTTTTGATTGGACTCTTGTGAGATATTTCAGT
The DNA here is from genome assembly GCF_963383645.1 of Muscardinus avellanarius. Taxonomy (NCBI): domain Eukaryota; kingdom Metazoa; phylum Chordata; class Mammalia; order Rodentia; family Gliridae; genus Muscardinus; species Muscardinus avellanarius. Next base: position 156,594,920 of record NC_137786.1, read on the forward strand.
ATTTCTTCTTCCATCCCCTCCCTACCATTGCATATTCTTTGCACGTCTACAGATGTTAACTTGTCAGAGTCCAGAAGTTTCTAAGATGCCCGTGTCAGCAGGATGAAATGGCAGAGTGCGGCATAAAGATGACCTGAAGGAAATAATTAAACTGTAGGAGTGTTGTGAGGATCGTGCTAACTGAGGACATCATTCTCTGATGAAATCTGTCAGGCCCCTCGTTCCCCCAATGTGGGAACTTTTGTACTTGTTTTGCTCTTAGGCACAGGATAAGTCCCAAGAGAGATTCCATTCATTCCTCATAGAGAAACAGAAGAAAAAGAATGAAGTTGCACCCGTAGCTTGTTAGAAGGAGAATAGTGCACCCACTCTGTGATCTGATTCAAGAAGTGGAACCTCCGCAAGTCCAAACAAAGATCATATTCATTTTGCAGATGGCCCAGGTAGAGCTCAGACCTTGGAGTCTCCTCACCAGAGGAATGTTACAGTCACCAGGAACTTTAAGTGTGCTAATGAGTATAAACAGAGAGGCTGATTGTGGACAAAGTCATTAAAGAGGACCATGTTTATGCTTTTTTTGTGACTAATCTTTACCCTGTTTGAACTAAGGTTCCCACTATCTTACAAAAGGCAATAGTAACAGAGTTCCTGCAATCCATGTGAAGCACTCACACTTTTATTTATTAGTTTACCCAAGTTGATTCCTAGCCATCCACTGGTGCTTCCTAATCTCTCAAGAGAGAGTTTTTAGTAATGTTTAAATGATGCTAATAAGCAATAACCTTCCAGGTGAAACTAGAAAGTGAATTCTATTTAATAAAATTGTCAGCCTTTCTGGACTTTGCTTTCATTATTGTATTTGTCTTTTATAGAAAGTGTGTGGGGACTTCTCCATTGGCGTGGCTTTCTGCCGATTAATGTCGCCACTGTTTCCCCATTCATATTCATATGAGTCAAAAGAAACTTTGTGAACTAAGAAGAGTTAGATTTAGCAAGACTGCATTCCAGTATTAAATATGAGGGAAACAAGAAAAGGGGGGGCAGTGGGACCTCAGACAGAAATATCGATTAATAGGTTCTCTAAACAGTGATTCAGTCACACAGCCCAGCACCACCTCACATCTACCCAGAAAAAGTCTGCATGATGGACAAGAAGTGCTCAGCTCTGCCTTCCCTTGCTCCTAGGCCCACAGCCAGGAGAATATGGCACCTGGGTTTTAGAGAGAGTGCAGCCTCTTTGAGGGCTGTCGCACCAGCCCAGTGCCTCACAACTCCTTTGTTCCTTCCTTGAGGCCAGTCTTCCTGTATGTGTGTGTGTGGGGGGGGGGGGGGATTAACAAATCATTCCAGAGAAGAAGCGTATGGCTTAATTGAAGCTTAAGGGGAAAGGCTAAAAAGCATTTCCTAATGGGTATGTGTGTATGGTGTGAGGGATGTTAGAAGTATATCTTAGCCTGCATTAGTAGAAGTGAATTATCTGCAATAAGAAAGGTGTTATCACTACAGGCCAGTGGTGCATGCTTATAATTCCTGCTATGGGAGGCTAAGGCAGGAGGGTCACAAGTTCAAGGCTATCCTAGTCAACTTAGTGAAACCCTGTCTCTAAAAAAAAGTAAAATTTAAAGCTGAGTGTGGTGGCACATACCTGTAATGCCAATACTTGGGAGGCCAGTACTTGAGGATCAGCCTCAGTAACTAAGTGATACCCTGTTTCAAAATAAAAAATAAAATAGGGTTGGGGATGTAGCTTAGAAACAAAGTTTCCCTAGAGTGAAAGAAAGAAAGAAGAGAGAGAGAGAGAAAGAGAGAGAGAGAGAGAGAGAGAGAGAGAGAGAGAGAGAGAGAGAGAGAGAGAAAGAGAGAGAGAACACACTGCGGATGTAGCTCAGTGGTAGAGCATGGGATCTATCACCAGTTCAAAGGAAGGAAGGAAGGAGCATATCAGTCAGATTTTGCTTGAGCTGTGAGTAACAGAAAATATACAATAATGGTAAGTTAAGTAACATAAAATTTTTTGTCTCTTGCAAAGAAGTGCCAAGTGGTTATCCAGAAAAGGGAGATACTTCAGTGTCAGGGATCCACACTCCTTCTTTCTTGCTTCCTGTGGCTTCTATGTGGTGGGTCAGGATGGCTACAGGAGGTCCCATCAAGAAGGAGGAATCATTAACAGCAGCAGGAACTACCTTTTCTTTACAGGTATTTCCAGAAGTCACAGACAACACTTCCAAGTAAATCTTAATCACATTGTCGTTTCTAGCTACAGGAGTGGCTGGGAAATGTAGCTTAAATTTTGTGTAGTTTTATGACCAGCCAAAAATTAAGGATGAAAATAAAGAATGGAAGATGAATATCGCTCAGATAAGCAGTCTCTCCATTCTCCACTCTGTTTTTTCAAGGCACACTTAGGGTTTGCTTCTCAGTTCCAGGATCCATGTGGGCAACAATAAATTCAGGAGCAGAGTACCAGGATGATGTGAGAATTGGGACCCTCCACCTACCCTCAGCATTAAAATAATTCAGTATATTTACATGATGTCTAGCTGTGAATTTATTCCTTCCTTAGAAAAGACATAGAATGTTAGTTATTCTGGATGTCTCCAATTAGTAGAAAAAGAAACCCTGAATCAGTGAGTCCAACCTAAGATACTATGTAAAAAAAAAAAAAAATCATTTTCTGACCCTCAGAGCTGTACTGATGGACCTCTGAGGAGTGAAGATTTGTAGTTACGGAAGAGACGGAAGTGGTGGCTGCAGGGTCAACTGATACCTTCTATCAAGTCTTCTTGGCTCTAATATCATCATCTCCCAGGTCTCTTTTCTACACAGCCATTCGTGATCTTGGTTAAATGCAAAACACATCATACAGCTTCTTGGATTAAGCCTTTGTATTGGCCTCCTGATGTGGTATTTGCTCACTCATGCAGTGTCCCCAGATAAATTCCCACTTCCTCAAATTTGTCCAAATCCTCTCTCTTCTGGAGTTTTTCTCATGTTGTCTCTTCTTCCAGAACACTCTCCTCTGTACTCTCACCTCTGTCTCACACCACTGGCTAACGCCTACACATCCTGAACCCTTGCTTCATTTCTGAAGTCTTTAGTCCCATCTTCACAGTGCGAGGATTCCCGTGACTTCATATACCCTGGGCTGAGGACTTGGTACAGTCACTGCAGTTGCTTAATTAAAAGTTATGCCTATCCATCTAGATGGTAAGCTCCCTGAGGGCAGGGACTGGAATTCTCAAACCTAACATCGCACCTGGCAATGGTAAGTGGCCGGTGATAGATAATGTTGAGTGTTGAAGAAGGTTTCAAGTATCAGCTGTGGAGGAGACTTGAGGAGAAGCCATAGAGGTAAAAATAATGAGGAAGAGATAACAAATAAAATATTGCCTTTTGTGCTAGTCTTCTTTATATTCTTACCAAAACGTCAGGATGCAAGCACATGAAAGAATTGTTTCTCTCCATTTACTTGGATTACCTCCCAGCCCCCAAAGAGTCAGAGCAACTGTTAGAATGGAATTTGAAATACTAGCTATGTTAATGGAGGTCAGGATTGCTGAGACTGGATTTACAGCTACAAAAAACTGACCTAGATTTATTTTCTATTATTCAAAATTAGTTATGTTGAAGAAGGAGCAAGGGGCTTCTTGGTGTACAGACTATTGCTAATGTTTCCCTGGACATAAATCTTCTTTGATTTTTGTGATCTGTAGTAAAAAGTGTGAGAGTGGAGCTCCATACGTAGGGCTGGGCTTTTCACTACACCAAGAGCAGTATTTGTTTAGGAGCAGTAGCGACACGATCCAGCACCTGTGTGACCTGGGCTTTCCACCTACCTCTGCCTTTTCTCAGAGTGGGGTGTGTGTGTGTGTGTGTGTGTGTGTGTGTGTGTGTGTGTGCGTGTTTCTGAGTATTGAACTCAGGGGCATTCTACCTCTGAGCTTTACATTCAGTCTTATTTTATTTTTTATTAGGAAACAAAGTCTCCCTGAGTTGCTGAGGCTGGCCTTGAACCTGCAATACTCCTGTCTCAACCTTCCAAGTACTGGGATTATGGGCATGTGCCACTATACCCACTCTGAGAGCCATGTTTACTTGCACTGAGGAAGATACTGCCCATAAATACCTATATCCATTTGCTTCCTGATGACTAATATTCCACACTTAGATAACAGGCCTCAAAAACAGGGATGGCAAGGATAACAGATTGATTTATATTCACACAAAGATGTATTGGGTCATATTGAAAAAGAGAGAACCAATGGGTCATGAAAGCAGGTGGAAAAAAGGGGAAGGTTTTAGACAAGAAAGGCTTGGTATTCTTAAGGCTGAGCTACCAGATAAAGGACATTTACCTTGTTTACTAAAGATATTACAAACTGGTGTGATCTCTTGTTTGGGGATTAGAAGAGAGCTGAGGAATAATTAAGACTTATAAGTAAATCTCTTGCTGCCAGTATGGGAGTCTTGATATTGTCCTTATACAGGCAAGACATAGCCCTACCTTTGCAATATTTCTGCATGGTATTTTTTGCACAGGGCTCCTTTTCCTGGAACTCACAGACCATCAGAAAGTTGACCTCTAAGATGGGCACGGAGGCTGAGACAGGAGGAGCACAGGTTTGAGGCCAATCTTATCCACTTAATGAGACCCTCATCAACTTAGTGAGACCCTGTTTCAAGGTAAAAAAATAAAAGGGCTGAGGTTATAACTCTGATGTAGAATGCCTCTGGTTTCAGTCCTCAGTTACCACCTCTCTATCCGTGTGCACAGACAAGGAAGATGACCTCCAGAAAAATAAGATCGCATTTCCCCAAGAGAATGGGGTAGGGGATACATTCATTCAGCTCACAAGAGTGGTCACCCTGAAAAAGATTTTAGAAGTAGAGTCATTTTCTGAAGCTGATTGAAATGACAAGCCTTTCCTGGAATTAAAACAACTCAAACAGTGAGATGAACTATTTGTTTTCCCGATTGCTACAAGGAAACACATGAACAATAATCTTATTGTTTTTGTTTTAAAAGGCATGTGGTTGCTAATAATGATGTATACAAAGCATTAATTAACAGTGGTCACTTTTTACTTACATTCACTCTTTAAAAATGTAATTAGTTGATTTCAAAATGCTCATTCATCCTTATTATAGGTGTATATCTTTGGTGTGAAATTACACATCTTTAAATGTATAGACATTTCAGAGGTTTAATTCTCGAGACCTATACGATGACAGTGTTTCAGTTCTATAAACAAAGCCTGCTGGTACAATTAATCATTAACTACTTGTTTTGGGGACTAAGGGAGAGAGAGAAACACATTAACTCTTTTGTGACTTAAAGCAGCAAGAGAGGAAAGATGGTAGAATATGTAGTTTTTGCTACATTTATAGTAGATTGGTGATCAGAGTATAATTTTCAAATGAACTCCTAGTTGTCCAGTTTTGAGTATACGCATCCGTCCCTTGCCTTTTTGCTGAGTGACTTGGAGGTGCGTACGTCAGGCGGTCCACGCCGCGGATGTGCATGTCCTGACTGTCGCCTTGGTGTGAGTTTCGCCTCATTTCTTTTGGATCCTACTACGTCATGTCTTACTCTTTTTCTACTTTCTGTCTGTGCAATGGTAGCGAAGATTAGTCAATATTTTCTTGGTGAAGCAGACACTGGAAGACACAGAAAATTCCTCTCTGGTTATCTTCTTCAGCAGCACATCGCTACTGGGGCAATGGAGAAGTCTGCCCTTCTTGGGCTTTTTGTGCCATTCCTCTGAGCTCTCTCCTTTGGCCACTTCTTACCTTCTGGTGCTCTTGGTCTTACCCCTACCCCGGAGCTCCCCAGCACGACCAAGCAGTAAAATGAGGAGTTTCTGTAAGTATAGATAACACTAATCAGAAGCACTATAACATAAGCTGTAGATGTGTAGGGCTTTGCCAGAAGGACACCATTTATCTTTCTTTTTTCAAAAGCATGAATAGTCAGTACCATGACTTGTGGTTCTATCAGAGGTCAGGTGAATAGAAGGGAAAAGCCTACAAGTAAGAAAAAAACGTGAGGAAGAAAGATTTGGTTTATAGAGCTGCAATGTGTGCACTCTTCAGAATATTTATCTCTTCTCTTTTTATTTTGCCTGCATAGAAACAATCAGGAAAAATAAATTCAGGGTCTGAATGTTTTTAATCTGTTTTCTAAGTGTGTATATCACAGAATTATATCTACTAAGAGTTTTTAGCCTTTTCCATCTAAATATGAAACCTCACCTATTTGACAGTGTTCCTTTAAAAGTCAGAGAAGCTGGGGAGTTTGTGGGGGAAGAGGGGGCCAGGAATTGAGCCTCAAAAGGATTTTAGTGTTTTTCCTTTGCTGTCTTTTCTTCTTGAGAATAAAGGGAGGGAAAGGAGCCCATGGACTGAGCCCTCTAGCAGCATTTTCCCCCAAGGAGTTTTGCATTTGGTTCTTATGCTTTTGGCTAATAAAGAAGAGACACATTTAGCTCCTGTGAACAAAAGAAAGCAACATTTCAAAACGTGATTCTTTTACTTGTACATTTTCTAGATTTTTATCTCATCCAGCTCTAGCTGTAACTAAAGAGAGCAAATTATTTAATACAACATATTTTCCCTCCTTATAATAAACTACTTTGCATTAAGATGGTGTCTTTCTTCTTTTTCCTTTTTTTTCTCAGATGAAATGGAACAGAGGAAAATCAAACTAGAGTATTTGATCAGGACAGAGAGACAAACTGGAGAATTTGAGCCCTCAGCTACCCCATGTCCTGACTTACCTGGAAAATGTTTGAAGCTCTCACCTTTACTTTGACTATTCAGATAGAGACTTCACCTAGGCAGAGAGCATTTTGGAATCAAGCACTGGGACTGTGAGGACCCATTAGTAAAGTAGATCAACTGGTCTAGTTAATCGTCCCCTCCCACTGGCCACCATGCCACCAGCCTCAATTCAATTGGCCATTTGTTTGAAGAAGTTTTTTTGTACTGACTACCTAGCCTGCGGCCACAGAGTCAGCCTTTCCTTTATTTTTCTGTGATGATGATGATGATGATGGTGATGATGATGATGATGGAGGACAGATCTTGGGTGCCTGGTCTCACTGAGTCCCACTTAGGCAAAGAGTAGGGAGGAGGTAGAAAGGATGAATGGGACATACACCTAAAAGGCCTGGGACCTCTCCTCTGGGTTTCTCTCCCCTCCACAGACACAGCCACAATGAAAGTAGAGAGAAGAAGAAAAAAAAAAAGACCCCATGGAATTTGTCAAATGTTTCTGCTACATTTCTTAAAATGCAGATCAGAGTAGTACACACACACTGAAAATGGAAAGACTGTCTGGCTGAAGTAAATGTGTAAGTCAAATATATGCTCCTTGCATTTCCTAAGAAATAGGATAAAGAATAGAAAAATAAAGCATCTTACACTCTAAAGAGAAAATTCCATTTTGTTAAAAGGTAGAGTGCTTCATCTAAAACTTGTAAATACATTACTGCTTGCATATGTTCCAGAAAATATAATTTTTCTCTTTGAACCTCATAGGATTAGCTATTTTATCACTGTTTCTTCTCATTTCTAGAGCTAAAGATGTTATACAAATAGGATAGCTCACACAAATCGACTGGCATGTCTTTAACATGGTGTTCTGCCAAGTGAATACTGCAGCCTGATCAAATCAACAGTGTCTTTCCAGCTGGGGAAACACAGAACCACACAATTTCCACTCCCCCTGACATTGTATTTTAATCAATGAAAGACACTAAGAGCTAAAGAATAACTAAAACTGTTCCTGAGCCACTTCCCTGGGTTTTATTGGTGCACGTAAGATTTGATTTTCAGAGTACACAGTCTTGTATGTTATTCTAAAGTATGTGCGCTATCAGAATTTTTATTTTAAAATCATTCATTTGGAATATACACACAGGCAGGGTCAGATGGCCTGCAGGAAGGAAGCTGGGTAGATTTCTGTGGCCCATATTAACTAGGCAATGTCCAGTAGCAGGTGAACATTTAGGCTGGGATATGTCCCCCGTAGAGGTCACTCCAGGAGCGGATGACCTCCCTGTCCTTCAGAAGGCTGAGGGCAGCCTTATTCTGCCTCCAGACAGTGTGAAGGCTGAGAGTAGCTAGAAGAGATCATTCTATGGAATGCTAGTTTAGAGACAAAATGTATCCCAATCTTTTGAAAGCAATTATATTAAAACAGGTTAGCTATGCTTTCAAGATTTTGGATGGAAGACTAAGGATTTGATTATACAATTGCAGAATGCCTTAGCATTAATAATTTCTACTTTCCTTAGAATCATAGATTCTTAGGATTGGAACCATCTATAAAGATCTTTGTACCTTTGAGAAATCTGTTTCCCATTGGCAATAACTCCTGATCTAGGGCCCTTCATTGATGGCATCCTTTCTTAGACCCAGTTGAAAAAAACAAATCTGTGAAAATGATATGTTTATTATAAAGAACCACAGAGGGGATCTAAGGACCTGGTCTTGGACAACTAGAGAGAGTTGCATATACCTTTTCTCTAAAGTGACAGCAAATCCCATCATTCCCAGAAACGTCCTGGGTGGGTTCTTTTTTTCTTTTTTTGGTACTGGGGATGGAACCCATGGGCATTCTACCTGCAAACTACACCCCAAGCCCTATTTTTTTATTCTTTATGTTGAAACAGGGTCTCACTGAGTTGCAAAGGGCCTCACTAGGTAGTAGCTGAAGCTATCTGAGAACCATGATCCCCCTGTCTCAGCCTCCCAAATGCTGGGATTACAAGCGTGTGCTACCACGCCTGGCCCTCCAGGCTTCTTGAACACTTAGGTAGCTGCTGCATTTTAGTGCTCCAGGTTCCCAGTGCTGCCTTTCAGCTGGCCTTGACCCTTGGCTTTGCCGAAGGCTCAGCCTCACATGACTTTCTAGGCTCTACTTTACATCCTTAGTCTACTCATGGTTTGGACAACTACACAAGCCTACTCTCATTGTTAGAGATTCGTGGCAAAGACCTTGTATAGCCCCAAGTTGGACATCATTCTAGGCGAGGATTTTTGCCAGGGCAACCCCTCACTCCTGCAGTGGCCTTCCAGCTGGGCTGTCACTGTTACGGACATAACTCACAAGCCCCAGAATGTTTTATTTTTCTTTAGTCTGTTCTCTTATAATTCCATGTGTTGGCCTTAGACAAGAACAGGGATCTAGACCCCCAAAGTCAAACTCTTCTTTCATATAGTAGAACTTCAACTAATTGAACTCTTCTGTTCCCCCTAAAGTCCCTCATGTGTGTGTGTGTGTGTGTGTGTGTGTGTGTGTGTGTGTGTGAGAGAGAGAGAGAGAGAGAGAGAGAGAGAGAGAGAGAGAGAGAAAGAGAGAGAAAGAGAGAGACAGACTAGGGATTGAACCAAGGAGCATGCTACCTATGAGCTACATCCCCAGTCCTATTTATTTATTTATTTATTTATTTATTTATTTATTTATTTATTTGTGGTACTGGGGTTCCTGGAAACCCTTCTACCTCCGGGCTACACTCCCAGACCTATTTTTTAAATTTTTATTTGGAAACAGGGTCTCTTAAGCCAGCACGGCTGGCTTCGAACCTGCGCAAGCCTCCTGTCTCCATCTCCCAAGCACGGGGATTACAAGCGTGCGCCACCACGCCCGGCTTATTTATTTTTATTTTGGAATAATATCACTCCAAGTTGTTGAGGATCTCCCTGGAGATAGCCATAAATCTGCAATCCTCCTGTCTCAGCCTTCCAGCTACTGTAATCACAGGTGTGCGCCATCAGCTTGGCTAAGGTTCCTCTTTTATTGCCCAAATACTCTTAGTCCTTTTAATTTTATATAACAGTAATTAGGGCTTTCTCTTTAGCCTGTTTTCTGACTAAATATCAGTTTGACTATTCCTCTTCCGAAAAGAGGCACACAAAACTTAACATTATGTTACCACAGAGTTTGACAAGAATAGAGCAAAGGAGTAACCTTATAGCTGAAATCTTGGATCACATTAGCTGTTTCGGCCAGCATATTTTATGCTTGACTGGCATTAAGATGATAGACAACTCAGACCCCTTTATCCTACTGTCTCTTTCAGAATTTACTGTCTCTTTCTTCAGTAATATTTTGATGACTTTTATCAAATTAGATCATTCTACACACAAGCCCCTCTAGGTTGCTCTTCTTTAATCCTGTTCATTTTGTATAATTAATATTTTATGTCCAACTGCAGAGACTTGCATTATACCTGTTAAACATCATCCTTTTAGGTCTGGTTCATGGTTTCAGAATATTGAAATCATTTTGGTCCTGATTCCATTACCCCAAATATGTTTTATTGGTCCTAGTGCCATATCAATGATAAATTTGACATGCTGTTACAAATTTTACCAAGTCATCAATGTAAATTATTAAACAAAATCATGAAGAGTTCAAATGTATGTCATACCATATGAGTTTAATGGGTTATCATTCTTCCCTGAAGCAACTCTAGGTATATCCATTACAAATCCATCTAAAGGAAGTGGCCAATGAGATGGTAGATTCTGTGGTCAAGCAGACCTGGATTACAAAATTCAGCCCTTTTCTACACCAGCGATATGGCCTTGGGCAAGTTCATTAAACTTACCAGTGAGCAGACCTTCATCTATAGCAAAACCTCCTTTTTCAGGGTTGTTTTGTGAACTGTAGGAGATAAGGCGTATGATCAGTGCTTGGTACACATTTGCCTCCCATTAACCCCTCCCAAACTCTTTCTCACAAAAAAGATCCTAGAGTATAGGCATGTGCCACCACACCCAGCATCCTGCTTCAAAATAAAATAAAAAATAAAATAGATCTGGGGATATAGCTCATTGTAGCTCAGAGGTAGAATGACCCCAGTTTCAATCCTCAATACCAAAATAAATAAGTAAAATAAATCTATATTTTGTATACAAGGATATTTCAGATTTCAGGCTCATCACCAAGAGCAAACATTCAATGCTCTATTAAAATAGCTTCATGTGTAGTGGCTTTTTTAAATTTCACACTGAACAAATTTTCAGTGTGAAATCATTTCCTTGAGAAAGGGAGTAAAAAAAAAAAAGGAACTAAAATTGTTTTTCTTTCTTTATGTTTTCTAAGCAACATGCACCGTTAACCTCAGTCACAGTCTTAGTAGCCAGATAAAGAAACACATGCCTGTAATCCCAGTATTTGGAATGCTGAAACAGGAGGATTGCAGGTTAGAGACCAACTTCAGCAATTTAGCAAGATCTTTGGAAGTTAGCAAGATCCTGTTTTAAAATAAAAAGATCTGGGAGTATAGCTTGGTGATAGAATGTCCCTCGGTTCAATCCCCAGTACACACACACACACACACACACACACACACACACACACACACACACTATATAGTATGCTTTGGCTCTGGACTTTAAAAAAATTAATCATCATTAATATTGTATGTATGTATGTATATATGTATGTATTGGTGGTACTGGGTGTTGAACCCAAGATTATGCTGCCTCTGAGCTGCACCACCAGTATTATTTTATTTATTTTTGAAACAGGGTCTTACTAATTTGCCGAGGACCTCACTAAACTGTTGGGGCTGGCCGCGAACCTGCAATCTACCTGTCTCAGCCTCCCGAATACTAGGATTATGGGTGTGTGCCATCATGCCTGACTAGTATTTTATAATAATTAATAATAATAAGTGATAGTGGTAATAATTTGGACCAACTGAATAAAAGGATAAAGACCCTAATTTCTGTTTTTAAAGATATTTCCTTTTGTGATGGCTTCTTCTCTGAATGCAGAATTCACTTCCCACAGACATTTCTGGATAATCCATCAAAGATATCTACAGCCAGATCTAAACATCAAAACAAAGTGGCCAAAAAACAAGGTAGTCAGTCTCCTGGAGCTGTGATAGCGTATGTCGTGTGTCCGAAGCATGGATTTGACAAAATGTGACAGGAATGAGTTAGTCCATCAGGAGAAAAGCAGATTTGCTGTCACACATTAACCAGTTCTGCTGCAATTTCAAAGCTGTAGACTTTCAATTACCTAAAATTAGTCATAGAAAAGAGACTACTTTTCTCTGTAGTCTACCCCCAAAACAATGTTTATACTTGTTTCAGATATCAAATGCAGAATTTAAAACATTCATGTTAAATGAGTTTTAAAAGTCTTTGTTCTTCTAGGAGTAACGGTGATTAAATACATTAAAAGACAATATATAAGGATTTCCTAGGTGGCAAATTATAAGCACAAAATATGTACTATACAAAACAGCCACTCATTTTTCTAACAAAAACAGGAAGAAAAAGAAAAAAATCTAGTTTAATAAGAAGTCTGGATTAGGTCCTATTGGCTTTAATCGGATAATGGAAATCCATTTTATATGCATTACCAAACTCTCATCAAATCCTACCTCAAGGCAGCAAGAGGGAAATAACCTCTCGTATTAAACTCGATATGGCAGGAGAATAATGGGTGCAGAGGTGGTCATTTCCATGAGTGGAACCAGATGTAGAAAAAATCCAGTGGCTAGTGCTGGACTAGAGTCTTCTCTGCTAATAGGATGTGACTGAATTCCAGGAATGTTTGTTCAGTTAAAGGGTAGCAATGGTTTCTCATCAGTGGCTCTTTGGGTGTTTGAAGTCTATCGCTTGTTTGTTTAGCAGGATCTTTTTAAAATGTTGAACAAATTCACAGCAGTCTCAGTGCTGTGCTGACTAGCCCCGTAGAACACAGCCCCGTGAATTCTTCCTGTGACACTTCCTTTCAAAAATGTTTCACATGTGCTTTTCCCTTCTACCCACACTCTCTTCACCACCAGATTTCCATTGTGAGTCCCCTCCCACGCATGATTTCACTCGCTCACACACTCCTCCAATCTTAGAGCAGAGCAAACTACTGCTCACATTTTCATTACACATTATGGGGCAGGGGGAATGGCTTCCTCACAAAGGGTATAAAGTTCATGTAAAATAGTTAATATTTTTGAGAACATTTTCTTCTGTGAGGTCTCCTCATTCCTGTTTATTGTGCTTCCCATAATAAAAATAAATGCTTTCTCATTGCTTGTGCCCCCCCCAGCCACTTTATCCCTATTGACTTGTTTTCCCATCAGAAGTTCTTAATTATGAGTCAATAAAATAATACTCTACAGTCACACCCCAAGGGAAGGGAAGGATTGCCCAAGTATCAAGACTGTTCAGGGGAGGATGGAGGCAGGGGGAGATTTGTTGGCTTCCTATTTATTATTTAAGCAAAAGCAGATTTTAAAGTCAGAATTAGGAAGGTTATGGGAAAAGCTTAAATCAGACTTTTATATCTGTATTACAAGCTTCCAATTTGGGAAAGCTCGAGAAAAAACCAAAGTGTCGAAAGTGTGCGTGTTTCTAAGCACAAACTTGGCGACTTCTCACACTGCTTTTACTAAACCTAGGAGTTCTCATACAAGTGGGGTCTGTTTTCATCACTTTCTAGCGAAGATTAAATAGCAGGGTGCAGTAGCGATGACTCTAGTTACTGAGGTTTTACTGCCAAGTCAGAAACATCAGAGGAACGACTCCATCCCACCAGAGGCCAGGACTACCCCTGCCACATGAATGCCAGGCGCAATGCCAGCCAAATTAATCAGCCTGTGAAGTGCTAGAGTCGGGACAAGCTCCTCTTCTGGAGGGCATGGTCCACAGAGGGCATGGTCCACAGAGGGTATGAAAAAAAAAAGGCCAGAGCTGGGGAGAAGGGCAGGAAAGGAGGGCCATTCCTAGACAGGACGCTGCTGCTTACAAATTATTAGTCACTTTGGAAAAGTGGTACTGGGAGTTCAAGCCTTCACTTGCAAGGCAACCTGGGATGGCCTGAGTACCAGTTCCGTCAGTGGAGCGAAGTTTATAACCTGTCTTGTGCTAATCCATTCACCCACTTAAAATGCAAACATTCCTAGAACACCGGATGGGTCAAAGATATAACAAATCCATCTCTTTTGGAATGAGTATTAGGTAAATTAGAAAATCTGAGAAAAATAGCCACCGGGATCTATATTTGATCAAGGGTAACTAAAATAGAAGTGACTTTTATTAACCGCCTACTGTGTGCCGTACTTTATTACCTCTTTTGGCACCCACATTTCAGTTAAAAAGTAGAGGTGAAGAAGGAAGTCAAATGAGTGTGCGGGCACTGTCTGGTTCACTGAAGTAGGAGAGCCCCCTCAGAGGACCACGGAAGACACTGGAAATTAGGGATAAGGTTAAAGAAATATAACTCAGAGCCCAGGGAGGTCTGAGTAGCAGGGAGGCCTCTAAACACTATTCATTTTGTTTGAGCCACTATTTGAAAATCAGTGGACCCTGTTTCTTTGAATCTGGTAGCACTTATCAAATGGTATTGTGCTTATGATATTTGCACTGACAGTTGCTTCCATAAAGGCTTCTCTGTAAGGGACAGTGAACTGCACCTGTTAGGCGTCTGAAGCCAGGTTCCATAGAGTTCAAACTGCCATGCTGACACTCACCGACTTTCTGACCTTGGGTAAGTGGCATCCAGCTCTGTATCAGTTTCTCATCTGTAAAAGGATGCTAATAATAATCCCTATATAGTGGAGTTATTTTGAAAAGGAGAGGATGCATACGTGTTACTTGACATGGCAACCAACACTCATGAAATATTCTATCAGCCCTTTTTTCCATCCCCATACCACTTTTATAATTCGGTTTTGTGCATCTAATTCCTTCCAGGGACTCCACAAAGTATTCTGGTTCTCCTGTGATTTGCTAGGCAATTTGTAAAAGCTGATATATAATTCATTTAGGAGCAAAACCTAATTATGCTATATTGTTGTATAATTAGCAGATATCTGATGCAGCTTATTAAAGTAAGAAAGTAAACTATGTCATCTATCAGAAGAGAGCTCAGTCCGTGAGCTCTGTACATCTGGCCTACTCAGAATATAATGTGTGTATAATTCACAGGTCTTATTAAAATGAAGATTTTAATCCAATAGGTTCGGGAAGGGGCTGAGGTTCTGGTTTTCTAAGGTGCTTTCATGTGATACTTGTGCTGAGCGCCTCTGCCCCATGTATTGATGCTCTACGGATTACATTTCAGCGGTGCCCCATCTGGATTGTAGCACAAGATAAAACACATGCAAGCTCCCAAGGCCGAGGAAGACATACAAAAACAAAGACCACAGGAGCAGGCTAGAGGGCACAGACAGAGGGAAGCATATACCAGGTTTCTAAAGATCAAGTTCAGCCTTCCTATGCATGTTTACGTTGGAGGAACCCTGAGCTCTAGCATGCACATCACCTGCAAATGTTATGAAATCCAGCTCTGCCTTCTGCAGGCCTGGGGTGGAGCATTTTTCACAAGCTTCCAGGCAATGCCAGTGCTGCTGCTCTGCACCCCAAACTACGAGCAGCAGCTGCATGCACGGGGCCGGGCAACCAGCACAGACCTGCCACCAGTCATGAGTAATTTTCTTCAGAGAGTTTTTTTTTTTTTTCCTTCATGTGGCAGACTAAGAACTCAATCCCTAGGAACATGGCAGAGCCTCCCTCAAAGACAGCACCCTCCCATGCCAGCACCTGTGAAAACAGATTGGGAGCAGGCTCCAAAGAGAGAAACCTGCAGGGTGACACCTAGGCTACTCTCAGATGCCCAGCTGTCAGAGAGCACCTTCATTTGAACACTCCACCGATCCTTTTCCAGAAGGCCAATTCCTCCACAGTCTCATTTTTATTTTTCTGACAATGCTGTGTAACCAGAAGTCTGAGGTCAATGGACTGTAGGGTGGAGGATGCAGCCCTTTCTAGAGCTTTGTTGCTACAACAAGGGCCGGATCCACTGAGAGCCAGGCTGCCTCTATAGACCGATTCTCACCATACACCTCAGAGAGTTCTTAAAATCAGGCCCTTGGGGTCTTCATGCAGAGGATTTCAGGAGCCAGTTGACCTCATGAAACAGAAATAGCATGAGGGAGAGACCCTAAGTTTCTGTATCGCTTCCTATAACAGTTCCTCTCAGTGGAAGGAAAATCTCAAACCCTTTCCAAATGATTTAGTGCCAGAAAGCAAATCCCAGAAAAACATATTTATTTTTAATTTTGATTTTTAAAAAATACTAGAAATTTGGACAAATATAGAAGTAATGACTGTATTCAGTGTCCCTTACATTCCATTTGGAATTTGAGTTTTAACACAAGCTCTGAATTTTAAAGTGCTGAAATCATCTCCTTTACCACAGTGCATGCATTGTTTTTAATTTTTTTTTCTGCTGCTGCTCCTTAGGGCCTTGTGTGCCTGGCTCAGTGACAGAAGATGTAGGGCTTCTCCCGGAGTACCATTCTCCAAGGACAGAACTGGGTGCATCTCTCTCTGCTCAGCAGAATGCACATGCAAACTTTTGGCCTCCGTATATTTGAGGTAGCATTTCCGTAGTCAGTCCAAAAAGACCTACAGCTTTATTTCTGGGCCCCATATCCATACTGAAAATGGTCATTTCAGTTAGGTAGTATAATAGGAAAAGGTATAACAGGAATTTATAAAAAGCATGCTTAACCTCATGATTAAAAACAATTAAGTTATAGAAACAAAAAATAGTGTAAAAATACCAAAGTCAGGGGAGAAATGTATATTTTGTTTGTTCATTTGTTTGTTTGTTTGGGAGGGTATATGTGTGGTGCTAAGAAATGAACCCAAGGGCATTCTGCAACTAAGCTTATCCTCAGCCTCATTTTATTTTTATTTGAAAACAAGGTCTCACGAAGTTGCTAAGGGCCTTTCTAAGTTGCTGAGGATGTCATTGAACCTGGGATCCTCCTATCTCAGCCTCTGGAAATTTAGGCATTGCTACCATACCTGGCTAGGGAGTATGTTGAACTCTAATATTTGTCTAATCGTACTATAAGACTAAAATCATATATATATAGTATATATATATACTATATATATACTATATATATAATTATATATAGTATATATATAGTATATATATAGTATATATAATACATATATATAATAGTATATATATTATTAATAAAAGACAGGTGATGTTTATGTCCCTGGAAAAGACAAACTGGTGTAATACACCTTTAGAAAGGATGTATGAGAAAAAGAGCTTCCAGATATTATTGTGTGCTCCTCCAAAATTAACTGGCATATTTCTTAAAGTCTGTTTATCTGGTGGGAGGTAAGGAAATCCTTGGCCCATTTGTTATCCAGCAAGAGAAAACATCTTGGAATGGAAGCATATTGAAACAAAATGAACAGTTACTTAGAGCAGGGCCTGGGTTTGAATCTCAGGTCTACTCTCTTATTAGTTGTGTGGATTTGTGCAAACTAGTTAGCTGCTTTCACCTTAAGCATTCTTTTCTTTAAAATAGTAATACTGACATGAGCATAATGAAGTTCCTATGAAGGTTAAATAAAATACTATAAATAAAAATACTAGCCACAGTCTGTGCTTAGCAAATGTTAATTGAAGTTAAACAACTTCTGGTACCAATGCCCTGCTCTTGTGGTTAAATTCTGTGAGGTGGGGAATCATATCAGTTAGATGGGAGATTAATTCATTCCCTACAAAAGAATTGTAGAGAAGAAGAAAACCTGCAGGTATGTAGGCAAGTGCCTGGGAATCTGCCTTACTACAGTGAGTCTTCAATAGATAGCTGTTGAATATGGCATTGGACTGGGAACACTTAAAATTTCATATAGTTGGTTGCTTTTATCCTCAGTCCCAATGTTCTGATGTTTAGAGACTATCACACTTTCCAAAGTGTTTTTACACTTATTTAATAAAATAAACAGACTAAAACCTGGGAGGCAGGTAAGGCAGACATTAGATTTTATATTGTAGAAGAGAAAACTAAGGCACACGGAGAAGCACACACAAGAAGAAAATTTAGCAAAAGAGTAGAATTTAAAACTCTAGTCCTCTAATTTATTATCGGTTTTCTACTATATCTATTGAATGTTATTTTGTCTCTTTTTTCCCACATCAACTGAAAAAAGTAGATAGACTGTCATTATAAACATGTAAAAGTATATGAAGCGAGATATAAAACAAAAATGAATTTAAAAATTTTGTAACATGAGTACATTTTAATATTTTGAGTGAATTTGATACTGTTGTTTTCTCATAATGTTATAGAAGATAGCTGAACACAGATGTAGAAAAGAACTGATCATTCTACAAAAGTGTTCTTCCAAATGGTTATCCTCTATTCCTTACAGTTTGGGATTTGCTGGTCACTGAAGAACATCGGCGTATATCGCCCAGTGCAGCTGCCCACTGTGGATGAGTTTTCAGCTTTAATGATGTCAGCTCTGTCCTGACACTTGGCCAAAAGCTATGTTTCTTGCACTTTAGGCTTATTCTCAAATAATATATTGTAAAGGCTTGATGGGTGGTGGCAGGACAAGGAGAAAAGAAAGTAAATTCCTAGTAATGGAAGTTTTTCATGGTCGTTAAAATAGTTGCATAAAATACACTAGTCATTGTTGGTATAGGTCCAGCAAAAGGCAGACATTTTATGTTGCTGTTAAGGAAGAAATATAGTCTTGATCCAGAGAGTGTCCACATCCTAAATGTCTCCTAGTGCAAACATTGATAACAATAAGGTGAAGTAGTAGTAAGCAGCTCCTGCTCTATCAGGACTCCAATACTCAACCACCGGGCATACTGCTATTCTGGAGGCCTTAAAATTTTAACATTGAAGTGCAGGCACCATTTTCTATAACTGTATAATGAAATAACTCAAAGCTTATAGATAAAAACAATGACAACATTAATTTTGTCCTTGAGCTCATCATTTGGGCAGGCCTTGGGCTGGAGCAAGTTCCATTTGGCTGGAGCTATAGTTAACTGAAGGTTCGCTCACTCAAATGCTTGATGGCCGATGTTGGCTATTGGCTGAGGTTTTAGCTCGAGCTGTCACCCAATACCTATATGTGGTCTATCTCTGTGACCTAGGCTTCTTTAGAACAGGGTGATTGGATCCCCACCTTGAGCATCCCAAAAGAGAGAGCCAGGTAGAAGATTGGTTCTTTTATGGAACCTAGTCTTGGAAATCATATAGCACCCCTTCTACTCTGTTGTGTTGGTCCTAGAAGTCACATAATTCAAGGGGAGGGAAGATAGACTTCAACATCAAAGGGAAGGAGTGTTTAAATAACATTGTCAGAGCTGCATATGAAACAGGTACTGCCACTGTGGTCTGCTAGAAAAAATGCAAGTTGTTTCACACTTACAGATGCTTTCCTCTTCCTTCTTTGGGATCACTAATGCCCATACTAAGTCCTTCACCTATTATTTTCTTAGGCACCTCTGTATTCTTCACCCTTCCCTTGTTAAGTATTATTCTACAAGAGGATCCCAAGCCTTGTTTCTCAAATCCATAGATTCCTGGTTTTAGACTGGGGCTTGGAGATTTTTCAGTCCCTGTGGTTATAATACCTGCCTTGATCTGAATGAAAGTCATGTCTGGATCCCCTTATGCTGGAAAGCAATGTCAGGCTGCCTGGCCATTTGCTGAAAGAACCTTGAACTTGTGCAACTAACCTGAGGTGACTATTCTCTACGAAAAGTAGTGGAAGAATGACAGTGAGAGTAGAATGGGTCAGACACATCAAGAAAAGCAAAGATGTTCTCCAAGAGACCATGAGGCAAGGGAGATAGAAAGATGGAAAGAGAGAGAGGTGGGGAGAGAGAGAGAGAGAGAGAGAGAGAGAGAGAGAGAGAGAGAGAGAGAGAGAGAGAAGAGATCATTTCAGATTCTAAGGCTTTGCAGATTTTTCCTAGGCTATATAAGCCTAAATGACCTAGGGTAGGGGGTGATAGTTACTGGCATTTTGCTTTTAACTTTGGTTAAACTTTGGTTTTGCAGCCCAAAGATCCTGAAATCTCATCCAACTTCTAGAATCCTGGAGCAGCAACCTGTCTTGTCCAGAGTCACATGCTAATTAGTGAGGGACCCTGGATTTGAGTTCTGGCCATGTGATCCTATTATCAATGTTAAATTCTTTCTTGTAAGTAGGTATGGGTGGAAAAGACATAAATCTTGAGGTTACTGAGAGTTTTAGGAAGGGGGAAAAATAAAGGAGACTGAACAATAACGAGAAAAAAAAAATGGTTAGGAACCCTGAAGTCATGATTTTCTCTTACATATTGTTACTTGATCCTGTGTATTTTCTCCTTTCTCTGGCTTCTGTAACATCTATTCAGATCCTTCCTTTTGGACATCTGAACTATTTCTCTTTCTTTAGATTGAAGGATAACAGTTGGCATATCTAGTTATAATGAGCTCCAGTGAACCAGACGTTTCCTTTGAAAGGTGTTTGGAAGGTAAGGTCATTGTCACAACATGCAGTGCCATGTTGCTGGGCAGAAATATAATGTCAGGCAGAATAATGCAGACTAAACAGACACTCACACAGACTTAAGCACTCAGGAACGACAGCAGATGAGCCCTTTCTCGGGATGCTGCCTAATCAAATCCAGGCCTGTGTACAGCCTGCAGCGCTGCAAGGATGACCATTTCACTGGGCAATGATTATTAAAATTGGATTCTTTTTTTTTTTCAGAAGAGGGTCAAAATTAGAATTTTGTGGAGCATTATCTTCTTCCCCCAATAGCCCTGTCATTTTTGCAGGAGATTGTGTTGCCTAGAAATCCTCCTGATCCTTTTGTTCTTCCTTACATCTAATCCCTGTTCAAGTTAACAGCAAAACCGGGTACCAGACATATCCAGAGAAGCACAAGAGACAATTAACACCTACCTCTTGGAACACTGGTGACGATTAATAAGATATTGTGCTGCAGCTGCGGATGTTTTTATGTTTTCCACAATCAGGCTTGATTAAAGCTGGCTTTTGTGACTCTTCTGATTCCTTGGGGTGTTGCGAGTGTGTGGCCATTGGTTAGCCAGCTCCATTTTTCACCTCACAGAGAATCACTCCTGCGGCCATTTCCTGATATTCATCAGGGATTAACTGATGTTTCTCTGTGGCTGGTGGCTGGCGGCACAGTCAGGTCATCCCTAAAAGCTGGCCGAGGGAGAATTTAACTCTTCAGATCAAATATATTTGTCCCACCGCTGACTCTGCCTTATGATCAAAGTCAGGGGTGATGTGAGAGCGATGGTCCTTCACTGGGTCAGAGGCTGTGTGCCTGCTCTCTCTCCACGGGCATCAAACCAAGGCGCTGATGAGAAACCATGTCCTCATCGTGGCAGCCGACCTCCGTTTATCCAGAATTGAGGCCTGCCTCTTTGATCCTCCCTATAAAGCTGTCTGAGAGAGTTGCACAGTCCCATGGATGTCTTTTATTGTTTTTCTAATCACTTTTAATATGTTTTCCCACAGTTTTTGTACATGCTGATGGCTCAGCCTGGCCATGTCAGCAAAAAGTGAGAGAAAAAACTCTATAAATGAAAACTATTTTAATAGTGCAATGTATTTATTTTTTAATTTATAGAATATAAAATTGTGGACCTAATTTAAGTTACATCCCACATGTAATATGTTATTTAAATCTACCCCCAGCCCCCAAATGCTGGGCACAGTGGTACATGCCTGTGATCTCAGTGCTTGGGAGACTGAGACAGGAGAATTTCAGGTTCAAGACCACCCTCAACAACTTAGTAAGGTCCTCAGCAACTTAATGAGACCCAGTTTCAAAATAAAATAAGACACAGCTAGGGATGTGGCTCAGAAGTAGATGTGCTTGAGTTCAATCCCCAGTACCAAAATAAATAAACAAATACATATATACACCCCAACACACACACACACACACACACACACACACACACACACACACACACACACACCAAGGTCTCAGGATGCTTAATTTTCCCAACTTCCCTTAAAACTTCTCTCACAACATCATTGCCTTTGTATTCTAACAGAAAGAACTTAATTGTTCCTGAGCTATATCTCCTTTCTCAAATGTTTCTTTTTCTCCCACTCCACTATTGATTCTATCTTTTATAAATATCCTTCTGATGAAACATGGGTTTGGAGTTGCTAATAATTTCAGGATAAATGTCTAGATTCAACACACAGATATCTCAAACTAATAGACATGGACTCAATGTCCTTGTACCCTGCAGCTTCTTTATAAGGGAAAATGTATTTCTAGGTCTATTTTATGGCCTAGAAAGACTCAGCCTCCAATAAAACCCATCCCCCCACACTGTCAGAATTTTAGTATTAAGCATCAACATACCTTGTGATTTTGGCAGGGGCCTGTCATTTGGGTAGTTGTCTGCAAATGCTCCTAATGCTATTTTGGATAAAAACTGCCTCATTACCATCTAAGTTGCGAAAAGAAATGAACTCACATATCACCTGCATTCCTGCCTCTCTCCCGTGTCATCTCTGTCCTCTCGCGAGGCAGTTTGGCTCCCAGGGGACTGTAATGCCCCTGAAAATTGACAGTCACATTCTATTATAACATATTTTCCCCATTTAATAACATGGTCTAGGTAATGATTCATAATCCTCAAAGGGCCTCCTGCCAGTGACAACTGAACTCAAGTAATTGAGAACACCATGCAATTTGGCAGTGACTACACTTTTATGGTTCAATCAAGAGTTAAAGCAACAGTCTATGTGAAGAGACTTGCAGTGAAATGACACTCTCCTGATACACTTCCATATCTGTTTTACATATGTGAGGCTGACTTCTTCAGGCCACTGTGGCCTGACATAGGACCATGAATGGTGTATTTATTCCTTGTTAGGCTGTAAGTGCTACAAAGACAGGGACATTTTCTCTGCATCTTTAGTGCCTAGTATGGTGCTAGACACATAGTGTGCTCGATCGTTGCTTTTCCTGCCTGATGGTGTGTCTATCAGAAAGTCTTCTCTCACTACAGCCATGATCGCTAAGGACCCTGAAAACCCAGGAAGGATTAAAGTGGCTGAAGCTGTTTCTTCAGCTCTCAACTACCTACACCACTTCTTTCCCATTAGCTTATGGCCTTAATTTGAGGCCCTTAATGTCATTTCTATAAATGCCAACATCCATTTTCCTCATCTGATATGGCTCAGTTACAACTGGATCAGGCTTTCAAGAGGCAGCCTTCCTTATTCTGTTCTGTCATAGGCCCTTCGAAGACCAGAGGCCCAGTTTGAGGCTCTCTGAGTAATAAGAAAACTGTGGCTCTTCTACAAGGATCCTCCATCTGACCCCAAAATAGATTCCAGGCCCCTTAGCTCTCTACTCTTCAAGCTGAGACCCCTGCCTTACTAAGAAGCTAATATTTTTTCAGCATCTTTTTAGGGTTCAGTTTATTAATGCATGTAAATGACATAGCACCCCATTTAACAGATTTCAATAGGCATTTTATAATTTATAGCTGTTTCATTTTTAGTGAAACTTTGAAAGATGGATTTTCACAAATCTGAATTATAACAAATATGGAGTCCCTTCTTATCAACTCTATGGAGACATTATTATGGGGTTAAGTGTGGGTTTGCCAAGGAATTTAGCCTAGCTCCAGGTCCTGGTTTTGATGTTGACTTCCTCCATGACTTGCGGCTAATGATTCAACATTTCTGAACCTCATCTTCATCTGCAAAATTTGGGTTACCACCCCGGAGTGGTGGTACATGTCTTGTAATCCCAGTGCTTGGGAAGCTGAGACAGGAGGATCACACAGGTTAAAAGCCAGCCTCAGTTACTTAGTGAGGCTCTCAGCAACTTAAGTGAGACCCTGTTTCCAAATAAAGCATAAAATAGGTCTGGGAGTATAGCCTGGAGGTAGAAAAGCCCCTGAGTTCCACCCCCAGTACCACCAAAAAAAAAAAATTGGGTTACCATACTTAACCTCAGTTTGTAGGTATAAGGGGTGTAGGAGATCATACCTGTGACTGTGTATTCTAAGCAACAGAGGACTAGGCAAATCAAGGCTTCCATTCTCCTATGTATACTATGTGAATTGGGGCAACCTATGTTTTGTGTTCACAAGAGGTGCCTTATAGAACTGAGATTTCAGAAGACATTAACACAGTAATGAAAAGCTGGCTTTTGGTAAGTGAAGGATAAATATCTCTAACGTAGAGAGAGATGTTGGTAAAGCCCAGATCCTCCCCCAATTCTCAGGAGTGCACAGCAAGCTCAGTTTGCATATAGGGGCTATGATAGTAATTTGCTTTGCATATCATAAAAAAGTTCAACTAGAGCTAGAGAAAATGTTTGTAGGCTTGCATTTGAGATATCTTTTTAAATTGCAGGAAAAAGTTTAATTTGATTTCCATTTCCTCTGATGAGGAACAGCATCTCTACTGTAAGAAAACCTGACACTCCTTTATTCCTGCAAGGGTGGTAAGATTTTCTGGGTCACAAAATAAGCAGTAGAGGAAGAAATGAAGGTGCATGCAAGACTCTTAAAAATAAATATTCCTCTGTGGTAATTATTAGGAGGTTTGGATTAAGAAGATGTCAACCCCAGGAGTTGGGCCATCATTCCTTCTCATTTTTCCCTTGTTGCTTTGTGCAGTGTTGCTTCTATAGCATGCTAGGAAGGAGCTGCTTCACTCCAAGTTTTCCGAAGTGTTTGAGAACACTGAATGGCAATTATAAAACAATGCCTTAGGGCTTTGGGGGCTCCAAGAATATTATTCTAGCCAAAGGCTGAATAAAGAAGGTATTCCTTAAAACAAATCTATTGTCAGAGGGAAATGGCAGCATGGGTGCCCAAAAAAAGGCATTTAATTCAGTTTATCAATTACATATGTCCCAGAATTTGTATATATCCCACAATTTTATGACGGAGTCCCTCTTCTCAAAAAGATAATTGTTTCACCAAGGAGGTCACGTTGCTAAAATAATAAATTAAAGTAGTTAATGTCTAAGTGTTGACTGTAGAATTTCAGATGAAGGAAATTACCATGGACTGAAGTATCCCAGGAAAGGCTTCATTAGGATATGCAGCTGGTATGAGCCTTCCAAGCTAAAAAAGGCAAACATCACACTAATCATACCTTTCATTTACACAGCTTTTTAGATTCAGTGTGACCTTGCAATGACTGGGTGAGCTGGGCAAAGTTTTCATTCTAGGGAATGAGGGAAAGAAGAGGTGGGTGTGACTTGTCTGCAGCGTGGTATAGAAGCACTGGGAGGCCAGGCCACCTGCTCCCAAGGCCATCTCCTCTGCCTTGAAGACTCCTAACCCATTTCTGTTAAGTGTTTTCATTTCAATCCATGTAGAGCTTACCACAGGGGTCCTGCCACAAACTTGAGTTGTAAAAAACAGTGGCATTTCTGAAAATTTGTCAAAACCAGTACTACACCTCTTCTGCCTCTTCCAGAAGAAAGAGTGCTAGTCAGAATATTATTGGGGTGTTGAAAGAAGGAGAAAGTAAGGAGTAGGCTATGGTGTTGGGGAAGAGGAAGGAAGAAAGAAAGGCATGGAAGCCGCCCTTACCTTCTCAGCACCTTTGCAGCCGATGCAGTTGCTGGTGGTCTACTTCTTGCCTCCTGAACTCCCCATGTCTTTATGGCATCCAAGGAGCCTGTTTCCCTCTTCTTCTGCTGGTGGACCCTTCTGCCTTCCTCATTGGCATTCTTCTTCCTGTCCCCTTCTACATGCGGCTGGCCCATAAAGTCCAGTCTTGGCCCTGAGATTCATTCCTCTAGCTGGGTGTGGTGGTGCATACCTATAATCCCAGTCCTTAGGAGGCAAGAAACAGAAGGATCTCAGATTTAAGACCAGCCTCGACAACTTAGTGAGATTTAGCAACTTAGTTAGAACCTGTTGTAATAATAATAATAATAATAATAATAATAATAATAATGATGATGATGATGTTGGGGATGTAGCTCAGAGACAAAAATGCCCCTGAGTTCATCCCCAGTACCAAAAAAGAAATCATCCTTCAAGCTGCTATTTCTGTAGGACCTGAATTATGTGCCCTAAGCTCTAGCCTTTTACCTCCAGGGCTTCTAAGTCTGCCCAAATAATCTCTAAAAAATATAACTATCTTGCTGAAAATCAGCTCCTCCCTCCAGTTTCTTATTTTCCAGACTATTTTTATTAGAATGTTTTTTTCTCTCTCTCTTGCTTCCTGAGTGTCACAGTGCAATTATGAAAGTTACCCTGTGTGTTTGAGCCTCTTCCTTTGGTAAAATGTTCCAACAAGATGTTTGTGGCTGATAGCTGCGGTGTGTGTCCAACTGCTCTGAGAACCATCCCACCGCAGCCTCCTGAGTCCCAGAGCCTCCTTGAAACAGAGGAAGGAGGTGTAGTGCATTTGCCTGGGAAAATTCTGGCAACGGATGGCTTGTAAATGCCAAAAAATTATTGTGCTGGGGTGAAAGGAGGAGAAGGATATTGGTAAGGAAATAGAATCTTCTCACCCTTGGTAACTGGCAAAAGGGGTGCCCATTAGAGAGGCACTTTGGCTTTGAGTCATTGTATGGTGCTCTACATATTGAGAGACTGGACAGCATATGAAAGAAAATTGCTCATGTTTTTCCATCTGTACACATGTGCTCCACTGGTGTTAAATTCTTGTTACAAGAGTCTCTCATCCCATAATGTACACACTGAATAATATTCCCACCATTTTAGAAAATTATTATTATTAAAACCAGCTGAGTAAATTCATAGGATGTTGTAGCTAGACACGTGAAATGTAAACCCACACTGTCTGGAATTATAAATTCCTTTAACACATAGACTCCTTAGTGTGAAATTTATTCCACCATCAGAATTGTGTTTTTATATCATTGTTTTCAAGAGCATCACTTAAGGGCAAATTTGCATGGCTGGAGAGGGGGCTTTACTCGAAATTCTAAGATGTAGTCATAGGCAAAATAAAAGCCCCCTTCCCATGTGAAAGGACCTGAGCAGAGGCCAGTCTGAGGCAAGAAGCTGCCCTCTTGATCTGATAACCTGCATATATCTTGAAAAGGAGCTGGCTGATCTTACTTTGGAAATGAGCAAAGAAGTGACCCATATAGGAGACTGTTAGAACACCACCTTCTGACTTGCAGAGCACTCACTCCATCAGGCATTCCTTCCTTCTCCTTTGTGGGTAAGCAATAAGCTATCTTGTTGGGTCAAATTTAAAAAATCACTACTTAGAAATACCACTGAGCTCTGTCTATGGACGGAACAGCCTGCTGGGAAGGCTTGACACTCAGTCATTCAACAAATATTTATTGAGTGTCAATTATGTGACAAAGAGCAGGTTGAGTCTGTAGTGTTTGGATACATCAGTATACAAGAAGAGGAAAGATCCCAGCCCTATTTATCAGAATGTATGCTTTGTGTCTTATTCAAGTCTGTACTTGCTTCCCAAGTCTCTCTCTGTACAAGGCACTATGAGAAGTGACTATTTGAATAGCAAAGGCATGGAAAACCAATGATCCCTGCCATCAGAGAAATAGCAGTCTAGCTGGAGTTGTCAGATTAAGGGGTGTTTCCAATAGCAGTGCTTCTTCTGAGAGATGCTGTTGAGGATGGAGACCAAGGCAGGTGAAGACCTTCCACAGAGGCCCCAACACTAAGAAATGCATACCCTTCCTCACACTCCCTAGTTTCTTAGGAATTATCTTTATGTAAAACCCAACCCGTTGGCTCTGCCATTGATGGCTTGGTTTCTACTGACCAAAGTATCCACCTCTGATTTGTCTATTTTTACTGGACTCTGAAGGATTGTTTAACCTCTGCCTAGAATTTAACTATGGGCAGCACCTTTTTTCTGCTTTATTCGTCCCATGTCTGCATCAACAACCAGAAGAGACACTGTTCTTCATATGAAAATGTTTATACATATTATTAATTTGATTTTTAAAGTCTCTGCTGAACATCAATCACATGCAGATGTTTTATGAAGGCCCTCATGAATTACAGAGTAGAATAAGAAGTTTATTAAATAGCCTCTCTTAATGCAGAAGGGGAGCACCCATCCTGACTGGGCAGAGTCGTGAAGCATAAGAAGAGTTATGAAGCAGAACTGGGCGAGGACATCAACACCTGCATGATGAGGCCCTGTCACTGTAGAACAGGTCATGATAAAGATGATGTGTATATTGTGTCATTCTCAGCTCACACATGGTCTGATAGCCCTTCTTACTCTTCCCCCCAAGAGATTTTACCTCTTTCCCTCTATGGTCCCCCACTTTGGGAACAATAAAACAGAAGGAAGAGAAGAGGTATAGGACAGACAGGTGGGAACAGAGGGGTAAACTTATTTGAACCCCCTCGCTAGTTCTGAGAAAAAGAAAAAACTACATGCAGAAGCCATGCTCCTCTCTCACATTCCTTACTTCAGCTTAAACCCCCAAATTCGACCATCCCTTGCCACCTGGTAGTCCACAAACCAGCCACGTGATTCTTCATTCAGAGAAAAAGGAACCTGTCCTCACTTTGCTTAGCTCCCTGTCAACATGGAGAATTGGGACGCAATGGAGTTTCTTGAACTACCCTCAGTTTTCTAAAAGGCTTCATCAGAAAGCAGACTGAATCTGTGATGAGACTGAGCAAACTCACTGAGAGGCCAGTGTTCTGCGCTTTCCACTGGAATGATAACAATGATTATGCTGGCACTAGGGGAAGGCCTTGAGTTACCCATTTGCCATCTGTGTCTGATGAAGCTTCAAGTGGGAGCCGGGCGTGACGGTGCTTGTCTGTAACTCCAGTACTTGGGGAAGCTGAGACCAGAGGAGGTGGAGACCAGTCTTAGCAGCTTAGTGAGACTCAGAAAACTAGAGAGACCCTGTTTCAAAATAAAATAAAAATAAAAATAAAATTCTGGGGGGTGTAGCTTAGAGGAAGAGTGCTTCTGGGCTTAATCTCCATCACCACAGACACACACAAGTTTTAAGTGGGAAACATTAATTACTACATTATCAGTGCAATTTGGTAGACAATCTTGCCACATGATATAGAAGAGGAAGAAATAACAAAAGGCTGAGATTTTCTGTTTTGTTGGAAGGTGGGAAATACTAGACAAGGAGGTGTTATAGTGCAGAACCTAGGCACAGTGTGGACAGTGGCACTCCAGCCTCAGGAGGTGCTCTCACCTGGGAGAAAGGGACTACATGATAGCAGGTATGTCTTCATCCTGTGAAACAGGGTTCTCAGGACAGTCCCACAGAAGGCTCTCCTCATCTTCCACTCTGTTAGTATGTGAGGTACAAATGTTTGGGAACCATGATGCTGCTATATGTAACACTGAAAGAATAAAGTTTTACTTTATATCTCATTGATCCTTCTTGTCCTATTGCTGGCAAAACAGTAATAGAGGTCAAAATGGGAGTTGGCTTTATAGAAAAGCATCCATGAACTTACTATGGCTAGCACCTCTAGATATGCTCCCAAGGGCATGACCAGGTGACTTCCTACAAGTGGCCTCAGCAAGACCCTTTGAGGAATGGATAGCTCAGGTACTAGCCTCCTGACCTGCCTATCCTCAGGCCCTGGGGTGAGAAGATACACAAAGCAGCACTTTGAAGAAATGCTGGGTGGAGCAGGTTTGCTGCAGGCAGAGCAAGAGAGAAGAGAATGTCTCTTTGTTTCAGGTATGCTTTTCGGTTTTTTGTTATAACTGAGTGCTGGTGCAGTGAAGCTGGTAATCTCTCTTCATCTTTAAAAATCCAGGTGTGTTGCTATTGATTGACATTTGAGAATTGACCCTGAGGTTAATGCAGAGTAAACTGTTCTCTCTTAGGAAGAGCATTAACTCTTTCAGTCATTTGGTTGGCGGTGAGTCATCCCCTTGCATGGATGTCAGAACAGTGTTGGAAGGAATCTTTGGGAAATATTAGTTCAATCCACTTGTCACATAAAGAAGTGACTTGCTGAATGTCACATATGTAGTTTATGATAGGGTAATAAAATCAAATTAACCCAGCATGAAAATTGGGGTGCTCTTAAACATGATAGCAATACCAGAGCACCCTCAATAACATTGTTGCATTGCCAAGCAAGGAAAATAACCCCCGCAAGAATTGCTTAGGAATTTCTTTTTCAAATCCCCACACTAACTAGCATGACTTTATGTAGCTGATCAGCACATAGTGAATTTTTTCCACCTCGTTGCCCTCTCTGATTGTCTTCCACAGTGGCATCCTGGGAGGGTCATACTGCACCGTGTCACCTTGATCAACAGGACCTCTCCAGCCCCTTCACTTAGTGGGGTCAGGAGGGAAAGGAACCTACAAAATTTCCAAAAAGTCTAGTGTTTCGCAATATATGGTTCAAGGGCTGTCTCCACGGCGCTTATTAGAAATGCAGTTTCTGAGATCTATTCCAAAGTGACTACACCAAGGAGGCAGAAATATGAATTTTTATAGGCTCCCTGGGAAGTTTTAAAGCACACTGAAGCTCAGGAAACACTGCCCTATGCTATCTGAGTTTCCTCTTCCCTTGCCATCCTCATCCTGGGAATGAAATGTTGTGATTTGTTTTGCATTATTTTCAATGCTGGAGATTGAGTCCAGGTCCTTGTACATGCTATACCCGTTGGCCCCTTGTTGTACTTTCTGCCTCCACAGATAGATAGTTAAATTGGTCTTATTATATTTAAATAATATCCACCCACTCATTTAGTCAGCTTTAATTGAGGGCTTTCTAATACTAAGCACTGTAGTCAAATGAATAAAAGTGAAGCACTCGCCATGGTCTGTGCTAATTGTTTTCATATATTAACTACTATCATCTGTACAACTTTAAGGTTACTACTACTCTGTTCCTTCAAAAGAGGAATGAACCAAAGCACAGAGAAGGCAAGAAAAATGTCCAAGGCAACAGAACTTGTCGATAGTAGGGGAAATGTTTGCACCCAAGTAGTCTGCTCCCAAACCCATGATCTTAACCACAATGTTAAGTAGCTTCCTATGCATAGAGATGAATAAGTCTCTGTTATCCTGCGGACCTCACAGCAAACCGTAGGGGTTCGAAGTCTAGGCAGGAATCCAGCTTTCACAGGTATAACTAGGTAATTACATCATGGTTTGTTAATTGCTACAATCACAGTCATCATATGAAGAGTGGTAGGAGAGTGACGAGGAAATTATTAACTGCGAAAGGTGAGGAAGGACTTCAAAAAGAAGCCATAACCCCACAAGAACAAGGATCCCATCAGTTTGGCTTCTCCTAGCATGGTGTTTTATACATGCTATATCCTAGGAATAAATGTGTTGAATGAGTGAATGAATTAGTGAATGAGGTGATTTATTTCAGTTGGTACTAAAAGACAGGAGGAGATTTTGTGACAACTTAGAGAGGAAGCAGCACACAACCTGGAGGAGTAAGTGGCTAAAAATAGCTTGTTCTAGGAACAGAGAAGCAATGTGGTGGGAATAAAGCTAGAAGGAAGAGAAAGAAGAGCATGATAGGGAGAGTCCTTTCGAGCCATGACAGAGAATTAGTTCTCTGGAAAACCGTCTGTAGGAAGGGTAGTGACATTATTTGATTTCTTTTAGGGGAAGATAACCTCAGGAGGCCAGTATTGAGACATAGGTTGGATTCAAGAGGAGGATGAAGGTAGAATAGAAAGTCCACCAGTAGTAAGGACAAGAGCTTTGAAATGTCTGAGCTAATATACAAAGGCAAAGGGAAGAGCCTTTATGGAACATTTATCTGAGGCAGGAGAAGCAAGACCAAGTGGCCAAGCTAACAGAATATTCAGGTAAGACTCAGGGCTTTCTAACATGAATGGCCATACCATTAACTGAAATAAGGACTCTAAGCAGGGAACCTTTGAGGTAGGAAGAGTTAAAGACCTCAGTTTTAAATGGTTCAGGTTAAAATGAACTGCGGGCCCTTCCACAGAAGATACATGCCCAGAAAGCATTCACCATGGTGTTAGAGAAGCCAGTGTTTGAATGGGGGCATGGTGTTTGGCATCGCCAACATCAAATGGTGGGAGTTGAAGCCACTATGGGGAGCACAGAACATCTCTCAAGAGAAGGCATAAATGAAAAAAAAAAGGGGCTGAGTGACTATTCATAACACATAGGTTTTAGAGGGTGAGCCAGCAGTAAGCAATGATGCTGTGCTGGTCTAATAGGAGAGTCATCCTATTTCTACTCAGAACTTTGGAAAGACAAGCCATTCGTGGTGGTGCACACTCTTACTCAGTACTTGGGTAGCTCAGTCATGAGGCTCTTAGATTCAAGGCCAGCCTCAGCAACTTAGAGAGACCCCCAGCAATTTAATTCACCTATTTCAAAATAAAAGAGTAAAAATGACTGAGTTGTAGCTCAGAGATAGAATGCCCCTGGGCTCAATCCCTAGTACTTTGCCCCCAAAAATAGGAAAACAAATTTTTTCTCAAAAACTCTAGGCGATACACTGCATCCAGGGCTGAAAACTAGAACAGACAGTGCCTTTGTTTTGATGCTTTGGGCACCAACTCTCCTTCCCCGTGAAAATGCATATGACATTTTCCCCCACCCCAGTGAATGCAAAGAGCCCAGGAACATAAAATTCTTTACCAAAGTTTCAACCATTGGTATTTGACCTGAAGGCTTCTGTGGTGGCAAGGGAAGAAACTTCAAGTATCTCCAGTTACTGCTCTCCTCTGGGCTCCTGTCTTCCAGCTTCCTCTGTACAAGAGAACACCTAGCCAACACTGTCCATGTGTATCCAGAGCAGAGCAGAAAGCAAGATGAGAAACTGCTTTACATAAGTAAAAGAATCACTGTCTTTTACTTATTTTTATTCTTTGTACTTTTTTATTTTTATGCCTCTTTGGTGTATTTATTATTATTATTATTAATTATTATTATTATTATTATTATTATTATTATTATTTTGGTGGTACTGGAGTTCCTGGAAGCCCTTCTGCCTCCGGGCTACATGCTCAGACCTATTTTATTTTTGGAAATAGAGTCTCTTAAGCCAGTGCAGCTGGCTTCGAACCTGCGCGATCCTCCTGTCTCCACCTCAAGCACAGGGATTACAAGCGTGCGCCACCACGCCCGGCTAGTGTATTATAATTATATATTATAGTGAGGTTCAAAGTCACACAAACACGCATACAGGTCTTAGCTTCCCTTCAGATCCTGCTACCAACCTTCCTATACATAATAGTGAGGTTTGTAGTGATACCTTATACATGGTATAGCACAATTTAAACTGTTTTTTTTTTCATCGGTACTTCTTTTCCTATTCCCACCTCCCTCCCACTCTCTCCTTCTACTCTAAAATTCCTTTTGTTTTCTATTTTCTTTCTGGCTTCCCCATATGAGAGAAAATATTCAACTCTTGAGTTTCTGAGACTGGCTGATCTCATTTAGCACAATACTCTAATTCTATCTATTTTCCTACAAATGATCTAATTTTTTCTCCCTTATGATTCAGTTAAATTCTATTGTGCATATATGCCAAATTTTCCTTATCCATTTATCTCTTGACAGACACCTAGGTTGGTTCCATAATTTAGTTATTGTGAATTGTGCTGCTATAAACTGTATTATTATAGCATTCTGACCTTAATTCTTTTGGAAAGACACTGAAAAATGGTATGACTGGGTAATATGGTAGTTCTATTTCTAGTCTTTTGAGGAATCACCATACTGATCTCCATAGAAGTTGCACTAATTTGCAGTCCCACCAACAGTATAGTTCCTCTTTTCCTACATCTACATCAGCATGTATTATTGTTTGTATTCTTCATGATTGCCATTCTAGAGTTAGATGAACTCTTACTGTAGTTTTGATGTGCATTTCCCTGATTTCTAATAACGTTGAACATTTCATTATATATTTATTGGCCATTTGTATTTTTCTTTTGTGAAGCATTAGGTTTAATTGCTCATTTTTATTAGGTTATTATTACTATTACTATTATTATTATTATTATTATTATTAATTATTTTGCGGTACTAAGGATGGAACCCAGGGGCATTCTACCTCCGAGCTATACCCTCAGCCCTATGTTTTATTCTTTTTTTTGAAACAGGGTCTGAATTTCAAAGGGCCTCACTAAATAGCTGAGGCTGTTCATTAACCGCAATCCTCTTGTCTCAGCCTCCCAAATGCTGGGATTACAAGTGTGCGCCACCATGGCCAGTTCAGATTATTTCTTTTATATTGTTTAATTTCTAAAATTAATTATATATTCTAGTATTACTCCTCTGTCAAAAGAATACCTGGCAAAGATTTTCTCCCATTCTTTAGGCTCTTTTTTCAGATCTTTGATGATTCTCTCTGCTGCCCAGAAACTTTTAAATTTGATGACATCTCATTTATTGATTCCCAGTTTTATTTCCTGAGGTTAAAGGGTCTTACTGAAGAAGTGATTACCAGTAACTCTGGAGCCAACTCCTGTGTAGAGTGAAAGACTGGAATCTGATTTCATTCTTCTACATAAGGATATTCAGCTTTTCCAAATGCCACTTGTTAAAAAGGTTGACTTTTCTCCAACCTATGTTTTTGGATCCTTTGTTGAAGATAATCTGGCTATAAGAACCACTTTCTTTTAAAATTAACAAAACAAACACAATCACATTTACTTTTTAAATTCAATTGACTACTTTAAAACTGACTCGCCAAATTCAGTAGGGAATTTTAAGTTAGTTTGTTTTCATGACCTCAGGTGGGCTCTGTATAGCCTGAAGATCTTTCACAAGTTGAGGTGTGGGGGTTAAAGGAAGAGACATAGGCTATTACTTATGTCTGTGACCCTATCATGAAGATGACTTGTGTCTGCCTGGTATTCTGTTATGCATGATACATTTAAACACAAATATCTTGCTTAAGGCAGAACAATTCACAAAATAGTAAATACTAATGCCAAATAAATAGATGGGGGAAAATTTTCAACCTCAATTTATGTCAAAGAAATATAAATACAAGCAACAATATGATCCTATTTTTCTTCTTTCAACTCGATAAAGCTGTTTTTAAAATTTTAATACTCTGGGTTGCCCCAGGACTTCAGAAAATGAGACTGTCATACTCTGCTGTGAGATCATAACAGCACAACCTCAGAGGACAATTCATCAATATATATCAAAAACCTTAAAAATGTTAGTAATCTTTGACCCAGATATTCTTTATAGAATTTATCCTAAAGAAACAATCAAATAATTGTATATCTAAAATAGGTAAATTTTATGGTATGGGAATTATATCTCAATCAAATTATTTTTATAAAGGAAACAGATATGCAAAAATATAATATTTATTACAGTATTATTTTTGCCAATGAAATGTACAGGCCCAGTGTCTATCACATGCCACACTTGCTCAGTAGCATACAGCCATTTTCCCCTAAAGTTATGGCACAACTGTAGTTCTCAGCATGTTCCTCATACCTACAACATCAGTATCTCCTAGCAACTTGTTAGAAATGCAAATTATGCACCTTCACCCTAGAGCTACTAATCAGAAACTGAGACTGAAACTCAGCACTCTCTAAATGAGCCTTCTAGGATTTTTATGTTTGCTAAAGTTTGAGAACTACTCATAAAAAAATGTTCCTGATAATTTGTAAAGTGGGGAGAAAAAAAAACAAAGTAGGAAACAACACGTAATGATATGAGGCCAATTTATTTGAAAAAATATCTGCATATATATCTGTGCATGCCTAAAATTAACACTGGTAAGATACGTGTGAGTGTGTGTGTCTGCGTGTGTGCATCTTATTTTCTTCATAATTTTCTTAACTTTCTATAATGATTATGTATTATTTTATAATAAATAAATTATGTCTTAAAAGTTATTGTTCTTGGAATTTCTGGGCTTATAGGTATTTAGGGAATATATATATATATATATATATATATATATATATATATATATGTGGTACTGGGATTCCTGGAAGCCCTTCTACCTCCGGGCTACACTCCCAGACCTATTTTATATTTTTGAAACAGGGTCTCTTACGCCAGCATGGCTGGCTTCGAACCTGCACGATCCTCCTGTCTCTGCCTCCCAAGCGCGGGGATTACAAGCGTGTGCCACCATGCCCGGCCTTAGGGAAATATATTGCACAAGTTCAGCAAACTAAAGGATAGAAAGGACGGGTGGGTTTCTTCCTCCAGTCAGTTCTGTGGAAAAGCTTACCGCTCTTTTGATATAACTTGATGGTTTTTGCAATTGCTTTGGTTATGAAGGCTCTACATATCTATTTTAAGTGTAATACATCAAGGGTTATATGATGAACAATGACCATCTGATCTCAGATCCAACTTATTCTGAGACTTTGATAGGAGAGTTTTCTGTGTCCTGTCCAAAGATTTGTTGTTCTTTGGTTTGTGCCTTCTACTGTAGAAGAGATCAGTTATGGGCTTTGTCACAAACTCTATCATTCTGAAAAAATTCAAGAACATTTTCTGTTATGTTGAGACTTTCATATATAGAGATAACTTGGAAGAGTATTGATGTTAGTAAAATACTGGGATGGAGAAAGCAGTGAGCATGTCAAGGGCCCCAGGCCTTTGTTCCATAACAGCATGATGGAGGGGAAAGGACAGGCCCCTTTACTAGTTCTGTAGAAAAAGAAGGTCCTTGTTATTCTCTAGGTCTTGCCTTCTTCACCTTTAAGTGGAAGGAATCAATTAGATGATCTCTGAAGTTCCTTCAGCTCTGGATTTCTATGCTTTTATGACCAGATTTATAGCCAGAGTGACACATAACAAGAAGGTGATAGAATGTTCTTTGATCTCTTTCATGCGGCTTGGATTTGTGAAGGCCCAGTACATTTTCAGAAGCTAGAACATCCTGTAATGGGTTTCTTCGTACCCTGACACTGATAATCTGTTTACCTGCTATACTAACTGAGCAATATTTTCAGTGAGAAGTGATGTTTTGCATTCAGGACCGTTTTCCTAACATTATCAAACACCATCAAAGAACTGGACAACCTACAGATAAAAAATGGCCCTCTGAAAATATAGAAACTGGATATATGACATAGGTCAGGTGAAGTGGAGCTTCTACTTCCTAGAAATTATTTTTTAGAGTAGACATAGTAGTTCATTAGTTCAGCTAGACTTGTGTTCTAACTCTGGCTGCCACCTTGTCCAAGAACTGGACATCTCTCATTTGAAATATTTCTAGTTGATCTCCAGGATTATTTTGTTTCTGGAAAACAAAGAGTTTAATGATTTCATTAATGAGAGAATGACATTGAGGGCATAAAGGCAGTGTACACACCAGCCATTCTAAGCAAAGAGAAAAAAGTTCAAAGAGTTTGTGGAATTGGAAGAAATCTCATCGATTCTACTGATAGCCTGAATCTGTTCTACAGTATCTAGCGTTTCCTTGACAGGGAATGAAGATGAACACATATGTTGTCTGGGGCTGGCAATTGCCAATTTTTGCTTGGAATGAAGGAAGTGTATACTTAAACTGCTGAGGCAGCCCCAAGTTTGGGGAAGAGATTTCTGTGCATCCCTTTAAATTACAGAGCGTTGACAGTGTGCACTGCTCTGTAAAGGAAGCCCATGAAGTTTGCTTGGCACGAGGAGTGATGTGAGTAATGAAGTCATAGCTCCAGCCAGCATCCTAACGCTGAGGTTTTACAAAAGTTGCAAATCCCAAGAGGAAACGCTAGAACACAGAAGGCCTGCATATCATGGATTACACTAATCCCAGCAGGAAGTGATAATGGCATAGCTATACAAGCAGTGTTTTTCATGACTAATTGGGAAGGATGGTCATTTAATTAAACTATGCCAGACCTTGGGCTTTTGGACAGCTTTTCATGGAGCCCTTTCAGACACTCTTGCTCAGAGGAGTTAGGTTCACCTGTAAGTTCTATGAAGTCAAGGCCTTTATCGTCTAATACCTAGTACCATTCCTGAAACACAGCAGATGCTAGGTCTAGGGCATAAGAGCTTTGAATATTCTGTTACCCCTGTAAAATGCTTTGTTTTGTACCAGGGGGTGGTGCCAAGATGTGTTTTTATGAATGAAAAAAAGAATAGATCTGATTGTACATGTTAGGAATTGGGCACATTGACTACATAGAAAGAGAGGGATAGGAGAGAGATAAGGGATAAGGAGATAGGAGAGAGAGAGAGAGAGAGAGAGAGAGAGAGAGAGAGAGAGAGAGAGAGAGAGAGAGAGAGAGAGAGAGAGAGAGAGAGAGAGAGAGAGAGAGAGAGAGAGAGAGATTAAAAAATAACTCTATGTTGAATGTTGAAGTTGTGGACAAACCCTTTAACTTAATTTCCCTTCCCACTAACCAAACAGAAATCTGGAATCTGCCATGTATTAAAACTTAAAATTAGTACAATGACTATATTAGGGTAAAAGAAAATAATGTATTGTGGGTCAGATGAGCTAGGTTTCAGCCCATTAGTGCTGGCATCAACCTGCTGTAAGAAATTATTTTCCCTGTCTGTAAAATGAAAGGAATATATTGGAATTATTGTTTTCCAAAAAAAGTTACATCCAATTTTTTTACCATTTTGGGGAACAGGTGTTAAGGTAGGAAATGGAATCCAAAAGCTAACACGGATAACAGTTCTAGGTATGTTGATGCTACGTGAACAGTGGAATAGAAAATGAGCACCAAGCTTGCTTACTGAATACAATTCAGGACATAGGAGTGCTGGACACAGAATAGGGCAGTCTTAAGTAAGAAAGAAAAGAGGCCATTGTCACCATGTTTTTATTGCTTCAGCATCTCCCTCCAGCCTGAAAGTGAGCAATTCCAGTAACTTAAGATATTCAGAGGCTCAGCTTCACACTCATCCTCAGTCCAAAGCAACCCTATTGCTGGTCTCCTCACATGGCACTCTCCCCAGCTGCTGAATCCCAAGGATCTTTGGTCTATCTCATAGAGTAAAAAAATGAACCCATTAAGAGACTGAAAAAGATCTGGGCTGTTCTGTTAAAGGAGTCATGCTAGTAGGGAATGAGATTTATGAGATGAGGTAATAGAAACACAAATAGAAAAATACATTCTACAGGAACTTTTTCCTCAAATGCCTATTTCCTTGGTGATTGATTTCTGTGGGGGAGGCTGAGGAAATTTAGTTCCCTTCCCTTCTCTACCACATCCCTACTCTTTCAGGATCTAAATGTTCCCAGTTGCAGTAGGCAGGCATCTTCTCTGAGGCTACTCCTCAGGGAGCCTCCGCACTCTGCTCAGCAATGCAGTTTCAAAGGCTTCTCTCAGGGATAGGCTTATTTCCCATCAACTGCAGAAATTATATTAAAATAGAAGATTTACCACCACCACCACTCCCTGGCAGAAATTGAGGTCACTGATATTCAGGGAAAGGTGCAGTGCTTCCTGGATTGTCCTACAGCTATTTGTCAAACCTTGTAGAGTGATTAATAGGCAAGTGTTCACCAAGGGTCACCCCTGCAGGGTGTGGACTCCAGATCCAATCCCAGTGTGGACTCTCACCCAAATTCGCATTTATAACAAATAACAGATATTGTGAAGAGACCTACTGGGTGATAAGAACAGGGTTATACAGATCCTGTTCATTATTTTATTGACTCCTCTAAATGCTTTGGTAAAGTAGGGAATGTTAATCCCCCATCCTCTAGAAATGTGTCCACCCACTTGCTAAGTGCCATGGAGTGTATAAATATCACAGTTGGGTTCGTATCCCAGGCTAATTGGAGTCCTTACTGCCATCTAGGTTCAAATGTCAATTAAGAACATCTATACAGGGGAAGCCGGGCAGAGTAGCACACACCTGTAATCCCAGTACTTGGGAGGCTGAGACAGGAGTATCACGGGTTTCAGAGCAAGACTCTCAGCAATATAGTGAGACTCCAACTGAAAATAAAAGAGGCTAGGGTGTAGCTCAGAGGTTGAAACCTCCTGGATTCAATCCCCAGTACCACACACACAGAAAAGGAATAACTTAGAGGGAAGAGAAGAAGTAGACGGCAACAGGCAGGGTGATGGAGAAGAAAGGATGAGGGGTTCTTCCCCTGTGCCTTGATGTAAAGTGCAGTCCTGTAAGAAAGCACCTTAGGGCTTTTTGCAATCTCTGAAGACA
Organism: Muscardinus avellanarius; assembly: GCF_963383645.1. Lineage (NCBI taxonomy): Eukaryota > Metazoa > Chordata > Mammalia > Rodentia > Gliridae > Muscardinus > Muscardinus avellanarius. The sequence goes on from NC_137786.1 coordinate 156,634,839, forward strand.
CATGTCTTCTGCTTACTTTCCTACTGTTTTAACTTACAAGCACTTACTGATCTCTTCCTTAAGGAAAAATCGAACTCTGGCAGGCAAGAGAGATACGAAGCTTATTAAAGCATGTACTCTTTTCTAATTTAAGGCGATAAACACTACAGGACATGCAACTAACTGTAATGAATTCAAAATATGATATCATTTTAAATAAGTTGGAACTTCTATGAAGAGTATAGGCAACGGGGTAGGGCTTTTTAAACTGTGGTCTTCAGATCAGTTTCCTCAGCATCACCTAACTTGGGGACTTACTAGCAATGTTGGATCCAGGATGGTCTCGGGATCTGTGCTTTAACAAACCCATAATGTGGTTGATATGATATTCATTGTTGTTTCATAGGAGATGGGGTAAGTGCCCAACAAAAGATTAGCCTAGAAAAGTAATTTAGGGCCAAAGACTTCAAGCCATTGTATATCTTGGTATGAAGGCTTCGTCCAGCAGTGGATGCCAGGTTTACATTTCAGAGATATCCCTGCTGGGTGGTAAAGTCAAGGGGTCCATGGGCCATGCATGTAAACCAAACTGTAGGTTTTTCCTCTTTTTCATGGTTCTGCTGGTCTTTCCACTTAAGATTCTATGACAATAGTTCTAATATGATTTGTGTTTATGAAAATCACATTAATTTCACTTGAGCCTCAGGGATTCCTTACAAATCAATATTTTCCAAGTCTGTGGATCATAAGAAGCAGCAGCAGCCTTTTATCCACTTGTTAACAGGGAAAAGAAGGGGGAACTCTGCTTCTGTGTTAATTGAAAAGGCTCAAAGGCACACATTTTGAGATTTTCACACTCTTTTGCAGTTTACATTTCTCCCAAAGAAGACTTTATTTTCCTAATGAACCAAATATTATTTCATTTCATAAAATTAAAGCTTGGAAAATGAGACCTTACTCACATCCCCTTAACTCTATTTCTAATTAGGCATTTGGATAATGTTTATTCTAAATAATATTTTAGAATATCAATAAGATCTGGAGGGTTGTTGGACAGCAATGTCTCTCACTGATTCACATAGTAGTATCACTCTTGACCAGTCTATCTAGAATCTGGTGAAACCTCCTTTGTGATATTAAAATATAGACTTTATATGGACATTAGGACTTGCAAGCTCCAACCTCCAGCTAGCCCTGGGAAATCTGCTCCAATTTCAGAAATAGTATTGCCCATCTAGAGGCACTAGGAGTGAATATTCATGCCAGAACTGGAATCTCCCCCTAGCAGCATCTCACAAGCTGACCTTCGAGAGCATCCATGGTCACTTTGGCTTTTTCTGTACCACACAGGAGAACCTGGACAGATGGGCAACCTGTATACTATCTTACTTGCAGAGCCTTTCTCCCTGTGTGGGCCTAGTCATCTTGGGACCAACAAAACAAAGATATAAAAAAACAACTGGATGGTCTACTGTTAGGGAAACCAACACATGCCAATAGACTATAAGAATTAGGACTCTATCCTCTGTAAATAAATTAGGACTCTATCCTCTGTAAATAAACTGACTTTTCAGTCATGGAATATATAGGACTCTGTAGGACCTATTAAACACATAATTTGTTCTAGCAATAGTCATAGCCTCTCAGACAAACACTTTTTCTGTTTAGCCTTGTCTTCCCCACAGAGTTTGGAATACCTTGAGAACAGAAAATATAGTTTATATTTCTTTAGAATAGAAAAACCATAACCCTGGAAACACAGTAGATAATGCTCCTTGAATTGAATTAAAATGGATTGGGATAAAAGAATTAAGGACCACCTCTTGAAGCTAAAAAAAAAAAAGTAAACTTTAGGGCAAAATATAAAAGGAAATAAAAAACAGTAAGAGTTAACTTTAAATTGTCAGGTAGTGAGTTTATAGAATTTGTTACCTGCAGAGATGATATAAACAGTAAATACACAGTTTCTAAGCTTTCTCTTTATTTGGATTCTTTCTAGCCACTGAAATATTTTATAAATGGTTTTGGTGGCACATACCTGTAGTATCAGTACTTGGGGGGGGGGGGAAAGACAGGAGGATCAGAGGTTTAATGACAGCCTAAGCAACTTAGCCAGACCCTGTTTCAAAATAAAAAATAAAAAGGCTGGTAGTATAGCTTGGAGGTAGAATGGCCCTAGATTCAATTCCCAATACAAAAATAAATAAATAAAATTTAAAAAGGTTTGGGGATATAGCTCAGAGGTAGAATGGCCCTGGCTTCACTCCTCACTACCATAAAAAATGGGGAAATATTTTGTCACCCATGTTCTCAAGCTCTATCTGTATCTACCTGTCTCTCTATTCATCTATCTAGTTTACATAGAGACTGGATGTATCTAATATTGATATAGAAAGGTAAATCATAGATACAGAAAGTAAAATACTCTATTACTGCAAGAGTTAAATTTTTTATAACTAGAGATACTTCAAAGGTAAGGTAGATGTTTCTAATAAATTTTGTGCACACTACATGAATGTTATTCGTGCCAGTTGATTGACAAAAATGGGTACGGAAAGGGTCACAGTCCATCAGAGAAGACTGACCATATTTTTCAAAAGTCCCATGAAAATTCAGAATGAAAAATATTCTCCTGTCATAGCATTTGCTGTTCCTCCCCAGACCACCAGTGGTTAGGCACAGGCTCACAAAGTAACACCTTCTGTATTTCAGGTGATTTTATAAGTAAAGCATCATGTTGTACAGGGTGTTTGGAGAAGTCCTTAGCATTGGACAGCAGGACATCATGTAGGACAGCATACAGCCCCTCATCCATCCCAGGGCTCGCTTTCTGCTAGCAATGAAGCTTGTGCATCATGAGTTTCACCCATTTCTAGAGGCACTTTGACTTCTGGGGCTCTGAGACTTTATCTTATTCTCCAAATGCCAGCTGCAACAGACTTACAAAGCACCAAATATTTATCAGTTCCTTCTTGTAGTGTCTGCCTTTCTGGCACTTTCTTCCTCTGCTGAATCATGACGGCTCTGTGAGGGAAACAATTTGAATCCTATCCCCAACCGACTGCCGTGGCTAATACATCTGCCTTGACTCCCTGACTGAGTCGTGGCTGGGGCCTTTTACAACCACCGTAATTACAGAGTCCACCCACCACTACAAGCCAGACACCAGGCCAAAAGAACATCGAGTTTAGGGTTCTGTTGTGTTTTGTTTTTATTGCCTCATAGAACTAAAGTTCCAGCTCAGAGATGAAATGTTACATAAAGAGACCTGGGTTTGCTTTTAGCACCAACAAAATAGGCAGAGTTGTTGTTATTTGATCTTGGTACTGCTAGATGAACAGGGATCATTCTTTGCCTCCTCTGGTCAAACTCTGGTTTGAAGAAAGTGGCTCCTATGTCCTCGGCTCACCCCAATGAGAAGGATGAGCATCTTTGTTTTTCTAGTTGGAAAAACTGAAACATAGAAAGTTTAGGCAATCGCCTGTCCTTTTGGGATGGAAACAGGGGTCACTGGGGAACTGACTTTCTCCTTGGTGTTTTGGGGGCACTCTTGCCTTCTGGTTGTTGGGCAGTGACATGCACTGTCCAAGGGCAGCGAGAGCTGGCCTCTTTCTCAAGGAGCCCAGGGTTCTGAAACTACCTGCAGAGAGGCCTCTCTCCTGGCCTGTGGTTAAAGCAAGTGACCTTCAGCAAAACCACGGAAAGTCCAAATGACTAATTTAATGAACCTTTGGTGTGCAAGGGGTGGCGAGGAAGGCTGCCCGGGCGAAAGGCCAGCATGAGCCATCTCCAGCGCACGCAGGGGGTTGAGGGCGAGATGAGAGCAGAAGGGGTCAGAGGAAAACAGGCTCCTCTGTGTGGTTGAGGAAGAGATCCTGACCATGAGGACAGATGGAAGCCCTGGGTTACGGAGGCGAAGCGTGTCAGCAAACCAGGAGCATTTCCTGTCTGCAGACAGGCAAAGAGCCAATTCTTCGATGAGCTGGAAATAGGAACCGGTGGGGGGCGGTCAGCATAACCCTGTGCCTCTGCGGGTTTTATGTAGCTCAGTGAAGGAGCTTGTTATGTCAGATCTTGGGAGCTTGTTTATGTGCTGTGTTTTCTTTTATGTTTCTTCTTGTAATACTTGATAGTGCTGAATCCCCAGAGGCCACATTGCAGTTATGTCCCAGGCATACACCAAGAGCCACTTTTCAGACTGTGATCATTTGCCCAGCAACGTGGCTAGAAATGCTAGTTAGTTCCACGGGCCTCTGCTTCTCAAATTCACATGTTCAGGGAGAACAGGAGGAGGTACAGGGACAAATTTCTCTCTTTTCCTGGCTCTGAAGAGCGAACACACATTCTTCATAAGCAGCATAATATGAACAAAGCACTATCCTTTGCAACCTGTATAGTAACCACTGAACATTGGAACTGGGCTTTTCAGTTAGCCAGAAATTTCCCTGTATACATTTTCTTATTGAATTGTCACAATACTGCAAGATAAGTGGTATGTTTAAAGGAAAGTGGGACTCAGAGAAATGCCCAAGGTCACATAATAGGAAAAGCAAGCCTGCTTTAAAGGACCATTTCAAAGAGTATAACCAGCAACAAAGCAGGGTGGGATGAAAGATCATCATAGGCCTGCCAGCATTCCTAGAACCAGTTCCTTTACACGAATCTAATGCCACACCTGATTTTCCTGCCTTTATCCTTTCTGACTCAGCTTGAATACTAACCATCGTTGGAGTTCCTAAGATATATGACATAGAACATCTCTTCTTCTGACCCGAGTTCCAAACAAATTAAGACACATAACTGTTATTCATATAAAAGGACTATGGTGAAAGATATAGCCTGGCAACTAGCCTCCAAATTAGGGCAGGTAGATCTCCCCAGTCACTAGTGTCTAGGAGAAGAACTCCCAGTAAGAAAGGGGAGGAGTCCAACCCAGCACATCTTGGCCACAGTGAATCCAGAGACCAGGAAGCCACAGTGCTATGGTTACTGAGACTTCACAACACTGGAAGTAAGCCTGGATCATGGAGAAGAGTAATGTCACCTAAGGCTGACTCCATGACATCATGCCCAGCTCTGCCGAATAGAGTAAGGCACCTTCTCTGCTCCCATAGAGTGTTTCTGCATGTTTTTTACATACAATCTTGAAATATAACTTAGTATTCATGTCTCTTTCTTACTCAAAGGATCATGCATTGTGAGCCCATGATCTGGTGGCCTCCATCCTCTTATCCACAGTGCCTGGACCTGGCAGATATTGGTGCGAGTTTGTTGCACTGAACTGAGCTGACCTGAGATCCTGAGCCTCTTTACCAACCAGTACTGAGAGTACTGTGTTGTTGAGTGGTCTCAGAGAACTTCTGCAGTGTTATTCTAAGTATTCATTTACAAAGTCAGGATAAACAATACCAGGACAGTGCTACAAGTTTCAAATGAAAAGTCATTACACTCAAATAAAAGTGGTAGAGGCAATTGGCAGCTGATTGTATTTATCAAAATGAACCTGTGCTGTGGATTCTAAGGCTGTTTGTGTGACTGGTTGTGTTTAGAGTAACTGTATGTGCTGAAGATTAATTTCACATGCGGGGCTGGCGATTTGATAGGGAGCCCTACAAGTACATTTTTTATGGTAAGGTATGGTTCTCAGGGCAGCAGCACCTGGGAGCTGATTAGAAATGCAAATCATCAGCACAGTATGATTATGCCTGTAATCCTAGTACTGGGAAGACTGAGAAAATAGAGTCACAGGTTGGAGACTGCCCTCAATAATTAAGCAAAACTCTCAACAACCTAGCAAAACCCCGTTTTAAAATAAAAAATAAAAAAGGGCCACGGGTATGGCTCAGAGATAGCATGCTCATAAGTTCAATCCCTAGTGAAGGAAGGAAGGAGGGAAGGAAGGAAAAAAGGAAAGAAAATTTTCAGGCCCTGTACCATCCCCATTCCTACTAAACCAGGATTTCTAGGGGCCTAGGTCCAGAAATCTACATTTAACAAGTCCTCTAGTACTTGTTAATGCTTAAAGTTCTTGAAGTTTGTTTAAGCTGCATTGTTTAGGTATGCAGAGCAGATGTGCAGAGTCAATAAAGTAATAGTAAGGGTTTATGTTTTTTTTCCCATTGGTGCATTGTAGTCATATACTTTAATGTAGTATAAGATGGTAGAGTCATTACATACACACATCACTCATTTAGCCTTGTACTTTCAAGGTGTTGTTCTAAACATTGTATGTTTTCTGTTTTATTCCTTTCAACAATCCAATGATGTAACCACATCATTTCTAGCCTTCTTTTATAGATGAAGAAATTAAAACTCAAGGTTAGTATCTCAATTGCCTCTGTAGAGAAAATTGGAAGATTGCCCAAAAAAACTTCATGATTAAGATTAAAATATTTTAATGTAATATTTCTAAAAATTAGAATTAATGCTAATAAATTCGTGATGATCAAAACATGAGAGACAAGATCCAACAGCCATAATAGTTAAAATAATTTACCAAAATGATACTGTTAGTAAGAGGCAGAGTAAGACCTTGATTCTAAGTAGGTTGATGCCGTAGACTACATGCGCATCTGCCACTTATGAACTTCCTGTCAATTAATACCAGTACATGTGTGTGCTCATGTCATCGGGATCTAACACAGGGGCTCTCTGCCACTGAGCTGCACCCCTGCCCCTTTTTATTGTTATTTTGAGAAAGTATCTTCTTAAGCTACAGTGTACTGGCCTCAAACATGAGATCCTACTGTCTCAGTCTCTCAAGTACTAGCATGACAGGCATATGCCACCATGGCCAACATTGTACCACTGTAAATTTTTTTTGTGTGTGGTACTGGGGTTCCTGGAAGCCCTTCTACCTCCGGGCTACACTCCCAGACCTATTTTTACATTTTTATTTGGAAACAGGGTCTCCTAAGCCAGCGCACACGGCTGGCTTCGAACCTGCGCGATCCTCCTGTCTCTGCCTCCCAAGCGCGGGGATTACAAGCGTGCGCCACCACGCTGGAACCGGGAAAGGTACAGGCCTAAGAACATCCATCTTTTGAGGCCGTGCTTTGTTGTTCTAAAGTCACTGGAAACTCAAACAAACAAACAAAAAAACTATAAATAGAAGCAGAAATCCAGATAGGGCATAAATTTCACAGCTTGGTCTTCTATGAGTTTCAGGATGAAAAATGGAAGATTTCCAAAGCTTCCCCCAGTTTTTGTCCTGCTGGGAGAATCCTTGGGGGAAAGCCACCCTGCATTTTGGCTGTAGGAATGTGATAATTAGAATCACTTAATATAACTGCAGCATACTCTTGGTCCTCCACCTTTGGAGAGATAGATGAAGCATTCCCCTTGCTTATGTCCAATCTGTGCGATTCTGGCAGGCAGGCAGGCAAGCTGTTTGTCTTGAGGGCTTGTCATTGAGAGCTGGTCACCTAGAATGCCCCGACATGTTTGAGCTGCATTGTTAAACGACATTGGTATTCTCCCAGCAAAACTCCTCTCCTTCTTGTACCAAATCAGCATTCTGTGAACATGATCTTTCCTTGCCCGAAAACATTGCAAGTTTCTGCTGCCCCCATCACGATCCTTCCTTGTTTGATACAAAGGAACTCTAAGGAATAGTTCTGGCCAATGTGTTCATGTGTCAGGAAACTGAAGATGTTTTATGTGATATGATGAAGAAAAGGCTGAAAGGGTTTATGGCTAGCCCCCACATCCCCTCTCTTTAGTTGGAAGGCAGAGGAGGATGGATTTTACACACCTAGAATTCATGCAAGCGAGATGCTATCTGATATTTAAGTTAAGTGGGAAATTGTAAAGTTTAACACACATTGAAACAGAACTTTAATTGGCTGGTTGGCCTTCTTCATCAATATATATTTTGATAGCCACAGAAATTGCAAGTAAAATACGTCTTAGATTCATCATCTAAATCTAGTGGAGGTAATTTCTAAGATATTACCAAGTGAGTGCCAAATACATTACCATTTTTTGTTACTGGTAGCAATATGTGATGGCTGTCTTTCATCTTTTGGGTAAAAATATTTTTTTCAATAATTTACTCTCAAAATATGTACTGAGCACCTGTCAACTGAAAATTTTGAAGGATGATGATACAGCTTAGCTATAGCCTCTGCCTTCAGGAGCTTTTAGATTGCTAAAAAGATATGTAACTGAGAACTATACTGCAAAGTATGAGACTCAAAAGAAAAAAATAGGAATACTTCCAATGTTCAGAGATGGAGAGATACATGTCAGCGCAGCCAGATCGACTGGAAGGATAAAGCTAGATGAAATAACGCTTTATACAAGGCAAAGAGAGAAGCTGAGGAAGGAAGGATAGAGCATGTTCTGAAAAAAGAAACTGTCCTGTTAGGCTGGAAAGAAGCAGAAATCAGGTGAGGGAGTTTGGCTACATTCAGTAAGCACTAGAGACCCAGTGAAGGTTTGGGGTCTTATCAGCAATGGAATGGAAGTAAAGGTGTTCTTTAAAACTATGCTCTCAAACTTTACTATGAATTCAACTCACTGAGGGGGTTTGTTACAGTGAAGATATAGATTTAGTAGATGTGTTAGTCAGCTTTCAGTGGCTATAACAAATGCCCGAGATAACCAACTTATAAAGAGAAAAGGTTTCTTTTTCCTCACAGTTTTGGAGATTTTATTGTACAATCAGTTGACCCCATTGCTTTGGGCCCGTGCTGACAGGCCATGGTTGGAGTCTCTGGCAGGGTAAATATCTCCCCTCATGGTTGGGAACCAACGGAGAAGGGGAGAAGAAGGGACACACTATCCTCTTCAGGGGCACACCCAGGGAACTAAATGACCTCTCACTAGTGCTACCACTTCCAATAGCACCACAGGCTGCTGATTAAGCCTGTATCATGGGACTTTGGGAGACCATTGCAGTAGCTCCAGGGGAGAGCCTGAAAGTCTGCATGTCTGAGAAGCTCCCAGGTGCTGCTGGTGCTGCTGAACTGCAGAGCACACTTTAAGCAAGGAGGCTTTAGAAATGTTTTTTTTATAGGACTGGAATGGGGAATAGCTCAGTGTTACTGCACTTTTCTAGCATTCACAAGGCCTTGGGTTTTATCCTCAGTGGAACAGAGGGAAAGAGGGAGGGAGGGAATGGAGGGAAGGATTTTATAAAGGGAAATAAAATAAAGAGGCGTGGTAGAGGCCTGGAGACTCTGAGGCAGGGGCAGTGGTCTAACAGGTCTGAATTAGTGTAATGGCCATAAGGACAGAGAAGAAGAGCATCTGGTGGCAGTCAGATTTTCAGGGCATGACTGCCGTGTTAAGTAGGGTGAGGGAGAGTAGGCCCATTATGAATGATTCTAGGGCCTCGGGCTCTGGGTGTGGGTGTCCTGAGCACATCTCTGGCCTAATATTCTTGTCATCCTAAACACTTACCGTTCCTAGAGTTGCCAGGCTGTCTGCTAAGCTGTTCCTGATTCTGCAAGAAATGCTGACATCTGTCCATCCCCTTACAGAATAACTCCTATGCAATCCTTGGGCGTGAACTCAAAAGCTGCCTTTTCCCAGTGCCCTCACCCACTTCTGCCCCCAAACTGGCTTAAGTACTCATCCTGGTGCTTCCATGACATCTTACATCTCAAATCAATGCACGGTATAATCGGGTACCTCATTATATACTTGTCATTGACTCTGAGTTTCTTGAGATCACAGATTATCTTTTTAAGCTTGTGACCCCATGATTCCCATATAATAGAGACTTAATAAATGTCTGATAAATGAAATGTTTGAGTCAGGAGGAAGAGCTAAGTTTTATTTCTATTTTATTTATTATACATTTAGTTTTGCTGTGGTGGCAATGTGTTTGGGTTTGGGCATTGTTTACAAAATAGTGAAGTAAAAAGAAAGGTGTTTAGACACTGGATTTAACTTAGTTTGGCCCACAGTCATTCTGAAGTGCAGAACATCCAGGTGAAGATGTGCAACAAGTAGTTAGTGGTTTTGGAGAACAAACAACTTAGAAGACAATTTGCAGCTGGCTGCAGTGACCTAGAAATCCTATGTATAGTAGTGACAGAAACCCAGTGGAAGATCAAATACAGATAGAGAGAGCACTAGAGAGACAGACAGACCCAGGGAGAGACGGAGGGAGAGAGAGCTCAGCATAGAGAAGAGATGAGAGTAAGAGGACGAAAGCCAGCAGAGACAGGCTGAGGACAACTTTGTCTTTCACATTTGAAGATCTTCTGTGATGTCCACAATAAAGCATAGCATCATGCTTGGCACTGTGGGAGGACAGGGTTAGTCAAGGAGGGCTACGGACGCCTTCCAGAAAGATCTGGCTCGAGGTGCCTAGCTCATCCTAGCCTTCTCAGGCCTGTGAGACTAAAGATGCAAAAATCAACCTCACAGCTGGGTGTGGTGGCGCACACTTGTAATCCCAGTATACAGTAGGCTGAGGTAGGATGATCACAGGTTCGTGCGTGGCCAGCCTCAGCTATTTAGTGAGGCTCTCTGCAACTTAGTGAGACCCTGTTTCAAAATAAAGAATAAAAAATAGGGCAGGGGGTGTAGCTCAGAGGTTGAATGCCCCTGGGTTCCATCCCCAGGCGCACACACACACACACACACACACACACACACACAGAATGTTAGATAGACTTAAACTTGGTCCCAGCTCTTTTCAAACCACTTAAGATAATCTAATGACACTCTTCTGGCTAGAAGATGTTTTTCTGCTTCAAATCTGACCCCCAACGGTTAACAAGAGCAATACATTAAACAGAAATAAATATTCAACTGTAGGATGGTATGCACCCCCAAACCCTAATATGGATCGGCGCCCACAAGGCCTTCAGCAAAAACGATTGCATCTAGACTTTTTCCCCCTGTTGCCCAGCGCCACATTTTAACAGACTTCTATTGTGATTTCCCCATTCAGTTCTCTCAGAGGGTGACATTTTGCCCTCAAATTCATATGCATAGTTGCTCTTAGAGACTTTCTGAGCTACATTCCTAACAAAATCAGACCTTCTGTTTTATCTGAAACAACCCTCCAAAGAAAATCGTTGGATATGAATGAACAGAACAATTCTTTATGTCCCTGGGAGACAGGCAGACAAAACCCAATAAAACCGAAGAAAGAAAGAGACATGGCAATGATTTGTTTTTCATAATTACTTATTCAGAATAGAAAGGAACAGGGGAAGAAGGTTCCTTTTAACATGTCTGGACGTGACGGATGAGGTGTGCTCATCGTGTGCGTGCAGGAGAGATGAATGCACCGGCAGTCTTGTTGGAGGAGAGGCCTCGGCGTTGGACGAAGATATATTTCTATCTGGAATGCTAGAGATAAACACCCGGCGTTTTACTCCTTGTTTTCATTATGCTTAAAGCCCCTCGCAGTTCTTTCATAGTGTCAGATGATGTGACTAGCATGCAGCAGACCCTTCTTTTCTATGTCCACTGGCAAAAACAATCCCCATTTTGAGACATACAATAGGGGTACCCCAAAACGTGTTTTTTTTTTCTAAGAATACCCCCCAGAATGTGTGTGCAATAGATTCAGAAAGCATACAGGAGTGCAAGAAAACTATGTCACCTCCAAGTTTATTTTTCCTTCCTTGCAGCCAGTCTGTTTTGGTGCAATAGGTGCTCAAGAATGGTTCTAGCAAGAGATCAAGAGAAAGAAAGGGAAAAGGAAGTTTCTTACTACATTGGATTTTTTTTGTTCTTTTATGTGGGAAGGATAAACAAACAAACAAAAATTCTACCTAAAACTCAAAGAATCTGCTGATGAAAAACTTGAATCCCTAAATTTCTGACTTGAGCAATAAATCAGATCTGTGATTGTTGAAAACAAAGAAGCTAACAACATGATTTTTTTGTATATCTGGTGAAGGGAGGGTCCAATGCATCATGAATCATTTTCTAAGACTTATGAATTCAAAGATAAAGAATTAAAAAGTGGTAAGTACAGGAGGTATAAAAAAGGGTTATGACATAAACTTTTATGCCTCCATGTTATAGTAATATGAGGGCCTAGATTTTATCTTAAGCCATGTGAATACAAAAATTAAAATTTGTAAAAAATTTGGACCCCTGGGAATTGATAGTCTACATCCTTTACTTTCATAGGAAAGGGAGTACTGACAAAAATATATATATACACCATATATAATATCAATTTTTCAGCTGTATGCTGGACATGGTGATACATGCCTGTAATCCCAGTACCTGGAAGGTTGAGATAGGGTAATCACAATTTTTAAGCCAGGTCTCAGCATCTTAGCAAGACCCTCAGCAATTTAGTAAGATGATGTTTCAAAATAAAAATATAAAATGGGGTTGGAATTAAACTTAAAGGTAGAATGCCTTCAGGTTCAATCTCCAATACAAAAAAAAATTATCATCAATGAGCAAAAATTATCATCAATGAGCAAGGTTCTATGAGTTTAACATTATACCCTCAGTGAATGTAGTACTCTTAGGTGAATATTCTACAAATGGTTTTCTTTTTTAATAAAGAAATAATGAGTAAGAAATGATGCTACCCTGAAGTAACTCAGAGGTTGAATTCAAGTCTCTTAGTCCCCAGGGAACCAGTCTCATTATGAGCAGAGTGTGCCAAGACATGTTAGTCTAGTCACATTTTTCTTAGAGCTGCCAATTGCATCTTTTAACCTTTAAAGGAAAATGTAACCAATAGCATTTCAAATATGGAACAATTTCTCTTCTACAAACACAAGCTATCAACAGCTGATGGATGTGGAAACTTCAGGTTTGGAGGACGCAACCCTGCATCACTGTAGTAGTTGAAAAGTCCCCAGTACATGAAGAAGCATGCCCCCAATTTTTGTGTGCCATTCACTAAGTACCACCTCACAGCAAGTACTAGCTCAAAGTACTTTACACGTGAATCTCCTCTAATCCTTAAAGTAGCATTATGCTATAGTTTTGTCCATCATCCCGGTGAAGACACAGAGGGTCAAAAAAATTGATATTAATCAACAGAGCTGGGCATGGTGGCACACGCTTGTAATCCCAGCATTCAGGAGGCTGAGACTGGAGGATCGCGGTTCGAGGACAGCCTCAGCTACTATTTAGTGAGGCCCTCTGCAACTTAGTGAGATCCTGTTTCAAAATAAAGAATAAAAAATAAAATAGGGCAGGGGGTGTAGCTCAGAGGTCGAATGCCCCTGGGTTCTATCCTGAGAACCACAAAAAAAAAATTAATCAACAGAATCACATAGATATAGATGGCAGGTGATACAATTTAAATTTGATCTTAGTCCTATTTGATTATTCTATGGTTTGTCCTCCGTCCTGCCTCTCAGATTCACTATTTTTTTTTCCCGGTACTGGGGATAGAACCCAGGGGCATTCTACCTCTGAGCTACACCCCCCAACCCTATTTTTATTCTTTATTTCAAAACAGGGTCTCACTGAGTTGCAAAGGGCCTCATTAAGTAGTTGAGACTGTCCACAAACCATGATCCCGCTGTCTTAGTCTCCCAAATGCTGGGATTACCAGCGTGCGCCACCACGCCCGGTTCAGATTCACTATTAATAGTACTATTGGATACAATGCTTCATAATCATTTAACCATGAGCAAGTACTTAGCACATAGAGCCAGACTGTTCTTGAGCCTGGTTTCCAGTTTTCTCTCATCAAATCCTACCAGGTCCTATAGTCTGGCTGAAGATCGCAAGAGATGGAATTCTCCAAAATAAACACGTGTAGCCACCTTTAAGTTGTTAAACTTCTGTTACTGGTAATTTTAAAAATTATAACCCACCAGGTGTAGTGGCACACTTCTGTAATCCCAGTACTTGGGAAGCTGACAAAAGGATCACGGGTTCGAGACCAGCCTCAGCAATTTCGCTAGACTCTTAGCAACCTAGTGAGACTCTGTTTCAAAATAAAATAATAAAATATGACTGGCAGTGTAGCTCAGAGATGGAAGTCTCCTAGATTCAATCCCCAGTACCACAAAAAAGAAAAAAATTATAACGTATTGGTGTACCTATGTAGCACATTGATTAGAATATGTAAACTTCTCTCTTCCCTTAGGAATTAAGAAAGTGGATGGAAAAGCAGCCATATTTTATGTGATCATACTGCATGTTACCATGTCTCTGTGTGGAAAATGATTCTAATGATCATCCTTTTCCATTTACAGATAAGTATACAATTATTAAAAATCACGTACATATCATGATTTTATCAAGAGAGTCCCTTTTATAGACCAAGGGACTAAGCATTAGAGGGATTATAGCAAAAAGGAACAGGTTATTTTGCTAATACAAGGAAGAGACAAGACCAGAACCCATATGTCTTAACTCCTAGTGTTCCTTCCACTGTGCCAGGCAGTTAAAAATTCCCAGCTTTATCATGTGCTTCTCATCTTTTCCCCCAAAACTCACAAGGCAGCACGATGTTATCTAGCCTATCACTGTAAATATTTTAACATTTCAATGAGGAGAAGGAGTAAAGACAAAAAAATGTTTCTGTAGAGATTTTTGCAGAGATAGGGAGAGTTCTTGGTCTCCTTCCAAAATCTTGAGCACTTAATGAGACTATTGTCCACAAGTTGGTGCAGGGTTTAGCAATGAGATGGTAGCTGTTTGGCTGCTCTTGGTCTTCCTCAAGGTCTCCAGAGAGAAAACAGGAAACGGGGCTGGGTTCTGACAGACGCTGAATTCCTATCCTGGCCCTAAATAAAGCAGAGCATCTTTGAGCTCTAGTTTTACCATCTTTAAACTCAGGATAACAATTCCCACTTTGGTCAACATACAAACTTGTTCTTAAGAACCTTATGGGGAAATATTTGTGAAACATCCTTGAAAATCATTTGCACTAAGTGCCACACAAATGCAAGGAATTATGATTAATATTATTTATGGATCACAGAGATTCCTTAGCACTGAGGACATGCTGGAATCAGAAGAATGTCTTACACTGGAAGTTATGAGAGAAGACTTTGCTCCAAATTACACTTCACTTCCCCCCAGTCATTTCCTAAAATCAAAAATAGGAGAAGATGTGCACAGGTCTTGCATAAGAGTGAAATGAAATGTCTGTGAAGCACCTTGAATAGTACTTGATATATGGCTGGCTCCCTTTTCAAAACTGCCTGGGGTGAAACCTGTGTCTCATCAAAGAGTTGATCAGGTGATTCCAATAAGCTAACAAGTATTATTATTTGTACTCTTTCTGTTATTCTCAACCTATATGTTTTTTCCTATGACCCCACATGAAAATAGAGGAATTCATCAAACAATAAGATCTATGACCCCTTTCTCCTAAAATTATTTATATGGGGGAGGGGTTCTATGTTAGCCATCTTCCTAACACTAAAACAAATAGCCAAGATAATCAATTAATAAAGAGAAAAGGTTTATTTCTGTCCACAGTTTTAGAAGCTTCAGTCCATGTTCAGGTGAGCCCACTGCTTTTAGACCTCTGGTTGGATATGCTGAATGACAATGGTAGGCCACATGTAACAGGGCAAAACCATCGCCTGATGGCCAGAAAGCAAAAGAGAGAGAGAAGAAAGCAGAGCCGCCCCACAATCTCCCTTGAGGATGCACTCCCAGTGACCCAAAGGCCTACCATCAGGCCCCATCTCTTGAAGGTCCCCCGTACCTCAAACAGTCTCAAGTTGAGAATCAAGCCTCTAATATCTGGGACTTTGAGGGGACACTCTAGGTATTTATGTGTGAGTATGTGATGCTGGAGATCAAATCCAGGGCTCTGCACATGCCAGGCAAGTGCTCTACCACTGAGCCAGATCCCCAGCCTCAAACACTCAAGATATATACCACAGCAATGTCAAATATCTAAAGTGATATAGTGATTAAAGGTCCTAAATCTTTAGAATGGATCTGATTAATTCATGCACATACTGTTGAACAGAACCCACTGCTATGACTTAGATGCCTGGCCTCCAACCCCCTTCCTTCAGCCCTGCATTCTGGGCTCACTGGAGGACTTGCCCATAACTCTGCATGCTAGCCAGCACTGGATTAAAGGCACGGATTTTCTTTTTCTCCTTAATATTTCTTCTTAATCATAGTACAAAAATTATTGTCTAGCTGTGGATACTGCTTTAAGTCCTTATAGGTCCTAATTAATGTTACTCAGCATCTACCCAGCAGTGTGCTTCCTGTTGCTAATCGCTTTACCTGGTTAGTGAAAGGCCTTCTCAGGCCAGAGACTTGTGACTAGAACTCCCAGCTCGAGTGGGATCTCAGTGTTTCTTTCTGTACATAGTACTTCCAGCTATGAAATGACTAGACCCTCCTAAACCCATCATTTCCATAGCTGTCCTGTTCCTTCATTCTCTGCCAGCCCTCCCTAGCAAGAACTCCAGGATGATATTTAGTACAATTGTGCTAACATCTTCAAACACTGCAGTTAGGTGTTTGAAATAAAATGTGTAATTATGGTAGTGGAAAGCTACATCTGATTCCAAACAAACCTCATGTTCCCCCAGCTATAATTAGAGAGCAAGGTTCACAGAACAGATTTTTTTCCCCCAAGAAATCCACTTCAATTGAGGTGTCTGTTCTTTCAGAGGGACTACTAGAAGTTGACATCATGATAAAATGATGTGGTGTTGGTCCCCCTTCCCAATTCTAAAGAGATTGTCCATGGTCATTTTTTGGAATCTAAAAGCACAAAATATGTGCAAGGCATTAACGTTTGGAGTTTTGAATAACAGTCTTCTGGTGTATTTGTGTCCAAACAGGGACAAATTAAGAACAGAGAAGGAAAGTTACAAACACCCACAGAAACCTACAAACCAAGTGAGCAGAAGCAAACGCTGCCTCTTAAATTCCTCCAGAGAAGTTTATGGAAATGGGGATTTCTTGTAGCTTTTGATAAAACTAGATACTGCTTTGAATAATCTGAACTTAAAAATTTATAATAACGGGAGCAGAAGAGAGATGACCAGGGGCTCAAAGGTTTTCCTGTTTCCGCTTTGAGGACTGTCCATCTGAATCTTCTCAAAACTCTGGATTTCTCGACTGCCCCTGGAAGGTTTTTTTGTAATTAGGCATATTTAGCTGTACCATATTATACTGCTACAGGAAGAATCCCATTTGTCAGCAGTTTTAAACTTTGCCAAAAAAAGGCTTATTGGCAAATGGCAGTGAACACTCTGATAATGACCCAACTTTAGAAAACACACACCCTGCTGTGTTGCATTCAAGCCACAGTTCTATTGAAATAAAAAAGAGAGACAATGCCTGCTTTCAGACACTAGAGATCCTTTGTATTCCAATAAAAGTCTAAATTAATGTTTTAAAAGGTTATTGCTATTTTTTCCCACTTAGCTGGCATCATTTATAAGTCTTATTTAGACAAGGTCCTACGTTATTTTACTATTTCTTTTTTGCACAAAAACTAGTATTTGATTGCATTAGATCATCAGCTTCTGGTTTTCATTAGACAAACCTGAAATACCCTATTATTAAGATTAAACAAAAAAATGGTTGTTTTCTTATTCTGAAACCTATTATTTTGAGGCTACTCTGACCAGAGGGAGAGAAATCAGTTTGCAAAACCTGACAGAGGAATCCTTCAAGAGGAGCAGCATAACCTCATTAGTGTTGCTTTTAGGTTGCTTTTGTAGACGTGGGCCCTTCCTAGAACTGAAAAGGAGAGAGGGATCATTTAATCCTTTGCCATTTGCCAAACCTCTTCTATTATGAAAAGACTTTCAAAAGGCAAATTATATGGCAAAATATCCTGTTAGCCTATGTAATGCCAGCAACCTGCAATAAAATAGCACTTGGACCTAAGTACTACGTCACTTACATTTAACTGAATGTGTTCTCAACATAAGTCTCAGACATTAGTAAGAGAGGGTATTTCTCCAGCCACAGAAAACTGAGAGGCAAGATACCTCTCATAAATCACAATTTTTTTCATTGTGCCACCATGTAAATGGAATCTAGTCTCCTCAAATTTCTCCCAAATGGATCATAAATTCTCTAGAGGAATTTTGTAGGGACCTTTCCCTCTAAATTTTCTGACTGTTCTTTTGGCCTCAACGGAGGAGTCATCTCTCCAGAAAGCCTACCAGAACATACCAAAGAGGAATTAGGTGCCTTTCCCCTCTGCCTGGAAATGACCATAGCTCTAATCACATCATGTATTAATTGTCTTTGGACTTGGTGTCCCTTCCCGCACCATGAACAGCATGATGTTAAGTGCCATATCTTTTCACTGTAGGATTTGCCACCTCCAACTCCGTGTATGTCACATAGTACGTGTTTAATAAGCGCTAATTGAGTGGTGAAAGTCTCCCCAGGCTAGCTTTTCTGACTCCTCAACTGCTTTTGCCAGTTTCCTCTCATCCTGCCACCCCCCCCACACACACACACACTGCTGTGATAATGTTTCTTGCCAGCACCCACAGAGGCAGCCCTGTTGGGGATTCAGCCAAAATGCCGTGCTCCTGCCAGTGCCCACTGGCATCATGATGATGAGGAACCCCTTTGAATCCCAGAGTCCAATGCTATATTAGTTCATTTGCTCACACCTGTTGGAACTGAGAAGTACTTCTATATAAAAGAGTTCAGGTTTGCCGTAAAAAAAAAAATTTCAGAAAACTGATTCTAAGGCCTTGCTCAGGGAGAATCCAAACACTTCTTCTAGCCACCCTGTCACCGACCTCAGCTTGAATTCATCACAGCCTTCAGTGTTGGGCAGAGTGTTGTACTCTAACCCCGAACTTAGCCCTCTCCAAAGTCGGTAATGGTAACTTCACACCATCCTATATTCCCCATCTACCTGGGCTGATTATAAGCTCTTGAGGATTGAATAACTAACAAGAAAAAATATAATTTATCAACCGTACAGTGAATCCAGCCATGTCCAAGACTGAAAATTAATTGACATTAACAGGGTAGACTTAAGCTTTTCCCCTCAGCCCTGGCTTTGTGCTTGTCGTGAGTCTAATGGTGTCCCAGATGAACCAGGCCAGTGCCTGAGCACTTGTAACAAAACAAGAGAAGATAAGGAGGGATGAAATCACTCAGGGAAGCAAGAAGCAATTAACCACATAAAGAAAGTGAAACATCATCAATGATAAGTCTCAGCAGCAATTTACTTAGGTTTGGGAACTTTTTGTTCTGAAGGTATTCAATAAGTTTTCCCAGTTTCCTGCTGCTTCCTTAATTCAATAGGTTTTCTTTGTTAAATACAGATTTATGCAGTCATTACTGCCCACATACACAGGTCTTTATTGCATCACAGAGAGTAGATGTGGGTGGAGAGAGTGGGAATAGGCAACAGAGATGGAAATTTCAAAGGTCCTTAATGTTGCTCTTGCTCAAGCAGTTGGTACTGTTTTGCTCTTTGTCATCATCTGGTATTGCCCTCAGGAATTAAGCTTCCGTGCTGTCATTCTGAAAAATGATTGCTGCTGGTCCATTCAGTAATGAGTAGGTAAAGGGAAGGGATAGCCCCAGAAGTCAGATTCCTTGCTGTCAAATCACCTTTCTCCAGGGATCAAGAGTCTTGTGATTCTTGACAAAGAATTAAATCTGATTTAGCTGGGCATAGTGGCACTTGCCTCTAATCCCAGTACTTGGGAGGCTAAGATAGGAGGATCACAGAAAGAAGCCAGCCTTAGCAATTTAATGAGAGCCTCAGCAACTTTAACAAGATCCTGTTTCAAAATAAAATAGGGCTTGGTGTGCAGCTCATAGATAGAATGTCTCTATATTCAACCCACAGTAACTAATACACACACACACACACACACACACACACACACACACGAGAGAGAGAGAGAGAGAGAGAGAGAGAGAGAGAGAGAGAGAAAGAGAGATGGTTTGATTTGATATTTCTTATTATCTCTTACATATCAAAAGAAGGATACTATTATATAGCCAATATTTGAAATAAATATTGGATACACTCTCTTAGAACACTATTAGTGGTTGGGTAATAGATAATCTATCTGTGTTAGGAGGGCTGATTGGTCCATGGTACGTTACAAATATGCATATTGGTACCACGCATGGTGGTACATGCCTGTAATCTTGGTACTTGAGAGGCTGAGAGAGGAGGATCACAGGTTCAGGACCAGCCTCAAAAACGTAGTGAGGTCCTCAGCAACTTAATAAAATCCTGTTTCAAAATTTTAAAAAAGAATATGCTGGGTATGGTGGCGCACGCTTGTAATCCCTGCGCTTGGGAGGTGGAGACAGGAGGATCGCGCAGGTTCAAAGCCAGCCTCGCTGGCTTAAAAGACCCTGTTTCCAAATAAAATATAAAAAATAGGTCTAGGATTATAGCCCGGAGGTAGAAGGGTTCCATCCCCAGTACCACCAAAAATAATTTTTAAAAAAATTAATAAAATAGGACTGGGGGTATAATTCATAGGTAGAATGCCCCTAGGCTCAATTTCCAATACCACAAAAAACAAAACCAAATGCAAACATAAACATGGGAAATAATTTTATTAGTTCCTGGTTCTGGCATAGTTTTTTTTTTTTTTTTTTTTTTTTAAGAGCCTGGAAGCATCAAATCACTAAACCTAGGCAACAAAACTCATGGCATAATTTAATAAGCACTTTTAAGAGCTCCAGAAATCTTTTATCAGAAAAAAAAATCATAACCACCAGTTTTCATGTTTTTCAGAGTGAAGAAAAACTAATTTGCAATTTAGAGCCACTTTTGAAATGTCCTTAGTGATAGAAAGCATGATTCTGCCGCTGAGTTGCTGAGGTTAGACCTAGGTAAAGAGAACTTGGCCAGACAAATCAAGCACCAGGACGATGTAAAGATTTCAGGGTTTCCAAGTTCTAGAGGTCAGAGCCACTTTCTGATATCTAACTGGAAAATTTCTTGGGATTCTTCTTGGACTTCGGTACAAAGTTTCTTCTAATTAGGGCATTTCCAAGTGCAAATGCATTATCAAGCCCAATCTCTGGCGGTTCACTCAGCAAACATTATTCACCAACTTCCCCATCTTTCTCACCCTCTCTTGAACACTCACTGCCCACTTGGGGGTAAGAAAAACAGGAAGACCGCAATGAAATCTCCCATTAGTGGGCATTAGAGCTCAGCATTCAGAGCCCGGCAGCCACTGCAATAGATTTTTCATAAATATCCTGAGTAGCCTCGTGGAAGACAAGATAAAGAGCATTCATTTTGCTCCCTCTTTTACAGATTGCATAAATAACTTCCTTTGACCACAACCCTTTAGTAGGGACAAAACAAAGATCTCCTAGTTCAGAGACAATATCATGAGTTCAGGTGTCTGCCTGGAAATTAGCACTGGAAGAGGTTGACTGCGTAACAGGCTTCAGAAACTCAGCGAGCAAGTAGGGGCATCAGTGTGTAAAACAAGAATGAAATTTTTCTTTGCTATTCCATTTTGCTTTGCTTTAATACTTTAGGGTAATCTTATGTCATACAAAATGAAGATTCCTGTGCTTTTATTAGGCCGGGTTTATTGAGGACTTTTTTGGCCTTGACAGTTCCTAGTTGGGTAACATCGCTATTTCCTAACTATATTGTTCAAAGTAGGAATGACAGAGGCCAAAACACCTACCAATAATAAAGATACTGGAGCATGGTGATAAAGATACAGACATGGTGGTGCACGCTTGTAATCCCAGCATTTGGGCGGCTGAGACAGGAGGATTGGAGCTAGCAGACAGTCACATCTACTTAGTGAGGCCCTTTGCGACTCAGTGAGACCCTGTTTAAAAATAAAGAATAAAAAATAGAGCTGAGGAAGTAATTCAGAGGTACAATGCACCTGGGTTCCATCCCCAGTACTGAAAAAAAAAGAATAAAGATATGCTCTTTGTAAATATAGGAATACTGTGGCAGGAAAGGTAGAAAGAGAGAATTATTTCATAGCAAGAGATGTATGTATGGGGGACACTCGGAATTGAGCCCAGGGGCATTCTACCTCTGAGCTACACTCCCAGACCTATTTTATTTTTTATTTTGAAACAAGATCTCACTAAGTTGCTAAGGTTGGCCTCAAACCTATGATCCTCCTACCTCAGACTCCCGAGTATTGGGACTACAGGCTTGTGCCATCATGTCCAGCTGAAACTGTCTTTTTATATGATTAGTACATAAAAAACAAGTCTTTGGAACCAAGTATTAACAGCCAACACATGTAATAATGTTCAGGTTTAAGTCCATTCTAATTTTATAATTTCTTCGTGATAATATTTCTTATTCAAGTGATTAATATTAGCCATATATACCCATACAATTAAGTTCTTCTCTCTCTCCCCCATACATGCACAGTGTCTACATCGTATATTAAAATGGAAACTGAATGATCAGTGAGTTTATAGAGAATTCATTACTCTGTTCTTTTTCCATCTGAGAGACAAGAAACAAAGAATTCCGAAGCTTAGATCATGTGAACGAACTCTTTCTGGCTCCCAGTAAATGTGTAGTTCAGTTCTCAGAATGCACAGACTAAAGTAAACTTAGACTTTTATTCAAAGTCTTTGCTGGGAAGATAAGGGAATTAACTTTTCCCTAAAGACTTTCCTAAACCAGTCAGTTTTGCATCTTTTGATCTAAACATGTTAAAGACAGTAAGAGAAATTTAATGTTGAAAATCACTATTTTAAACAAAGGCCAGCGAGAGTTGTGTCTATTTTTAAAGCTTTTTCATTCCGCTCTGGTAATAGAGTGCGAAGAAATTTGAATTGTTTCTAGTGAATATGGCTAGTTGGATTTCACTCTACAATTTAACAATCTGTCTTTTATTACCTGATTTCTATGATATTGGGTTTATCCACATTTTCTTTCCTTTTAACCCAGTTTCCACTTAGACTTCTCTGTGTATTTGTGATCTGCCCTGTGGTCAGCCTGAACTCATGGAAAACTGATAACACTGAAAGAGAATGGTCATAGTTGATCTTCCCTGATGACACTTTTTTAAAAACACCAGTAGAAAAAATAACAGGGCACTAATCAGATGTGATTTTTTGCAAACACTTTACTCAGGCTGCCCAGGGCATCCCCAGAAATTATAAACCCTCAAAGGTGTTCAGGGTACAGAAAATAAGGCAAGATACAGTTATTTCAATGTTATCCTATTGATTTCAGTTCTCTTCACTGCAAGTTTTCAGTAGCATGGATTTTGATCTAAGTGAAAGGTCAGCTTTGAAGTTAGTGCAAAGTTATTTACAGGAAATGAAGCAGAAAGTGGGCTTTCATGCATTTTGAAATGTCTATTATTCAGGATAAAACGAACTATGTCATTAGTTGAAAGAAAAACAGATGCTTACCCCCTTATATTAAAGTCAAATAAGTACCTCCCATATCAGGAGTATGCTCTTCACTCTGAAACCTGAAATTCACCTCCATCTGTTTTCCCAACTTAGAAGGTGAGAGCTGGAAATAAACAACTGTGAATTCAGGCTCTAAGTAAGTATGTAGCAGTTGTAGTTTGGGGGAGGGGAAGACTCCCAAAATAAGATAATCAGGGTGGGTTTTCTTTCAATATGAGATTATAACTAGACATTTGTGATAACTACATGATCAACAACATCTTTAAATATTTAATTTATTGTCAGTTGTTATCTAAATTGATTTCAACTCATGTTTATGTGTGTATGCATTGTATACATCCATATAACTATATGTGTCAAAGAAAAGTGACAAATTAAAACAATTATGTGACTCATCCTGTAAGGAAACAAAAAGAAGAAGAAAAACCTAATGGTAAGGGAAGAAGAGGATTTAGAAAAGGGTGACTTAGCATAGATATTTACATGTAGGTATAGCTTAGACTTTCTCAAGTGATATGTCTGCCTGTAAATCTTGGACTCCTTCCTACAAGAAGTCAGAAAATTAATCTTTAGATGTGTTTAGATGTCACATATAACTGATTTCCCTGGCACCTAAGCACAGGACTACTTAGAGCCTTGTGGTTTTCATTTAATGGGATTAGTTACCAAAGTTCAGTTCAACTCTAATTCAGCTCCACAAAAATCTATTAAGTGCTTACTGTGTCCAAGGCTCTTAGCTAGGCGTAGGGGATCTACAGTTCATTTCAATACAGCCTATAAGATGTGTTTGGTCTGGGTGTTGTGATTGTTCTTACAATTATTCTTCTAGTCTAATACCTAAAGAAGGAACAAGAAGATGCAATGCAAGATCTCTAGTTTACCCTTTACATCACCTGGCACCCCCTAGAGCCACCTGAGATCAGGTGAGCTTAGCAGGACTAATTTGGCCAAGAAACCAGAGGCAGGTGATTCTGCAAGGCCCTATGCTAGAGAATGCCAGGAAGATACCACTACACTTCAAGCTCTGGGGTCAGAAGGACCTGCATTATTACATGTGCATCCTCATGTGGACACCAGAGAAAGAGAATTCATTGCTCAGAGAAAGGGTGCTCTGCTTCAGAGATGCATGTCAATGTCAGGAATTAAAACAGAACCCTGAATACAACCAAAAGAATCTCTCCTTCCGGGTAGAAAAGAAATTCCAATGTGTGTATGGGGGTTATACAAATTACTAAAAAGCTGACCTTTAGGTGAGTACTATTCAGTTATCTTTTATTCTTAGCACAAAAGTACCAAAAAATCATTAACACAGTTTTCAAAGATTAAAATTAAATACATTTTAAAGACCTGATTAGAACCTTATTTATGCTACCAAGTGAACTTAAGAAAATTAACATTACTAAGTATCCATTTTCTCCTTTGCAAAAAGTATGATAAGAAGAGCTAGCTTGCAGGCCCAGGTGTGATGATAAGATGAGATAGTGTACATAAATATAAGATGCAATATCTGGCATTGGAAATTTTTCATCAAATGAAAAATTTTCATCAAATATTATTATTATTCCTTCTGCTATAACTGGGCAACATAAAGAATTGCAGAAGTTCTGGATCTAATGCCCTGCATATGCCCTAGACTCAACTTCGGGAAGGAATTCTTGCTGTTTAAGCTACTACTACATGGTAGAGTGGCCCATGAACAAATAGCATAGCATTCAGCATTATTTATGACTTTCCATGGCAACCGTTTCCATTTGCTCCTCTAAGTGGAGAAAATAAAGGCAAATCTGGCTGGATTAGTAGGAACATGCCATTCAATTTTTACCACAATGAGGCAAGTAAGAATAAATAACACAATTACAAAATTTCTATGTACCAAATAGTTGGATAAGTCAAATAGAATTTGAGAGAAAGAATATTGATTAGTTTAATACAGCAAGACTTCTTGTTGACTAGTTTTGTATTCCAATCTAATGTGTTACAAAAGTTTGGCTGATTTGAGATATCAGGACAGGACTACTTAAAGCCTTGTGGTTTTTAAGGAGCATGATATTCTAAACAGAAAAATAAATCTGGAATCTTAAAGTATGCATTGATGGAGGAGGAGAATTCTAGAATCAGAGACATTTGGTGTCTTGCCTTAATTCATCTGACAAATATATATCAAGTGTATTTTGGGCCAAGGATTTTACCAGGCATTGGGTACAGTGAGAAATAAGACAAACGTGGTTTTTGCTTACATGAAAATTTTTACCTAGTAGATGAGAAAGATAATAAACAAATATTTAGTTGGTGTTTATTTTGCAGTAAGGGCTATGAATGAAAAATAAAGTCCTGTATTCTGCCAATTATTAGCTATGTGTTCTCAAGTAAGTCATAGCCAGAGAATAAAAGAATTTTAAAGAGTCTTGGAGATCCACTACAAAGGCTTTATGAACTACCAGACACTAAACAAATAATAATAATTAGCTTGGTATGGTGGCACATGCCTGTAATTAATCCTAGTACTTGGGAGGCTTAGACAGGAAGGTCACAGGTTTGAAGACAGCCTCATCAAGTAGTGAAACTCTCATCAACCTTAAAAAAAAAACCTATTTCAAAATTTAAAAAAGAATAAAATAAGGCTAGGAGTATAGCTTGGAAGTAGAATGCCTCTCGGTTCAATCTCCAGTACCAAAATAAAAAAAGAATGGATATACACAGTTTGTAATATGAATCATTATTACCTATCAATATTAGCAACATTTTAAAATTTTTTATTGGTGCATTGTAGTCATACAGCTTAATGAGGTACAATACAGTAAAGGCATACATGTAAACATCACTCAGCCCTTCCCCAATTCCTACCCCATTCCCTCCTCCTCCCTCTTCATGTTTGGCTTAGTGATGGCTTTGATATGTTTGTGAATGTACATCATGTACATTAGGGAATTTCCCTCTTGGCCCTCCCACCCCCCTCAGTTAGATCACCTTATTTGCTTATCTATGGTTTCTCCTTCCTTGTCTAGAGTTCCTCCTATGACCCTTTCTCCCTTGCTTCAACTTTTATAGATTTTCATTATACATTCTCTGTGATGTGGGCCAGAGCAAAAGAAGTATATGCATATACTGTGTATTCTATTTCTTTGTAAGATAGAAATGATTCTTGCCAACATTTACCTTAAAGTGCACAAGTCATTAGGGTTTTTATTGTATTTTTAAAGTTGGGCAATCATTACCATTGTCTAATACAGAACATTTTGTCAACTTATACTTTTATTCTGTGCTTAAAACTGAACATTTTAATGATTCAGTTAAGATTCCCAAATCAGAAAAATAATTTGGGCATGCATGTTGATTTTGTTGTTGTTGTTGTTGCTGTACCGGGGATGGAACCCAGGGACATGTACCTCTGAGCTACACTTTTAGCCCTAATTTTTGGTATTTTTATTTTTTATTTATTTTTATGTGGATCATATTGAAAATGGCATACATTCAGACTGTGCTTGGTGCTCTCTCCCACCCTCCACTTCTCCTTCCCTCTCCCAACAGTGAGTATCCAGGTTAACCATGCTACATTCATACTTTTACACATTATTCAGACGTAGCTCCTCCATCTCATACAGGGTCTCACTGAGTTGCGAAGGGCCTCGATAAGTAGCTGAGGCTGCTCACGAACCACGATCTTCCGGTCTCATCCTCCTGAGTGCTGGGATTATAAACATGAAGCACTATGCCTAGCTCATGTTAACTATTTTCCTCCAGATAATTAAGGCAAAAACTAAAGGATTATTTGTAGGAAATAGGGATTCTTTCTATTTATAATTAAGGAATTTGATTTTTCCCTTATAGAGAAAAATATTAACCTTTGGGTCTAAGGATGACATATATTGAAACTATAACAAATCATTCTTAAATGTATAGATAGGTAGATAGATAGATAGATAGATAGATAGATAGATAGATAGATAGATAGATTGGTGAGAGAGAGAGACCATGAATTAGATTCTTTCTCCAGGACTAAGGCATTCTTAGTCCTTAGAAGTTTGGAATCATCTTTCTAACGCCCCTCTAGCTTGTCAAATGCAAGATTGTGTTGAGGCAGAAGAAGAGAAAGCCATTGAATGAGGAAGGAGAAAGAAGTACTATATATCCCTTTTGAGTTTCTAAATGATATTATGATTTTGCTGGAAAACTAGATTCTTTTGGAAGTCTGTTTGAAAGAAATAGAAAGAAAGGTATATTGTCTGGTTTAGCTCTTTGCACTAGAAACCCTGCACTTGCGAATTGATGCCTGACCTCCTCCTATTTGGAGTCCAAGTATCAAATACACAGAGTAAATGCTAGGAAGACAATCTTCAAATCATATGATAGCGATGAAGTGTTACCCACCCATTATTTTGTTCAGTTAAGCTCTCAGAACTATTATATCTAGGCTAATATGAGTTTGAGGTAATGATCTTGTATTCCTTGCCTATAAGAAGGTAATATTTCTTTTTTTTTTTTTTTTTTTTTTTTTTTTTTTTGAGCTAAATTCTCAGCTCTGTTTATTTTTTCTTTTTTTTTCTTTTTTTTTTTTTTTTTATTTTATTTTATTTTTTTTATTTATTTATTTTTTTTTTATTGAACATAAATAGTATACATTTACACTATATTTGGTGCCCTCTCCCCTCCCCCTCTCCCCCCGCCCTCGTTTTCTCTCCCCCCCACACCAATGGATGTCCAGGTTAACCATGTCTTATTCATAATTTTACACATGTTCAGGTGTAGACCCTCCTTAATCAAGATCGGCCTTTCTCCTCTCCTATCTTTCCATTAAAACTTAGCTAGTATTTCCCCTCTAGTATCTGGGGTCCTACTGGTATCCTTTGTGTTTTCTAGTTTGGGCATATTAGAGGAAACATGTGTATCTTCTCCTTCTGTGCTTGGCTGATCTCACTTAACATGATGCTTTCCAGGGCTTTCCATCTTCTTGCAAATGATATAATTTTGTTCTTCTTTATGGCTGAATAGAATTCCATTGTGTGTATTTCCCACAGTTTTGCTATCCATTCATCTGTTGATGGTGATCTGGGTTGGTTCCATATTTTGGCTATTACAAATTGTGCTGCTATGAACATAGGTATGCATATGTTGCTGTATTTCTCTGAATTCAACCCTTTTGGAAAGATACCCAGGAGTGGTATAGCTGGATCATATGGTGGATCTATTCCCACCTTTCTTAGGAATCTCCACACAGATCTCCATAGTGGCTGAACTAGTTTGCATTCCCACCAACAGTGTAAAAGAGTTCCTCTTTCCCCACATCCTCGCCAGCATTTGTTGTTGTTTGATTTCTTTATGCTTGCTACTCTGACTGGGGTTAGATGGAATCTCAGTGTAGTTTTGATTTGCATCTCCCTGATGGCCAGTGATGAAGAACATCTTTTCATGTATCTATTAGCCCTTTGTATCTCTTCTTTTGTGAAGTGTCTATTTAGTTCATTTGCCCATTTCTTGATTGGGTTGTTTGTTTTGCTAGTGTAGAGCCTTTTGAGCTCTTTGTATACTCTGGATATTAGCCCCCTATCAGAATGGTGGCTGGTAAAGATCCTTTCCCATTCTGTAGGCTTCCTCTTTAGGTTATTGATAGTTTCCTTTGATGAGAAGAAACTTTTTAGTTTGATTTTATCCCATTTGTTTATTCTTGCTTTAATTTCCTGAGCTTTGGAGGTTTTGTTGAGAAAGTTACTGCCTGTGCCAATATGTTGTAGTGTTGAACCTATGTTCTCCTCTACTAACTTCACAGTCTCAGGTCTAATTTCTAAGTCTTTGATCCATCTTGAGTTGATTCCTGTGTTAGGTGAGATATAGGGGTTTAGATTCATCTTTTTACAAATGGTTAGCCAGTTCTCCCAGCACCACTTGTTGAAAAGGCTGTCTTTTCTCCAGCGTATGTGTTTGGCCCCTTTGTCAAAGATTAATTGACTAAAGCTGTGTGGGTTTGTTTCTGTATCTTCTATTCTAATCCACTGGTCAGTATATCTGTTTTTGTGCCAGTACCATGCTGTTTTTACTACTATTGCTCTATAGTATAGTTTGAAGTCTGGGATTGTAATGCCTCCTGCGTGTTTCTTGTTATTGAGAATTGCTTTGGCTATTCTAGGTCTTTTCTTTCTCCATATGAAGTTCATGATTGATTTTTCTAGGTCTCTGAAGAATGTCACTGGTATTTTAATGGGAATTGCATTGAACCTATAGATCAGTTTTGGCAGAATGGCCATTTTGATGATATTTATTCTGCCTATCCATGAGCACGGGAGATCTTTCCATCTTCCAAGGTCTTCTTCTATTTCTTTCTTTAATGTTTTATAGTTTTTGTTGTAGAGGTCTTTTACATCTTGGGTTAGGTTTATTCCTAGGTATTTTATTGGTTTTGAGGTTATAGTGAATGGAATTGTTGTTTTTATTTCTTTCATTGTGGATTCATTGTTGGCATAAAGAAAGGCCACTGATTTCTTTAGGTTGATTTTGTAACCTGCGACTTTGCTGAATTTGTCAATCAGCTCCAGAAGTCTTTTGGTTGAATTATTTGGGTCTTCCAGATAAAGGATCATGTCGTCTGCGAATAAGGATAATTTCATTTCCTCTCTTCCTATGTGGATTCCTTTGATTTCCTTCTCTTGTCTGATTGCTGCAGCAAGAGTCTCAAGGACTATATTGAAAAGGAGTGGTGATAGTGGGCATCCTTGTCTTGTTCCTGACTGTAGCGGAAATTCTTGCAGTTTTTCCCCATTCAATATAATGTTGGCTTTGGGTTTGCAGTATATTGCCTTGATGATGTTGAAGTACTTTCCTTCTATCCCAATTTTTTGCAGTGTTTTTAACATAAAGGGGTGTTGGATTTTGTCGAATGCTTTTTCAGCATCTATTGCAATGATGATGTGGTTTTTGTTCTTGGTTCTATTTATGTGGTGAATAACATGTATTGATTTGCGTATGTTGAACCAGCCTTGATTTTCTGGGATGAAACCGACTTGGTCGTGATGAATTATTCTCTTGATATAGTTTTGAATGCGTATAGCTAGTATTTTGTTTAGAATTTTTGCATCTATGTTCATTAAGGATATTGGTCTGTAGTTTTCCTTTCTTGAGGTGTCTTTGTTTGGTTTGGGGATTAATGTGATACTGGCCTCATAGAAGGAATTTGGAAGAGTTCCATCTCTTTCAATTTCCCGGAACGTGTTATGAAGTATTGGTATTAGTTGTTCACTGAAGGTTTTGTAGAATTCAGCTGGGAACCCATCTGGGCCTGGGCTTTTCTTTGGTGGAAGAATTTTTATTGCCATTTCTATTTCTTTGGTTGTTATTGGTTGGTTTAGGCTTGCTATGTCCTCTTGGTTGAGTGTAGGAAGGTTAACTGTGCTTAGAAATCTGTCAATTTCATCCAGGTTTTCAAATCTATTGGAGTATAAATTTTTAAAGTAGTTTCTGATAATATTTTGAATTTCTTCACTATCAGTGGTGATATCTCCTTTTTCATTTCTAATTTTGATAATTTGAGTTGATTCTCTTTTTCTTTTGGTTAGGTTGGCCAGGGGTTTATCAATTCTATTAATCTTTTCAAAGAACCAACTTTTTGTTTTATTGATTCTTTGAATTGTTTTTTTGTTCTCTATTTCATTTATTTCTGCTCTAATTTTGATGATTTCTCGTCTTCTGCTGGCTTTGGGAGTGGACTGTTGCAGAATTTCTAGATCCTTGAGTTGTGTCATTAGGTTCTTTACTTGGTGGTTCTCCATCCTTTTTATGTGGGCACTCAATGCAATAAACTTTCCTCTTAGTACTGCCTTCATGGTGTCCCATAGGTTTTGGTAGGTTGTGTCTCTGTTTTCGTTTGTTTCCATAAATTTCTTTATTTCTTCCCTAATTTCTGCTCTTACCCATTCGTCATTTAGTAGTGTATCATTCATTCTCCATGAATTTGAATACTTTCTTTCAAGTTTCCTGTTGTTGATTTCTACTTTTATTCCATTGTGGTCTGAAAAGATGCATGGGATTGTATTACATTTTTTGAATTTGCTGGTATTTTCTTTGTGTCCCAGGATGTGATCTATTTTGGAGAAGGTTCCATGGGCTGCTGAGAAGAAAGTGTATTCTGTAGTTCCTGGTTGAAATACTCTGAAAACGTCTATTAGGTCCATTTGGTTTATGGTTTCCTTTAGTTCTAAAGCATCTTTACTCATCTTTTGCCTTGAAGATCGATCCAGTGGTGTGAGAGGCGTATTAAAGTCTCCCAGAATTATTGTATTTGGGTCTACTTGGGATCTTATGTCCAGAAGGGTTTGTTTTACAAATGTGGTTGCACCCACATTTGGGGCATAAATATTTACTATCATTATATCTTCTTGGTGTATTGTTCCTTTTAATAAAAGGAAGTGCCCTGATTTGTCTCTTTTGATGTGTTTTAGTTTAAAGTCTGTTTTGTTGGATATCAGGGTTGCTACCCCTGCTCTTTTTCGGTCACTGGTGGCATGGTATATCTTTTTCCATCCTTTCACCTTCAGCCTGTGAATGTCTTTGGCTGTGAGGTGAGTTTCTTGCAGACAGCATATATTTGGATTATGTTTCCTAATCCACATTGCCAGTCTATGTCTTTTGATTGGTGAGTTAAGTCCTTTGACATTAAGTGATATTATTGAAATATGATTTTTGTTTTCTGCCATTTTGTGTTCTGTCTACTCTTGGGTGGTGTGATCTGTCTTCTTTACTTAAATGGCCCACTTATTAGCTTCCTCTCTTCTCTGGTTCTGAAGTCTGCTTCTTTTTTCTTCTTTATGATTTATTTCTTTAAGAATTTTCTCTAGTGTTGGCTTTGAATTCATGAATTTTTTGAGATTCTCTTTATCCTGAAAGACTTTGACTTCCCCATTGATCTTGAATAGTAGTTTTGCTGGATAGATGAGTCTTGGCTGGAAGTTATTTTCTTCCAGGGTCTGAATCACGTCGTACCAGTCTCTCCTAGCATTCCTGACCTGGGTTGTATAGTCTGGGGTGATTCTTATTGTTTTGCCTCTATATGTCACCTGTCCTTTTGTTCTCACTGCTTTTAAGATTCCTTCCTTGGCTTCTATGCTGGTCAATTTGGTTATTATGTGGCGTGGAGTGGTTTTTCTTTGGTCCTGTCTCAGTGGAGTTCTGTATGCCTCCTGGACTTGAAGATTCAAGTCTCTTTCCATATTTGGAAAATTCTCTGAGATTATTTCCTTGAAGATATTACAAATGCCCTTGGTCTGTACCTCTATCCCTTCCTCAATGCCTATTATCCGTAAATTAGGGCGCTTCATATTATCCCATAATTGCTGGATGTTTAGGTTTTGTTGCTGTAAAGATTTCTGTATATCGCTGACTGTGTTTTCAGTTTGGGATGTACTGTCTTCTAATATTGATATTCGGTTTTCCATTTCATCTAATCTTCCAGAATTTCTTTCTATTGCTGTCTTCATTTCACTTATTGCCTCTTTCATTTCATTCCAGACCTCTTTCTGATTCTTTTTTAGTGTTTCTAATTCACCTTTAACCTCCTCTATACTCGTCTTAAAACCTTTCATCATATTGAACAACAAGATTCTGAACTCCCCTTCTTGCATTTCTAGTAGGTCAGTATTCGTGATTTCTGCTGTCTCTTCATAATTCCTGGTTCTCATATTTATAGTGTTCTCTGTCCTGTTTTTCTGATTTCTACCCATTGTTCGTGAGTAATGTGTTTAGTCAAATCTTAATATTAGGAGTTTAGGGGTATTGGCTAGTCAGCAGAGCCTTTCCAGCGTTGAGGTCGGGTGATGTGTAAGGAGCTGGGGTGATTGGTATAGGAGTCAGGTTAGGTAGAGGATATGTTAGGTTGAGAAAGACTTTAAGTATGATAAGGTAATAACTTGCTAGGAATGAGAGTTACCTACTAGGACTCTTGTCGTTAGTAGAGTAGTTATGGATATAAGAAATACTTTGAGTATTAAACTATGAGGTATATTATGGGGAAAAGTTTTGGGGGAGAAAAGTATGTAGGTTAGTGTGGGAAGGTTTGTAAATAGGGATGCTGGTAGGAGCAGACAGACATAAAAAAAGAATCCACACAAGATACCAAGACTATTATGTAATCCAAGAAAAAGGAAGGAAAACCAATCAAAGGAGGAGAATGAAAGAAAAGGAAGGAAAGAGGAAGAAAGAGGAAAAAGGAACAGGAATAAAATAAAAGGAACTAGCAGCTGTGTGAAATACAAAAATAAGGCAAACTATCCAATGCATATATATATATAAAACAACAAGTTAAAGTAAAAGAAGTTTGGGTTAAAAGAAAAAAAAATAAAACAGCAATAACCATACCAAAACAAAAGCACTATAAAAGCAAAATAAAACATAACATCCACATTAAAAGTAAAACAAACAGTCCTCCTTATTTACGCATATGGGGTCAGGTCCATATAATATGTGCGTATCTGATTGCTTTGGTAGCTTTCAGAATACCATCCAATGTCTCTTATTTTTCTTTGTATTCTATTTTTATCTTCTTAAGTCACTCTGGGTGTTTGGACACCTTTCTCTCCTTTAGCTGCTTTAGGTTTATGTGTCCGGATGTCTGGTTTCACTATTATTTGATTCTGTACAGTTCACAGGTTCTGCGAAATTCTAACCTGTGGTCAGCACCTCTGCACTCACCACCCTAGCCTCCAGCCTGTGCTTCCCTACAGCAGGGGTGGAGAGTGACCAAAGTGTAATTGGAACCTCCCCCTGAGGTCCTGGGCAGATTTTGTGGCCCGATGGATTTTCTTGTGTCTCTGGAACTTCCAGCTGGGCTAGCCGGTGTGGTCCCAAGATGTACCCTGGGCAAATGAATGGTGGTTCCTGGGTGCCCACACTTACTGCCAGAGCTCTGCCTATTCCAAGAGTGCAGGCTGGCTGCGCTGTTAATACTGGACCCAAGTGAGAGTGGGTGCAGCTGTCTATTGCTGCTGGTATGCTCTTCCAAGGTGTATTGAGCTGTGCTCTCACTTAGAACTAAGCATCTGGCTACCAGGAGGTTGGGAATACCCAGCAGTGGGCCAGGGGTGCAGGGTAGGTGCTCAAGGGTCCAGTGCACGGTGTCCAGCAATGGTCTCTGCCTCCCGCGGGACGTAGAGGCTGGGGGTGCCCCAAGGAGATTTCCGGGTCACCCAGGACTTTCGCAGCCTGGAGGGTAGGCTCTGGCAAGGTGGCAGGGGTTAGCCACAGAAGCAGGCTTCAATTAGGGGGGCAGTGTACAGGGACTGATTACTAGTGGGGACCGTGGTGCAGGCAAGGTGCGCTAGGAGAGTGCTCTGAGGCTTGAGCCCGTGCTGGGGGGTTGAGACTGCGCACACGCTAGGACCCCAGTTTACCAGGGCGCCCTCAGGTACCTGTCTTGGTGCAGGAATCCGTGTGAGTTTCTATGCAGTTGTGATCCGGTCGCTGGTGGGCACACAGAATTCTGGTGAGTGCTGCTCGCTGCTTAAGATGCGGTCCTAAGTCCGTTTTTAGTCCCGGATTATCTTGCCGTGGTAATATCGGGCAGGCAGCTCCTTGGGCAGCTGCAAACGCAGCCCGCCGATCGGCGGCGTTCAGATCAGCGTTCCGAATGTATCTGCAGCAGGTCCCGTGTCCGATCTTTGTTCTTCTTCTTCAAGTTCAGGCAGAAGGTAATATTTCTATTCTACCTAGGAGTTTATAGTTTTAGCTGAACATTTTATCTACCTAGAGAGCTGCAAAAGTTATTGATAACTGGGTCATACCTCCAGTGATCTTGGTTTAATGTGTAGAGATTTTCTCAGATGATTTTAATATGTAACAAGGAGGTGAAGTAATGATTTAGAACAGGGGCTCTTAAAGTATGGTTCCTGGCTAGCAGCAGCAGCATCACCTGAGAATGTTATTGATGCATGCTCAGACCTGCCCAAGACCTACAAAATCAGAAGCTCTGGCATAGAAACTAGCAGTCTCTTTAAAAATTTCTTCAGGTGATCTAGATGTACTCCAAAGGCTAAGAACTACTGCTCCAAAATGAGGAGAACTTTGCTTATTTTAAGAATATTCTTTGTTATGTTCTATAATTATGTGTGTTAATATTGTCATGCCCTGTAATTTTACAAGTAGTTACATAGTAACACATCAAGTTTGAAAATGGTGAGTATTGGTCAGGATGGGAAGTTGTACAACATAATGTACTACAGTGAAAAACAATGAGATCATACCTTTTAAAGAAATCTCCTTATTCCATACTCCATACAGATTATTTTAGTTTTTTGGGTTTTTTCTTTTTTTTTTTTTTTTTCATTTGGTGGTACTGAAAGTGGAACCCAGGGGCTTTTCTACCTCCGGGATATACTCTCAGACCTATTTTATAATTTATTTAGAAACAGAGTCTCACTAAGTTGCTGAGAGCCTCACTAAGTAGCTGAGGCTAGCTTCAAACCTGTGTGATCCTCCTTTCTCAGCCTCCCAAGTGCTGGGATTACAAGCATGCACCACCACGCCTGGCTCCCAGATTATTTTAACACATTGCTTATTTTATTTATTTATTTTAACACATTGAACATATTTATATGTAATATTGAATGTATAAATAATATAATTATATACATATATAAAATATGTAAACTCTAGGACTTGACCTATTTTTGTATTTATCCAACCCACCCATCCTTCTCAATATATTAAATAGATAATGTAACAAATACACACCAATAATTGGACACATTTTATATTACAATAAAGAGCTTTAGAAATTTGGGTTATTTGGAAAAAAAAAAAGTCCTAAGTGGGAATCTGGTCGATTTAGTATGTTTATGTTGGAGTAGGAAGTGCATTTTTTTTTTTTTTTTGGTGGTACTGGGATTCCTGGAAGCCCTTCTACTTCCAGGCTACACTCCCAGACCTATTTCTTATACTTTCTTATTTGGAAACAGGGTCTCTTAAGCCAGCACAGCTGGCTTCGAACCTGCGCGATCCTCCTGTCTCCGCCTCCCAAGCGCGGGGATTACAAGCATGCGCCACCACGCCTGGCACGTAGGGAGTGCATTTTATAGACTGATACAGAGCAGGATCTTTAATTTTAATATAACAGTGGCCCTAAGTCCTCTTTTATTACATATGATGATTGATAAATCTTGAGTTCGAAACTGTCCAGTAGAGTTCTACCATGTAGATGGATAATGTAGCTAATGTATAGCATATCACTTCACAACAGCAAGAAATCCAAGAATAGACTTTCCTCAAAAAATACATTCTAGTGTAAAATTCCAGTTTGTGCCATCGTAGGACACAATTGTTATTTAATAGCAGGTTTGGACTTCACACAGACCCTGTGAGGCCTTTGTCAGTGTTACACCATCAGGGAATTCTGGCTTGTCTTGAGTGGATGATTTACTTTTGATTTGTGTTTTATTAACCATTAAAGAATGAACATCAAATGCAATTTTGTCCAAGGATGAAACACTTTAACTTCACATTTGAGCTATTTACTTAATGTGATAATTGTAAATCGAAAGCACAACTCTGCCCCAGATTTTGGGGAACATGGGAGCATTGTGTGTGGGCCTTATAAATGAGAAGCTTTGTGACATCTTAGCGTTGGCAAGCTCCAACACAGGTGCGACTGAGACAGGTCAAACATGCTATCCTGCTCAGGCAGCACTTTAGAAGTGACGTGAATGATGAGTCCAATAAGCAATTAATGAGACAAACTCGGGCCTTGCTGCTCAAGATATAGTCTGTGGACCAGCACCATTGATAGTACCTGGGAGTTTCTCAGAACCAGGCTCTCAGGCCCCACCACACATCTGCTGGATCAGAATCTGTAGGTTAATAAAATCTTCAGGTGATGTGTATGCACATTAAGTTTTGAGAAGCACTGAGCTAAAGATTATTTCACGTAATGAAGTCTATTTTCTTCTTGGACTACTGGAGTAGAACATGCTCCTTAGAAAGCAAACAGCCTGTGATCCTTCTCTTCATTCTGACAATTCCAATGGAAACAATGGCCAGTAGCATGGGAAGTCAGCAGGCACAGCTGACCAAGAAAGGAAGTTTAGGTTGAACAAAGGTTTGGTTCATTTTTATGGCCCCTAGAGGAAGAACAATACTGTACAGAAGCTGTTAATGATGGGCTGGATTGGAAGGCAGTAGTCTGTGCCAAAATCCAAATGTGTTTTTACTCTAAACTTCCTTCCAGATGTCTAGTTATACTGTAGAATTTCCAGCTGGTAAGAACCCCATAGAAATGGCTGGTCATTGAAATATACTTAAATATAAAATATATCCATATTAACCTTATTTTCAATTTCTTTTACTCTTTTAGTAATTTCATTAACTCCCATTAGGCAGCAAATTATTTGGCACTGATTGAAAATATCAAGTTGACCTTGATGGAGAGATTTTAACGGAGATTGCTCTGTTTAACAGCTCACACAGGTAACTATGGCAACTCTCCATTTCAGTTATGAACATGTCATACAAATCCTAAGTGAAAACAGCTTCAGCCTATCAGTCCTCTTTAATAAGTAACCCAACAAGAGCGGACCATTCAATCCAGAGAAAAGACTTTCTTTTAACTGAGCAATAATTGAAATGGCACCATGTAGGGAGAGCTACGGTCTTCACATACCGGCCAACCTGTTAGCATGATTTCCCTGTGTGCTGTTCAAAAAAATCACCCATCCAGTTTAAACAGATAAAGAGAGAAGCCGCATGTCGATGTTCAGGTAATTCTGTCCATCAGCCCTCTGCACCTTTCAGGCTGAACTTTACAGGAGGGTTGAGAAGCAGTGAGCATGATTTCCCTAATTTGCAGACGGAAACATTGAGTCAGCAAGAAACTAGGAGACTGTTTGTTCTATGGTGGCCGGTCGGGAGGAACCAGGCCTGAGACGACTGCACTGGCTGTGCTGCTCAAGCGTTTTCTTTCATCCACCATCTGGTCCCCCTGCCCTTCTGCACACGCACTTTCATCAAGCCGAGCTGCCTGCTAGGAGCACTCAGCGGCTCCCCACCACCTAAAGTGCGATGTCCACATGGCATTGAAGGTCTGCTCTGCTCTCTGCCTACCGTGCCCCGCGTATAAGAATCACACCCCCTATAATCTGGTCTCTTGATCTTTAGCTCTGGCCAGCACTTTTATTCCTCTGTGACTTCACCTGTGCCCATTTCTTTGCCCAAAACTGCTCCTGATCTCCTCTCCCATGTTGGAATCCTGCAAGCTCAACGGGGATGAAATCGTTCCTGGAAAGCGCTTCCTGATCACCATAATCAGAATTAGGTGCTTCCTCCTGACTTCAGGAGCATTTGTTTTTGCCTCTGTTGTTCTGTTGGCTGTGAGCCAAGTCAGGACACAGTGGCATCGTAAGCACCTTTGGGGTAGGACCATGTCCATGTGGTGGTGTTTGCTACTGCATCCTCAGTGTCCGGCACCTGAGAAGTGCTCGACAATATCTCTTGAATGAATGGAGCTATTATTGGCCTTATCCTCAGATCAAGCCAATCCAAAATGCTTCTTTCCTTCTCCGCTTCCCAAAAGCTTTCCAACATCCAGTATCCAAATGGAGTACGGTGTGCCTGAAACCTTCCTTAACTCTCCAAGTCTAAAATAACATCTCCCTAATCAGAACCCTGATGCATTACAGTCGTACCTCAGTATACCAGAAGATTTGGTTCCAAGAGCCCCTAAGGGTACCAAAAGCCACAGATGCTCAAGCCCCTTATATAAAATGTCATAGTAATTGCCAGGCATGGTGGCACACACTTGTAGTCCCAGCATTCAGGAGGCTGAAACAGGAATATCGCAGTTCGCAGACAGCCTCAGCTACTTAGGGAGGCCCTTTGCAACTCAGTGAGACCCTGTTTCAAAATAAAGAAGAAAAAATAGGGCTGGAGGTGCATCTTTGAGGTAGAATGCCCTTGGGTTCCATTCCCAGTACTGAAAAAATAAAAAATAAATAAAATGGCATGGTATTTATATTTAACATATACATTCTCCCATTCCCTTTAAATAATCTCTAGTTTCTTATACCTCAAACAATGTAAATAATTGTTACACTAATAATGACAAGGAAAAATATATATATGCTACATACAGTCTCAGTTTTTTCTAATACTTTCTGAGATCGGTTGAGTTCACAGATGTGGAGCCCACAGATACTAAGGACCAACTATACTCTCTCTACCATTCCTTTAGCTGTTGTTCTTTTCTCTCACAAGATCTTGCATTTCTGTTTCTATATAGTTTATATTTTCAATTGTCTCTAAGTTCTAGGACACCAGAAACAATATTCTGTATCTTTCAGAGTTCCCAGCATAACTAATCCTGCACATGTGGATTCTTATTACTGTTATGGTTCATGAGTCAGCATGCTAACTAAAGCATTACTAATCAGAAGGAAGGCTTTTTCCTAATGTCCCAGGATAGGCTCTGCCTCAAGTTTCAGTCCCTGCTCTGCATGTGAATTAGAAACCTCAGCAGGCCAAGGACCATAGCAGGCCTCATCCCCAGTCTAATCCTGCCCCAGTGGAATTATGCTAGAACCTATGCCCTTTGCTTCCCAGCATGTATGTGTCCCTTAAAGAATAGCAGGCTGAAACAGGAGAATCTCAGATTTGATGCTAGTGTCAGGAATCTAGCCACGTGTTTATCAACTTCATAAGACTTTGATTCAAAATAAAAAAAAGGTCTGGGGGTGTAGCTCAGAGGTAGAGTGACCCTGGGTTCAATCTCCAGTACAAAAATAAAATAAAAGAGTAGTTTGACCCTTTATTTTATTCTTAAGCCCCAAGGTCAGTTTCCTATCTATTATTGTTGGTTTTAACATAGTACCAAAAAAAAAAAGCTATTTTGGATTATGGCAAGGAAAGGGAAGGACCTTATTTTATGTTCCCCTCACTGGAGGTCTTTGATTCTGCCATTGGCTTCACCATTAGCAACATGTCAAGGGCTGCCAGAGTTGTAAATTCAAGACAGAACAGGCAAACAGTGCTGGTGCACCGAAATGTCATGATATGTGTGCCAGCCCAGCACAGGAATGGTGGATCCTACCTCTCTTCTTCCCACCCAGACCCTGCAGAGACTGGGTATACATGTGTTTTTTATAAAATTGGTCTCCTGGAGGTCAGAGCCTTCCTCCAGCAGCAGCCACCCATTGTGATAAAGATGTCCCCTGTCTCCTACACTTTTTCTGTAACAGCTCCAAAGAGGCTGAGACTACCTACAGGTAGAGGTATTTTTGCATCATTTCTGCAGTGTTGCCCAAGTACCTCACAGCAAAGGTCGCCGTATACAAAGCAATGTGTCTTTACTTGAATAATCTTAAATAGCCACTGCCCAGTGCCTGACTCTTCTCCTCTCTGTTTAGTTGCTTTCCTGCATAACCATTTAGATATCTCTATAGTGACCTTCTTAGGTCATTTAAGGTCAATTCATTAACCCCCATAGAAAAAGCCATCAATGTAATTTCTTTCTAAGTAGCAGCTCAAAGGCTACAAGCACATAACACTTTATTGAGAGATATTAATAAAGTAATCAGTTGGGGCCCAATATGGGGTACAGGTCCCAATTCACACAGCCATCACCCATCTTACCAGTAATGACAGAAGAGGAAATAGAAACAGAAAAGCCTCAGAACTGAAAGTATTTTGAGAAATTTGTACCTGAGTTTAATACGTAAGCAGCTTCTCTTAGAAAACGTGGAAAATTTGGCATTTGGCTCCTGGTTCCACACTGACCCCTGTGATATTTTTGTTTCCTTCTGAGGTGATTGTCCTCCCCACCCTACTAGAGTCAAACTGTAGAGCAATCCATGTCAAAGTTACTAGTTTACACACTACTCGTCCTAACCTCCTTGTGAATGTTCAAGGGCAGAGACTGGTCTTATTCACGCCTGTCTCCCAGTCCTAGAATAATGCCCAACACAAAGGAGTACTGTAGGGAAGGGAGGGAGAGATGTTGTCAGAAGCAGAACCTCCAGGGGAGAGATGAGGAATCAGTGGCCTATAGAACTGGGACAGTCACTTCTCAATCATGATACCTCCTGAGAG
Source organism: Muscardinus avellanarius (assembly GCF_963383645.1). Classification (NCBI taxonomy): domain Eukaryota; kingdom Metazoa; phylum Chordata; class Mammalia; order Rodentia; family Gliridae; genus Muscardinus; species Muscardinus avellanarius. The sequence continues at coordinate 156,676,128 of NC_137786.1, forward strand.
TACCCCTGAGCCCTGCCTGGGAAGCCTGTGTCTGTCTCCCTCCTCTTCCCTCTGTGCAAACACTTCCTCAGCTTAGATAAGCCTTGTTCATAAAGGCTGCAGTAGCTGCTACTCCTCGTACTTGTCACCCTTATTTGCCACCTTAGTGATTCCAGACAGAACTCTGAATAACTCTTACAAACCTTCCTCTCCAGCAGGCTTGCAAACTATCACCATCTTTGAATTCAGCCTTCCTTCTGAAGACAGAAGCCCCTAGCATAGTGGGGGCCATTGCATCCAACTGCAAAAATAGACACATGGGCACTATTAAACATGGCCAGGACAAATGGTAAAATGCCAGTTTCTTTATTCCACAGCATTGGTGAGCCCTTACTAGATGTCAGACACTGTAAGGTGAAGAGGACTCCAGGAACAACCAAATGAACTCCCTGACCAGAAAGAGCTTAGACAAGTACAGAGACAGACAGCTGTGCAGATAAAAAGACTGACTTCAGTATCCCTCAATCACATCACCCGAGGGGTGAATTCTGATGGCCCTCTTTGGAGAGCCCATGTCCTGCCTTCGGGGAGATATGTAGGAGCCTGCATGGGGTAAGAATTGAGAGAGGGAATGGTGCCTGCAGTGGGATCAGTAAGAGATCATGAGACACAAAGATGGGCATCTCACCATCTGGGACCTCAAACCTTCCTTGATGGTCATTTACACAAGTGCGCCCAAGAGCAGGTCAGCCCCTCGGCACTGAGTGGTTTTGAATGGATGGATTCGGCTCAGGTCCCTGGAAGGGAATCACCTCGTTCAGGCCTTCCTGCTCATCATGTCCGTTGGGTGAGTGGGCCTCGGTCCTGCCGCTGCAGCGGTCCTGCCATAGAGGACGTTCACAACGCATAGTGCAGCTTCTCAGCTTGTGTTTCCTCTGCCCTGGCCACGATCAGGGCTCATGTTTCCCTGACATGGGGCTTTCTGAGTACGAGACCGGGCATGTAAAGAATGGGATAATTGATCTTTTTCCTCCTGGCTGGAATCTGTGGTTGCATTCCCTCTCAACCACATACAATTCCGATTTGCTGCCCTGGATTTTATATGGTCCTCTGTGAGAAATGAAAGCCTACAGGTGTGATCATTTACTGCAGCCTTTGAAGTAGAATTTCTTATGACTGAATGGCTTCTGTTTTCTCTGAAAAACAAGCAAACAAATTCATACACACACATGAGCCTGAAAGATTTGCATCTGTCCTACCTGCATTTCACATGTAACTTCTTCCTTTGATTTTTTTCCCTTTCTTTACATTCATATTTTCCTCCCATAGAATTCATATATACTAGGGACCTTTAGTAGACTTAGGACTCAACTCAGCAACTCAAGTGGCAAGCAGAGGGTTTTGAGCAGCATACCCCATTGGTAGGGAATCATGCCTTAGAAATTCAGATAGCCATGCATATAGCGGTAATCCCAGCTACTCAGGAAACTGAGGCAGGGGGAACACATGTTTGAAGCCAGGCTGGTTAACTTAGGGAGACCCTGTCTCAAAATAAAAATTATTGGTCTCTCTCTTCAATTATCGGAAGCCTCCTTTCTTTCATTTTGTTCTAGTTTCCACATATGAGAGAAAAAAAAACCTTTAACTTTCTGAGACTGGCTGATTTCACTTGGCATGTATAAATGTATCACTTTGACTGTCATTATGATATATAATTACAATGCACCAGTAAAAGTTAAAAATTTAAACAGGCTGGGGATGTAGTTCAGTGGTAGAGCACTTGCTTAGCATGCACAAGGCTCTGGGTTCATTTTCAGTACAGAAAGATGGAAAGGAAGAGAGGGGGGAGGGAGGGAAAGAGAAAAGAGAGAAGAGACAAAGAAAGAGATGGGGAAGAAAGAAGGAAAGAAAGAAAGAGAAAGAGAAAAAAGAAAGGAAGGCATGAAAAAAGAAAAGAAAGAGAAAGAATGAGAAAGAAAGAAAGAAAGAAAGAAAGAGAAAGAGAAAAAAGAAAGGAAGGCATGAAAAAAGAAAAGAAAGAGAAAGAATGAGAAAGAAAGAAAGAAAGAAAGAGAATGAGAAAGAAAGAAAGAAAGAAAGAAAGAAAGAAAGAAAAAAAGAAAGAAAGAAAGAAAGAATTCAGATAGATTATCTGAGTCAGGGGTTCAAGGTATGACTCTGTCTACCTGTCTGGAGAAAGGAAAGGTCAAGCTGGTCTGTACTGTCTCCCTAGGGCAGTAGTTTACACACAGGTCAATATGCGGGTCATTTAAAGTCATCACAGACAGAAATATGGAACGGGCACAAAGGTTAGGGTGCCTTGGTTTTCCATCTCTTCCTTTACGGTCTCCTCTGAGCTTCATGTTGCCAAAAGGAATGCCTTGCTGTGGTAAAGAGATGACTGCCAGCGCACTAACCTTTTAATCACAACAGTTATATGTTTATACTAGATGAGTTCATTAGGAGTAATAAGGAACGGTTTAAGAACCTGAAATTATATTTGAAGTAAGGCAAAAAAAAGTGATGCTTCTTTGGAGCATTTTTATTGGAGGTTTATGCATACTGCTTCAAACTACGTTTTTCTTTTTTTTTTTTTTTGCCATCACATAATAACATATAGGGCCAAATCTGAGTCTTTCCTTATGGTTAATAGGGAGGGCCTATTAATGGTCTCCTTCATAGCAAGAAATTCAATTTATAATTAATCAATTGTTGAACATCTTCTACTTATCAGTGGAAACACATTGAAATGAATTTTCTGCCATCCCTGAAAATCTTATATCCAACCAAGTCTGCGACCACCAGGGCTCCCTTCCAGTTTCAATTTAGGTAACTGTGTCATGATCTGGGAGTCTTCTGGGAATCCAGGTTGTCCTGGGGGCAAAGAGAGGATGTGGGTTCTCTTCAAAGCTGGCATAGAGGGGTATGGGCTCCACTGGGTACAGTTTGAAACAGAAGGCTACAGAACCTTTCTTGTTCTCTCTCCTTACAGAAACTGGCCTAAAAATCTGTATTAGCATCCAAACTATCCTTTACTCTCTTTCAACTCTGGCTTTTTCAAATTAGAACTTATTCATTAGTTATGAAGCTGGCTCCCTCCCAGGGGCTTCTCTTTGCACTATTTTCCCATCTTGTAGATTTAAAATCACAGCACTTGCCCTAGAATTACTGAGGAGAGCAAGACATGATCCCCTGAGCAATTTAGAGGCAAGAACTAAGTAAACATGGGGCTCTTTGTAATTTGTTTTACTTCCTTCTCCAGTTTCTCCTTTAGTCTCCCAGGACCCTGATCCTCTAGGTCAGTGATTTGCAAACCTCACTGATCATCATCACCCAGGGACCCTTTAAATATACGCATTCTTGGTCCCCACTTGACTGGAATTCTAATCCAGAAGGTTAGATAAAGGAGGGAAATGCAGACAAAGAGAAAGGAGAGAAAGGAGCTGACAATTGCTCACAAGGGCATCTTGCTCCACCACACTCCACAAACATGATTTAGTTTTTATTATTCATTACAAAGAGTTAATGATATATTTATCCAAAAGTAATTAGATGAAGGGCAGAAACAAAGTGCTTCAGGGGCTAGAAGACAGGCTGCTTGGAGAGGAGAATGGAGTGGAGAAGTCAAGTGTCTCAACAGGGCGATCTGTTGGATCTGAGCTTCTGGCTTTACCCCGGGGCGCATTAGAAAGGACGTCTGCTGGGCCTACTGTAGGGACCACAACTCATCATGCAGTTTTCCTCTGAACTTCCCAAGGAAGCAGTGCTGTGAGATTGCTCTTGATCCTTCAAGTCTGTGGTAGACATTGTGTGGTAGACATTATGAGAAAGCAAATCAAAGTAACTTTGTTGTCTCTGATTATGTAGAAATATTATGACAAGGGTGCTCATCAGACAGACTCATGGCCACTAAAGAGCAAACAAGAGGCAGGGTATTTTCCTGAGTCATTTCTTGACTCATTCTCTTCCTTCCCATCTTTCAAGACCTAAATCAGCCCTAGAGAATTGTTCTTGACTTCCTTATTCTCCATATTGTTTTCTTTTAGCCCTGTGTATGTCTTTCTCAGTTCTTATTAAGGAATTACTACTCTATGCTAAGTGTTGTGCTGGGCTCTAGGAATTTAAAGATGAAAAATATAGCCTGCTCTCCAGAAACACAAGACTAGGTATGATCTCCTAGAGTCCTTACCACTCTCTCCCTTGATATATAGTTAGTATGTACACTCTTGCCTCCTCCACTAGATGATGACTTTCTTAAACACAGGAATCACTTGTAAGTCAACTTTGCCTCTCTTGTGATGCAAACCCAGTGCCTTACAATTATATGTTTAACATCTGTGGGTTGAATGAAATAGAATGACGTTCTTAGTTTCTTAGCCATAAGAATTATCTTTTGACATAATGAGGGAAGTTGTGGAAGTCTTTGATCTGAATATATTTAAGAAGAGAATGAAAGTCTCTCTAGGATGGTTTAGAGTCACCCTGGTAAAAAGGCAATATCCCAAACCAAATTATTTTTTCCAGGCTTCTTGTTATAACTTCTATTATTCCTTGATTGCACCGTTTATTCATTGTTGGTTTTACGTGTCAGGATGTAGTGGAGTTTCAGTAGATTACAGAACCTCTTTATTCAAAGACTCTTCTAGTCTAATCTGGATGAAGGGTGATATATTTTCGAGGTAGTAATGGGCAGATGTTTATGATTGCGTCTTTGCACATATTGTTCTTTGTTGCAGTACTCCATGACTCCTTCTCAACACAAAAGCTTACTGAGAATGCTTCTGCAGCATGATGGTTATTGGGGTTTTTTGTTTTGTTTTGTTTTGTTTTGTTTGTTTTGTTTTGGTGGTACTGGGGTTCCTGGAAGCCCTTCTATCTCCGGGCTACACTCCTACACCTACTTTATTTTTGGAAACAGGGTCTCTTAAGCCAGTGCAGCTGGCTTCGAATCTGTGTGATCCTCCTGTCTCTGTCTCCCAAGCGCAGGGATTACAAGCGTGCAGCACCATGCCCGGAAGTTATTGGGTATTTTAAGGATTCCATGGCCATGTCAAGTTGTGAAGGTAATCCAACCATGGAAAATTGAAAATCTAGTCTAAGCTATGTCTTATTGGCTTTCACATATTTTTTATTTCCTTCTCCCTTTGTTTGCTTCAGATTCACTCGACTTTGGAACATCCTCTTCTCATGTCTCTGCTTATCTAAATTCTGTCCTAAATTGTTCCTATTCAGTCCCATAAAAAGAGGTGGAAACAGGCATGGTGGCACATGCCTGTAATCACAATACTTTGGCAGCTGAGACAGAAGGATCACAGGATTAAAGAGCGCTTCAGCAACCTGGTGAGACCCTCAGAAACTTAGCAAGACCCTGATTCAAATAAGGCTGCTGGAAAGCCAGGCGTGGTGGCACACACTTTTAATCCCAGTACTTGGGAGTCTGAGACAGGAGGATCACAGGTCCAAGGACAGCCTCAGCTACTTAGTGAGGCCCTCTGCAACTTAGTGAGACCTTGTTTCAAAATAAAGAATAGAAAATAGGGCTGGAGGTATAGGAAATTTAGCTAAGAGGTAGAATGACCTTGAGTTCAATTCCCAGTACCATGAAAAAGAGAAGGGGGATAGGTATTGGACTTTATCTTTCTGTAGTTACTCTAATTCTTTCAGATCCTGAAATAGTGGCTGTCATTTAATTCACAATGTATTATTAGTACTCATGTACTCAATAACTGCTTGCTGACAATTTTGCCTTTGTTTTTTTTTTAAATAATGCTGTTTCATTCTTATTTCATTGTTATCCTAATAAGCGCTGTGTTTTATTTCTCTGTATCTCTTTCATCTGCTACCAGAGTATGTTGCACTTAGTAGGCACTCAGTATATACATTATTGAGTGATTCCCTTGAAATTGAATATTGCAGTCTTCGTTCTTTGCCATATATAGGCATCAACAGCATATTCCAGTGAGAGCAACACATTCAAGCTAGAGGAATCACTTGTTTAGTGAAGGCACTTTAGAACCTGTTTTAGTTTTCCACCTTCTCCCAATCCTGCACAGAGATTCTGAGAGTTCAGCTCCGTATGTCCCCATGGCTGAACACCAGAAAGCTGAGCAGTTGAGCACAAATCCTGTCTCTAAATTACACACATAAGCCAGGACCTCCTACTTGCCATGTTGTCAGACCCGGCTGGAACACAGAAAAAGTACACTGTGCTACAGGCTGACTCTCTTCGTGTCCTTCTGTAGCTCAGTGGAGGCCAGCTGAATCAGAATTCAGGGTCACAATAGGGTCCTTCTCTGGTTTGGGTCAGAACCTCTGAGTAGTGTCTTTTTCATCTCTGACTTTTTATCCCCAGAGGATGAAACATACAACACCTTGATTCTCTTTCTGAAACCTACCTGATGGGAAGGGACATGTGCAAATGTTAACATAAAGCTATAGTCTGGCCAGGTATAAAAAGTAGGTAGAATGTCAGGTAGAAGTGCAGTATAAAGAGAAGCAAAAATCACTGCCCCACCTCCCACTAAGAAACCATATGTTGTTTACAGGAGCTTGGTGTCTCTTTGCTCTCTGTGTTGCTACATCCCTATCCCACTGGCTACTGAGCTTTCTGGACTCTCAAATTTGTCATGTTGGAACACAAAGCTCACTGGCCTTCAGATGATCCTCCCAGCCTGAGTCTAACTTGCATGGTTATGCCATGGTTCCAGGAAGGGTTCATCAAATTCAGAACATTGCTGGAATAGACACCAAGACCCAGACTCAAAATACTCGGGCCATTCCACCCCTCCATGCCTTGAGACCCTGGGGTGTGGAATGCTTGTAGGTGCCCTCTTCTCAGGCATCCACTCCTACATCACAGCCTCACAGCAGACTTTCCCGACCATCCTCTGAAACACAGCACCTCCCTTCCCTGGGTTCAAGCTTCCTTTTAGCATCTATCACTTCGTGACACTATATTTATTCATCCACTGTCAGCCTGTCCTGCTAGACACCTGTGATTCCTTGAAGGCAGAGGCTACTTGCCTGCTTTTTCATTACGGAATCTCTCACATATAGGACAGAGCCTAACACATAGGTCCTTAGTGTTTATCGACCGGAATCTGCCAGAGGAACAGGTGAGGCTTACATCGACCTACTTAATTTCATTTCTGAGTCAATATAACTCCCCCTCATGTTGTCACCTCTTTCCGTGTGAGATTCCCATCCCAGTTGTGACCTATAGCAACCCATGGACCTCTGTGTCCTCTCCTGCTTCTGGATCTCTGATTCAGAACCTCATCAGACCACCTGAGTTTCTAAGACTGCTCCACACCTACCATCTCTATTTCACTAGCGATCCTGGTCGCTCTGTGTTTTATCCAGCCAGCCGGCTTACCTCTTCCCCTTCTACCTCCCCTCCTCTACCTGTTGGGATCAGAGTTCACTGTCTCTGTTTCACGCTCCTGGGATATTCAGTCTTTGCCATGGGTGCTCAGTAGATAGGAGCTGAGCCCCTTCTGCTGACAAGAATATTTATGAGGGACCCTCAGACCTGCCATTTGAAGAGGGTATGGTAACTTATGCCTGTGATTCCAGTACTTGAGGAATTCCAAGCTGAGACAGGAGGATTACAGATTTGAGGCCAGCTTTAGCAACTTAACAAGACTCTCAGCAACTTAAGGAGACTCTATTTCAAAACAAAAAAAAATAATAAAATAGGCAAAAGATGTAGCTCAGAGGTAGAATACCCCTGGGTTCAATCCCCAGCATACACATGCGCGCGCTCTCTCTCTCTCTCTCTCTCTCTCTCTCTCTCTCTCTCTCTCTCTCTCTCTCCCCCACTCCATTTAACTAGCCCCTGGCAAGTTCAGTATAGAAGGGGATAGTCAAAACTTTTCATTACCTACAAATGCTTTTCATGGTGGGAGCCTCTCTCATTGGTGAAACTTTAGGTGCTACTTCTTTATTTCTAAAAATATTTTGGGCTTTCCCATCAACACAGCCAACAATAGAAATCAGTAAGGATGTAGGGAGGTGCGAGCGTATGAGATCATAAGATACAGAAAGCAGAACACTGAGACTTGGACTTGCAAACGCAGGAATACTCGGGGTTGAATAAATGCATTTGAAACTGAGTGGGAGGACAAGAGGAGTGAGAAGGGACTGGAGCTGAACAGATTAGGATCAAAGGATGGCTGGGTGACAGAAACTAAAGGTCAGGTCCTTCGACACTGATTCCTCACCAAGAATCTGGGTACATTTCTCAGTCTGGAATATTCTTTGCCCCATGGCAAAGTCTGAGCAATCAAGGAATGGTCTGGGTTTCCCTCAGAAGGCATTGATTTCTTTAAATATTTTTTTCCACATCCTACAATCCTGGAAATAGTCTGCCAATTTTCTAGAGCAGGGCTTCATCAAATGCTTTATTTTTCTTTTTAATTTTTCCAGGAGGTGTTTCTAATCACATGCTTGCTGAGTGGCTCCAAGTATACTCTCCCCACAAATAAATGAAGCATTGTAGACTCATTACACAACTTGCCTTCATATGTTTTCAGTGGTTTCAGGACCTCTATAGAGCTTCAAGATGTATAGCACTTCATCTCTTTTAGGGAGCCACTGAGATGGGAGACAGAGGAGTCTGCTCTTTCTGGGGGCCAAACACCCTGGAACTGAGCCTGCGGTTTTTTGAATTTTCATAACCATTTCAAATGCAAACCCACAGAAGAACACGTTCTCTTTATTCACACACAGGGATGGGGAGACATTAGGAGCAGAGTAAAAGCTGTTCGGTGAGCCTGGATGACTCAGTCTAAAATAGTATTATAGCTTGGCAGCAAACCCACTTCAGGGAAGCTGGTGGGAGACTAAAATAAAAGTGAAATTGAGGGGGGGTAAATCATTTTATCAGGCTTAGGATTTTTACTTGATATAATGAGCTTCTCATTGTAAAATGAATTAACATGTCTGCCTAAGGGCATAGATATTCAAGGAAAGAATTTGAAAATACAGACTCAAAGTCACTAGTGGTCTGAAATAAAACAATGCCGGGCAGTGAAATCCTTCTCATATAAATTTTGGCAGCATGTGTTTCCTTTGAACAGTATGATTAAATGTGAGCATCCTTTGCTTGTCATTAAGAAAAAGGAAAAAGTACAAAGCACTGGCTTTTTTTTTTCTTTTCAAGACTTTCCTATTGTGTTCTACTTTGCTCCTCTTCTTCCTCGTTCTTCTAGAAAACCTCTGCTTGTTTTCCCACTGCAAAAGACAAACTGAATTCGAACTGCTCCTAAAAGATGAAGCCAGAAAGATTTTCTGCATTTTTTGCCTATTGCTTCTCTGACTTTCCATGACTCAAATACAGAGTGGGCTGGAGGTGCCAAGGACAGAACTTTTACTTAGCTGACAAATCCACAGAGGGAAATCAGCGCATCTCTTCTCAGCAAATGACCCAGTGGCTTCAACACTTTCCCTTAGCTGGCTCCTTTTTCTCTTTCTCTGAATGTGCTCCCTTAGACCTAGCCTGCTCCTTATGTCACGAAAAGTGATGAGTCTGTGGAGCCTCAGGAAGGTACTGCCAGTGTTCTCCCAGACAGAGATTACAGAAGAAGGGCAGGGCTGGCTGCTGTGTGGAGACGTCACACTCCCAAGGATGGAGGAACAGAGGGGAAGGTCAGAGGCTCCTCGTCGTGGGAACAGAGACGGGCCGGCCGGGGAGTATGTGAGAACACTCTTCTTTTGTTCTGTAATGGCAGCCTACATCCCATCAGCTCTTCATAAACTGTAATGAGCTCAGCACAAAAATTCCCGGGACATTTGACACCTTAGCGGTGTGGGCTCCTTCATCCAACTGCCTCCAGGGGAGCAGAAGGGATGCGCATGGGTTCTTGGGCAGCGGGCCCCGGGCCACCTGCTAGAACTTGTACCCTGCTCCAGGACTTGTACCCCACGCAGCACAGCCACTGAGTTCCAAGGAGGGCCCAGGGCTTCGGGCTCTCTTCTGGAAAGGCTTGAGACCTCTTTGCTCCTTCTTGCTCCTCCTAGGCCCTGTCAAGTCAAATCGCAGTGTGGTTATTTGTGTGACTTTGTGATAGAGAAATAGCTGTGAGATGTGTAAGTTCAACAAACCTTCTGTGAGGGCTCCCAATTCCTTGTTTGTTTGCTCATTGTGGATTGAGCCCAAGTACATTTTACCTCTGAGCTATACTCCAGCCCTATTGTGTGTGTGTGTGTGTGTGTGTGTGTGTGTGTGTGTGTGTGTGTGTTACTAAGGGTAGTAACTGGGGACTTTTCTACCTCTGGGCCAGGTGATTTTTATACTTTATTTGGACAGGGTCTCATTAAGTGTTTTTTGTTTTGAAACAGGGTCTCACTAACTTGCTGAGGCTGGCCTTAAATCTATAATCCTCCTGCCTCAGCCTCCCACGTACTGAGATTATAGGCATGTGAAACCACAATCAGCCCATTTTCATTTTTTTTTTTAAAGTCACTTCTTGTGACCATTTTGTAAATCTTCTCTAACAGATCTATGTTTTTCTCTGGCTTTGCATGTGGCACATGGATTCACTTGTTCAACAAGCAACACTCATCAGTCCTCAAGTAAGAGCCTGGTGATAGGTAGTTGTTGCTATAGTAACTTAAAAAAAAAACTAACCTTGTGAACAGACGCATATGAAACCATAAGAAATTAGATTTTCTCCCTCGAAGCAGAATGTGGCTGGACTGCTGAAGCCCACCTCGTCCTCATGAAAAGATTTGTGTGAATGGTTTTCATGCTTTGGATTGGGCATGACCAGCTGTGGGCTCTGAATTCCCAGAATAATGTTTAAGTGTGAAAATCAAAGACTGCTATTCTTTTCAAAGCTTGTCTTTAATTATGGAGGAGATGGCCAACACGCAGGACGGTGTCGCTCTCAAGCACCAAGAGGTTATGCGTATGCAACATCTTACTTAAAAACCTCACATTCACATCTTTTAATGTGTCCCACCAATAGAGATGTGCTATTTCCTTTTCAGAGCTGTGGTCTTAGCAACTTGATGTCAGCTTTTTTCAGCTCTCACAGCAGGGAAATTCAGGTGAATTCCAAACTGTGATTAGAGGGATCTGAGTGGAGTTAAAAGAAGTCAGACAATGGGAGAGAAGAACACTCACCCAGACGCACATGCGCACAGACCAGCTGTGTGCAAAGATAAATTGCATCTGCGTATGACCATGTTGGCGCTTGTCATAAAGCGATGGATTTGCTAGAAATAGGTAAAGGTCAACTGGAGAGGGAAAAAAACCTCTCTTTCTACTGCCAAAAGTAATAAAGAGAAAGAAAAAGGCACCTCTGACATGAGATATCATGGAGGAAAAAAGGTTGTTACTAAATGATATTGAAAGTTTAAAAATACGATGAGAGGCAAAAGCAAGAAATGAAATGGTGTGTGCTTTCTGGGTGAACACAGATAGTGGAGAATGGTCTGAATTGATGCATGGATGGATCAAGGGATGTCGAATTGTTCTCTCCTTCCCACTCCCCTGCCCCCATATTTTCTGACTTCTGACTATATAGTCTTTGATGGAGAAAATGATAGGGTTGATAATACATGATGATAGGCATCCAAAGATCAAACTTCATTAGATCTTTCTTATTCAGTAACATAAAACTGCTCGAAAGCAATTCCCATGTATGACCTTAATTTAACAAGCGATTAGACCCTGTCCTGATGTTTTGAAATATCTTTGGTTATCAAGAACAAGTGGATACTATTTTGAATAGGCTTTTAGTATCCTGAGAATTCTGAAAATCTATAATCTACAGGAATTTTCATTGAAGCCACCCGGTGATATCCTTTTTTTTTTTTTTTTTTTAAAGTTTGCCTGGGAGTCTTTTTGTTGTTGTTGTTGTTGTTGTTGTTGTTGTTCCCCAAACAAGTTTTCCCCATATGCCCATGTTCATCTTGAAGTAAAAACTAAGCAAAACAATAACTGAGTGTAACACAGATTTTTCTCAGTATCTGTGATCTGTGATTCTGGTGAATTGGCTTCCTGCGTGTCTTTTCCATGTCCAATGTAATAGAAGTTCCTGTTCCTTTTTCATGAAACCTCTTTAACCTTGAAGAAGGATGATCTGCCTCTCTGGATCCCTTATTGGGATACAAAAGAGGAAAAAAATGGCTTCAGTCAGCATTCTCACTGCTGTAATCCAAAATACCTGACCATCACAACTTAGAAAAAAGAAAATTTATTTACTTACAGTTCTGGAGATTTCAGGGATTCAGTCCATGTTAGGCCAGGTTATATTTGCAGAGCTCAAGGCATGGTAGCAGGAGACAGAGAAAGAAACAGAGAGCACAAGGGCTCTACATTCACATCAAGGAGGCCAGAAGCAAGAGAAAACTCATGAAGGGGGTTCAAGGACACATTCACAGTCCCTAGTGACCCACCTCCTCTAGCTTCATTTCACACATCTTAGGTGTCTACTCATCACATCTATTATGATGGATTTATCCACTAGTAAGATTAGAACCCTTGTGATTAAATCATATTACCTCTAAACAAAATACATATGCTTTTTAAGGGGACATTTTGTATCTAAACCATAACAAATGAGATAAATTGAAAGAATTAGACAATATGGCAGGATCATCCATTTGAAAGTGTTTAAGCATATACCTGCAAAATGCAAAGTATTGTACTAGCTGCAGCAAAGGATATGATAATAAGATAAGGCAACCTGTGATTCCCTCTGCTGTCGCCTCTCTTCTTTCTGCAGTCAAGCATTTAGAAAGAATAAGCTTCCCACTTTGTTTTCTTTTTGGCGTCAGCCCCAACCACCATCAAATGCTAGATAGACACCACTCTGCCTTGTCACTGGTGACCTCTGCAGCATTTGATGCTGTGGCATTTTATCTCCTCCATGACACTCCCTCTCCCTCATCATCTTTCTACTGTGAGTTTTCTTCATTTTATTCCCATCCTCCTCCTTGGTCCTTAAATATTCATCTTCCTCAGAGTCCATTTTTCTCTTTTCTTTCCTCTCTCTCTTTCTATGTGGACACCCACACCACATTCAGACCTTCCCCTAATGCTTCTGTGCATTTATACCCTATCTAAACACAACCCAAAGCTCTCCCCTGACCTATCAACCTGAATATCTAGCTGGCAAGGGGACATCTCCACTTACATGACCCACACACATGGGATATTCAACAGGTTCAAAGTTGAGCCTGTCACTTGCCTTCCTGTCTTTGCGCCATCCCCCATCATGAAACACGCTCCCCTCCTTCTCTTCATATATTCTTTTTCACAGCAAATTATTCCATCACCTACCTAGTCACTAATCCAGAAATCTGGACTTGGTCTAAATTTGTTTCTCTCTCACATATACATATGTGTTTTCCACATGCAGTTAATCATAAACTTCTTTTAGCTTCTGGTTCCTAAATTCTTTCTGTGGTCTCCATTTCCACTACTACCTCCTGAGCTCAAGTGTAGTTATTACTCTCTCTTGCCCAGTGCTAAGATCTCACAGGTCTCCTGGCTTAAGCTAGCCTATCTTCAGTGCAGGTATTTTTCTAAAATTCATTGCAGGCCAAATGGATGGACCTAAAGAACATTATGCTAAGTGATTATCAGCTGGTCTCAGAAAGTCAAGGGTCATATGTTTTCTCTCATGGGTGAAAGCTAGATAGAAGATAGGAAACAAGAGGGACTTGAGACAAATGAGGAGAGAGACCAGAAGGATGGTGAGGATTGCAACTGACCATCTGAAGTTGGGGACAATTTTGTAGGTCTGAACCCTAAACCTGTGGGATCTGATGCTATTTTCAAGTAGGTGGTATCAAAATTGAGTTAAATTATAGGACATCTAATTGGTGTTCACTGAAAAATTTCTTGATTGGTCCTATGATTATGTTCCTCAAGGGTTTGGGTATTGAAATCTTGGTCCCTAATATAGAAGAGCTGATGGAACCTTTAAGAGGTGGGGTTTAGTACAGGATAACTAGGTCACCTGTGATGTAGACCTCAGAAGGGAGTAATGTAGTTTTCTTGTTAGAGCTCGTGAGAGAGTTTTTAAAGTGAGAAATCCAGGCCCTTCCATGCTCTCTTACCCTCTGACTCATGACATGATATCCTCTTGCGTACACTTCTACCAAGATACCATTGCTATGAGACCTTCAACAGAGACCAAGTAAATGAGGCTGCTTGATCCTGGACTTTTAGCTCCAACACTGTGAGGTAAATAAGCTTCTTTTATTTATGTAGTATTCAACCCTGGGTATTTTGTTACGGCAAAATAAAACAGACTAATGTAGTTGGTATAAGAGGGAAAACCATCACACATCTGTGTTGAAAATATTCAATGATGAGTAAGAGTAGAAAAAATAATTTAGCTTTTTCTACTTTTAATAGGAAACTATTGTTTTTTTAATTCATCTTCTAAGTCTCCTATAGGACTTGAGTGAGTATTCAACATATATCCTGAAAGAAAAAGAAAAATAGCATGTATCTCATGGAATCCCAGCTCCCTTCCTTACTAACAGTATAAGCTTGGGCAAGTCATTTAACTTTTGTACCTTGCCTTTTCTGGACACAACACCTCTAGGAATCACCTCGTATTCACCATCTGGAAGCTCTCCAGACCCTGTCCTTTTGAATTTTAATGGAGGTTTTATTGTATGGACATGATTTATTAAACCATTGACTACTGGCGACCAATTCAACCTTCAGCACTCCCTTCACTCCACTCCTCAGAGGTGGGGAGTGGGGATGAAAGTCCAAACTTCACCCCATGATTAGCTCCCTTGGTAACCACCCTCCCTTCCAAGGTCAATCATCTCATTAGCCTAAAAATGATATCATTTCAAAGGTTCCAAGGCTTTTAGGAGCTGCGTACCAGGAACCAGGGGCAAAGACCAAATGTTTCTTATTACATCACAATATCACATGTACATTTATTAAGGTTTTATTATTTGCCACATTTTGAGTTGCACACTTTGTAAATATTATCTCATTTGAGTATCACTACAGCTTCTGAGTTAAAGCTATTAGTCCCATTATATATGGGAGGAAACTGAGGCTCAGAGGGATTGGGAGAAATTCCCAAAGACTGCTTGCTCTCTTATCTTAGGTCTTTAAGATCAAGGACTTAAATCCAGTTTCCACGTATTGGGCTCTAAACCACTATATTATATTACATCAAGAGATATCAGAAAACACAAAATAGTATTTATAATTTTGGCTGGGGGACCAGAAAAGGCATAATAATGGTTACAATCCCCCAAAAAAATTAAATACAAAGAAAAGTAAACTGTGGATAGAGTGGCTGACAGAGACAGAAAATAATAGAGCAGTGATCACAATTAGGCTCTGAGAAGGACAGAGTTTGAGCTGGGATTTAAGGATAGTGAAGAAAATCCTCTAAATATCTAACTAGATATAAGATATCCACTAAACCAGGTAAGTAAAGAAAAGTATGTTTGGGGTAGGATGCTAAAGTCCCAGTGGCATCAATCCTGCTGACATCTTAGATTAAAAACTACTTACGAGGTTGCAGTTGTTCATTTTTTTTTTCAGTTTAAATCTGTCCCATATTGTGTCTAAAAGGCAAATGAAATGAATAGCAGCAATGTTTTGAGAATTAAGAGATTCATGACTTAAGACTGCGCTTTTAATATTTTAAGCAGACATAAGCAACACAGTGAACAGTTTTAAGAGGTGGTGTAGAATGGGCTCCTTGAGCAGTGAGCTCATCTCACACCTACTCATAGAGGTGTGGACAGTTCTTTCTCATCGGGAGCAGTTACAGATACAAGGCCCTGGATGGTACACTCTTCTCTGTCTTTCTCTTTCTCCCCCTCTGATGATGAATGTTGATTCATCCTCAGACAAATTCGCAGAAAAGGACTATAATGTGTTCTGGTTTCAAACTGGACTTCAAGAAGAGCAGAAGCATGTTCTGGGAAACGGTACTTCTCATATAGTGAAGGGCTGGCTTCCTAATTTACTGCTATGACACAGACAATTACCATTGATTCATGGCTTTGGCTTGTTAAAAGTTGTATTTTTCCAATATAGGTGGGTTTTTTTTTCCTCTTCAAAGAATATGACCACACATGAAGAATTAGAATCTGTCAGGTGGAGAATTCATCTCAGTCATATAATTACTGGGCTGAACAAGTTAGATCAAAGTGAAGACATTGTATTGCTATAGGACATTGCTTCAAAGAGAAGTTGAGCTGAAAACAATATACGGGCTTTATTGTTTCCCATTTAATGTCATTTAAATAATTAAGAAACATTTTCCATAAATGTATGACAAATAGTGGGATTTTAATGGCTAGTTTGAAAAAGTCTGCCCCTAGACCTTTTGGGAAAAATAAGAAACTTTTCTATATGCTGTTATAAATTCTCATTTTTCTGGTTATAAAGGGCTTAAATTGCCTAGAGTGTAGGTTTGGGTTTTGTTTTGTTTTTTTAAATATAACTAAATATCTTTGTGAACCTCTTCATGTTTCATAGAACTAGTTAGGCAATTTCTCCTCGGATGTGTCTCTGTTGTGAATATAAACAGACTGGAATGAAATCTGAGGTACTAGAGAGTTTCTGTCTGTATGGTTCATGGTTACTCGGGTTCACATTAGACCAGAGAGAACATACATCAACACTCTACATCAACCCTAGATACAGTTGCTATACGAAAAATATTTCCTCAAAAGTTTCAGAAGAGTGATGACATCTATGCCAAGGACATCAAAGAGGCCGTTTGGTGCTTTCAGGTACTTTGCCAAACTCTAAATGCTGCTTAACATTCCTTTGTAATGGAGTTCAAGATGAGCCTGAAATTGCAGGGACTTTAAAAGGGCTGGTCATGCTGCCTCTGTCTCCAGGTGACGACCAGTTAACACGTCGCAGTCCTAGGTTGTCTAAATGTGATTCAGGTGCAAGTTTTATTTTCAGTGTGCTTGTGCACTGAGGAGAGAATTGGTGGTGACATAATCCCTGGACCTCCTCTGGTTATGCCACGGAGAGATATGTGAAGACAATAGAAGCCCTGTTGGAATTCTGCTGTCATGGAATAGCAGATCTTATTCTTGGTTCATAATGCTCTTCTTTCATAAAGGCTGGGGAAGAGCTGGGTTAATGACCACACATGGAAAGTTGAAAGGGAAACCAAAGTAAATGTATGCAGTTAGCCTTTTTTCAGCTTTGCAATTATGATCAATTGAAAAAAAAATTAGTTTATCTCATTAAAACTTTATTTTCAATATAATTTGCTTTATTATATCTGTGTTTCAATTGGGAGTTGTTTGTTTCACAGAACAGAATCCTACTTAAAGTATATTAAGCAGAAGGCAAAAGAGTTGTTTGGGAGATTTAGTGGAAGGCTATGAGTATTTAATTATAAGAAACATAATTGAGTCTCCTAAAATACAGGAGCCAGGTATTGGAAAGCTTCAGGAATCTTTCTCTCTCTCCCTCCCTCCCTCCCCCTCTCCAACTCTTTTATCCTCACTCTTTTTTCCTCTTTTAACCTCTTTGGAAATTGTACTATATACTATAGAGGAAATAACCACAAGATTGAGATGGAAGACAACAGTAGAAATTTTCTTTAGGTAGGATGGTCATGAAAAACTCTGCTAGGAAGCTGGGCTTAATGGCCCACACTTGTAATCCCAGTACTTGGGAGGCTGAGACAGGATGGCAAGTTCTCGGCCAGCCTCAGCTACTTAGTGAGGCCCTGTTTCAAAATAAAAAATAGGGCTGGGGGATAGGGGGTGTAGTTCGGAGAACGAATGCCTCTGGATTCAAACCCCAGTATTGCAAAAACACTACCACCACCACCACCACCAACAACAACAACAAAAATAACTCTGCTACGGTTACCTTAAGACAAAATTTAAGGAAAAGGAGCTGTAATCTGAAGAGGAAGAGTATGTGCAAAAGACCTGGAAGGAATAACCTTTCTTCTTCTTGGAACTGAAAAAGAAGAGTAGTGTGGCTGTGGCTAGAGCAGGGGCAGAGGCATGAGAAGGAGATGTCTTCTCTTATATTTGAGAACACATAGGAACAGAGAGAGGCAGGATGCAGAGTCAGATTCTCATAATGTAGCTGGAAAATATCCAGTAGCTTATGTATTTAAAGCAGAAGGAGACTAAAGAGGAATGATTGGAAGAAAGGGACCTGGAAGGTAGAGGCCTTCGGTATCTGTATACATTGGGTAAGCCTCTGAGGATGGACGGAGAAATGCTGCCATGAGGCTAAGGGTGGCTATGTTTTATATCATTTTACAAAAGATGGAGCTCTTCAGTAGCTATGTTCAAACCCCTAAACAATAAACAGGCCAGACATGTAGCACACACCTATCATCTCAGTACTTGAGAGGCTGAGACAGGAGGATTGTAGGTTCAAGGACAGCCTCAGCCACCTAGCAAGACTCTCAGCAACCTAGCAAGAACTTGTTTCAAAACAAGATATAATAATTAAAATAAAAGGGCCTAGGGGTGAGCCAGGCGTGGTGGCACACACTTATAATACCCGCGCTTGGGAGGCGGAGAGAGGTGGATGGGGCAGGTTCGAAGCCAGCCTCACTAGTTTAAGAGACCGTTTCCAAATAAAAATATAAAATAGGTCTGGGAGTGTAGCCGGGAGTTAGAAGGGTTTCCAGGAACTCCAGTACCACCAAAAAACAAAAAAGGGTCAAGGGGTGAAGTAGCTTGAAGATTAAATGCCCCGGGGCTCAGTCCCCAGTATCATTAAAAAAACAATGAACAGACAAGCCTGGAATGATGTTAGGGCACTCTCTATGCCATGGAGTTTTGTTTAATACTCAGATTGACTGATAGTTTTGAATGAGTCCAATGCCCTCCAATACAGGAAAAGAATAACAACCTCTTGGAAGCCCCATGCTTCTTTTACCTCTCCAGCACCTTTCAGCTCTGCCCCATTGCCCAGCAGCTTTACAGTTGGACAAACTGTCCGTGAGAGTCAGCCGTGATGGGGCATGGTTTATGACCATTTGCAGAGAAACACAGACGCCCCATAAACTGGTTCATCTGATGTTCCCAGACCACAGATGCCCAATAAGACAATCCATTGCCCAGAGAGTGAGCTTTCCTGGGCCAGCCAGAGAGCATGAGAGGCACCAGGCACTGTCTCTTCCACTGACTCTTGAAATCAGACTAAACTGAACAATTTACAGACCTATGCCAAATAAGAAGAACAATCATAAAATAGGGAGAAGGACTACAATGGAAAAATCTCAAATGGACCTTGAGCTAGGCCCTTGAAAGAAAGCTTTCTAGACTGGGCCCTCCGAGCTAAGGGGGAGAGAAGCCACTTGATTAATGATATTTAATGCATTGCATTTTCTACCAAGGAGGACATTTAGAGATTTCAAGAGAATTGCCAACATTTTAGACATAGCATTTACTTTGGATTCACTTCGATATATTTTGAGAACATGAGTCATGGTTAAAGTATTTCATGCACAAAGCAGCTGTTTTTCTTTTTTATTCGGGCTTTTATAGAATATTGCGTTCATTTCTGTGTTAAGCACAGGGGGTCCATCTCTGAATGGTTCCAGTAGGTCGCTGCCTTACAATGATCGAAGTGACTACTCAGGATGACTAAAGATACAGTCAGCAGGGTAAATCAGACTAGTTATCACTGAGTGGATCTAGAATGACATCTTTTTTCTTTTTTTTTTTTTTTTTTTTTTTGCGGGTCTGGGGATGGAACGCAGGGGTATTTGAACTCTGAGCTACACCAATTGCCCTATTTTTTATTCTTTATTTTGAAGCACAGTCTCACTAAGTTGTGGAGGGCCTCACTAAGAAGCTGAAGCTGTCTGCAAAGTAAACTATACAGGAAAGTAATTCTACTTTGAAGTTTTTCATTTAATTTAGAAACTCCTTTGGTGTTGGACAACAAACTTCAGTTTACATTGTCACTAAAAATATTTATGATATCTCATATTCCCTTACATATTTGAAGGTTGCTTTGTCATAGAGAAGCGGGGTTTCTGCCCTAGCATTCTAGGCAGGAAACTCTTCTACCCCTATAATCCCGTGCACACCTCTACAGAGCAAGGGTTATATTGCATTATTGCTTCTGAATTTATTTTCAGACAGATTGGTAAATTGCTTTTTGTTCATTTGTTTTTGTCAGTTCTAACATTTATTGAGAATGATGTTTTAAGAATAATGCAATACACTGGGCATGATGTCACACACCTGTAATCCCAATACTTGGGAGGCTGAGACAGGAGGGTCGTAAATTCAAAGCCAGCCTCAACAACTTAGCAAGACCTTGTTTCAAAGTCGAAAACAAGCCGGGTGTAGTGATGCACACCTGTAATCTCAGTACTTGGGAGGCTGAGACAGGAGAAGCGCGGTTCAAGGCCAGCCTCCATAATTTAGTGAGTGTCAGCATCTTAGTGAGACCCTGTTTCTAAATAAAAAACAAAATAGGGCTGAGGGTATAGATCCAAGGCGAAATGCCCCTAGGTTCAATTACTCAGTACCCCCCCCAAAAAAAAACTTTGCAAATAAATAAATGTAAAAGGGCTGGGAGTGTAGCTCGAAGGTAGAATGCCCCTGGGTTCAATACCTAACATCAAAAAAATGGGAGAAGAGGTAGGAAGGAAGGAAGGAAGGAAGGAAGGAAGGAAGGAAGGAAGGAAGGAAGGAAGGAAGGAAAGAAGGGTGGGTGGATGTTTGGGGCTTTCCTATCCTTCAACAACTTAGCCCTTGCAACAATCCTATAACATAGCATCATGGTGCTAAATAAATATCATTTGAGGGAGTGGAGAAATTCCAGTTTTACAGATGAAAGGGAAAGTTCATTTCATCATCCTCATTTTGTCTTTTTCTGGCACATACCTGGCACAAAGGAGAGTCGGGATGGCAGTGTGAAGTGTCAGACAAACTCAGGTTTAAAACTACCTCTCCAAGTGAAAAAAGAGCTACTGGTGACGGAGCACTGTCCTGAGCTTGAATATCGACGGTGCTTATGGGCACGCTGCTAATTCCCACTAAATTTCAAGACATGGATCATCCCCATTGTTCAGTCGTCTTAGGCTTATACAATAACTAGGAGAGAAGAATTTGGTTCATAAGCAGCTGAATCTCATGCTCTTGATAACAAGTGGCTCCCTGTCCAAGGCAGTGTGGTTGCTGGCTGTCATTCCCTTCCTCTCAGTGAATGATTTTTCTGGTTGATGATAAACTCTGGATATTCTGCATTGAGAAAATGCTGCCATGAAATGCCCTTTCTCTGCCCTGTAATAATGAGTGTGTTTCTGAGGCAAATTCCAAGTCTTTTCATTCATCTTGTATAACCCAGACATTAAAGAAGAAAGGGAAGCCACGTGTGGTGACGCTTACCTGTAAGCTCAGTACTTAGGAGGCTGAAACAGGAGGACCACAGGTTTGAGACCAGGATGAGATAACCTCATGAGACTCTGTTTAAAAATGAAAGTAAGGCCGGGCGTGGTGGCGCACACTTGTAATCCCCATGCTTGGGAGGCGGAGACAGGAGGATCGCGCAGGTTCGAAGCCAGCTGCGCTGGTTTAAGAGACCCTGTTTCCAAATTTAAAAACAACAAAAAAGGTCTGGGAGTGTAGCCCAGAGGTAGAAGGGTTTCCAGGAACCCCAGTACCACCAAAAAACCCCAAAACAAAACAAAACAAAAACATGAAAGTAGCCAGGTGTGGTGGCGCACACTTGTCATCCAGCATTTGGGAGGCTGAGATTGCAGAATCGCAGTTCACGGACAGCCTCAGCTACTTAGTGAGGCCTTCTGCAACTCAGTGAGACCCTGTTTCAAAATAAAGAATAAGGCAGGGGATGTAGCTCGGAGGTCAAATGCCCCTGGGTTCCATCCCCAAACCCGCAAATAAATAAATAAATAATAAATAAATAAATAAATAAGTAGGGCAGTGGTGTAACTCAGAGGTAGGACCCTATGGATGGCTTCAATCTCCAATACTACATAAAAAGAGTACTTTGTTGACTCCAGTTTGGACACTTCTCAGAGTTCAAATCTTATGGAACTCCAAGTCCTGCTTGGTGAGAGCACTGGATCTGGGGAGGAGCCAGTGCACACTTCCTGGGAGAACTTCACTCCCTCAGTAAAAAATGGGAGGTGCATGTTGGTTGGTTTTGTTGTTGCCATTTGGTAGATGGTCAGAGAAGGTATGTCAGAAGGCATCTAATCCAGTTAGGGTTTACATCAGTAATGACAGCTTCTTCATGGTACTGTTTTTCTGGGCTTCACATTCCATTGAAGAAAATGAACCCTCAAACAAAACTGGAATGAATCTATGAATTGCTTGTGAATTGGGCGTGAAAATACTCCCCACAAACTATAAATTCCTCCTTTTCCTCCATTTATTTATTTATTTATTTACATACTAGGGATTGAACTCAGGGGCATACTACCTCCAAGCTACACCTCTAGCCTCCCCTCCCCTTATTTTTGAAACTGGGGCTTGCTAAGTTGCTGAGGCTGGTGTCAAACCTGCTATCCTCCTGGCTCAGCCTCCCAAGTACTAGGATTAGAGGTGTGTGCCGCTGTGCCTGGCCATAGATTTCTTCTTATCATTGTTGCACTGCTCAATGGCTAGAAGGATCCAGCTTCACTCAGATCAACAAACTCTCATTTGAATGCATGTGTTATGCCAGCACTGAGAGGGACCTAGAGAAGTATAAGATCCAGTACCTTACCTTAAGGAGCTTACATTCTGTGGGGCATACCTGGTTACTCTTGGAAGATAAAGCAATATTTAACAATACAGGGAAGCTCAGAACTCTACAGAAACAAATAAGCAGTGAGGGCTTTTGAATGTCTCCAGCAAAAGCCTAAAACCCCATGTCGTTTATTTTTGGGCTGGAGATTCAGAAGGAATTACTCTCACCTCGAGTACTCTGATGAGCTAGATCTCTTTCAAGATCCCAAACATTTAGAATAAAACCAAGAGGAACATATTATTTTGCCAATTGGTCTCTTTCTAATGTTATCTCTCACCATCCCTATCTCTAAATCAGCCATGAGTAAAATGGCCCGGGGAAAATTCGCAGATGTTAGGACCAAGATAATCCCCTGAATATCTAGGCAGTGGCAGACTTGGTTCTTGTGTTTATGCCTGCTTGAGAGAGACAGAAATCTACTTGGGGGGGAAAATGTGACCTATGGACTGAATTGTTACCTTTGTGTGGCACATTCCCTGTTTCTAGGGCAGTGCAAGAGACAAAGAATGCATTTATTTTGTGGAAAGGGATAGGGGGCAGGGGAAGAAACAGAAACCAGAGGATTGTGCAATAATGGCGTTTTCAAATCCCTCCAGGAAGTTTATGTTTCGAGCCCTTTGCAAAAGTGAAGCATAGCTCTTTAAAAATGAGATTTTTACTGAGTGACCCCAGCCCTGACTCTGCTGTGTGCTGAATTCCCCTTGTCCTTGGGTATTTGCTGTACTCGTCCCCAGCCCGTGGGCCAGGCAAGCCCTGTTTTCTGGACCCTTCCAAGGTGTGCAAGTAGATGAATAAGAACCAGGATGGGAGGGAAGGGCTAGCTTGCTGAATCTCAGAAAAAGAAAGCAGTGATCCCTGTATTGTGTACAAACCAGACTAGACTTGCTGTGTTGAGAATCATTCCCCAAAGCTCCTTCTCCAGCTGGCAAGTGAAAGGGTGATATTAAATACACAATATCACAAATGAACCATACCGATTGTGCAGATTTATTATGCAAAATAAAAACACTCAGACCTGAGTGCAGTACTGCACACCTGTAATCCCAGTACTTGGGAGGCAGGGGCAAAAAGATCGCAGGTTTACGACTCATGTGCAGTAACTTAGCAAGACCCTACTTTAAAATTAAAAGCTCAGGATGTGTAGCTCAGAGGTAGTAGGCCCCTGGTTGCAATCCCACTGAAGAAGAACAGGGAGGAGGAGGGAGAGGGAAGGAGGGAAGAAGGAGAAGGAAGAGGAGGAGAGGGAATGAGGGAAAAGGAGGAGGAAGAGGAGGAGGAGAAAAGGAGGGAGAAGAGATAGGAGAGGAGGAGGAGAAAAAAGAAGAAGAGGAGGAGACTTCTTAATTCATCTAGGCAATAGAAAAAGTGTAAATATTCCGAGGTGGTGCTGATTTGAAGAACTTACATCTTGGCACGAGCTTAATCATCTGCAAAATTTCCTTTATGTCAGAGATGATTTGAGAGCATATGGTTCAGAACTCTGTCTGGTGCTTAGTAAATCTTTTCGACTGACCGAGTGGCCCTTTGTCTCTTCCCTTTCTTATGCTTGAGCCTCAGGGGTGACATACTGTACTGTCACTATCAACCTCCAACCAGTGATGTCACCACTGTCTTCTGCCATCCATCCCCAGGAGTCCCAAATTCCCTTACCCTTGCCCCATACAGGCAGTGAGACTTCATCCTGTTGTCCTTTAGTCTTGACCACCTGTGTCCACCGTGTCTAGAACCGTGCTGGCATGTGGTGAGTGAAAGCTGAAAGTCAAGCAAGCGGTGTGCTTAGCATCTAAGAATCAGGCATGGGGACCAGACAAACATCCTCCTCCATGTCATTACTGTGTTATCTTAATGGCAGGAGCCTCAATTTCTTCACTTATAAAGTAGAGATAAGAACAGAGAGCTGTGAGAAGATTAAGGGAGGCAGCTTTGTCAGCAAACTGCCTGTCTGTGATATGCATTCAATACATAGTAGATACTAGGTGAGACTGTCAGTGGGCCTTTGACTTTCTAGCACTTGAGAAACCCTTCTTCCTTAAAAATCCTGTTTTTGCTTGTTTGTCTTTGGTACTGGGGATTAAACCCAGGTACATTCTACCTCCAAGCTACACCTCAATCCTTTTTATTCTGAAACAGAGTCTTGCTAAGTTACTGAGGCTGGCTTCAAATCTATGTTCTTCTTGTCTCAGCCCCCCAAGTAGTGAGATTATAGGCATGCACCACCACTCTCAGCAGTAGTTTTTCTGAAGTCATTCTTCCAGCTATGCTTGTGATAAGTTTACACTGACATGCATAGAGAATGAACTTTACTACCACAGTGCTTGTCATTTTCTGGGTTAGGGAAGGAAAGCCATCAGAGATGTTATGTATGAGAGAGAGAACTATGACCCAGAGAAGTGAAATATCCGGCCTGCAGTAGCAAAGCAAGTTAACAGCAGCATTAGGATGAGACCCCAGGCTTCCTGTGCACATGGATGTGGGTGGAGGCCTCATTCAGGCCCTAGGGTGCCAGTTACTACAGAGCACACACTCTTCAGTAGGAACGTGTGGTTTGATTCCTGGTTTCGTTGCTGGCTGCATGTCACCTGGAAAAGTTACTTATCTTTAAACCTCCGGTTTCTTTAATCTATGAAATGGGGGTAGTAGGATTGAAGTAGTATTGACCTTTAGAGTATTGGTGAAGAATCATAGATCCGTTTTTGAGAATTAAATGAGATTATTCATACAAAGAGCTATAGCCTCATACCTAGTGCACAAGCCCTCCAAAATGAGGCATGGTGGTGCACACCTGTAATCCCAGTACTTGGGATTACTCCTGAGACAGTAGTATTGCAGGTTCAAGGACAGCCTCAGCAAGTACTGAGACTCAGAAACCTAGTGAGACCTTGTTTCAAAACAAAAAATAAAAAGGGATACAGAGGTAACTCCAAGAGGTAGAATGCCCCTGGGTTCAATACCCAGTCTACCCCCCACACAGAAAAAAAACTTTGTTATTACTATTATCAATATTTCTGTAGTGATTGTAGTTCTGTTACTTCCTCTGCAGTCCTGTAGCCTCAAGAGAGACCTTGTGCCACTCCCCAGTGTACGCTGAACTCGCAGGGAGCAGCTGGAGCCCTGCAAGAATCTGGCAGAACAGGTTTTCTCAAAGAGGTGGAAATAAAATCAAAGGCGACATCCCAAACCTGGAAAAAGAATGTGTTCCTTTGTTTGTTCTTTAATAGTTGCAAAAGAACCTTCATATGCAACTGATGCTGAAGTAAATCAGTAGAATGACCAAATCTCTAGGGTGTGTGCTCTTCCTGACCCCAGGAGGACAGACAGGGGCAAGTCTGGGTTTCTGCTGTATGTGGTGATGGCTGGCATGGTTTTATGGTGATGCTGCCTACACCACTGAGTAGACAGGACCAGAAGTCAGCAAATCATAGAGCAGAGATGGGAACGGCAGGAAGCTTCATACACAGGTACAAGGTGTGCCCTTGCTCCTTGCTGCAAGATGCCCATCAGGGAGTATAAAGTCTCAGGGGACTTGGCTAGAACTTGTGGTTGAAATTAACAGAAGGCAAAGCCATATTAGTTCAAGCATACAGGGGAATTCATTATAAAGAATCCATAGTATATCAAAGAAAACAAAGAGAAATGCACTGCTAGCCTAGAATTGGAATAATCTGGCCGTCCACGGTGTGTCTCCTTTCCTCTCCTCTCCATTATTCTCGCCTTCCTTTCTTCCTTCCTCTCTTTCTTTTTCTGCGTGTGGAACTAGGGATTGAACACAGGGGTTTTCTACCTCTGAGCTACACCCCCAGCCCTATACTAATTTTTTTAAAATTTGAAACAGGATTACAGTAAGTTGTGGAGAGCCTTTCTAAGTTGCTGAGGTCAGCCTTAAACGTGTGATCCTCCTGTCTCTCAGCTTCCCAAGTACTGGGGTTACAGGTTCCATTCTTCTAGACTCCATTCACCTGGCTCCATTTTTCTCTCTGTCTACAGATGTATTTCCTCTATGGGTTTGGCAGACATAATGGAACAATAGCTCATTCGTGGGTTTTTTTTTTTTTAACTGCCATATCTCTCTAAAGAGAGTCTAGTCTTACTTTCTCCAGGTCTAGAATTCCCATGAAAAGGATTGATTGGGCCAGCTTGGTCAGGTTCCCTTTTCTTGTTACTAATCAGGCAAAGGTTCAAATCTGTTATACCAACATTGCACACCAAGCACAACTATCTACCTCCTGGGAATGGGCAAAGCTGGTAAGGGACAAGAAACAATTGAAACAGGTATTGACGAGGGAGGTGATGAGAACATGCGAATACAATGTTCACATATGCTGCGCTGTATCCTGGCTGTTCTCAATTCTCCCATCATTTCACCAGCAATCTAGGATGTCTCTGTGCTCACTGCCCTGGGCCTCCTCACAAAGGATGAACCCTGGGTCTAGACAAGCTAATTCCACTATAATTAAGTGGAAATGACACAAGCTTTAGAACCACACAGACCTTAAATGAAAGCCCACGTCTGCTACTGACTAGTTATGTGATTCAGAGTAAGTTATTTCTCTTCTCTGAGACTTGGTTTTTTTAGCTATAAAATAAGATCTTATAAGATTATCTATCTAATGGACTTGCTATGCAGATTAAGGGAAATAAAGTAACCACATTTAGGATACTTGGTATATAATATATAACTCAGTTATGTTAATTTCTTTTTCTTAATTAGGCTACCTAGAAATCTTCCAGAAGGAAGAGAAATGGCTACAAGTGAGAAAGTAAGAAAGAGAAATGGTAGAATCTTCCATCTGGGAAGTACTTCTGCCTTCAGTGTTCTAGTTTAGTTTGAGCAAATATTAACTTTGAGTGGATCGACAGTGCTGAGAAAGACACCCTTGTGTAGTTATAGTCTCTGGCTTTAGAGACAGAGCAACAAAGATCAGAAGAACATCAAGGAATAATTTATTCTTTCTTTTTAAAAATTTTTTTATTGGTGCATTGGAGTCATTCATCTTAATGGAATACAAGATGGTAGAGACATACATGCACTTATCGCCCAATTAGCCCTTTCCCAGTTTCCACCCCATTTCCTTCCAACCTCCTTCCTTCTCATGTTTGGCTTAGTGATTGGCTTTAATATGTTTGTGAATGTACATTATGGACATTAGGGAATTTGCCTTTCCCCTCTCTATCCCCCTCAATTAGGTCACCTTATTTGCTCATCTGTAGTTCCTCCTTCTTCATCTAGAGTTCTTCCTATGACCCATCTTCTCCCTAGCTTCCACATATTAGGGAGAGCATTTGATTCCTTACTTTTTGTGACTGAATAATCTTACTTAATATAATATTCTCCAGTTCCATCCGTTTCCCTGTAAATGACAAAGTTTTGTTCTTCTTCATGGCTGAATAAAATTCCATTATGTACATATCCCATAGTTTTGTAATCCACTGATCTGTTTGTTGGTGTCCATGATCTTGGCTGATTATATAGTTTGTCAATTGTGAATTATACAACAATGAACATAGATATTCATGCACTAGTTTGGAAGTTTGGTTTCCATTCTTTTGGGTAGATACTGGAAGGTGGATCAGTATGTAGGATTGCATTAAAATGTTTTATCTTTTCTAAATTTATCGATGTGAGTATACAGTTCTTGAACCTTTCTCATTAACTCTTTAAAATATACTTTTAGTGGTGGCCTGTAATTATTCTTAATAACTTTAGTTTCATAAAGTACAATCTGATCACTGAGCTAGGCAATGAAAAAGTTTAATGTCATAAACAAGTTTCTGGTTTGGAGCGGTGTTCCCCTTTCAGAATAGAGCAAGCCATGCTTTTTCTATAAACTCTAGTTTATTGAGATGATGCTACAGCAATCCCTGTACTAAATTTTTATATGCATTATCTCATTTCTTTCTATAAATCAAGTGCTGTTGTTCCCATCTTCCAGATTAGGAAATCAAGACATAGATAAATAAGGTGCCATGAGCTGGGCATGGTGGCGCACGCTTGTAATCCCCGCGCTTGGGAGACGGAGACAGAAGGATTGTGCAGGTTCGAAGCCAGCCTCGCTGGTTTAAGAGACCCTGTTTCTAAATAAAAATATAAATATAGGTCTGGGAGTGTAGCCTGGAGGTAGAAGGGTTTCCAGGAACCCCAGTACCACCAAAAATAATAATAATAAGGTGCCATGATCACATAGCACTTAGTGAAGAAATTGGAACGTGAGGTTGGTTGCCTTACTCTGCTCCCAGTGCCTGAGCTCTGAACACCTGTGTGGTGCTACCTCTAAACACCCAGATTTTCATTACAAAATTTAAAGATGGCTACAAAGGGAGAAGGATGGAATGGGGTGGAAATTGGGTAAGGTGATGTGTGCATGTGTGCCTCCAACATCTTGTACTCCATTAAAATGTATGACTACAATGCACCAAAAACAAATTAAAAAAAAATAAAGATAGCTACAGAAGAAAGGCTTCCCCAGGAAAATCTGTGCTTAGAGAATCTCATTTAATAGATGATAATTTAATGGTTTCTATATGTCCTTGCATTATTGTCCCATCTAGAATGAAGGGGCTGGGGAAGTGAGCACAGAGACATCCTAAACCTCAGTTGAAATGATGAGGAGTCTGGGAGGGGCCAGATGTCACACAGGGCTACATGTAGACAGTATGTATCTTGTCATCTAATGCACCAGAGGCCTGAATGCAAAACAGTGCGATTATAGGAAGAAAAATAGATGCATGGCAGACAGAATATCCTCATGAACCTGAGAAATATTCAGTTACTTACACAAAGGATACTAGTGATGACAGGGTTGAATACAGGAAAAAAGAAACTAGAAATTTTGTCCTAGCTTTTGACTTGTCAGTTTTTCCAAACTTGGTCAAAATGATGTGTATTCTGATCATCTGTAGTTACACAGGGTGGTGTGTGTATGCGTGTGGAATATTTGGCCTAATCCAGCAAAACTATGATTTAGTGACTAATCTTAAGGTACTGTGAACAACTCCATATGCATTTGAAGGATTCCTCATCCGTTTACAGGTGTACCAACTTTGGGGAGCACTGCTATCTCTAATCAAATTGATCTGTTAATCCAAAAACACCTTATTTTGTCTTGCTTGTGCTACTGTGGGTTTTATTATATTCTAGACAGTGCTTAATATGTGTTTTTCTTTGACTACATCTTGCATGAAAGGAGAAGAAATATTTTTATTTTTATTTGCAGTGTTTGGGATTGAACCCGGGGCATTCTATTCCTGAGCTACACCTCCAGACTTCTTTAATTTTTTTTGTTTTGAAACAGGGTCTCACTAGGTTGCTGAGAATGTTTTAAGTTGCTGAAGCTGGCCTCAAACCTGCAATCCTCCTATGTCAACCTCCCAAGTACTTGGATTACAGGCATGTGTCATTATACCCAGAAGAAGAAACATTTATATATCCCATTGCCCTTGATTAAAAGTAGAACTGGCCGGGTGTGATGGCACATGTTTGTAATCCCAGCATTCAGGAGACTGAGACCAGAGAAAAGTGGTTCGCAGGCAGCTAAGGCTACCTAGCGAGGCCCTTTACAACTCAGTGAGACCCTGTTTCAAAAAATAAAAAAGATTAAAAAATAGGGTTTAGGATGTAGCTTGGAGGTTGGATGCCCCTGGGTTCCATCCCCAGTACCGCAAAAAAAAAAAAAAAAAAAAAGTAGAATTGGAAGCCAGGCGTGGTGGCTCATGTTTGTAATTCCAGTACTTGGAAGGCTGAGACAGAAAGATCGCAGGTTCATGGTCAGCCTCAGCTACTTAGGCCCTCTGCAATTTAGTGAGACCCTGTTTCAAAAAAAAAAAAAAAAGAATGAAAAATGGAGCTAGAGTTGTAGCTCAGATGTAGAATGCCCCTGGGTTCAATCCCCAGTACTGCATAAACAAACAAACAAACAAACTGTGTTTTTACATTGTTTTTATTCCATTTCTGTCTTTCAGCTCCAGGGTTCCTTGAAAAGAAAACAGGTTGTTAACCTGTCTCCTGCCAATAGCAAGAGGCCCAATGGATTTATTGACAACTCATTTCTTGATATCAAAAGAATCTGTGTTGGGGAGAACCTCTCTACAGGACAGGGTGGCCTCCAAGTAAATAATGGACAAAATCAGATGATGGCAGGGGCCTTGCCTATGAACCAGGCACCCCTGAGAAAGACCAGCACTCTGCCACCCCATGCTCATGCTCCTGGCAATGGCATATTTAACATGGGCTTAAAGGAGGTGAAAAAAGAGCCAGGAGAGGCCCTGTCGTGCAGCAAGCACATGGATGGCCAAATGACCCAGGAGAATATTTTTACTAATAGGTATGGAGATGACCAGGGAGAGCAGCTGATGGATCCTGAGCTGCAGGAACTGTTCAATGAACTGACCAACATATCTGTGCCTCCCATGAGTGACCTCGAGCTGGAGAACATAATCAATGCCACCATAAAGCAGGATGACCCATTTCACATCGATCTGGGTCAGCAAAGCCAGAGGAGCACTCCCAGGCCCTCCTTGCCCATGGAGAAGATGGTGATCAAAAGCGAGTACTCACCTGTCCTGACGCAGGGCCCCGCAGGCTCTCCTCAGTTGAGGCCCCCATCAGCTGGTCCTGCCTTCTCCATGGCCACCTCTGCCCTCTCCACTTCGTCCCCAGTCCCTACAGTCCCTCAAAGCCAGGCTCAGCCTCAGACTGTATCAGGAGCAAACCGGGCCCTGCCAAGCTGGCAGGAAATATCCCATGCCCAGCAGCTCAAACAGATAGCTGCCAATCGTCAGCAACATGCCCGGATACAGCAGCAGCAGCAGCAGCAGCAGCAACAGCAGCAGCCTCAGCCTACCAACTGGTCAGCCTTGCCCTCCTCTGCTGGACCATCCCCCGGTCCATTTGGGCAGGAGAAAATCCCCAGCCCTTCTTTTGGCCAGCAGCCATTCAGCCCACAGGGCTCCTCCATGCCTGGGGTAGCTAGCAGCAGCAACCAGTCAAAAGTAATGGCTAACTACATTTACAAGGCCAGCCCCTCGGCCCAAGGTGGGCACCTGGAAGTGCTCATGCCACAAAAGCCTCAGGATCTCAGTCGAAGTTTTATCAACAACCCACACCCAGCCCTGGATCCCCGTCATGGCAACACCAAGTCTTTGCTGCATTTTAGCTCAGATCAAGCAAACCAGCAGATGCCTTCGGTTTTGCCTTCCCAGAATAAGCCTTCTCTTCTACACTACACCCAGCAGCAACAGCAGCAGCAGCAACAGCAGCAACAGCAACAGCAGCAGCAGCAACAACAGCAGCAGCAGCAACAACAGCAGCAGCAGCAACAACAACAGCAACAGCAGCAGCAACAGCAGCAGCAGCAGCAACAGCAACAGCAGCAGAGCTCAATTTCAGTTCAGCAGCAACAGCCTCAAAACTCTATTTCAGCTCAGCAACAGCAGCAGCAGCAGCAGCAGCAGCCACCCCAGCCCACTCAACCTTTATCAAATCAGCCTTTGCTCAGGTCACCTTTGCCACTTCAGCAAAAGATGCTGCTTCAGAAAATGCAGAATCAGTCCATCACAGGACTGGGCTATCAAGTCCCCCAACAGCACAGACAGGTAAGGGCTCTACTCCTCCTACCCAGATTTCACAGAGACTGTTGAACTTGGTCATTATGCTTTGGTTACTATCATGCTTGTGCTGGGACATGATCAAGACCAAGCAGTAGCAGTCTTGATGGTTCATAGGAAGACTTCACAAAAGCTGTTTCTCTCGGGGTATCTATAGGAAAGGGCTACAATTACCTTGTAGAGCATTATTGTTGTTGGGATTTGTAATGATCTACAGTTCTTGGTGCCTTGTAGCTCATGCCTTTAGTGATATATCCAGTTGTCAATTTTGAAAAGCTTAATGCTTGTTCATCTAACTAGTTAATTAATCATTAAGTTAATATGCACTTCCTGAGTGCCTACCACATGCAAGACATTGTGATTAGTTCTGAGTATTGGAATGAAGCCAGAGGTGGTATTAAGACAATTAAGTGACTGGTCTTTACCTACACCAACCAAATATATGTCTTAATACCCAACCTATCATAACAAATCCCGCCATAACTCCATGAGGTCACGAGGGCTGAGTATCACATCCTATTTCAATGTGATTCCTGTCTGTAAAGACAGTTTGAAGAGAGGGCAGGATTTAAAAACTATCATTTTAATACTAAACAGAAAGAGTAATGCTATGTGAGCATAGAGGTGGAAGGTCTTCCCTAGCAAAGAGTAATCAGCAAAATCTTCCAGGGAAAGTAATGCCTGAGTTAAGTGTTAACTACACTTAAAAAATTAAGTATTTATCTTATGTCCTTGGTTTGAAGAACATAAAGGTTTATTCTGTGCCAATTGGTATACAGTGTAAAGAGATAGTTCTGTGCCTTCAGAGCACATCAGCAAGTAAAACATGATCCCTTCGAAATCTGAAGGAACAAATTCTTCCTGGAAGGAAGGAAGGAAGGAAGGAAGGAAGGAAGGAAGGGAGGAAAGAAAGAAGAGAGTTTGAATATTGCTTTGTACATGTTATTTGGAAGGTCTGTATTATCTGTCTACAAACAAAACCAGCACATTTCATGTCAAAAATGTATGTTGGGACAGTATGATAGTGTGGAGCCCAAGTCCATAGAATCTCTACTTTTCATGGCATCCACCCAGAAAAGAGTACCCTGATCATCACCACGGACTGTTTTCAGCTAACCTTTGCCCTAGATATGGGCTAAGACAAAACCTAGATTCAGTGAGGATTTAAAAGATAATTACCAAGTGAAGTTTCTGTATCTTATCCCATTAAGAAGTGTGTGTGTGTGTGTGTGTGTGTGTGCGTGCGTGTGCATAAATTATAGACTGTATAGAACACACTTGGATTAAATTCATATACACTTTATAATATGTACGTGTAACTCATATAATTCTTTTATATTCCTTTTTAAAGCATGAAATATGGGACCTGGCATGGTAGGAAACACCTACAATCCCAGGACTTGGGAGGCTGAGACAGAAGGATAGCAAGTTGGAGGCCAGCCTTAGCAACTTAGCAAAACCATGTTTAAAAAAAATTCTCAAAACTAAAATGCCTGGGGGTGTAGCTTCAGGTCCCTGAATTCAACCCCCAGTACCACCAAAAAGAAATAAGTAAATAAAGAGATAATTTAAAGGGGCCGAAGCTCTAACTTAGTAGTAGAACACTTGCCTATCATGCCTGAGACCCGCGGTTTAATTCCTAGGACAGAAAGAAAGAAAGAAAGAAAGAAAGAAAGAAAGAAAGAAAGAAAGAAAGAAAGAAAGAAGAAAAGAAAGTATAAGAAAAACAGAATATATTTGGATTATTTCAAAACAAATTGCAAAACTACTTTCTAGGGCTGTATGTTGGTGCTTTGATTAGAATAAACATGGGTTTAAATTCTTACTCTGATGTACCTCACTGTGCACTACCTTAAACAACTCACAGGATCTCAGTCTGTTTCTGTACCTGTAAATGAAGGTGACAATAAAATCTGCTGGGATCTCATTAGGAATAAAATAAATCCCCACCCAGAATCTAGAATAAACTTATTACTATTTCTTATCATGTAAAGATCCATCTTTTTTTTTTTAATTGTGGTACTGGAGATTGAAGCCAGGGACATTCTACCTCTGAGGTACGACCTCAGCCCTATTTTATTTTTTTATTTTGATATTATTGCTGAGGGTCTCACTAAGTTGCTGAAGCTAGCCTTGAACCTGTGACCCTCCTGTTTCAGCCTCCCAGGTATGAGGATTATAGGCATGACCCACCACACCTGGCTTCAAAGTTCTATTTTTAAACAAGCACTCAACTAATGTGGGAGAAGCATTGTATTAATATAAACAGTACCGGGGAGACAAATTTTAACACAAACAATATGGGGAACATAAAAGAGAAATATCTCTAATTCTTCCACTGTGCAGCACTATGATAAATTTGTAACAATTTCCCCTCCCTGGCCCAGACTTCTGGCCCTAAAAATAGAAATTATAAATAATGAGATTTTGATGAGTTAGCATTTACTGAGTACTTATTCTATAACTGGCATAATTTCTGCTTCTTTTCTTCTGAAATCTCATGTCACGGGGCCCCTGCCGAACTGCGCGTAGCACGCCAGACCCCTGGAGAAACCAGGCCAAGTAAGACGCTGGGTTCTGGGCTGGGGTCGCGGGCTGGGCACGCCAGATGGGGCCCGGGTCGCGGGACTCTGGGCCCCAGGCAGAACTGCGAGTAGCACGCCAGATCCCTGGAGAAACCAGGCCCAGTAAGACGCTGGGTTCTGGGCGGGGGTCGCGGGCGGGGCACGCCTAATGGGGCCCGGGTCGCGGGACTCTGGGCCCCTGCCGAACTGCGCGTAGCACGCCAGACCCCTGGAGAAACCGGACCCAGTAAGACGCTGGGTTCTGGGCGGGGGTCGCGGGCTGGGCACGCCAGATGGGGCCCGGGCCCGGGTCGCGGGACTCTGGGCCCCAGGCAGAACTGCGAGTAGCACGCCAGACCCCTGGAGAAACCGGACCCAGTAAGACGCTGGGTTCTGGGCGGGGGTCGCGGGCTGGGCACGCCAGATGGGGCCCGGGTCGCGGGACTCTGGGCCCCAGGCCAAACTGCGAGTAGCACGCCAGACCCCTGGAGAAACAAGGCCCAGTAAGACGCTGGGTTCTGGGCGGGGGTCGAGCACAGGGCACGCCAGCTGGGGCCCGGATCGCGGGACTCTGGGTCCCGGCCGAACTGCGAGTAGCACGCCAGACCCCTGGAGAAACCGGGCCCAGAACAGAAAAAGATAAAGAAAAATATCGGAGAGGTGGTAAGAAAGCCGTTATGGATGCCAGGACACTGGAGATGCAGACAAAACTTATCTAAATGCACTGGAACTTATGGAAAAATTCGCCGTGAAAGAGGACTGCTATTTCTCTATATTGTTAAGAATCTCAGACATCACATATAAGGAGAGAGTTTAGCGGAGACCAAGGAGAAATGCGGTGTTGAAAGAATTCTTCGCGATGGTGGTAGAGACTTGTATTCAGGAGAAGCAGAAACCGGATCTTACCAACTTTATTTTTTTGGAGAAATTACACCAAATGTCGAATGCTACCATCATGCATGCTTAGGAACACTGGACAACATTCAGAGTGGAAAAAGAGCCTGGGAAGGATTTGAAACGGTGGAGGCAGTGGCAATGCCAGTGGCCAATATTCGGGGGAGGCAGAGATCTGATACATTACAACTGGAACCTTTGAAATACTAACCACAGAGACAGTGATCGGAACCTGCTGAGGGGTTAGGCGGGCGCCGGGGCCAGTGGCCGACATCGGAGCTTGCTGTGAGGCAGGGCCACTACTGAGGCCTCCGTGGCCGGGATTGGAACCTGCAGAGGGGTTAGACCGATGCTGGGGCCAGCGAGGCCGGCATTGGAGCCTGCCATGATGCAAGGCTTGTGCTAGGGCCTCCGAGGTCGGGTCCGGAACTTGCTGAGGGGTTAGGCCGGTGCTGGGGTCAGCGAGGCCGGCATCGGAGCCTGCTGTGAGGCAAGGCCAGTGTTGGGGCCCCCGAGGACGGGACCGGAGCCTGCTGAGGGGTTAGGCCGGTGCTGGGGCCAGCGAGGCTGGCATCAGAGCCTGCCATGAGGCAAGGCCGGTACTTGGGCCTCCGAGGCCAGGATAAGAGCCTGCCGAGGGGTTAGGCCGGTGCTGGGGCCTCCGAGGCCAGGATAAGAGCCTGCTGAGGGGTTAGGCCGGTGCTGGGGCCAGCGAGGCCGGCATCGGAGCCTGCCTTGAGGCAAGGCCGGTACTGGGGCCTCCGAGGCCAGGACAAAAGCCTGCCGAGGGGTTAGGCCGGTGCTGGGGCCAGCGAGGCTGGCATCGGAGCCTGCCTTGAGGCATGACCAGTGCTGGGGCCTCCGAGGCCGGGATCGGAGCCTGCTGAGGGGTTAGGCCGCTGCTGGGGCCAGCGAGGCCGGCATCGGAGCCTGCCTTGAGGCAAGGCCGGTACTGGGGCCTCTGAGGCCGGGATCGGAGCCTGCCGAGGGGTTAGGCCGCTGCTGGGGCCAGTGAGGCCGGCATCGGAGCCTGCTGTGAGGCAAGGCCGGTACTGGGGCCTCCGAGGCCAGGATAAGAGCCTGCTGAGGGGTTAGGCCGGTGCTGGGGCCAGCGAGGCCGGCATCGGAGCCTGCCTTGAGGCAAGGCCGGTACTGGGGCCTCGAGGCCAGGATAAGAGCCTGCCGAGGGGTTAGGCCGGTGCTGGGGCCAGCGAGGCCGGCATCGGAGCCTGCCTTGAGGCATGACCAGTGCTGGGGCCTCCGAGGCCGGGATCGGAGCCTGCCGAGGGGTTAGGCCGCTGCTGGGGCCAGCGAGGCCGGCATCGGAGCCTGCCTTGAGGCAAGGCCGGTACTGGGGCCTCTGAGGCCGGGATCGGAGCCTGCGGAGGGGTTAGGCCGGTGCTGGGGCCAGCGAGGCCGGCATCGGAGCCTGCCTGAGGCAAGGCCGGTACTGGGGCCTCGAGGCCAGGATAAGAGCCTGCCGAGGGGTTAGGCCGGTGCTGGGGCCAGCGAGGCCGGCATCGGAGCCTGCCGTGAGGCAAGGCCGGTACTGGGGCCTCCGAGGCTAGGATAAGAGCTTGCCGAGGGGTTAGGGCCGGTGCTGGGGCCAACGAGGCCGGCAGCGGAGCCTGCCGTGAAGCATGACCAGTGCTGGGGCCTCCGAGGCCGAGACCGGAGCATGCCGAGGGGTTAGGCCGGTGCTGGGGCCAGCGAGGCCGGCATCGGAGCCTGCCGTGAGGCAAGGCCGGTACTGGGGCCTCCGCGGCCAGGATAAGAGCCTGCCGAGGGGTTAGGCCGGTGCTGGGGCCAGCGAGGCTGGCATCAGAGCCTGCCATGAGGCAAGGCCGGTACTTGGGCCTCCGAGGCCAGGATAAGAGCCTGCCGAGGGGTTAGGCCGGTGCTGGGGCCTCCGAGGCCAGGATAAGAGCCTGCTGAGGGGTTAGGCCGGTGCTGGGGCCAGCGAGGCCGGCATCAGAGCCTGCCTTGAGGCATGACCAGTGCTGGGGCCTCCGAGGCCGGGATCGGAGCCTGCCGAGGGGTTAGGCCGCTGCTGGGGCCAGCGAGGCCGGCATCGGAGCCTGCCTTGAGGCAAGGCCGGTACTGGGGCCTCTAAGGCCGGAATCGGAGCCTGCTGAGGGGTTAGGCCGCTGCTGGGGCCAGTGAGGCCGGCATCGGAGCCTGCCGTGAGGCAAGGCCGGTACTGGGGCCTCCGAGGCCAGGATAAGAGCCTGCTGAGGGTTAGGCCGGTCCTGGGGCCAGCGAGGCCGGCATCGGAGCCTGCCTTGAGGCAAGGCCGGTACTGGGGCCTCGAGGCCAGGATAAGAGCCTGCCGAGGGGTTAGGCCGGTGCTGGGGCCAGCGAGGCCGGCATCGGAGCCTGCCGTGAGGCAAGGCCGGTACTGGGGCCTCCGAGGCCAGGATAAGAGCTTGCCGAGGGGTTAGGCCGGTGCTGGGGCCAACGAGGCCGGCAGCGGAGCCTGCCGTGAGGCATGACCAGTGCTGGGGCCTCCGAGGCCGGGATCGGAGCATGCCGAGGGATTAGGCCGGTGCTGGGGCCAGCGAGGCCAGCATCGGAGCCTGCCGTGAGGCAAGGCCGGTACTGGGGCCTCCGAGGCCAGGATAAGAGCCTGCCAAGGGGCTAGGCCGGTGCTGGGGCCAGCGAAGCCGGCATCAGAGCCTGCCTTGAGGCATGACCAGTGCTGGGGCCTCCGAGGCCGGGATCGGAGCCCGCCGAGGGGTTAGGCCGCTGCTGGGGCCAGCGAGGCCGGCATCGGAGCCTGCCGTGAGGCAAGGCCGGTACTGGGGCCTCCGAGGCCAGGATAAGAGCCTGCTGAGGGGTTAGGCCGGTGCTGGGGCCAACGAGGCCGGCAGCGGAGCCTGCCGTGAGGCATGACCAGTGCTGGGGCCTCCGAGGCCGGGATCGGAGCCTGCCGAGGGGTTAGGCCGCTGCTGGGGCCAGCGAGGCCGGCATCGGAGCCTGCCTTGAGGCAAGGCCGGTACTGGGGCCTCTGAGGCCGGGATCGGAGCCTGCCGAGGGGTTAGGCCGCTGCTGGGGCCAGTGAGGCCGGCATCGGAGCCTGCCTTGAGGCAAGGCCGGTACTGGGGCCTCGAGGCCAGGATAAGAGCCTGCTGAGGGGTTAGGCCGGTGCTGGGGCCAGCGAGGCCGGCATCCGAGCCTGCCATGAGGCAAGGCCGGTACTGGGGCCTCCGAGGCCAGGATAAGAGCTTGCCGAGAGGTTAGGCCGGTGCTGGGGCCAACGAGGCAGGCAGCGGAGCCTGCCGTGAGGCATGACCAGTCCTGGGGCCTCCGAGGCTGGGATCGGAGCATGCCGAGGGGTTAGGCCGGTGCTGGGGCCAGCGAGGCCGGCATCGGAGCCTGCCGTGAGGCAAGACCGGTACTGGGGCCTCCGAGGCCAGGACAAGAGCCTGCCAAGGGGCTAGGCCGGTGCTGGGGCCAGCGAGGCCGGCATCGGAGCCTGCCTTGAGGCATGACCAGTGCTGGGGCCTCCGAGGCCAGGATTGGAGCCTGCCGAGGGGTTAGGCCGCTGCTGGGGCCAGCGAGGCCGGCATCGGAGCCTGCCTTGAGGCAAGGCCGGTACTGGGGCCTCTGAGGCCGGAATCGGAGCCTGCCGAGGGGTTAGGCCGCTGCTGGGGCCAGCGAGGCCGGCATCGGAGCCTGCCTTGAGGCAAGGCCGGTACTGGGGCCTCTGAGGCCGGAATCGGAGCCTGCCGAGGGGTTAAGCCGGTGCTGGGACCAGCGAGGCCGGCATCGGAGCCTGCCGTGAGGCAAGGCCGGTACTGGGCCCTCTGAGGCCAGGATAAGAGCCTGTCAAGGGGTTAGGCCGGTGCTGGGGCCAGTGAGGCCGGCATCGGAGCCTGCCGTGAGGCATTACCAGTGTTGGGGCCTCCGAGGCCGGGATTGGAATCCTGCCAAGGGGTTAGACCGGTGCAGGGGCCAATGGCCAGCATCGGAGCCTGGCGTGAGGCAAGTTCACTCCTGCGGCCTCCAAGGTCGGGACCAAAGCCAGCTTAGGGGTTTGACCGGTTCAGGGGCCAGCGAGACCAGAACTGGGTCCTCCCATGAGGCAAGGCCGCTGCGTGAGCCAGCGAGGTCTGGATCAGTCCACTGAGTAGCCAGGCCACTACTGGGACCATCAAGAGTGGGATTGGTACTTGCAACGCAGCATGCACAGAGAAATATCGCAGAAAACATAAATCAGACGCTTCTCTTAATCAGCAATAACTAGGAGGAAAAGGGCAACAGGAAGAGGTTGAGCTATAGAAAGGGCCCTATAGTGAAGCAACTAATGTGATCAATCAGAGGGTATGTAATACTGGAGGACGGAGCCTCTTTAAAATGCAGGAGGTACATAAACAAATGTATCAAAGTAAATCACCAAAGAAGTGTGGGATGGAGGGAGGGGGAGGGAATGGGACGGGGGCTGGAGGAGGGCTAATTGGATGATGTGTGCTTGTATATCCTCTCAAGTCTTGTACTCCAATGTGATTGATATATGACTACAATGCACCAATTTAAAAAATAAATTAATTAAAAAAAAAAAATCTCATGTCACCCATTTAAAGGAATTACCAATATTGCCATCTTACAAGTAAGAGAATTGAGGATTTTCCCAAGGTCACACAAATAGTAAGTAGCAGAACTAGGACTCTTATGGCTACTTTAAAGCCTGTGCTTTCAGCCCCTAGGATATACAGCTCTCAGGTAGGATTTGTTGTGAAATGAGGGCCCACTATTAATAATTGTGAGAATTCTCAAGAAATGATTTCTTCTCATGTTGAACTCTGTTAACATAATCTCTAAAGTAATACCTATGGGGATAAATGAATCTTAACTCTCATTCAGAGCTATTAAAGAATATTTTAAAAATCAGTATGGTAGTTGAAGATAAATATTATGGAATTAACCAAGATACACAATGTGCATGAGGAAATATATTTATGCATATTTAAGTATATATTTTCTAACTACCATATATATAATTACCATATATATTTTTTCATGCATATTGTATATCTTGGTTAGCTCCATAATAGTGTCCCATCAGCCCTTTTGGGGAGGCTTCCTGCCATTTTCAACATCCATTATCCTGTTTCCAAATATACAGCCAATATCAGCAACTATACACAAAGCCTTAACCTCTTAGCCCCCACTAGAGCTCCCAGGACAAGCCTTGTAGTGGGTATCAGTAGCCAAATAGACAAACAAGTACCAATGCTTGTGATAAGTTTTTACATTTTTCAGTGCATATGATGCCAAGAAATTTTCTCTCTCTTCAAGAAGGCCCTTAAGACATGGTGGAAATGGGGATAGCATGTCAAGCAAATGGCCTCCTCTGTACAAGCTGGAAATACCAACCCATTAACATTTCATCCCAACTTTGTAGATGGAACCTTATTATCTCTTCAACCACAGTGATTCTGTAGGGTGTGTCTAAAGTCTTATGTCTGAGTTTTGAGCAAACACATCAGAACTCAGTAAGTGTTGTCCTCTTGAAGGTATTCAACGGAGGGGTATGCACGTGCTAATAATGGTGTTAGTTTTCAGTACAGCTACAGAATTTTCTCTGGGATTGGCTCTAGACTGTCCCATTTGCTAGATTATTGCCAACACAATAATATTCATATTGTTGTGGTGATTTTTGAAGACATTCAAACTGGGTAATGCTAGTTTGGGTCAAAACCAAGGAATGACTCTGGTATGACAAGGCGGCATTTCAAGGGCAGAATGAACATTTTTTTGAAAGCAGTAAAGAAAATAAAAGAGCTGCTTTTCAAGATGATGGTGTAGAGGAGCAATTTTCATCTTATCCATATTTCTAAGGTTTTTCTGATTCTAATTTTTTTCCTGCAGCAGATTGCCAACTACTCTCAACTTAGAGTAGGTTAAATGCTGCCTTCTATACTAGACAGTAAGGATGAGTATTCTCATCCCTGAACAACTAAATCTCTGTGACTCATGACCAAAGTCATGGGTTTCTAAGAAGGGAATGGCAATTCGGTAACTTAAATTTACCAACCAGCACCTTTAGGATGAAAATATTATTCAAGGCCGGGCGTGGTGGCGCACGCTTGTAATCCCCGCACTTGGGAGGCGGAGACAGGAGGATAGTGCAGGTTCGAAGCCAGCCGCGCTGGCGTAAGAGACCCTGTTTCAAAAATATAAAAATAGGTCTGGGAGTGTAGCCCGGAGGAAGAAGGGCTTCCAGGAACCCCAGTACCACAAAAAAAAAAAAAAAAATATATATATATATATATATATATATATATATATATATATTATTCAAGTGTTTTTCTTTCTGTTTGTCATGCTCACTTTGTATCAAACATAGGAAGATCTATGATGGGATTTGCTCTTTCGAGCCCTTTAGCCCTTTAGCCCTCTGCTACTAAATTGCAGGATGAATTGGTTCATCAGTCTCTTGCAGTTTTCTCAGTAGATGTGCAAGGTGACTGACTTTCCCTTTGGAACTCTGAGCCCATATAGATCCACATGCCCAGGTAGATCATGAATTAATGACTTTGGGTAATTCTCAGGTCTCTCTCCCTCTACTGCTGACCCATATCTCTCCTTCTGGATGTGCATGATGCCTAGAGTAGAAGTTGCATGATCGAATTGTTAGATATAACATTATTGTTTCAAACCTCCACTGAGAGAACAAATGATATTTGATGTTTTACAAAATGTCTTCAGTGAACTCTTGTCTTGCTAATATCTGGGGGCTTGGCAAATGGAGATACCTTCTGGCTATACTTCCCTTCTGTTCCTGATTTGCGGGGTATGGGAGAGGACAAGAGAGGGAGGCAACACATGCATTTCTGATTTTCTTCAACACTTGTTGAAATGTGGGAAAGTTGTTCATTGACTAGGGCTCGTGAGGATTCTGTCCAAAGGCCTTCCCTCTTGAACCAAATGGATCTTTTCCAGAACTTCATAATCAGTCACTTAAAAGTGTGAATTTTTCTAACATCAGATGCATGCGACTCAAATGGATTCTATATTTGGTTTACAATTCACCCATGTCTAAAACTTCTAGGAGGGAAGGCAGCCAGTGAATGGATGGTTTGTTATGACTGAAACATAAATCTGTATATTTCCTCCTTAGTTTAAAGCCAAGCTCCTCAACTATATATTATGAGCCTTACCTCACTCTCTCCACCTAGCCAAGCATATCCTTCAGGGCTTGGTTCAACCCTTGATATAAATTAAGCAAATATCCTAATTCCTCCTCCTGCTTCTTCTTTTTTTTTTTTTTTTTTTCTGTTGGTACTGGAGATTGAACTCAGAAGCATTCTATCTCTAAGCTACACACCCAGCCCTTTTTATTTTTTGTTTTTTGAAACAGGGTCTCACTACATTGCTGAGACTCTCAAGTTGCTGAGCCTCGTCTTGAATCTGCAAACCCCCTGTCTCAGCCTTCCAAATACCAGGATTTCAGGTGTGCACAACACGCCTGTCTTCCTCCCCATTTCTTTAATGTAATTTTGCATATATCTGATCTTAACGATGAACACTCCAACAATTGTTTTCAGAGTGATCTGAATAGTGTTGAGAAGACTCTTTGGTTCACATATACTGAAAATGCTCCTAAATTTCCATTATTGACCAGTGAAAATGCTGGAGAGGAGATAGAAATGTTGAACCAAGCAGGCCTGGTGGCACACGCTTGTAATCCTAGTACTTCGGAGGCTGAGACAGGAGGATGGCAGTTTATGGACAGTCTCAGCTACTTAGTGAGGCCATCTGCAACTTAGTGAGACCTTGTTTCAAAATAAAGAATTAAAAAATAGGGGTGTGGCTCAGAGTTATAATGCCCCTGGGTTTCATCCCCAGAATCAAAAAGATAAAAAAAAAAGAATAAAAGGGAAAAAAGGAGAAAGCTTGAATCATCTAAAATGCCTTTTTAATGGGAAAATAA
The DNA here is from genome assembly GCF_963383645.1 of Muscardinus avellanarius. NCBI lineage: Eukaryota > Metazoa > Chordata > Mammalia > Rodentia > Gliridae > Muscardinus > Muscardinus avellanarius. The sequence continues at coordinate 156,719,815 of NC_137786.1, forward strand.
TCTCTAATTCAGTGTTTTGCAATAATAGAACTTCCAAGCCAGGCTTTGCTGGAGGCTAGAGATTTAATTAAGCTAGTGTCAGTGTTGGGGTTTAGAGGCTTAAGCAAGGTCAGAGGGAGTCGGGAACATAACCCAAGCCAAAGAAGCTGGGAAACAATAAGCATATTCAAAACCCTAGAAGGAGGTCAAAGGATGTACCAAAACTCTGGTCAAAGGTCCAAGTAAATGACATGAAATCCAGAGTGAAAACAGGATACAGACCTGAGAGAAGCTAGGTGGTCACTGCAATGACTGGTGACCATTTAATGGCGTCCATTGTGACTCATCTTGGCTCCACCTTAGCAAGAAAAGATTGATACAGTCATATCGTGAGTATCAATGGCAGGCAAGGAACAGGGCATACAGTTTATATTTTAAAGAAAATATCCTGAAGTTTTGTTCAATTTTTTAAATGATAAAAAATTATTTTCTTCTACTTTTTTTTTTTTTGGTGGTACTGGGGACCTATTTTATATTTTATTTGGAAACAGGGTTTCACTAAGTTGTTGAGAGCCCCACAAAGTAGCTGAGGCTGGCTTCAAACCTGTGCAGTCCTCCTGTCTCAGCCTCCCAAGCGCGGGGATTACAAGTGTGCGCCACCACGCCCAGCCTTCTACTTTTTTTTAACATCATCCATTAGGATTTATGAACCCCTTCAAAGTCACTATGAAGTTCACAGTAGGGTGAAACAATAATCCTTACAATCATTCATTCATATCATGGAAATGTACTTAGAACTTACTATATGTAAGAAATGGGATCAAAATATCAAGTGATTCCCCCTTTGTACCCACCAGTCTAAAAGATGAGAAAGGCATGCTCCTTCCTCTCAACTATCTTTTGATCTGAAGGAAGTATCTGTTCTACTTCTTAACCCTTCATTGGGCATATATACTGCATTGCCCTGGTCCTTAACAATCCACTCCAGGTAGTAACCGAGCAAAAATCCCAGAGGCATTTCCCTTGAGTCAGCAAGTTCAATTTTAAACATGCTGTTTAAACCTTTTGCAGAGTAGAACTCTATTTGCTGAACATTCCACTGTTTTGTATTTTATTTTGTTATTCAAGTATGTCATAGCTCAGAGCACAATGTAGTGAAATAGCATAAAAGAACACTAACTCCTGTATCCTTCAATAAAGCAGTAGACACAATAACAAGAAGAACATGTCAGCCTTGGGATGGCAAACCATAGGGTTCAACTCCACAGTTAGGGAAATGGCTTCGATTATTCTCATTACAAGGTCTTTGTGTGTCACATCCATCAATAAGAGCCATGCATTTAAAGCATTAGTATACAATTTAGCCTGTTGAACACCAAGTTTCCAACTAGGCAAGGGAGGGGTGTAGGGTTAAGAAGTAGATTTGATCCTGGAGATGGAAATGCAAGAGGGCTAATGGAAAATCTGACAGATATTTAACTGCAGTGTGCATTAATGTAGGTGACTCAGGCCCCCTCTGCACCCATTCTAATTAGTTTTGCCTTTTCTAATCAGTTGTCAGTTGTTATCAGTTGGGTAGAAGGAGGTAGTCATTTTATTTGGTGAGATCCAAAAGAAGCACAAACCCTTTTTAATCAGTGCATTAGAGAATTTACACATTAGCAGTTAATTTTTTTTTACTTCTCTATAAACCTGGCACTTTTATTTTTTATTTTGAAACAAGTGGTTGAGGATCTCACTAACACGCTGAGGTTGATCTCAAACTTGTTATCCTCCTGTCTCAGCCTCCCAAATACTAGGATTACAGACATGTGCCACTGCACCAGGCACATTAATGTTTAATTAAAGTCATACACAAAGACTTGAGATTGAGAAGGTGTTTACTATAAGGAATTATGGATTAGAAACAAAAGACTGTATAAAAGTTTAGACTGCTAGCATATGAGAGGTATAATGTGAGTGAATCATCTTACTCTTTATATTGTGATTCAAGCAGGGAAAAGCAAACTTGCACACACACACACACACACACACACACACACACACACACACACACACGCAGCTCTGTATACTAATTAGAGAGCTCTGGCTGAATATTTGCATTTGATGCACTGAATCTGAACAATAAAGTGATACCCTATTCTCCAAGCAATAAATTGCACTGAGCATAACAGAGGAAAGCCGACAGCTGCTTTCCTATGCATCCTACAAAATCTAGTTTTTAAGGTCTCCCAGGATGAAAGAGTGGGGGTGGTTGACCTGTTTCCTTTTCTTCCTTTTGCTTATTCCCTAAACTGTAAATCACAAACATTTCCCACTGTTTGCTGAAGCTATATGTTTAGCAAACATGAGCTTCACAAACAGGAAACTTTTTGTTTTACCTGCTTCATATTTGGGTGGTGGTGGTGCGTGGGGAAGTATCGAATGAAGAGCATACCAGGCAAGCACACTCCCACTGAGCTACATACCTGGGTCTTTTTTAAACCTTATTCTGAGAGTCTTGCTCAGATTCCCAGGCTGGCCTTGTGCTTGCAATACTCCTGCCTCAGCCTCTGAGTAGCTGGGATTACAGGCTTGTGCCACCATGCCTGCCTTACTCTCCTTGGTAGTCCACAGGTCTGCGTGTAGGTGAACACATGTAGTACGTGGACCTCATTCTGGTCTTTGGCTCACATCTGTGTACTCTGTACTTGGGTCTTGATCTAGTTCCCTTTCTTCATGGTTATTCTCTTCTCTTCTCTTCTCTTCTCTTCTCTTCTCTTCTCTTCTCTTCTCTTCTCCTCTCTTCTCTCCCCGCTCTCTGTCTCTCTCTCTGTCTCTCTCTCCCTCTCTCTCTCTCTTCTTTGTTCTTTCTTCTCTTGCCCCCCTTTTTTATAGACAGACCAATTTTGAACTAGCCTCTTTCCCCTGACCTTCTTGAAATCTGTTCCATGATAAGCCTTGAAAGGGTCAGGAGCAGGGACACATAGCTACTGGACTTGTTATTGGCAATAATGGGGGAAAGACCTGAAAGAGGATTCATGTTGAGCAAAGCCATGAGGCTCCAGGAGCTGACATCTCCATGTCCCACAGCCTCTGGCATAGATAAATGCTGAATGGGCATGCCCACCAGCAAAACATATCCAGAGTAGCTTCTGACCATTATCCCTTCTATCTCTGAGTGCTCACTCATTGGCCTGCATCTTTCCAGTCTTGCCAGTATACTACCAGAGTAAACACTGTAAAATAGGAATTTTACTGTTAGTTGGGTGCTTAGAACCTTTCAATAATCTTCATTTTCTAAAGATAAATTCTATCATCTTATGAAGCTTATAAAGCCATTTGTGATCCAGCTGTGGCCAGACTCTCCTGATTTATGTTTCATTCCCAACCTTCATCTTCCCTTAATCTTACACATTCACACATCCTTCCCCAAACTCCTGCCCACTCTGCTCTCATCTCCCTTCCTAATATATGTCTTCTAATTCTTGAAGTGTATTTAGCTTTCTCTTTACTCTCAGGCCTTCATATATGTTGTTCTTTCTGTCTTAAACAGCGTGTGTGTGTGTGTGTGTGTGTGTGTGTGTGTGTGTGCGCGCGCGCACGAGCGCGTTTACTGGGGATTGAACCCAGGGGCATTCTGTCTCTGAGCTATATCCCCAGCCCTATTTTATTTTTATTTTAAAACAAGTTCTCCCTAGGTTGATGAGAGTCTCAATCCTTGCTGAGGCTGTCCTCGAACCTGTGATTCTCCTATCTCAGCCTCCCAAGTACTGGGATTATAGGCTTTGTCTGGCTAACTTAACCCTAAGCTCTCCCTGGCTAAGACATAATTGCTCCAGAATGTTCACCTTACCTCCAAATCTGGATTTGTTCCCATCCTGTTTTCTCTGCTTCTTCTTCCTTCTCCTTCTCCTCCTCCTCCTCCTCCTCCTCCTCCTCCTCTTCCTCCTCCTCCTCTTCCTCCTCCTCCTCCTCCTTCTTCCTCTCTTCCTCCTCCTCCTCCTCCTCGTCCTTCTTCTTCTTCTTCTTCTTCTTCTTCTTCTTCTTCTTCTTCTTCTTCTTCTTCTCCTTCTCCTTCTCCCTCTCCCTCTCCCTCCCTCTCCCTCTCTCTCTCCCTCCCTCTCCCTCCCTCTCCCTCTCTCTCTCTCCCTCTCTCTCTCTCTCTCCACATTGTACGCATCTTTTTTTGTGTGTGGGGGATGGAACCCAGGCATTTGACCTCTGAGCTACACCCTCTGCCCTATTTTTTATTCTTTATTTTGAAACCGGGTCTCACTGAGTTGCAGAGGGCCTCACTAAGTAGCTGAGGCTGTCCGCGAACCGTGATCCTCCAGATCTCAGCCTCATGAATGCTGGGATTACAAGCGTGCGCCACCACGCCCGGCTCATTGTATGCATCTTAATGACCATATGACTTTGGTCAAGTTACTTAAATTCCCTGAGATCTTGTCACCTGTAGAATGAAAAGGACAACACCTATCTTACAGGATTGTTAAAATTTTCCCATGAAACAACCATGAGGCATTTCAACTAACACAGAGCCTGCACTTTGTAAAAAATTCCCAAATGTAGAATTTGTAGAAAATTGCTTCTCTTTGAAAAGTAACAACGCTCCAATAAAATAATACAAATTGATGCAAGTAGACACCTGCAAAGGTGATTTGCAAAACTGACCCCTCATTTAACTCCAAGTTTCCAGGCAATAAAGGCAAATAGAAACTCTGTAGGGATATAGATGTTTTGTTTTGTTTTGAAAATATAAAAAATACAAGTTTATCAGTGGAAGAGACCGTTTACATGGAAATGAATTGATTCATTTATCATCAGAGGAATTAGGTCCCATAATGGACATGTCTACTGAAAATTTTGCAAAGATACCATGGCACTATTTAATTTGATATTTCTGTTTTTTAAGCTGGATTATAAAATCTGAGGCCAAAATATTAGACTTTAATTCAGTAAAGATTACTTTTCTCTGAGAAGCTGCGATAATGTGGTTTCAAATGTAATGTTTTCCAAAGATCTATTTCAGTGTTTTTCACACTTCATTTTAGCAAAAACACTTCTTTCCCACTCGGTGCCCTACCTTTTCAAGGTTTCCTTGTGGCACCTCCCACCCTCCCACTTAACCCATGAATAGGGTTTATCGACCTTATAGGAATGAATACTTAAAATGCTCATGAAATTGCCTCACTCAGTATCAGTTTTTGGGAATGAGTTTCTGATGAACCCAGGTATGATGTAAAGTCAACTAGACCCCAGGAATGGCTCTCTCAGAATCAGATTGCAAGGAGAGTTTTCCAAAACCTTTAATATACTATAATTCTACAACCTTCCACACATATAGAACACAACTATAAACTTCAGCTGTGACACTGTTCTCTCCAGATCAAGCTCACTCAAAAGCATCGTGAAAAATTCCAGCAATTGGTTTATTATTTATCACTTGGTAATATTTAAGCATTGCCTGCATGCAGCAAACCATTCTTGCTGCTGTAAGAAATATAATGAATGAGGTTTGCTGTGTGGGAGCAGCATAGAAATGGGAGGCACACACACAAACTGGTTGCTAAGTATTGTTCCCATTAGTCACCCAGCCTTACTTACTTTCTTTGTTACATTTTTGTTCTGCGATTCTAACTCCAAAATTCCATTACTGTTCCCATTTTTTAAAATTTGGGTTTTACCTTATCAAGGTAACACATGCACATAATTTAAAAAGTCAAATAATGCTAAATGCAAAAGCTATTCCCTAGCCCCTCTTCCTTTACTCTTCTTAGACTCTAGAGGAACCCACTTTCATCATTTTTAGTTGCTTCTCATGGTATTTACCATCATATTTCTAAATGTATCTATACCTGTTACTTGTTGATTTCTCATTTTTAGGAAATGTTTACTACCTTACACTACCTTACAGTAAAGATTTTAGTTCTATTTCCAACCTTCTCTCCTTTCCCTTTGCTATTATAGGGTTAATGGCAAAGAAAAAATATTGAGTCAGCCAGGAATGGTGGCTTACATCTGTAATCCCAGTGCTTGGGAGGCTGAGACAGGAGTATCACATGTTTGAGGCCAGCTCCAGAAACTTAACAAGAGCCTTAGCAACTTAGTAAGACCCTGTTTCAAAATTTAAAAAAGTAAAAAATAAGGCTAAAGGTGTAGCTCAGAGGTAGAACACCCCAGAGTTCAATCCTAAGAAATACACACACACACACACACACACACAGACACACACACACACATTCAGTGAGGACCATATCAATGTTTTCAAAATTGATGAAAAGATAAACAATATTTACTTCTGAGATAAGTAATCCATTATCATTATAATTGCTATCCAGAAATTCAGTGCTTAATTTATTTTTTACTTATGAAGTTTTATTTTAACTCTATGTAGCTAGTGGTTTCTTACCATCCAGCAGCTCTATAAAACATCTCTTAATACATTTTCTACTCTGTGATTCTTCTGAGATCATCTATTTGCTTTACTTTTTTCTGGACTCAACTTTCCAGGATTTTTTTTTTTTTTGCATTGTAGCCCTACATCTTAATGGGGTACAAGATGGTAGAGGCATACATGGACACATCATTTATTTAGCCTTTCCCCACTTCCCACCCCATTCCCTCCCTACCCCTTCTTCTCATGTTTGGCTTAGTGATTGATTTTGATATGTTTGTGAATGTACATCATGTGCATTAGGAAATTTTCCTCTTCCCTCTCCATCCCCCTCAGTTAGGTCACCTTAGTTGCTAATCTGTGGTTTTTCTTTATTCATCTAGAGTTCTTCCTATGACCCATTTTCTCCCTAGTATATGCATATTAGGGAGAAGATTCCATTTTTAACATTTTGTGACTGACTAACCTCACTTAGCATAATATTCTCTAGTTCCATCCATTTCCCTGCAAATGGCATTTTTGTTCTTCTTTATGAAGTAAAATTCCATTGTGTACATATCCCATAGTTTTGTAATCCATTCATCTGTTGATGGACATCTTGGCTGGTTCCATAGTTTGGCAATGGTAAATTGTGTAGCTATGAGCATAGGTATGCATGCATTAGTTTGGTAGTTTGGTTTCCATTCTTTTAGGTAAATACCCAGAAGTGGTATTGCTGGTTCATATGGTAGGTTCATTCCCATTCTTCTGAGGATCCTCCATATTGTTTTTCAAAGTGGTTGCACTAATTTGTAATCCTATCAACAACTATTAGAGTCCCCACTTCTCTGCATGACAGCCAGCATTTGTTGTAGTTTGTGTTTCTAATGATTTCTATTCTAATTGGAGTTAGGTGAAATCTCAGGGTAGGTTTGATTTGCACCTCTCTAATTGTTAATGATGTTGAACTTTTTTTATACATTTATTGGTCATTTAAATTTCTTCTTTTGTGAAGTATTTATTTAGTTCACATTCCCTTCTTTTGTGGTACTGAGGATTCTACCCAAGGGCATTCTACCTTTGAGTTATACCCCTAGCCCTGTTTTTTTTTTATTATTCTTTATTTTGAAACGGGGTCTCACTGAGTTGCAGAGAGCCTCACTAAGGATCTGAGGCTGGCCGCAAACCTGAGACCCTCCTGTCGCATGCAACCATACCAGGCTTTACTTTCCCATTTTTATTGGGGTATTTGTTATCTTAGTGGTGAATTTCTTGAGTTCCCTGTATATTCTAGATATTAGTCCTCTGTCAGAGGAGTAGTTGACAACAATTCTCTCATTTTGTAGCCTCTCTGTTGAGGTTCTTTATAATTTCATTTGCTGTGTTGAAGCTCTTCAGTTAAATACAACCCCTTGTATTGATCCAACTTTTAATTTCTTGTGACTTTGAGGTATTGCTGAGGAAGTCTTTACCTGTGCCTATGTGTTGGACCTATACCCTCTTCAAGGAGCCTCAACGTCTCTGGTATAATTTCCAAGACTTTGATCCATCTTGAATTGACTCTTGTGCATGCTGAGAAAGTGGGGTTTATTTCCATTTTTCTGCATATGGTTAACCAGTTTTTCCAACACCATTTGTTGAAGAGGTTATCTTTTTTCTAGTGTATGTTTTTGGCTACTTTGTCAAAAATCAGTTGGTTGTAAGTTTTCAGATTTGTTTCTGAATCTTCTATTCTGCTCCATTGGTTTATGTGTCTGTTTTTGTGCTGATACCATACTGTTTTTTATGGCTTTGTAGTATAGTTTGAAGTCAGGTATTATTATGTCTCCTGCATGGTTCTTGTTGTTGAAAAATACATTGTTATTCTGTTTTTTGTTTTTTTTCTTGTCCCAAATGAATTTAAGGACTGATTTTTCTGTCTATGATAAATGACCTTGGTAATTTAATGGGTAGTGCATTGGATTTGTAGATTACTTTTGGAAGAATGTTCATTTTAATGATAGTCATACTGTCTGTCCAAGAGTATGAAAGATCTTTCCATCTTCTAAGGTCTTCTTCAATTTCTTTTTTCAATGTTTTATAATTTTTCTTGTAGAAGTCGTTTATCTCCTTGGTTATATTTATTCCTAAGTATTTTATTTTGGGGGGTATTGTGAGTGGAAGTGTTTTCTGGATTTCTTTTTCAGTAGAGTTATGGTTAGCATACAGGAAAGCTTCTGATTTTTTATGATTGATTTTGTATCCAGACAATGCTGAATTTGTTAATCAGTTCTATATGCCCTTTGGTTGAGTTTGTTGGTTTTTCTAAATATACTATCGTCTCATCTGAAAATAGGGATAATATTAGTTCTTTTCTTATTTATACTTCTTTGATTTTATTCTTTTTCCTATTGCTCTGGCTAGAGTCTCAAGAACTATATTGAAAAGAAGTGGTAATAATGGACATCCTTGTCTTGTATCATTGGTGAACTTAGATGCAAAACTGCTAAACAAAATACTAGCAACACACATTCAAAACCACATCAAGAAAATTATACAACATGACCAAGTACAGTTCATCCCAGGGATGCAAGTCTGTCTCAACTTACAAAAAACAATCCATGTAATTCATCACATAAACAGAACCAAAGATAAAAATCACATGATCAGTTCAATAAATGCTGAAAAGTATTTGGTAAAATCCAACACCCATTCATGCTAAAAAGCACTGCAAAGAATTGGCATAGAAGGAACATGCTTTAACTCATAAAGGCAATATATAATAGGCCTATAGCAAACATCATATTAAATGGGGGGAAACTGCAAGAGTTTCACCTAAAAACAGGAAAAAAACAAAAATCTCCACCATTTTTTTGTTCTCAGCAACTATTCTGATGAATGTTATTCAGGCCTGCTGCTAGAGCTGTATTTCTACCAACCCTGCCAATATGCTTGGATTTCCCTCCATTCCTGTCCTTATAGGTTCCCTGTCTTTGGATTCCTTGTTTCTCTGCTTCTTTACTCTCTCATTTGGGTGCACTTTGTCTATCAGTAGCCTCGTCAGTGAAGGCGTATGACAAGAAACATGTTAGAACTTGTAAGGACTGAGTGGTACAGCACTTGCCTGGCTTGCCCGAGGCCATGGGTTCCCTCCTCATTCAGCACAACAAAAACTTTAGAGAAACCATAATCCATGTGAAGTGAGAAGAAAAAAGAAACATTCAGAGCATCAAAAAAGACAGTTGTTTATTGAGCATAGATAATGGGCTAGTAGTATATTTGTATATTTGATGCTACAGGATATGCAAAGGAGAGATGAGGAAGGGACCCTCATTCACTGAGCACTAAGTGCTTTCTTCATCACATTTCTAAGAAACAGGAATAACTGTCTCCTCTTTGCAAATGAACTTGAGAATAATGTGGCTTGATCACTTGATAAGTAATACAACCAGCCAGTGGCAGGACTGGAATTCAATCCATGTTCCTCTAAACATGCTCTATACACTATATTTCAGTCCAAACACACACATGTATAATTCTTGGGCTCAAGGAGTTTGTTCCATCTTATCCTTAATCCAGTGTCAAATAAGTGCCTTTTCTGACTCAGTTCACTCCTTTTTTATGTGTAAGTGTGTATGGGTGTGTATTGAAATGGTTGTTAGTGTAACGTCTGTTTTGTAGTCCCACATATATCAAGTTTTGTTGTTGCAGTGGTGGTTGTTGCTGTTTTGTTATTTTTTGTGTGTATGTTTGTGTTACAGGGAGTTGAAGCCAGGGGCATTCTACTTCCAAACTACATTCTAACCCCTTTTTTATTTTTTTGTTTTGAAACAAGACCTCACTAGGTTACTGAGAGTCTCATTAATTAAGTTGCTGAGGCTGATCTCAAACCTGCAATCCTCCTGTCTCGGCTTCCCAAGTACTAGAATTACAAGTGCCACCATACCCAGCTTATTTTACTTTTCCATGAAATTCTGAAACAGTTATTTTTAAAGTTTTCAGTACTTTATCTCTCCCCTCCCCACAATTTCTTAGCATTAAAGAGTTACAATCTGACCTGGTCATAACTAAAAATATGTTAGTGGTTTGCCCTTTTCCCTGGTGGATTTTGGTTTCTGTGCTAGACAGTTCATTTGCTGACATTTATCATGTTTAGCTGCTGCCTGAGGGACACCAGAGCTATCAATGGGGAATTTACTGGGTAGAAGGAATGATACATCCTTCTGGCTGTGTTTTAAAAGAGAGGGTCACTCTCAGCTCCCACTCCTTAAAAAGTGAATTGATATGCTTCTTAGAAATTAAAGCAGAATAGTAAATACAAGGGGAAGAAACATAGGAAAGGATTTTAAAATAAATGAAAGAATACGGAATGCCTGTTTGCTGTTATCACTACTGTTGCTATTGTATTTAATGGACAAGTTAGTGGTAGGTCTAAAGTATAAGCAAATGAGTGTCATGGATTAGGTCCATGCATATTGCACTGTTGAAACCCTCAGTCTGCTCTTCTACTTACCGGTCATAACACCTCAATCATTCTCTCATTAACTATGAGAAGTTGCTTGGAATAGAACGAGGGGGCAGTTCTGTCTGTACACTCATTGATCTATCCTCTGGTAGCATCCTGGTTGTTGTTCCAGTTTCACTGCTCTTAGAGGCAGAAACTTTTCATATAGGGAGAAATTAGGCCCTGCATGGTGGCGCAGATTTGTAATCTAAGTACTTGGGAGACTGAAACAGGAAGATCACAGGTTCATAGCCAGCCTCAGCAACTTAGTGTGGCCCTCCATGACTTAGTGAGACCCTGCTTCAACATAAAAAATAAAATAGGGCTCAGAGGTAGAACATTCCTGGGTTCAATCCCTAGCAGAAAGAAAGAGAGAGAAAGGAAGGAAGGAAGGAAGGAAGGAAGGAAGGAAGGAAGGAAGGAAGGAAGGAAATAAAACAGATATTTGTTCTTCATCTAGTCTCCACTTTGTGTGTGTGTGTGTGTGTGTGTGTGTGTGTGTGTGTGTGTGTTACTAGGGGTGGAACCCAGGAACTTATCTACCTCCGGGCTATACTCCCAGACCTATTTTATACTTTATTTGGAAACAGGGTCTCTCACTAAGTTGCTGAGAGCCTCACCAAGTAGCTGAGGCTGGCTTCGAACCTGTGCAATCTCCTGCCTCAGCCTCCCAAGCACTGGGGTTACAAGAATGCACCACCATGCCCAGTTAGTCTCCACTTTTGAAAGTGCTTTTATTTCATTTCTAGAAGTTTATGTATAATTTGGTTGTTTGACATGCCTGGTTTGTTCTTTTTCCATAAGAAAAAGTTAAGAAAAGTTCATTAAGTCCTTAGATGTTTTAGTCAGCTTTTTTGCTACTCTGACCAAAATATCTGACAGGCATAACTAAGGGGAAGACAAGTTCACTGGGGCTCATGACATCACAAGTTCAGAGGTTTTGGTTGATGTTTGCCTGGCACCATAGTGGCAGGGTGTGTGGTGGAGTGACGCCACTCATATGGCCAGAAGCAGGGGTGGGGGCATTACCTGAATGCTGGTCACTGCCTGGCTACCCCAGTGTTGGGGACTGAATATTATTATTTCATTTATCAAAGCAAGTAAATTTTAGCCAGGCACAGTGGTACATGGCTATAATCCCAGTACTTGGGAGGCTGATACAGCAGGATCCGGGTTGAAGACCAGCCTCAACAACATAGCAAGACTTTCAGCAGCCTAGTGAGACCCTGTTTCAAAACAAAAAATAAAAAGGGCTAGAGCTCAAAGCTGGACTCAATTCTCAGTACTCCCCCCAAAAGAATTTGAGCCATCAGTTGGTTCTATTTTGATAGACTCTAAAGAGAGCACTAATCAGTGAAGGACATACTCCCAAGGCACTGGGGCACAGTGGCCTCGCCAGCACTGGGAGGCAGAACTCAGTGGCGGAGGGAGGCTGTTTTGCAAAGGTGAATACAGCCCATCAAACACTCTGTTTCTGCAATAGCAGCAGTAGCCTCACAGCCGTGATAATTTCTAAAATAATGTTTTGCCTCACATGTATGATGAAATTAAAATTGCCTACATGCCTAAAGCCAGAAGAAAAGATGGAGGGTCAGCAAAGGAATAAAAAGTAGGAAAGAAGAATCTCAAGGGAGAAATGAAAGGAAATTAGGGCCAAAATATGCATTTCTGGTCAACTGTTCTGCTGTGTAAAGATACTTTATAAGGCAATTTTAGCTCTTACAACTTGCCTGTTTCTGTTTGCAAATGTGGATTAGGTCAGCCATTCCCACAAATGTCTCCATTTATTTTTTTTTTCTTTTGAATGTTTCATTCAATTGGGGGGGGGGATGAGAGGGTCCAACTTTGCTGTTGTAAAATTCTTCTACTTTTTTTCTGAATGCTTAAAAGGGGGTCAAATCTACACGGATATGAATTCAGCCTGGATTCCAAGGCCCAGAGGTCAAGCCCCACTTGGACAGTTTTGATATGCAAAGTGCTGCCAACAGTCATTTCTGCAGAGCTTCAGGCAGGGTGAGGCATAGATGGTGGACATGCACAGAGATCTCTTTGCTCATACTCAGAGGGAAGAGGTTTCTAGCTGCTAAGAATCATACCCACACTCAGAGGGTCTGCATGTCCTGGGGAATGCCAGAGATCCCTCTCTTTGGTCCACCTTGAGTGCAGACTCTCCAGGGAAAGCTAAGGCAGATGTGTGAGAACCTCACCAGGCTGTTCCTCAGGGTGCAAGGGCAGTCCTGACTTCCATGGGAATGAGATTCCTTGCCAAATCCAGATGCCGAGGTTTCCCTGAGGGACCAAAGCCCATCTCAAGTAGAGGAAGTCTCAATGAGAAGTTAAGCAGGCAGCTCCAGTGGCGTGTGTGTGTGTGTGTGTGTGTGTGTGTGTGTGTGTGTGCCTGTGAGTACCATAAAAAGGAGGTGGCCCTTTTCCATTGCTTGTGTTATGATACACATGGAATCAATGGAACATTTTACAGCGGGAAAATAGTGAACAGAGTGAGGGAAACTGGTTTCTCCCTTCACAACTGGTGTTTGCCTGTAATCATGATGGCACATGCCTGTAATCCTAGTACTTGGAAGGCTAAGACAGGAGGACCACAGGTTTGAGGACAGCCTCAGAACTTAATAAAACCCTTGGCAAATTCACAAGACACTGTTTCAAAAGAAAATTATGAAATCGGGCTGGAGGTGTGGCTTGGAGGTAGAATGTCCCTGGGCTTAATCCCCAGTACCACACACACACACAAAGAAAAATTAAGAGTTTCTTCCACTAGGCATTGCATTGAGGTAGGAAGGAGGAGAATATATAATCAAATTGATTCTAAATATAGACATGACACCCACAAAGTACAGCCATGCAAGGTCTACTTCAATATTCAAGTTTAGGGAAGTGTGAGAATGCTGCTCAGCACAGCCGGCGAGCTCAGGCAGATTAGTGTAGGACCACCAGGAAAAGGCACTGTCTGAACATCATGTAGTAAGAATAGACACACACACACACACACACACACACACACACACACACAGATGATGACACATTAAATAGTATGTCTCCAGCCACAAACCCCACTAGCTTTTCCATTAACCCAAAAAGACAAAGAAAAAGAGAACTTGGGGAAACTCCTGTTCATCAGTCAGGTTTCCCCTCAGACATCACTTCCTTCAGGAAGCCGGTCAGACAGATCCACCCCCACTCAACTTCCGCTGGCTCAACGATAATGCCATGCAGGACATTATAGCTTCCAGAACGATCTGTCTTCCTCACCAGACAGGCTTTACCCTGCAGTCCCCAACACCCGGCACACTCACTAGCACTTTGTAGGCACTTAAATGTATGATCCATAATTAATGAAGTATTGAGGGCTTGTATTAGTTCCTGGAGGATTAAAAAACGAAGAAGATAGAATCCCTACCCTGTCAGAGAGGGAGACCGATAATAATAAGTCATAATAGGATTTCCCAAGCTTCATAATGTTGGCAAGTACAACTTCTTTAAATAAGAGCAAAGGAAAGGTTAACTCTTGAGCACCTTCATGATAAAACAGAACACTGCATTAGCTACTTCTCTGATTCATTAGTTTTCCTAGTAAGAAATAGTCAATAGAATCCTGTTCCCTTACATTTCAAGTTTGCAACCTGGGTAGCACATGATCAATACTAATAGGCAATGCTTTTACCCAGGAGAATATTTTATCAGGAAGAAAACAGAAGATATTATCAATGTATTTTCTGGGAAATCTTTTAGCCATGTGGTAACAAATATCAAATCTCTAAACTTAAGAATTGAAAGCTAATACATAATTAGCTTTGTAATAAAGAATGAAACTTGTAGTCATGCTCAAGTTCCCAGTTATATTTTTGTTGTTGTCGCCTACTCTTTTTGCCACGCTGCCATTTAATTCATTTCCCCCCCGAAGGAACAACTAAGAGCACAATATGCTATACCTACTCCTTGGCCACCTGTCCTCCTTATAGTATTATTTATCGAGGACTCTTGGTATGCTTGGGATAATAGGCAGCAGACAGGAAGTGAAAGCTCTTCCCTGAGGGTTTGCTGACTCAGAGCCATTTAGAAAGATAGCTAGCTTGACATATCAGACACAAGAATCTAAATTTTTTTTTTATTATTATTTTTTTTGTGTGTGTGGCACTGGGGATGGAACCCAGGGGCATTCTACCTTCGAGCTACAGAGTAGCTCACTGAGTTGCAAAGGGCCTCACTAAGTAGCTGAGGCTGGCTGCAAATCCGGATCCTTCTGTCTCAGCCTCCCAAATGCTGAGATTACAAGCATGCACCACCATGCCCAGCTCTTAGGAATCTAACTTTTATTCCAGTGTTGACTAAAGTTTGAAATCTTTCTGCTATCAGAGCATTTGTCCATAATCCTGACATTTGTCTCCCAATATGCAATGGGCCCCTCTGTGCTTGATGTAGACATAGAACTGAGTCTGGCCTTGAATTTTCAATCTTCCTGCTTCAGCCTCCTGAGTCTCTGGAATTACATGCTTGCTCCACTGCATCTGGCTCGAACAAAAATTTTATTAAGAGAGAGCAGTATACAATACTTTCTGGGTAACTCTTTTAATTTGATTATGCAGCATGTACAGACATTACTATGTCTGAGAATCTGAGCGTATCTCAGGCCCTATGGCTTTAGTGCCATTGACAAGATGGGTGACCTCATAGAAGCATTTTACCACCCTGCTTCAGTTTCCCTAAACATGCAGTGTGGCAGATAATTAGATCTGGTGAGTGTTTCCTATGCTTTTTAATTAATATTTTATAATAGGAGAGCTGACACAGATTTGCTATATCTCAGTTTTCTCTGTGAATGCATTTAAAATCAAAACAACTACTGCCTACTCATTTTCATCATTTCATAAGAGAAAACACATTTTAGCCTTAAAGATTGAGAACATAACCACAGAGTTAAGCAATGGTCCTTGAAAGTGAATAAATTTAACTGTTTGGTAAACTGACAACATGAACCTTGTTTTTCAGTCCCAAAGGCAAATTAAAACATCCTCAGAGATGGAAACATGCCCAAGAAAACCATTAGACTGGATCCACGGGGCTCCTCCTACCTGTACTGTTCTAAGCTTAATCGTGGAACTTACCAGATAAGCAAGGAGATAAATGAACAGACAGCCAGAGTTAAGTCACTTTCTGCTTTGTTATAGTGGAGGTGTTCGTGTTTTACAACATCCAGCTAAGGAGTACAGAAGGCAGTGTCAACCACATCACGATACTTCTGCCTGAGAAATCCTATCTGCTTCATACTATTAAAATTGCCATTGTTTTCAACTGGGGCGACTCCTTTAATTACACGTGACTCTAGCAACCAGAAAATCAAATAAAAAGAAATGGAGGAGATGTCAGAAGGTCAAGAGAATATAAAAGCAAAAACAAAAGCGTTTTTGCAAGGCTATATTGATTATTTTGCCTCAAACACCAAAGTAAAAGAAAAGATTTCCAGCACCCAGAATGTAGTACAAGTCAGTTAAATTAGCCAGTATTGTTAGAGTATTGATGCTGCAGGCCAAGGTTCATTGTGTAAATCAAACACAGTCGACTCCCTAAGACTGTACTTGGTTTTCATAATAGTTTTTTAAGTCCTCACAGATTGGAAATATAAATATGGAAATTTATGGTTATCAATATTTTGAGCCAAATTCTAAAAGAAGGGGTTTGGACTGAGGTGTAAAAGTACTTAGCTGACATGGAGCCACCAAGAGACAAGTTTAGTCTTGGAGACACACGTGATAGGGTGACAAATGGAGTTTATCATGTTGGGAGACTTGTGGATTTGCCTTATTGTTTCCTTTGGTAGTGCGGGGTAAAAGGCTGGCGTTGGCACCACTGCTTTAAACACACAGTCACTTTGGCAGAGATCTGATCTCTGGTCCTGTCCAGGCCTCATTTTGTAGTAAGTCTGTTTTTACAATGAGGCAGGTCCTTTTGAAAATGTTCCTCTCCTTGGAAGCTACCTTTTACGAGTTGAGGAGATTTGGTCTCCTCTATCTTCCTTGCTACACCCAACTCTGACCTAGAGGTGAAACAAGCTTAACTTATCGAAACAATGAAAATGCTTCAGGTTAGGTTCAGGATTGCAGAGATGGTATGAGATGTTTCTAGTAAAAGCATTACTCCCTTTTACATATGTAAGGGAAACCCAGTGCCTTTATTAAGTTTATTCATTTTTAACTTCTCTTGTTTGAACCGATCTCCTGGTTCTAGATTAATGCTGGACCTACTTGCATTCACAGTGGATCTGAAGAATCTGAGTATCAGCAACTTTACAGATAAGACTTGTAAGAAGCATGCAGTGCTCTATTGTTCTATATGCAGTTAAGTTTAATTTGTGTTTTTTTTTTCAGTATGGGGTTCAAACCCAGGGTCTCGTGCATGCATGCTTAAACAAGCACTCTACCATTGAGCTTACATATTGAGTCCTTGTTATTTTTTTCTTTTTTAATTTGGATACAGAGGCTAGCTAAGTTGCCCAGGCTGGTCTTAAACTTGTGACTTTCCTGCCTCAGCCTACCGAGTAGCTGGGATAACAGGGGTTAACTCCCACACTTGACCTGGAAAACTTTTAACTTCACGGAAATGTGACCCTAATCCAGCACAATCTTTCCTCAGAGAGTAGGCTAGACAAGAACACTAAAAAAAAAAGTGGAAATGGTGAAGAACAGTGACAAGTCAGAGAAATTCTACAGCTAATTAAAATTTTCCAGTATTTTAAAAACTAACTCAAGGCTAAACAAAATCTACATCTCTGCTCCACAAAATCTCATACTACCCCTAACTTGATTTTCTTAATTTTTAATGCAATATCCATGTGGAGGATTTACAGTATATTTGGCCCAACAGACAAGATAAATGAAGGGAGGCCTTTGCCCTAGAGGTCTGCTCCTGCATTTGGAAAGAGCTGCCTTGAGGAGTGATTTTTCTATGGCCGTGTCTAGGAAGATGGACTGTCCATGAGGACAGCCAATCTTCAAAATGGCCAGTGGCAATATGTCATGTTGGCTTCTTTTAATATATCTCTCTATATTAGGCATATGTAGGAGAGACTAAGAAAACAGAGCCTTTGAAGGAATACTGATGGAGGAGATGAGATTTGGTGACTGGGGAATTAAAAGGGTGGCATAAAATAATCAACATCTGTATCCTTTCAGTCCATCAGTACAAATGAGGTCGCCTAATAGCACCTCACCTTCTCCCTCAGGAATTCCAATCCTGTGCAGTTACTCCCTGCCCTCATCTACATCCTATATGTTTGGGAAACCAAAATAAGAGTTTGAAATGCTCTTCTGGAAAAGCAAGAGCAACTTCTTCACACGCTGCCACTCCAGGCCACGCTGAGGACCCCACTGGCCAGTAGCGCCCGGAGCTACCCATCTCTGCAGGCTATGGATTCCAAAGCAATTTCAACTTAAGTGTTCTATCTTTCCCCCCACTCAGTTCTTTTCTTGTCTGGATCATACATAGAACCAGAGTAGCTAGTTCAGGACACAGCCAGATACCAGTTGCCACACAGCCAAAACCACTGCCCTCTGACCTACTGATCTATTGCTGAATCACCCTCTTTACACCAAACCCTAAAATTCTTTCATGAAGAATTTTTTTCCCCCTGTGCTGGGAATCAAACCCATAGCCTTGGGCATGCCAGGTAAGTGCTCTACCACTGAGCTATACCCCGAGCCCCAGGAAAGAATGTTTTTCCCTTAGGAAGGTCCAGTCTCTCCTGACAACTTGCCTTCTACCTGACTCCTATTCTACGTATATGTCTGAATATCTGAACATTCCTTAGGGATACAGTCCAAAGTTCTACCCACCATCTCCAGCCAGGAGGTCTCTTGGTCTTCTTATAAATGCCTAGGGAGACAGCTTACCTGTTTCCACCTGGCATGTGTACTTGATTGTCAGCTATAAACAAGATGCTGGATACAGAGATAAACAATAGAGAAAAGTCAAAGACCATCGTAGTCAGTACCCTTGAGGATAAAATGAAATGTATACAGCTTTGTATATCCTGCTATTGCAAAATGAATTCATACCACTCATCTAAGCAATATGATTTTTCCTAATTTATAGTGTGTTTGTATTCCCTAAAGTTAGAGTGTTATTTATCTGGAATTTTTCCTCACTCATTTTAATTAAAAAATTTGAAATATTTCAAGTAGATTGACACTTTAAGAAAGAAAGAGTAGAAAAAAAGGAAAGGAAGGAAGGAAGGAAGGAAGGAAGGAAAGAGAATTGTTTCTCTTTTTTGATTTATAGCTCTCAAACTAAGATGCATAATTTTTAAAATGCCCAGACCCACACAGAGCCAGCTAAGTTAGCATCTCTTCTGACTTGGACCTGAGCATCTTACCTTTTCTCTATTTTTCTAAAGCTTCCCCAGGAAATTCTACAGTGTATGAGAGTTGAGAACTGCTGTTCTAAGGAAACTACCAGAGAAGGGGAAGTTTACAGACTTGGTTTGCTTCCATCTTTGAAAATTGAGATTTATATAATATCAAAGAAAATCACTCACATCAGTTATTGTAGTAGAGATAACCATCGGGGAAAATTATCTTCTTTCCTATGGCTGAGGAGGGATTCTGGTAAAAAGAGCCAATGTAACTGAGAACAAAACATTTCTTAAGTGAAATGATATATGCATTGTTTTTCATTATTATTATTATGACTCAGAATACTCAGATAATTAAGTAGTAACACTTTTGTTGACATTTAACTATATTAAGAAGAAAACTTGTCGAACCAGAAATGTCAGTGGGTGAGAGGTGTTTTGTTTTTAACTAATTTTGGCAGGTATTTTTTTTAAAAATAAAACTGCCTCTTCCTTAGGAGAGAATTTTCCATTTATTTGGCCCTATTTATAAGCATGTTTGATTCCGTCATCACCCTCAGGCCAACAAAGCAGGAAAAAATGTTAAAATTCTGTACAGAGGTCAAGAAGACCTTTAAATCGGCAACTTGAAACCACAAGCTTGCAAAACATGGTATTTGAAGTTGTTCTTTGGGAATGTATAAGTAATATGAATTTGAAATGAAAACTGAAATAAGAAAGAAGTGAGTTTGCATTCTCAATCCAGCATCTGTATTTACACAAAATATATTCAAAGGACTCTGCAGACCCCCCATAAATAATAATTTTCTGGTTTTCCTTGTATTCTCATCATGAATATTTGAAGTCATTTTGATATTCTAGATCTTATTTACCAATAAAATATTTTAAGTGATTTTTTTAAAAACCCAAATGGGATATAATTTCCAGAAGTGTTCCCTTTATTGAAGCCTTACTTATCCTGCATAGAGCAAAAAAAGGTCATGTGATAACTTTGTATTTTAAAGAGGTTTTTGTGACATAATTGACTTACTTTCTGAAATAGAAACATTACTGTTATAGGGCTGTGATGTTGGCTGCAAGAAACACATTTGCTTCAATAAAAATGGCCCCTTGTTACTTCTCTAAATGCATGCTCTGTTGTGTGGAAGAAGGCATTTTTGAAAGGCAGTCCGTGTCTTGAAGAGTTGTTTTTAAATAGTGACAGGCTATCCTGGACAGACGAGCATTGATTCTGGAGATGCTATGGCTTGAGAAAAATGTATGCAAATGGAAGCTGACTAGCAGAAGAAAGAGTTCAGAAAGGAAAGGCTGGTGTGCCTTTGAGAAGACAAATTAGAGGTTTGGGGGTGCCTCAAGGAACTGTGGGAAGAAGTGGCCATGTGTCGTGTCCTATCTCTGCATTTTTCCGAATCCTTTACCAGGTATACCCCAAAATTATCACACGGCCTGTTTTAGTCAGCATTGTTGCTGCTGTGACTGCAACATCTGACACATAAAACTTAGAGGAAAAAGTAAGTTTATTTTCTAACAACTCTGGAGAGTGCAGTCCATATGAGACCACTTCCCGGCAGGAGCCCAGGCTTCAGATCCTCAAGGCATGATAGCGGGAAGCAAAAGAGGAAGGGTGAGTGAGCGCGTCAGCTCACAGACGTAGGAGAGACAGAAGCCAGAAGGTACAGCAGCCACTGCCCCAGGGACCCTTCCCCAGCAACCAAGTCCCACATCTGAATAAGCCTGCCTTAAAAGAGACATTTTAAATCCAAACCATAACAAGGCCCTATGAGATCTGCCCACAAGATAACACATAAGCATGTGTGTCCATATATACTAATTACCCATCTTGACACAGCTTCTATAAGCTCCGTTTTTCCCTCCTCCAGCCTTACTTGGCCAGAATTCATCAAGTACATGCCCATCTCAGAGCCTTTACAATTCCATTTCCCTTTGTCTCTCTTTATCTCCTGTTTCTGGTTTACTTTTTTCTCCAAAGCTCTTTCTACCTGTGAACAAGCCATTCAGTTTTACTTGCATATTTGTTGATGTGTCTCTGTTCTTGCTAGAATCTAAGCACCATGAAACCAGGGGCCTTTTTAGTTTAATTCACTGCTGTATTCCCAGTACCTCAGATAGTGTTTGGCACGTAATAAGAGCTTACTCAATATTTATTGAACAAATAAAAGACCTTTCGTCCTACTCTTTATCCAATATAACCATGCCTGGAGGTCTGGCCCCAGTGATTCAGTGGAATCTAGTCTCACTTTAGGTCAACTCTTATCCAAGGAAACGTCATTAGATCCATCATCAATACAGACCATTTACTGTGTCTAAAGACAGGGTGCTCAATATTAAATAAGATGCATCTTTCTTATCTATAAATTTGTATTTTCCTCCTGTTTTCCTTGCCCCACATACCTTGAGCCACAATGTGGCTGAGGTTACTCGGTGACTTCAAGGTGTACACAGAAACTCTCTTAGGAAGAAGGTGGTGACCCTGTTCCCTCAGTGATATTCTAACAGGAAAGCCTAGGCAGTGTGAGGAAGAGCCAATCCTTGGCATAAGGAAAGGAAGATTTTCTCACTGTGGGTGAGGTTCTCGAGAACACTTGGTTTTGCTGTTTGTTGAATTTCAGCTCTCTGAGAAGGCTAATTTGGTGATTACTTTACTTTGAGTTTTCAGTCTTCCTTTAGAAGGAGTTGAGGTAGAAGTAACAGTCTGGGTGAGTCGGGGTCAACCTAAACAGTTTCTGGATTGTGCTTGTGCCAAACCCAACATCAGGTAGCTACCTCTGCCCTGAGCATCGCAGCACCAAGTGATGACCCACAACCTCAGCTTTGCAGTCAGAGAGACTATGGCTCAATCTTGGCTTTGTTAGTCCCTAGCTGTGTGACTGTCATCAAAGTAACCAAATTCCCCATATTTCATCATCTATAAAATTATAATACCTACCACATGTGGTTATTATAAGGATTAAGTGACATCTTTTATGTTAAGCACTTACCACAGCTCCTGGCACATAAAAAGTTCACAGTCAATGGCAACTCCCAAGAATCAGACCAGACCTGGATCACCCTTTATAGATGTTGGAGAGTTAAGGAATGAATCATAATTCTTCTCGCTAGTATCTATGTTGTCATCCAAAGAACGTTGGGAAGCACAGAGCTGAGCTAAAGTTCTTTACTCTTCTTTTCTACATGTGTGAATGCATGTGTGCCCATGTACACATATCTGTGCATGTGTGAGTGTGAGAGAGACAGAAAAACACAGAATATTGTATGTAAGGCCTGGTACTGAAAAGTACAAAAAAAATCCCACATGCTTTGCCTTTCTGCACCATGAGAACTATTATCATTTGCTATACTGGGTATATCATAAGAGCCTCTATCTATCTATCTATCTATCTATCTATCTATCTATCTATCTTGACTTTGGAATAAATATTTGATAAAAACCAGAGAAATTTTTGTAGAGCATTTTTTAAAATGTGATTGAGCATTCTTAAGTATGTCAGGCATGTATTTGGAACATTTTCCAACCATTAAAAAAATAAGATACTTTAAGTTGTAGAAATAATCTATTTCCTGTCCACTTTGACAACAAACATTCCTTCTAGTTGCTTAAGAATACAGTCCCTTGTTGAGATGTTGGCTTCTTGGTTAAAGGCATGAATTCTAAACATTTCTAACCTCTTGACTTTTATTCTACACCTAGAATTCAAGCAAAATGATACAGTGATCAATTCTATAACACATAAAACACCTGGATAAAAAGTGAAAAAAAAAATCAGTGTTGTTCTAAGATTATAATAACAATTAAAAAAATAAAAAATAAAAAATAAAATAATAACAATTAAAACCAAGTGGAGATTTATTCTGTGCTGGGCACATTTCCAAACACTTTACATTGTTAATTCATTTAATCCTCACAACAAGTTTTTGAGGAAGTTACTATTATCTTCTATATTTTATAGCACACTGAAGTACCTGAAGGTTAATTAAATTGCAAAAAATCATACAGCAAGTGCATTGCACAATCTGAATAGATTTCCACAAATATAGTGGTGGTTTTAAAAAATTAGATACAAAAAAGGAAACTGAACTTATTACATGGTACATGGCTGTCAGGGCAGTAAAAGGACTTCACTTAGACACATCTTGAATCCAAAGCTTGGGCTCTCTCTGTATATTATATGCAACTATTTTGCAACATTCAGACATGTCATCGGAATAATTTACATAAACATCTCACCAGATTTTTCCTCCCATGGAATCTGAATGCATGTTAGCAGTTCTCTTGTCTAACCAATACTTCTTAGAGTAGACTTGATCATTGTACAAATCATTTTCTAGAGTATATTTGACCAGTGGTTACTCAGTTTATGCTCCTATCCATCTGTCTTCCAACACAGATAATCTAACAAGAAACACGGTGGTCCATTTTTGAATCTCCTTCCTGGTTAAAGGTTTTTTGTTTTTTGTTTTTTTGTTTTTAATATTGAGCTGCTACATCGTGACCTAATTTTGTATTTTCTATAATGGAATAAATACTGCTATTCTTAGGAGTCTTAGTAGTAACCTAGTACTACACCAAATTCTGTATCTTTATAAAATAGAGTTAGAAGGTGCTGTACAACAACATTCCAAAACTAGACCGTCATGAGCCCTGGAATCTTTAGGAAAGATAGCCTGGCCACCTTTGGCTTCTCATACAGACATGAACTCATCTCTCTCCTAAGCACACAGGCAGCATCTGAGCAGAACCAAGGCCTTTGGTTGAACTCTGGTCCAACAGACATTGTATCAACAGGCAAAAGAAAAAAAAAGAGGAAAAATTGGGACTGGATTTGGGTGTAGGGTTTAGAAACATTTATTGGAATTAGGAATTACTAATCACATGAATTCAAAACAAATACAATTACAGAGAAATTGACAAACTGAGATATTTACAAGTTTTAACTTTTTGTTTCACTGAACTTTTCTTGAATAAGTATTTCAGAAACCATGTGGCTTCATAAAGTCATAGGCTTTGGAGTGAGTAGTGTTGAGCAGGAATTCCAGCACTTTGAGTAGGTAACCTGGGCAATTAACCTAGGAACTGGTTTTCTTATCTCTCTATATAAGAGTGACAATGCAGGTAACAATGGTAATAATCATCACTGGATGATTTAGTAGCATAATGTACATAAAGTATTTAGCGCACATTGGCACATAGTACCCAGCCCGTGGTGGTTATTATTATAGTAACTATTCATTCACTTTTTTGGGGGAAAGGGTACCAGGTGTTGAATCCAGGGGCATTGTACCTCCAAGCTACACCCTCAGCCCTTTTTCATTTTTTATTTTGAAACAGGGTTTCACTAAGTTGCTGAAGCCAGCCCTGAACCTGTGATCTTCCTGTCTCAGCCTCCCAAGTACTAAGATTACATGTATGCATGACCACACCCAGCGATTATTTATTCACCTACTCAAAAATAAAATTTATTGAGTTCTCTTTTAACGAGGCACTGTAAGTACAGTGATTAAAGAAAGAAGCAGAGATAGCCTCTGATTTCCCAGAACTTGCAATCTAGCTGAGAAAACAAACACTGAGCAAATAAAAATAAAGAATGAGTTACAAGATGGGAAGCATAAGACAGGATGGGGATGCATAACTTGATTCAGAGGTCAAGAGACGAAAGGACCCCAAGAGTATAAGCCCTGAGGAGAGAGCCAACAAAAGACGTATGGGGAATTAGAGATTGGAGACAGCAGGCCCCAGGCCAGGGCACAGCGCAGGAAAGGCCAAGAAGTGGGAAAGCAGCATGTGCCAGGAAAGGAAAGCAGGGACCAGGGATGTGCCAGAGAGATGGACAGAGGGTGGGCTCAGAGTGGGACCCAGCTGTAGAGGACTTTGTGTCTCAGAAGCAGTGCTGAAGGGGATGTTTGGGTATAACTAAAGTCAATGGGAAACCACTGGGAGGCTTTTGTGGTGGGGTATTGGGGTAAGGGTGATGATATCATCATATTTGGCTTCAATGCAGTAGAGCTGAGTAAAATGTCCTTGACATCAGACAGTTATAATCTCATGGTAGGGGGAAATGAAAACCAGGAAAAGGGTCACCAAGTATAGATAAGTACACAATTAAAGAAGGCCCAGGAAGAAAAATGCTCTTACGTACAAAGTTTCAAGAGAGCTTTATTAAAAAGGCAACAAACTTATCTAGGTAGTGTGGCATTCAAGACAGATCTTTAAAATGGATGCTATTTAGATAAAGAGAATTGGCTCTAGGGAAGGGCACTGGCCCTCCTGGACGCTCTTAAGCAGTAAAATTAGGCAGCCTACTCTTAAAGTACTCCAAATTTATGTTAACTGGATTCTACATTTCCCTTCCTTCCATCACTTCATATGTCAGAATCCTCCTGAGACAAAGCTCTGCCACCCTATTGTAGCCCTAAATTCCATGTTCTGTAAGTTTCAAATCATTACCATGTGTTACGCCCTCCTGCACCCTCCCCAGGTTATTTCCAGCTGGAGGCCTGTGTAAGCCTATAGCTTTGCAAGGCACTTCCGGTCACCCCTCCAGCTGTGAACTTTTTACCTGAGCTTCACTGCAATGTCTCCATGCTTACTGAACAGTTAAGCCAGTACAGGAAATACTACATCATCCCACTGGCAGTACCAGTTAAATCGCCTGGTGTCTGGGCAACATGAGGTTGAGCCATTTATTATAAATGCCACGTCACAGCTGTAGCAATTTTCTGTTTCCTTTGTCACTCTAGAGAATGCAAGCCAAGGCAAAAAATGAAAGTGTCCTACTCCAATCTCTAACTTTTTAATTATTTTATCTTAATTTATTAAATGAGAAGAATATCAAAGCGAGACGATCTTTTCAAAAAATACAATTTTTCAAATAGTTTTTCTTCCAATTAAAAAAAAAAAAATGTTCCTCTCAATGCCCAAAGCGGAACCTTTCTCTCACAGCATGCCGGTTTCATGTTTTGCTCTGAGGCTGGTATTCAGTGGAGTGCCCATGTTGACTAGAGCATTCACATTAAACATCTGATTCACCTTACTTGGAACATTGCGGGTTTTTGGTAAGCGAGTCCCACGTTGCTTTGAAGAGTCCTCTGTTCCCCAAGGTTACTAACCTGTCGGGTCACACTTTGAATTTGTTGCTTTCAGTTCAAATTGTCTGTTATTGTTACTACAGACAATCAGTTAGTCAATCAGAAAGTGTCTCCGTATGCAGTGATGAGGCTCAGACTGCTCTAAGCAGCAAGAACACCCAACAAGGTGAGGAGCAAAGGCCCTTGCTCACTGAGAATGACTAGAACTATGACAGCAAAATGGCTTCTTCCTTTTACGACATTTCTATCTATGGGGCATGTTTTTATTAAATAGGATTAATTTGAGATATTTTGTTTCAGCACATAGAAAAAATAAGAATGGGAAAGGAAGAGAAGGTGGAAAGAAGAAAAATACAGGAAAAGGAAGGAAAGAGGGAAATTTTATCTGAAAAGGAAACTCCTTATCTGAAACAGCTTTCTTTTTGAAATTCTGAATTGCAGGTTTTCATACCTTTCATCTGGAAAGAAAGCGGTGTGTCTTGTAGAACTTGTAGATCCTCCAGTCTTCCTCAGAATAGGCTAGCAGGAGACACCTATTTTCCAAGGAAACAAATCTGGTTTCAGGTCTTTCTCTCTATTTGAGCAACAGATGTCCTTAGCAAGGGATTGTATTTATCTCCTCTAACTTGTTTTTCATATAAAAAGTAAGCTGTGTTGCATGACTCACTTAAAAACAACATTCTGGTCCTTTTAGATGCTTTCTCTGTCGTGTGAACATCTGTCCTTCATCCATCTGTTGAAATTGTACCATCTCTTCATCCAGGAAAACCAGAGAGGAGGAGCACTCTAAGCAGACAGCTTCTTATAATGGAAAGATAGCTGTCACTATGCTTAAAACGAATCCCAAGGATTTCTAAATGAATCCCTATTGTCATCATTTTCTTGGGAATTTGACAAACTGTAGATAAGTTACTTGAGAAATGATAGATCAAATATTTGTTGTTCTAATATCGCCAGATAGACAGAGCACAGGTGCCTCTTCATTTTGGTTTTTTTCATCCATGTACCTGTAATATATCTCAGAGCAGGAATAATTTGAGAACCAAGAGGCCTGATTTAAGGTCCAGCTTTTCTCTGAACTCAAAAGTCACTGATGTTATGGGATCTCATTTTCTCTCTTGATGACTCTGAGGAGTGCTACATTTTTTTTTCATGCAAAATAAGTGGTTTTTTTTTTCAGTAAACATAATTAATTATCCATCAAGCTACTATTTGTCACTGTTTTGAAAAGAATAATTCTTTTAGATCTCAACCACAGGACTACCACCCAATAAAGTAAAACTTATCAGTGATTTTAAGGAAGTTATTTTATTACCAAAAGAACTCTAATTTTCTCCTAGGGAGTAGTAACATTGCAAATGGCACTTTGGTCTTCAGAAAGAGGGCCTCAGTTTTAATGAATTATAGCACATTTATGCTTAGAGAAGTAGTTCAATATCATGTAATTTTCACTTAAATTCCCATTTTCTTTTCATTAGGTGTTCCCTTTAGCTCAGAGGCCTTTGCTCGGCTATTGTTTCTAGTTAAAATGTCATAAAATGGTCATGTGGGTGACTGTTTGCTAGGCAATATTTTTTTTCTTTAAAAAAGAAATGTAATATTTTCTTTAAAAAAATTGGAACATTCTGAAAAGTCCTGATCTGCTTCAAAGACACAGGGACAAAAATTTGTAAATCAAGTAAGTCATGTTACATAATATAAGAATAGGTTCTAAATAATTTGACTTCTGTCTGATATATCAAAAGTATTACCAGTTCATTATAGTGTAAAATTTACTTTTACCGAAAATTTTTCATTGCATATTTTGTCAATAACTGTGGCAGGAAATTTTATCATACATTTATTTAATCATTGCACTTATTAAAATGGCCACTATTTTAAATTTCCACACATACAGTTCTTAACTCATTCTTCACATCAGCTTAAGCTTCACTGGGTGCAAACAACGTACAAGGCTCTTTCATTCCCCCATGTCTCTGTTTATCCGCTCTGCCCAAAGTACTCTCTCTTATTCTCCCTGGCTTTGCTTAACCCACTAGACCAAGTTCATTAATTGTCCTATCCTTCAGCAGTTAAATATTCAACTCTCCTTGTAACTATTAGTATATTTCTGTCTTCACTTTTAACATATTGATGTAGATGTTTGTTTCTTTTTTCTTTTTTGTGGTACTGGGGGTGGAACCCAATGGCTTTTCTACCTCCAGGCTATACTCCCAGACCTATTTTATATTTTATTTGGAAACAGGGTCTCACTAAGTTGCTGAGAGCCTCACTAAATAGCTGAGGCCGGCTTCCAACCTATGTTATCCTCCTGTTTCAGCCTCCCAAGCGTGGGGATTACAAGGGTGTGCCACCACAGGCTAGATGTTTGTTTCTAATATGGAATCTCCCTTGAGACTATCAGATGCTCCATGACAAAGACCACTTTCTATCTATATTTAAGACCTTGGTAACTAGGAGAATTTCTGTCCTTTGGCCATCTTCCAGGAAATGTTTTTAGAATACATGAAACAGGGTAGTCTTATCCTCTCTGTGTTTATTACATAGTATGAGATTCTTTTTGTTTTTCTTTATATTACAATTCATCATAAAGCATGCATAGGGAAGATGAAGGTAGGAGATTTTAAAAATTCTGAATCAAGATCTTCAAATGAGTAAGAAATGAGATAAAATATAGATCAATTTTTTTCACCTTACTTTTTTTATCCACTCATCTGTGATCATGCAGCTTTTATTGTATAACCTAGTACTATTATCAGGTAAAGTGATTGAGAAATATTGTTCTCTATTTAAGCCATAGTTTTGATGAGTTACCATAGTAGTCACATGAAGTCTATGACAAAGAATGAAAAGCAAGAGTCCCAGGTCCCTACTTAATGACTTACTCCAGGTCAATTATCAAACTCTTCATGCCTCCATTTCCCTTTTTAAAATAAGACTGCAGCATCCACTTCTCAGAGTCACAAGTAGGGAATACATGAAATTTTGTTATGGAAAGGGCAAGGCCGAGGATTTGACAGTGAATTGCAATGTAAGTGGAAGTTGGGGTTATTGGATATAATGCTATAGGACAGGAGATACATTCTAGAAGACAGGAATAGAGAGAACTGGGTTCCCTATAAACAAGATACCTCAGAGGCAGTCTAACTCATGTTAAAAATTTCTTGGACTTTGATGTTCCCATCATTGATTTCTGCTCTGGGGATAAGATGAAAGGCTCAAGACTGAGGCCAACTACAGCACCCACCAGCTGCCTAGAAGCATGGCATCCCAGCCGTATACAGTATCCTAAGTTTTACATAATCGGAAGGAAACAGTATATAATTTTGGTCCCCAAGTCCACCCATTTTAGCCATGAACACTGTACCTCAGAATCTTCCTGGAAGCCTGCTAATCCTGACACACAGATTAAAGACATAATTTTAATGAATTTTCTGATATGATTCCTGGCCCTGTAAATTAGAAGAGAAATTATGAAAGGACTGTTGAAAGTAAGCATTACCTGCAGTAAAAAAGAGAAAGAAAAGTTTTAACTGCCTGATATTAAAAGGAGACCTTGAAACTAGATATAGAGCTAAATAATGGTCCAACATGATAATGAAGATCACTCTTGCTCTTTTTTTAAAAGTAGTTTAATTATGTTCAGCAGCTTTTGTTTCCAAAGTCAGAGAAGTATGAAACATACTTTATGGAAGATTTCTGTTTAAAAGTTTTGGTTTCAGTGGTCTGCAGAGTTGACTTATATGGAACACCTCATTCTCTGCCAAAGCCAAATAAATGAAGTGTTGCCGTATTTAGAAAATAGAAAAGTGGAACATTTGTTGTAATAATGTGAATCTTTAAAAAAAAAATCTTGTTAAGAACAACTATAAATCTGGTGTACTTTTTGAAAAGAGTGTTCAGGAGCAAAACTCAACATTACTGTGAGCTTCTTGAGGAAGAGGGACATTTTATTTTATTTATTTATTTATTTTACCAGGTCTAGATAAGGATTTGGCACTCACTCAGAGGGTTTTTTTTTTTTTTTTTTGAGAGATGGAGAAATATTTGGATGGATGAATGAATGAGTCAGTGAATAAATGAATGGTTGAATAGACAGATATTGGATGGAAGAATGGATGAATAAATGAGGTTTTGGAGGGCTTGAGCTGCATGTGGGAGGAATTATAAGGACATATGCAAGAGATATTAATTTCAAGTCAAAAATGAAATAGCTCCTAAAGAGTTGGTTTCAAAGAGAAAGAATTTATTTAAGGGATAGACAAACAGGAAGTGTGCAAGGCAATAAGGAAACAATGAAAATCATTGCAACCGTGGACATAGAAATAATTCTAGAATGTAAGTTTCAAAAAAACAAGTTTTAGTTCTACTTCTGCTAATACTCATGTGGTGATATAGGCCAGACCCTACATTATCTCAGCTTCATTTCCCTTATATGTAATCTGAGGAAGTTGGACTAGATAATTCTATGAAGTCCTCCCAATTCTAACACTCTGTGGTTTGATAGGGGGAAAAAATCAGGGTCTTTTTATGTACCTGGCACATAATGAAAGTCTAAACTTAAGATGTAGATCAATACACTAAACAGCATATTTCATTTCAAGAACATTAGTATTCTTGGACTACAATTACCATCCTTTGGCTTTGTCTAGAGCATAAAGTATACAGTCAAAATGGCATGTCCACATTTTTTCTAATGAATGAAAAGATCTGTGCCTCCCACATGTAGGACTTAGCATATTGTGAATGGTAGCCTACACATACGCAAATGAGAATGGTGAAGATAATTAAATCTGAGGTGGAAATAGAGTAGACTCCTGAATGAACAAAGGAAGTATGTTTTTCTGGAAGCCAAGATGTCAAAGATACATTTTTAGGTACTGTACACTTTCAGCTTTCATGCAAATAGTATTCAGCTGCTTGAAATATTCAAATGGCATTTCTGAAGAATCCATTGTGTATATTAACTGTGACTCAGGCAGGAGATGTCAGGCATTTTAGAATTCCAAACTTAAAGAGATTCATGGTCATGGATGACGCCATGCGTAAAGGATAAAATGGTCCAAATGCACTTTGTTTTCAAGCTGAAAGTTAGAACAAAACAGATTCATCGCTAAGACTTTGGCTTCCATACCTGTTTGGGGTTTTTGCTTGTTTGTTTTCTCAGAAAATAGGCATAGAACTGAAAGAAGGAAGTGTGACTCAAAGCATTCAGCATTGCTTCTGTGCTGATACTTTCCCAGTGGCTCCATTATGGCCAACTAGAACCAGAGCCTGCCACTCTCCAGGCTCCCACTGTCTTTTCTATGACTCACACTCACATCTCTATGATTCAGCTTCTAACACACTTTAGTGTTAAGAGCTGCCCTGTGGCTTCTGGGATGCCCCTTCAGAACACATACATGTTGACAGTGAACCCAAAATTCATTTTGGTTCAATCTCCTTATATACCTAGACAGAAACCAGGTTCGGAGAAGTAGTGATTCACAAAAAGTAACACAGCAATTCACAAGAGTCTCTTGATTTCTAACTCATCTCTCTCCTTCAAGCCCCACTGATCTTTAATAAATATTATAAAACAAGGGGACCAGACCCTTATAAAAAGGATATAATACTACTTTTTTTTTCGAACGAGCCTTTTTTTTTTTTTTTGTCTTTTCACTGTATCGCTTTTGTCTTGTCAGTTTCTCATAGAAAGATGACTTACTGCGTGGAAATTCAATTTGGCATTTTCTTGAGACAAAGTGATCTTTTCAATGTAGCCAACATTTCTTTTAAAGTATGACTCCATTTCACTTAACACATCCTAAGATTGATGTTTACTAAGTTGGTTGTTTAAATCATGTTCAGCTCTTAGTTACATGGGCTGTTTCTTTGTCTTTGTCTCCCTTCTCTCCCCTTTTTCTTTGTGCTTGACACAAAAGGATGGGGACCCAGGATCATCTGGAAATGGATCAGTGTATTCATGTGTGAGCTTTACAAAGCATTGGAGCAAAGGTGTCATTAAACGTTAGGAGTCATTCAATCACACCCATCTCTTCATACAAAGTAAAGAGGGGGAAAGGCTCTGTGTAGTAACTATCCATATAGCTCCCTGTATTCATTTATCCCTCACTTCTTGGAGGAGATGAATCCCCACCCCCTGTCCCTTAGAGGAGATTGGAGATTTAGCTTAGTTTTTCTGAATCTGCCACTAATACTTAGCTCTTGTTTGGTGCTGAAAATACCTAAAGTGATAGATTTTTAAAGAGGGCTCTGGATTTAATTCTGATTATGTTTTCATTTCAAGTTATTGAGGTATTCCTAGGTTTCCATAATGGTGTCATGGGCCTGCCTACAGAAAAGAATGACCATCACCATAGAGGGGAAATTCATTGTCTACCCTTAATTTTGTTTCCAGCAGCCTTTTCTAGGTATTAAATGACGAAAGCAATTAAGGGAGGTTTCAATGAATCAGTATCCTGTTTGTCCTGAATGTAAATGAAATTTATGAGTTTTGAAGCAGATGCCATCTGCTGGATAGTTAGGGTACTGTACCCAAATTTAATGTTAATAGAAAACATAGAACAGTATAGCATAAGGAATGGTCTGATTGCTAATTTCAGTAAATACTATTTCTCAGGTCCCAGGGAGGTTACCACCTCTGTGACTTACTATCTACAGTATATTTAAAATTTTATTTTTTTCTAGTTAAAGATACCCTCCCTATTTATGTGTCATGCTAGATTCCCTCAACTCTTCATTCAGTTCACAGCTGTGAGAACAAATGCAAAATAATTAATTCCTCATCTTCTGAAAAAGAGTGATCTAAATAAAATGCATTTGGAGCCCCCCAAATTAAAACCAGAGGTAATATAAGAGAAAATGAAAAGAAAGAGGGAGAGTGATGAAATGGGGTTATGTAGGAATAAAGGTAAGTATATAGAATTAAAAACACATGTGAGGCATAAATATAGGCTAAACAGCTCATTCTTTCTCTGAGGGACCCTTTTAACAGAATTGATCCTTATTTAACACCACCCACACTGCCCACACTGCTCCTTCATTAAAAGATCCATGGATAAAGCGGGCTCCTCTTTAAGCCTCTCTTAGAAGTTATATATGACAGTCATATTCCATGTGACTCCTGATGATGCTGGATCCCAGCCTTGACCCTTCCTCCATCTGAACAGGTTGCTTTATATTTTGGGGACTTCATTCTCCCATTTGTTAGATATTACTTGATGAATTTTACTGACCTAATATGCTATTAAAATTTAGGACAATAATTTGTATATCCATAAATAGCATCCTCCAAAATATACTTACTCACTTAGAGTAACAACTTAGAATTAGGACCCTGACAAGTCAAATTCTGTGAAAAGAATGTTACTTCCCCATATATGGAAAAACATCCAAAGAAATGGAAACTTTTAGAACTCCAGTTTGCATCTGGCTAGGAAATCCTGTGGGGATTTTGCAGAGAGGAAGTTGTGAGAGACCTATGCATCACTATAAGATTGTTCCTTTAAGCCAGGCATGGTGGCACACGTTTTTAATCCCAGTACTTGAGAGGCTGAGACAGGAGGATCAGGCAGTTTCAAAACCAGCCTCAGCTACTTAGTGAGGCTCTCAGCAACTTAATGAGACCCTGTTTCCAAATAAAATATAAAATAGGTCTGGGACTGTAGCCCAGAGGTAGAGAGCCCCTGGGTTCCATCCCCAGTACCACACACACATACACAAAAGAGTTTTCCTTTATAAATCACGCATGATGGCACATACCTGTAATCCTAGTACTTGAGAGGCTGAGACAGGAGAATCACAGCTTCAAAGCCAGCCTCAGAAACTTATCAAGGCCCTCAGCAACTTAGAGGAAACATGTTTCAAAATAAAAAGTAAAATAGGGCTGAGGAACTGGGTATAGGAGCACATGCGTGTAATCCCAGTACTTAGGAGGCTGAGACAGGAGGATCACAGGTTCAAGGCCCACCTCACCAACTGAGCAAGACCCTGTTTCAAAATAAAAACAAAACGAACTAAGGATGTGGCCCAGAGGTAGAATGCCATTGGGTTCAATCCCCAGTAATGTGCACATGCACGCACACACTCACAACACACACACACAACACACACAACACACACACACACACACACACACACACGCACATTTCTTTTTAAAAATCTTAATAGACTATGAAACAGCAAAACAAACTCCATAAATTTCTTCCATGAAGAACTCTCAAAATGAAGGCACCAGGTTTTCATCTTCATCTCCATTTCTGAATTAGAAGTACACACACACATATATGTAGCTAAAAGGAGGGAAGGAGCAGACAAAATACCAAACAGATAAAGAGAGAAAAGAAAGATGTTTTCAAACATATTAACAGTGCAGCCACATGACTTACTGGTATGTTAATGTCTTGCATCAGTCACTGCTAATGTGAAGGTTGCCCCTTATTTTCCTTTTAGTTTATAAATGGAGTAGAATTGTGTAATCACCCTAATGGGGTAATAGAAACATAAGTACACAGGAAAATTTGATAGGGTTTTCTCTTAATTCATACTCTGTGTTGGCAACCTCCCCATCCAATCAACCCTCCTCCTTCTTTCCAGACTCTCCCCCACCTCAAATTGGCTTAGTCTCCAGTCCCAGAGGACATATTGTTGGCCATTATTTATAAGTCTCTCTCCTCTTGGCAGGATATAGAACAGCTGCTGGTCTATTCTCTGCCGCAAAGACCAACTTCCTACTTTTGCCCTGGATGATTGGAAGAAAATCGAGAGGAACAATTTATAGTCGTGTTACGGCACCTCTATTTTCTTTTATGTTTATTTATATCACTTCCATTTCTGTCAGGGGTTTCTGAGATAATCAAGATCACTCCACCACAGAATTCTCATTTGAGGAGGCTCTTGTGGCAGTTGACAGTGTTTTTCTTCATTGAGTCAGACATTTTAGGACTCCTGTCTAGAGGAAGTAGTGAACATTTCTCCTATGAGAGGATGAAAATCAATGGTTCTTCTTTTTATGGAAGGATGGATGTGTTCTGTGTTACATGAATAACAAAAGGCTTTGAATTTCTCAAGAGAAAACACCTGTTTCACCAACTTTCTATTCCCAAATCTTAGCACAGTATCTCCTCAGTAAATGTTTGGGGCCTGAGCTGAGTAGAGTATGGTGTATACTGCTGCTTTGTTCTGAGACCAAGAGACCAACAATTATGTCTCTTCCCAGACTTGCAAACCAGGTGAGCCTCATCACCTGAGTGAACCTTCTTCTGAGATCTCTCACCTTAGATTATTTTGGGCTTCAGGTCTTATCATATGCAAAGAAGTAAAGAAATCCAATTTTTCCTCCAGAAGAAGAAATGCAGAATAGGTACTGAAGAATCCAAGGGCCCCAAGCACCTTTGGAAATAGATGTGGAGAGCATTTCTTTTTTCTCTTAGGTTAAAAAAAAAAAAAACTTACAAAGTGAGAAATTGGTTTAGGACCCTAGAAACAGAGACAATCCAACTGGCTTTGATCATATATGCCAATGTAACAACAAAGAAAATAGTCTCTGATAAACAGGAAAAAAATCAATGCCCGGCATTAAGGTTTCTTCTTCTGACAAGTGTTTGTAACTAAGATAAGTTGGCTGCTGGTTAAGGCCATGCTTAGTAAAGACTAGGAAGGAACGGAGTGGAATAGTTAAGTCTGAGGCTTGGAGAATGGCCAAGAGGGGACTGAGTCTTGACTACCTTAGTTATTTCTCTATGAACATAGCTTGCTGAGTATTAATAATGGCTAATTTCCTTTGTAGTCAAAATAGGCCCCTTCTTGCAGGAGTAAGAATTAAGAGATCTGACAGTTTCCATGTGGTAGGTGCCTCTTTGTAAGCATTAAAATATTTCCTATTGTATGTGTCAAAAGTATCCCGATGGATCTGGCTCCTCATAATTTCTCTGATATCCCCATAGCCCACCCAAAGAGCCCTTGACCAGTGTTCCTGACAGATACGCAGAGAATGCATAGGGCTAAGAAGAATACTAGGGTGCTGAAGCAACTAAGATGTCTTTCTTTCTGATAGTTTTCCACACTTTTCAAGCAATATGGGAAGAAAGAATAATAGCAGCAATAGATTATGGGGTGTTTCAGATTTGGCAGGTACAATTCTGGTCACTTTGCATGCATTGTTTTATTTCGTCTCGTAATTTTGATGTTAAGAGAGAATCACCGAAAACATAAGATGTCACAGTACTCAAACTCTACCAAGTTTCAGCTAGGCCCTTGGAACCAGAAAAGAAGCTGGTCAGGTTGACCAGAGAGTATTTTCAGTCTTCTCTGGAAAATGAGAGGCACAGGGCTGGCACACAATTAGATCCAGGTAAACCTTGTCTCTTTTTTGCCCTTCTCCCCATCTCCCTGGTTTTCCTTAATAGTATAACAGACAAACCATATTGGTACATATTCAGGCAGTTTTGGAGATTGGAAAGTGGAGGCAGGAGAACCTTCACAGAAAAATTATCTAATGAAATTTGGTATGAAGTTTGATTAAGGTGCATAACACAGAACCTACTGTGCTTAAGGGCTTGATATCTGAAATGAGACTGTCTGAATACATATGCTACACTAGAAGTATAACTTGAGGCAACCTCTCTGTGCTTCAGCTTTATAGGCTTTAAAATATGTAGAATGGGCACTTCATATATTTCTTGTTAATGATAAAATGAGATGGTACATGGAAAATGCTTAACCCAACAGCTAGTAAGTAATAAATTATTGGCCACTAATATTACTATTATTACTAATAATCAATGTAATACCTCTTTTCCTTCCACAAGATAGAAGGGCTAACTAAGAGAAAAGGCCTATTTTTTTTATCTAGCACAATTCCCAGCATATTGTATATTCTAAGTATTGGATGGATGAACTAATGGATAAATGGGTAGATGGGTAGAAGATTGAGTTTTAGTTTATGTAGATTAAGAGCACTACAAAAGACCTCATTATTTTCAGAAACCTTCCCAGAAAGTCACACCTCACAGGTTACCCTAAATATATCAACATGACACTAAAGCACTCTGCAACATCCATCAGAGATTTCTGGAGGACAAATAGACATTTAGATTTACAAGACAGTCACACACTACTGTTGGCATCAGTGTAGTTAGAAGGATATAGTATAGAAACTATTGATTGCCAGCCTGGCAGTGTCAGGCATTCTACAACTAGAGTCCTGGAAGCTCAGGTGCCAGATGATGAGATCCACAGTGGACTAGTGAAAGAGCTGCCTTTGATCCTTTGAGACCAAAATCCCACAGGAGTCTATACTTCCTGATAAAATCCAGAAACATAGCTTGCAGGATCCTCTCCAGGAACATTCTAGCAATAATTGCTGCACTCAGGGAAGTCTAAAGCATGGCATCCCTGTCAGGTATTCGCAGTTCATTTGTAGCCCCCCCAACTCCACCCAACCCCCACCGCACCCCAGTCCAGATGCATTCTACCAATGGGGGGCATTTTTACCATATGCAATGTTGCTAAGTAACATAGTTGACACATACCATCTTTATCTGTTTCCAGGGAAACCAAGCTCAGAAGTTAACCAAAGGTCAGATTCTCATGCAAAAAGGGAAAGAATTTTTGTTAACTCTTTGCCCACACCATCTGAATTATTACTTACAACATAGGCTAAGAAAACCGTCCAATGTCCCTATAAAGAATTGATTCTTACATCTCACACTTCTCACAAATCAGTCCCCAAATGAAGTGATCTCGGCAGACCATATTTGCCACTCTTTATTCTTCCCTCAACAACCAAGAGTCAGGCTCAGTAATCCTTGATGCCAGGTCTGCCCTTCATATCAACATCCTATCAACAGCCCCACCTTTAAAAACCAAGAGTAGGTGGCTCTCTAACCCCCTCACACACATTTATAAGCACACATAGGATTTCAGTTTCTGTGGATCTATGTAATTTTAACAGATTAGCTCGGCCCCGAGCTACACCATTAAGGTTCTTTTGAGTTTTGCCCTTTCTTACAAGGTTTTGTGCAAATAAAATAAAATCAAAGAGGTAAAAAGCTGAAAGGACCACAATAAAAGAGCTAAGGTAGCTTTACTGTTTTAGTAGCATGTAAGTGAATCCAAAACCCAGTTGGCTAGAACCCATACTACTTAAGTGAGAAGCACAGAGAGGTCCTTATTCCCTGATTTAAATCATTAGTAATAGTAACTATCTATACTATATATGGCAGAGGAAATTTTGACCAGTGAGAGCTACTAAAATGAAGGCCACAGATCATTTTACCTTCCAACATTTGTAAGATGGTAGGGATTTGGTTTGGTACCTAATTGCCTTAGTAAAAGGATTAAGTATCCCATTTATTTCCCTGCCTGTTATGATGATAATAGCTTCTATTTATTAAATTCTTGCAATATGCCAGGAACTGTGCAAAGTAATTTACTTGCAGTCTCTTGATTAATCATCAAGTATTATTAACTCCATTTCTCAACAAAAATCAAAGCTCAGAGAAACTGCAAGACTTGTTTGAGGTCAATCAGCTGCACATGCACTTTTCTGTGTGCAGAGCCAGGAGGTGGGTCAGGGATACTGTTAGTCTAAGCTCCATGTTCTGTGTTCTGTGGTATTCACATGGAGACAGCTTCTAAACTTGGTATTATTCTCATTAAACCAAGCAGCAGGCTTCCCATTACCTTTAAACATTACTTTTATTTTTTTGGCCAAAAAAGGGACTTTATTGAAATAAAGAATGTTAAGTTTAGATGAAAATATATATGAGACAAAGAGAAATTTTAATTTTATTTGAAATTATTTTCTCTCCTCTGTATTATTACCTATTCTGAAATGGATTTTATAATATAAATGACCAAATAAAGAGTAAAAAGTAGTAAGGAAAAATAGAATGTGGCTTGCAGGTTCTGAAATCATCATTCTGTAGCATGTCCTGTTATGGTCCTTTTAAAGGAAATAGTAATTACAACTCATTATCTACTTTGAAGATGTGTAGCATAAGAATAAGTTCCAAATCGATAAAAGTTCTATCTTGATGTTAGATGCATCACTGGTTCATTATAGTGGAAAGTTTAATAGCTTTCCCTAAAAATTTCAGCTACATGTTTTGTCTACTTACAATGTTCCTGAACATGTACTCCTGCCAAGAAGAGAAATTAAACTAAATTCTTCCACCATGGCTAGCACGTTCCTACTTTGTTCTGATTAATTCATAGATCTGTGCCACGAAAGAATTTGAAATTGGCAAGCAAAATTCTAAATTAGGCAGCTTAATTGTCAAATAAATGTTAAAACTTGCATAACGGGTAGGGAAAAATGTAAAAATGTAGACATGTCTGCATTTGGAACCTATAAATGGGTATTTTCTTGTAGGTCATGCCAATCTAAAAGAAGGAAAAAAGAAAGAATCTAGTTCTGTCGGATAAAATAACTGTTTCTTTAGGAAACTTGAAGAAATCCATTCAATCATAATTATTCAATGACAGCAAATGTAATAAAATTTTAATTCACTTTATTTTCTTAACACATTCTCATAAAAGAGTCATATAAATAAAATGACCTCTATGTGTAAAAAAAAATCAAAAATCATTTTATTCTTGCCTGAGTTAAATTAGAACACAAAAGATTAGTTTTCTAGGAAATACAAGATGGGTTTCATCCAAAATTTTCTTAAACTTTAATCTTCCTAAACTTTATTTGGAACATCAAAGGAAAATAGGAATGGATATTTATCTGTGCTTTGTTTACCTTGATTATAGAATTTTATAATGACTTTTGATTCATATACATTCTTATTTCTCAATCTAGATTTTGTTTTCTATTAACTTGCTTATATAAATTAATATGTCTCACATTACATAAACAATATTAATTACATGTACATGAAGCTTAGCAAATTTTTGGAAGTGGTGTACCTTTTATCACACTGGATTGAGAATTGTGGGGTAGTAAGAGCAGGTACTGACTGTCCAGAGGGGTAGTGCACAGTAAATAAACCCCTGGAATATCTGGTCTTCTTAAACAATCCCACCTGATA
The DNA here is from genome assembly GCF_963383645.1 of Muscardinus avellanarius. Taxonomy (NCBI): domain Eukaryota; kingdom Metazoa; phylum Chordata; class Mammalia; order Rodentia; family Gliridae; genus Muscardinus; species Muscardinus avellanarius. Next base: position 156,760,143 of record NC_137786.1, read on the forward strand.
TTTCCATATTTTTTTCTATGGGTGAAAAGGACTAAATTCATTCTTCATTTATACTTGAGTGTAACTTGTTTTAATTAAATTATTTTTCTAAAACCTGGTGGAACCATCAGAAGGGTGATTAGATGAAGAGGTAATCAACATCTATTGAATGCTTATTTATATTCCAAGAGGCATATTTAAGTACTCTGTACATAGTGAATTTTCAAAGCATTACTTAAAGTAAGTTTAATTAATCTCATTGAAAAATGAGAAAACTGAGGCTCAGAGAACAAGATGAATTATACAGAATTGTTTATTATAAAGTACCAGAATTAAATTTGAAGTAAAACTTCTTAGGGTTTTTTTTGGGGGGGTGAGGGGTGCGTGCGCTCGTGCGTACCGTGTATTGAATTCAGGGGCATTCTACTGCTGAGCTATACTTCCAGCTTTATTTTTTTTTTATTTTTTACTTGAAATAAGGTCTCACTAGGGAGATGAGTCTCACTACTTGCTGAGGTTGTCCTCCAACCTGCAATCCTGCTGTCTCAGCCTTCCAGGAACTGGTATTACAGGCGTGTACCACCACTCCCTGTCTTTTTGGATTTGGGGTTGGGAAATGAGTTATTACGCAGTAAAACAATGTTAAAGAAATTTAGAACAAGGATACTTGGGGGGGGGGGCGAGCATTAATTTATTCAATCAACAACTACAATGTTTTATTAACTATTAAGTGCTGGCCCTATGCCATGAACCGGGAGAAAGAGGAGTAAGCAGCTACCAAAAAGGAAGATTTAACCTAAAAGGGCAGATTTTTTATCTCCATCTGCCAATGGAAACAGAAGCTCTTCCCCACAATGAAACCTAACAAATTCATTGTTCAAGAGAAAGGGCTAGCTGGGCACGGCGGCACACTCTTGTGATCCCAGTACTTGGGAGGCTGAGACAAGAGAATCTCAGGTTCGAAACCAGCCTCAGCAACCTAGTAAGACCCTGTTTCAAAACAACAACAAAAAGAGAGGGCTGGGGGTATATCTTGGAGGTAGAAAGCCTCTAGGTTTAATCCCCAGCACAGATACACCAAAAAAAAGGTGAGCTGTGATTCTGGGGACTAAATATTTAAAGATAACTTAGTATAGGTTCTAAAGTAGAACCTCAATAACCTTTACGGCTGACCTGAGGACACAGGTGTTGGAGATGATTAAAAGGTTCCATTTTCCACTATATCTTTCCCAAAATAGACACTGGCACATAGAAGATACTTTACAAATAATTTTGTGACGGACAGAGGAAAAGAGGAAGAGGGGAAACAAAAGGAAGGTTTGGTCCTCCTGGACTTGTGCCCCCAGGAACCACTGCGTAAGTGGAGTTTGCTTATGCAAATCCAAAGGCTGAGGTTGTCTTTGGTATTAGGAATGCCCATGTCACTCAGAGCTGCTATTATCTAAGCCCATTCTGGGGAGGGATTAGTCCTTTAATCTAATTAATAAATTGTAAATTATAGAATTTGAGGTAAAAAGGCAAGCATTAGTCTGACAAAGGTAGTCTACCATTCATAGTTTTGAAACTATAACATTTTGCTGACAAAGAAAAATGTATTTTTATGCACAAGTTCTTACAAAAAAAAGAAAAGAAAAGAAAAACCTTCCATCTTGGTCCTCTAGCTATGCTATTTCTGCCAGCTCCCCGGCTATGAACACAACACATTCTTGCAATTCATCACTTCCTTGGCTCAAGCCAGACTTTAAAATGGCTGACGGCATATGCTTCTCATTAGCTCTGCCTCTTCCTCACCTGGGCTGATCAGGCCCAGCTCCCCTGCCCCCTGCCTGCCCCTCCTCTTCCCCAGCTCCAGCCCCAGGCTCCTGCCAGTTTCTCTTACCAAGCAGCGCTGCCTGCTGGCATGGCAGGAGGCAAGCTAAGGAGAAGGAAATGGTTCCCTTCTTGCAAAAGTAAATTCTGTGGTTTGACAGCCTTTCGTTCAGAAATAAGAGCTAAGAAGAAAAAAAGCCAAAGGCAAAACCAAAAACAACAGACATGGAAAAAACACAGAAGTTTGCTGACAAAGAAAAATAGAGGAGGGGGACAAAAGGTTAAGAGGAATCAAGTCCCATCATTACATCACTTTGGAAACCAAATGTTTCTTTAGGTCACCAGCTCAGTCTTGATTTATCTCTTAGGCTGTATAAGGAAGTTTACCCACTTGGAGGGTATTTTCTGGTTAACCCAGTCAGTTATCTGGATGACAAAAAAATATTCCTTGCATTTGGTCAATTCTGTTCCTTCTATGACCCAGTGCATAAATTAAGAATTAGATTGAATCAAAGACTTTTGGCTTAGCTCAAAAGATACTTTCCCCACACAACAATTATTTTGGTCTCTTTTTCTCTTTGTGTGGTAGCTTTTGATTAGCAATTTCAGGCCTTGGATTACTTTCCAAAGTAATTGAGAAGGCCAATTCTCTCAACCTATCTTCAGTACAATTGGACAACTCTAATCCTAACTTATTCATACCATGGGACTTAAGAGTGGAGGTTTGTAGACATCTTTTTTGAAACTGGTTTTGAATGAGAGGACAGGGATATTGAAAGGGTAAAACCCTTCATCCTTGATGGCATAGTAGAGTAGGAGAGTAGGAGAATCATAGAAATCTGAGATGGAGCGAGACCTCAGAGATTACCTAATCCATACTCTCCACCTCACAGATGAGGCAGCTGAGGCTGAGTGATGCCCCCCCCCCCCGCCCCGCACTGTCACACAGGAAGATGCTTCATTCAGGGCTCCTCGGTCCCGGTCCTGTTCTTTTTCCACAGCACATAAGCACTGTATTGTCCCATCTGTACTTTTCTGCCAACATTAGAGGCAGAGTCCTGCAAATCTAGAATGACCTTTTATTTCAGATTCAAAGGTGCATGTAGAACCTGATGAACAAAAATGATTTTTCCCAGTATTGTACAACTCTAAGACCAAGGAACTCACCAAATGCAGGAATTTTTTCTGAGTTAATCAAAGAAGGTTCCTCTTGCTTAGGGCAGCTCTGTCCCTCCCCAGCCCCTTCATCCTGGGTGCCAGGCTCACTGAGTGAAGTGCTGGCTGGATCTATCTCAGCCCCTATTTGTCCCTCAACCAGGAGCTCTTGTGTGGTCAGAACCTGAGACCATATGCACAGCGCTCCTGTCCAGATGGTTTCAGTAACCAGCAGAACCATCCCAAGTGCAGCCACACCCCCGAACCACAGAAAGTCACCTTAATGTTCTCATGTGGAAATGGAGCCCGCTTAGAGTAGATGACCAGAACACACACACACACACACACACACACACACACACACACACACACATCGTCAGAGATGTGAATGTAAATGGATTTATTTCCCTTTAATATCTCTCATTTTCTAAGAGCTTCATTTGGTAAATTCTGTTCCTTCTATGACCCAGTGGTGCATAAATTAAGAATTAAATTGAATCAAAGACTTTTGGCTTAGCTCAAGAGATACCCAAACAAAATTGTATAGTCAGAGAAACTTACCAAAGGAAACTCTTTGACTTTCTATTCACCTCTTTTCAGCAACTAAGGCTTCCAATCACCTGGCTTGCAGCCATAGTCCATTCTAAGATGTTAACTGATAATGGCCACATGCATTTATTCAAAGTATATTGGTTGAGGACTCACTATGTATCAAAATTATGTTTTTTCCGAGAGAATTTATGTGTGTGTGTGTGTGTGTGTGTGTGTGTGTGTGTGTGTGTGTGTCCTTACTGGAAATTGAACCTAGAGGTGTTCTAGCATCGAGCTATATTCCCAGTTTATTTTATGTTATATATATATATATATATATATATATATATTGGGTGGTACTGGGGTTCCTGGAAGCCCTTCTACCTCTGGGCTACACTCCCAGACCTATTTTTACATTTTTATTTGGAAACAGGGTCTCCTAAGCCAGCACACGCGGCTGGCTTCGAACCTGTGCGATCCTCCTGTCTCTGCCTCCCAAGCGCGGGAATTACAAGTGCGCACCACCACGCTCGGCTATGTTTTATATTTTTAAACAAGGTCTCACTAAGCTTCCATGTGTTGGCTTCAAACTTGTGATGCTCCTGTCTCAGCTCCCTAAATACTGGGATTGCAGGTATATACTGCAAATTTTTGTTGTAATAGTGTAGCTTAGAGGTAAAAAGGCCCCTAGATTCAATCCCCAATACCACCACAAAAAAATATATATAGACCCTGCCCCCTCATTCACCTGACAGACATAGATTATTACTCCTGAATATTTATTTTTAAGTCCATGATAGGAAAATCCACAGTTACTAAAAGAGCTTTAAAGATTCCTTTCCTTGAATGCCTATTAGATGTCTTTTCTCACTTTTCTTCCTACAAGGATGTTTACTATGTATCTCTCTACTCTTAGAATAAAGTACTCTGTCCTTGTCACCTCTTTAACACCTTTGTTGTGTAACAAAGTACTTTTTATGTGACTCTTGCCCCTAAGATATGTTTTCATAGTGAATTATTCAACCATTCTATTGTCCATTTACTTTTTACTGTTGCTTTAGCTAGAAGAAATTAAGAGGGATTTCTCACAGACTCTGGTCTTCCTCTGATGGGAACATTTTTGTATTCAATGCAAATTACTTCACCATCTGTGTGCAGCCTAAGTTCAGGAATCCTTTCCCTTGTTATGGGAAGACCAGGTTTCCCACCAATGACCGTTAAAGTATATTTGGCAGCCTTGGTAGCTCTTTCTCCGTAGCCTAGATGGCAAAGGTCTTTTTCTTTTCTTTCTTGTTTCCACTTGAGGAATTTTACAAGGGTTCTTGAGTTGCGCCTCCTTTTGAAGTACTTTTTCGGTTCCTGGACAGCACGGTTAAACCTTCTGCTTGGGCCTCTCCATCCATACGCTCTCATCATTGTGCCACCTCTAGGAGAGGAAGCAAGTTTTGTTAGTTGGTACCAACTAGCAAAATCCATGTATGTGTCTGATTGCTTTGTGTTCTTGCTTGTAAGACGATATTGGTATCAGCTTTTTTTCCTTCTCTGTGAAAGTAAAGTAGAAAGTCAGCTGATCAAAGAAAATGATAGTGTTCTTTGTGTGCTCCCCTGAAGACACAGGCCTAAATTAAAGGCTATACCTGGATGACAGCGTGTTGAGAATTGGCTGATAACAAGCATATTAGTGAGGGCTCAACTGAGCTTTGTAACACTAGGTAGAGGAAGAAGATGGAGAAAAGACTTCACAGAAAGGGAAGTTTGACTTAAAGACAAAGGTAGGATACAAACTAGTGGTAAAGGATTCTGTTTTTTTGTTTTTTTTTTTTAAGCTAAAGATTTTGGACTTTGCATACCAGGAAACTGTGTTATAATTTTAAACAAGAAAGGGACATGACTAGTTATGGAGATCAGTGTGAAAGACCAGTGGGGACCCAGAGTCAGTGTAGAAGCCCAGTGCAGTGGCCTGCGAGAAAGAAAAGAGGATCCAGATATGGGAAGGAGAAAAAATGGGCTGGATAGACATTTCAGAAAAAAAGCCACTCACTCTATCTACTTTTCCTTCCTTACTGGTTCTCACATATTAGATACTCTTGACTCAATAAGATTCTCACTGACCAGCATGTCCTGATGTCCTATCCATCCTCCAGAGAACTGTGGCTCACCTCCTGACATCTGCCAAGGCTTTGCTCAATTATCTTCCTTTCTTTTTTTCCTTCCTTCCTTCCTTCCTTCCTTCCTTCCTTCCTTCCTTCATGGTATGGGAGATTGAATGTGGTATGGGATGTTCTACCTCCAAGCTGCACTTCCAGCCCTTTCTATCTCTGTTTTGAAGAAGGCTCTCCCTAGGTTTCTGAGAGTATCACTAAGTTGCTGAGGCTGGTCTGGAACCTGCAATCTTTCTGTCTCAGTCTCCCAAGCACTGGGATTAGTTATGTATTACCACAACCATGTCTATCATCTTCTTAGTGAACCCTGCTCTGACCATCCTATTTAAATCCTATAATCTCACAAAGTTAGGTATCTGAATGTTTATAGTAGCCAACAACTAGAACACCCAATGTTGAAATGGTAATTAAATTGCAATAGTCACACACTGGACTATACTATACATCACTCAGAATGAATGTTTAATCCAAAACCATATGTGAGAATATGGGTGAATCTCACCAATATAATGTTGAAGAAAAGGCAACCTGATAAAAAAATATATATTATGTAAAATGCCATTTGTGTAAAAATACAAAAACAATATTGATCTCTATTTGAAGATAAAATAATGGTCACTTATGGTAGAGTGGGTATTAAATGGAGGACCTCAGGGGAGTTTGGGGGTTGCAGGAGATGATCTGGGCTGGTTTCTTTGTTTCTCCATGCTGATTACACCAAGTTCATTCCTTGGGTGAAAATTCAGAGTGCCATGTTAATGATATATGTATTTTTGTGTTATATATTATACTTCTCTTTCCCCCAACACTACTCATCTCCCTTCCTCTATTTTTTTCCAAAGATGTATTAAATAGAATACATTTCAAATTTAATTATGTAAAATCTAGTTATCACACACACACACACACACACACACACACACACACCTACCTACACACAGATTCTCTAGTCCAAGAAATAAGAAAAACAATAAACTCGTATACGTGCTGATATAATATAGGTATTGCTAAGTCCTACAGTAAATAATCAAGTCCACAGTGTCTAACTCATCCTTTTCTTTATGTGTTTATTGGTGTACTGTAATTATACATCATGGTGATGATCACAGTGATACCGACACACACACAGCATTTGGTCTGTTCCCCTCTGGATCTCACCCCAACCCTTTAACCTCCCCTCCCTAATTCACTATATTTCAAGTTCAATGCCTCTTTTTCTATAGAATACATGCTACTAAACTTGTGGAACAATAGATAGAATATAATTTAGAAGGTGTTCCTAAAATCCCTTCATTTGTATATTTATAAATCTTAAGTTCCTTTTATTAACCTGACTTTTATAATTTTATAAATAAAATACAAACAACAGAAGATTACAGTTATTCTAAATATGAACTTAATATACAAGAATGTGGATTTTCAACATCTCTTTATTAAGTTAGTACCTATTTTCACAGCCCCATCCTGCCTAATTTTAATCTATATCTAGCAATCTTCACACTGTTAACCAAGCTATCATAAGAATACTTTGTCACTGGAAGGGCTGGCAGTTAAAATATCAAGGGACAAATTGGTAAGCTATGAAATAAACAAACAGCAGCCAAGGAAACAGAAACGAGACTCGTAATGCCCAGTGAGAACTCTTGGATGGAAACAACACGTCCAAGCTCTGTAGATGTACCGCCTTCAAACACTGTTCCCTCCAGGAGAGAAGATCCAGAGAATTGCTGTTTCTGACTTTCTGTGTGCTTTTGGTTGCTTCCCCTTTGCATGACCTCTGTGACTTGACCTGCTCAATATTACTGGTGTCAGCCTCAAAACTCAGACTTTGCAGTATCAATCTGTTTCCTTGCTCCCTGACTGCACATCTTTAACTGTTGATCAGTTTTCCATGGTCACCAGCCAGCTGCAGGTACATGCTCGGTAGCAAGGCTAAATTGGCAAGCAGCTGTCCAGTGAATGTTAGCTGTCTTACAACTGCATATGACTTTGTTTAGAGTACATGTGCATACACAAGACACACACAGAGACAGAGAGAGAGAGAGAGAGAGAGAGAGAGAGAGAGAGAGAGAGAGAGAGAGAGAGAGAAGGAGGGAGGGGAAAGGAAAGGAAAGGAAAGGAAAGGAAAAGGGAAGGGAAGGGAAGGGAAGGGAAGGGAAGGGAAGGGAAGGGAAGGGAAGGGAAGGGAAGACCTAGACTTTCAGACAAGTTTAGCCAAAGATCTTGTAGCCAGTGGTGATTTTTTTAAAGGAGAAAAGAGCAATTATTCTTATTTTATTGTGGGCGTGTCATTTACAAGTTTAAAGGCAGCAGAAAAACTGCAAAGCCAGAGTTTCCCCCTGCCCCCCTGTTGCTGTGAAGGAAAAATGAGCCAAAATTTTGCTTGTGGGCAGAAACATCCCAGAGTGCATCTCTGCTTGGGCAGCAACCAAGCACTGGCAGGAGCCCAGGTGCATCTGCTCCCAGCTACAGTGTAGGAGCAACCTCGGAAGTGTTCTCAGACTCCATCAAATTTCCAAGATGGATCCATTTCAAAACTTTCTGCTCAGCTTTCACTCACCTAAGATGGTGCTCCCAGTCTAAGATTATAGTCCTGTGAACTGGAAATGGAGGCAAGGCAGGAAGAAATCCCTCTAGTCTCTAACTACCACGAAATATGTTTTACCTGGTTGAAACTGGCAGCAACATACCTGGCTGTTAGAAACGTACTGACATCATTCCTGGAGAATTCAGGGCAGAACAAAGTATTCAGATCAACAGGTTTTAGGGATTTGTAGTATAGCACCTTGCTTGTAGAGTTATGTTTATAATGGAAATTCTGGGTTAAGATTATTTATTTCTTATTTATTTATTTATTTTACAGTACTGGGAGTTGAATCAGGGGCATCCTACCACTGAACTTTACCCTCAGAACTTTTTAAAAAATTTTTGAATAAAGGTCTAAGTTACTATGCTCTGGTCTCCAATCTGTGATCCTCCTGTTTCCACCTTTCAAGGACTGGAATTTTAGGCATGCTCCATTATGCCTGGCTAAATCTCTAATTTCAAAAGGGTTTAGCCGGGTACATTGGTGCTTGCCTGTAATCATAGTACCTGAGAGACTGAGAAAGCAGGATTACAGGTCCAAAATCAGCCTCAGCAACTTAGCGAGGCCCTGAAAGGAGAGGAAGAAGACTGGAGTTCATCAATGGAACTACTACCATCAACTATGTGTACATACATGGTTATAACAGCAACAGTCTCAGTACTCTGTATTGGAAAGGTAGGAATGGGGAGATGGGGGAGCCCACCAAGCGCTGTACGCATGTATGCCATTGTCAACATGATTTGCATTATGATGTGAGACTATAATGTACCAATATAAGCACATTATAAAAGAAACAGTAAAAAACAGTAAACACCCCTGGGCTCAATCCCCAGTACCACGAAAAAAGAAAGAGAGGGAGGGAGAGGAAACAGCGATTCACCGTACACTTGATATCTTAATTTCCCAACTCACTGGCCAAATAAAGTGATCATGCAAAACCCTCAATCAAAGTTCCTCTCTCCTTACCGTCCCGTTGCAAGCGCCTCAGATCTTCTCTTTCACTGCTAGTGCTCTCTTACCACACAGCACAACTGCGACTGTGGGCCAGGAGTCAGGGATGGTTAGAGTGCTCCTTAACACTATCTTCCTGCACAGAGTGGTTCTCCAAACACGCAGGAGGAGTGGAGGCTCCATCGCTCCTCCTGTGAGAGGGATTAAAGCCCCCTAGGGTGAACCTCAAGTGCCGTTCTACCTAAAGCCTCAGGCATGCCATCCTTTTCTGATGGCCCAGATTAATGTAGACATAATTATTTTTACCCCATGTTTTAGTATTTTTCTAATGGTTAATATCAGTGAGGGATTTTCTGTTTCATACCTCTCCATTGAACGGTATCCCAAGAAAGTAGTTACATTTTCCATGAAATTGTGGTAACATTTTTAAAAACTGCTATTTCATTTATCATTTTCTTTAGGTATTCTCTTTCTTAGGTTTCACTGTGACCCAGGCACATGTTCAGACCTTTTTCACATTGAATATCTACAGCTGCATTGAGAAATACTTATATAAACTTTAATTTACAGATATCACAACTGTAGACCAGACAGGTTATGGAACTTGATCAAAGTCATATATAGCTGGATCTGGGATTGTGGTCCAGGTATTCTGAATCCAAGTGTGTTTGTCTTCCTCTCCTCTCTCTGTATGTGAAGCAGTGCTGAGTTTCAGGGTAGAAAAATCCCCTCACACTTTCTTGAATAAAAAAGAGATTCCTGGGTGAATACATGGAGTGAAAAATGCCCTTACACTCTCTTGAATAAAAGAAGATTCCTGAGTGAAAACATGGAGTCTTCCAGAACCCAGCATTGAAAGAATGCTGAGATCGAGGAGGATGGGAAAGTTGCCACCATCCTCTTTTCTGTCTCCATATCTCTGTCTTCTGAGATCTGATGGTTTCTTGCTTCATCATTTCATTAATTTTTTATTGGTGCACAAAGAAAATTTTATGTGGGATTTAAATTCTGACTCTACTTTTTCAAGATCCAAATTGTTCATAATGAGAGCCTGTTTTTAATTCCAGCCTTTTGTCATTTTGCCATTGAGGATGGTTCAAATAATTCAAAAAAGAAGCAGACCTTTATAATCTTTTTGACAAATATATACATATATATATATATATATATATATATATATATATATATATATTCCTACTTGTGACCCAGAGCATATACTGAAAACTATGTAGTTAAAATAATTGGAGTCCAGGACAAAACGAACTGACCCTATGATTAAACCAATAACTCTGATCCCCATATATGTTAACTAGACAAAAGTTGGCCCCAAATTAACAGTGTATAATTGAAGTCCAACCGTGAGGAATCTGTATTAGTCAGCTTTCCATTGTTGTGACAAAATACCTGACATAAACAATTTAAAAGGAGGAAAGGCTTATTTTGGCTCACAGTTTTGGAGGTTTCAGTTCAAGGTCACCTGGCCCCATCACGTTGGACCCTTGTTGAGGGAGAACATCATGGTAGAGAGCACTTAGTGAAGCTTCCCCTCCTGCCAACAAAGAGGCACAGAGTGAACTAGAGGAAGAGGCAGGACCTCTTTAATGATTCAATTATTACAGGTAAGACCTTATAAAATACTTCTACTAAGATATAACCTTTCAGGATCTCCCCTCTACTCTCCAAGACCTTCTGCCTTCAATAAGGCCCCAATTCCTACAGTTTCTACCACCTCCCACTAGTTCATTCAATTATGAATTAAGCAATGGATTACTCCACCCATGAGGCCAGGCCCCTCCTCATCCACTCACTTCCCCAAGACCCTGCCTTTGAACACTGTTGCCTCAGGAGCCAAGCCATCAATTTATGAACCTTGTGGGGGAAGGCATTTTATGACTAACCATAACACCACTACTACATTTTCAAAATTTCTGATCATGCCTATTTTGAATGCTCATTCAAGTATCAAATATAATTTTGGCATCAGGCATGCTGGAACACACCTGTAATCTTAGTATTCAGGAGACTGAGAAGGAAGGGTTGCAGGTTAGAGGCCAACCTGGCCAACTGAGTATGACCCCATCTCAAAATAAAAAAAATTAAAAGTGCTAGGGAAGCAACTCAGTGATATAGGGCCCCTGGGTTCAATCCCCAGTACTACAAAATAATAATTATAACAACAACAACAACAACAACAACAACAACGATGATGTTGGCATGACGAATTCCAGGCAGCACTTGAAGAATTTCAGGATTTTCCTTGCTAGTTTCTTACTTTTACAAAGCCGTTCTGCATTAAAATGAGAAGGGGGCTTATTGTAATGGGATAGAATCACTTTTAATTACACGGTTTAATAAAAAAATAGTTTGTCTAAAAGTTTTAAAACAGAATAAATCACACACATACACACACACACACACACACACACACACACACACACACACACACACCAAAGCATTTGACCAACTGCCCTAGCTGGCTGGCTGTGTTATTTCAGAAGCAGTGAAAGGACAGGAAGATGGGGTCAGATTCTGTGCTTCCTGGATCCAGTGTGTTATTCATCAGAGTCAGAGTATGAAATAATCCTGGCTTTATAAGTGATCATTATGTTGTTATACATTCTAATGAGATCCATCCCTCTCAGTCCACCTAAAGCACTAGGATGTTTGGGGTATTGAACTACTTAACTCTAATTATTACAAGGAAAACCTTATAAAATGCATCTAATAAAATAGATTCAAAGCTTTCACTTTGTCCAGTTTAAGAAAAATAGTTATAGGGAACATTATTATTTCCCCGAAGAAATTAAAATTCAAGAACTGACCGACAGTAGGAAGTAGGGAGATAAGAATAATAGAGAAGCAACGATTGCTTTAAAAACCTTTTGTAAAGTTTTATTGTTTGTTTGTTTCCATGCTTAACAAATGAAGCTTTCATCAGTTTTGCTTCTGGGAACAGTTTTAAGCCTAAGAAACACAATTGGAAACCTGCCTGCAGTGTTGTAGCCCATCCCCTGTTGGTAATTCCAACTGGATCCACTTGAGTGTCTCCCTTCCAAACATTCTGAGAAAAGCTCATGATACGATATGAAACATAGCCAGTGCAACCTGGAGGGCAGCACATGTGCCCTCTGTCACTAGGTTTTCCAAGTGGCCCAGGGTATATGCTCTCCTACTATCACTATCCGTCTTCTTCTTCTTCTTCTTCTTCTTCTTCTTCTTCTTCTTCTTCTTCTTCTTCTTCTTCTTCTTCTTCTTCTTCTTCTTCTTCTTCTCCTCCTCCTCCTCCTCCTCCTCCTCCTCCTTCTCCTCCTCCTCCTCCTTCTTCTTTTTTTTTTTTTTGTGTGTGGTACGGGGATGGGATCCAGGGGCATTCTACATCCGAGCTATATTCCCAGCCCTATTATTTATTTTATTCTTTATTTTGAAACAGGGTCTCACCGAGTTTCAGAGGGCCTCACTAAGTAGCTGAGGCTGTCTGTGAGCTGCCATCCTCCTGTCTCGGCCTCACAAATGCTGGAATTACAAGCGTGCGCCACCATGCCTGGCTTTTTTTTTTTTTTTTTTTTTTGTATTAGGAGTTGAAGCCAGGGGCATTCTACCACCAAGCTACACTTCTACCCCTTTTTACTTTTTATGTTGAAACAGGGTTTCACTAAGTTGCTGAAACTGACATTGAACTTGTGATCTTTTGGTCTCACCCTCCCATGTACTGGGATTATAAGTATATACCACCACACCTGGCTCCATTTTTTTAAAATATTTATTCAAAAATCTTTCTTGAGCACTTATAGAGTGTGTATAAGATTCTGCACGCACAATCCTTGTCTTCAATCCTTGTCTTTGAAGGACTCAGACTTGAAGCTATTACCTAAACATAGACTAATTTATTTATTAAACATTCTTTATGGCACGCCTGCCAGGCATTTTAATGGGCAGTGTGATGGTAACTGTGGGCCAAGGTTCCTCACTGTCTGAAATTTATAATCTAGAGAAGATAAGAAGTGGAGGAAAAAACGCAATAAGAGGTACTACAGAGTACAGAGTAGGTATTGTAGAAGTGGGAGTTGATGTAATTCTCCAAGGGCATTTGTCCCAAGGGCAATTATATCAACAACCTAGAAACTGCATATATATATATATATATATATATATATATATATATATATATATATATATATATATATATATATATGCTGAGCAGTGCTAGGGAAAGGAATTTGAATGAATAGCCACCATCTTAGGAAGTTACACTAGTATATGCCTTGCCATTTGTAAAAATGTCTTTAGTATATTAATATTTTGGTCTTTAGAAGTAAAGTAAGCTTGTAGATAACTTAGGGGAGTTCCCTCATTCTTAAAATTGTTCTAATTTATGTATCGTGTATCTCACCTTTTGAGTTTCTAGTTTCCCAAATATTTTGACAAACGCATAGCCATTTAACTACAACCATAACCTAGTAATAGAACAACTGTATCACCCTAATAAATTCCCATGTCCTTTTGTAATCAGTCCCTTTCCGTAGTCTGGTTTCTATCCCTAGAATACTTCTGTGTAGACCTTTGTGTAAGTGGAATCAGACATTTGGTTGCTTTTACATGTAGCTTCTGTCATTTAACATAGTGCCTTTGAGATTCATCTCTGTGGTTTGCATGTATCAGTAGTTCAGTTTAGTATTAGTATCAGTAGTTTAGTATAGTATTGCTTTGTATAAATGTTATCAGCTTGTTCATCTATTTGCCAGCTAAAGGACATTCTAGTGGTTTCGATTTTGATTTTGTAGGGATATAAGTCTTTATTTCACTTGCATAATTACCTAGGAGTGGCACTGTTGGGTCCCATGTAACTTGTATTTTAAACTTTTTTTGTTTGTTTGTTTGTTTGTTTGCAGATCTGGGGATAGAACCCAGAGGCATTTGATCTCCGAGCTATACCCCTGCCCAATTTTTTATTCTTTATTTTGAAAGTGTCTCACTGAGTTGCGGAGGGCCTCACTAAGTAGCTGAGGCTGTCCACGAACTGCACTTCTCCGGTCTCAGCCTCCCGAATGCTGGGATTACAAGCATGTGCCACCATGGCCGGCTATTTCTAACTTTATGTGAATCTATCAAATGGTTTTCCAAAGTCACTGAACCATTTTGGTTTTTTTACTTAATTGTTTGAGTGTTTCAATTGGTTCATATTCTCACCAGGATTTGACCCTGTTTTTAATGGGGCCATACTGGGGATGCAGCCAAGGCAATGTATGTGCTAAGTACATGCTGTACCATTAAGTGGCACCTTCAGCTCCTAGATATTTTTCATTTGAGGAAATTTAAGACTATGGGCTCACTCAGGTAGAAAGATAATATCTCCCTAATTTAGCCCATTGATGTGCTAAGATTTAAATGATTTGCTACATAAATCAAGTAACTGGAATAGATTAAACACTTTGCTACATTCAAAACATTCCATGCATTTGGAGATTACAAAAACAAAAAGATAAAAACTTAATCCCTTTATTGAGTGAATCATTTTTGTACCTTTTCCCAAGCTATATTCTGAGAAAAGGGCAAGTCTTGAAAACTCTAAAACTGTTTTAGTTATTAAATATGTTAATAAATGCTCTTTTATGAAATTTGCAATATACTTTAGCATACCAATAATTCTGAGATGTTCTACAGTAAAGAAACTAGTCTAGTTTGTGTTTAGCATATTTTGGAAAACATTATAGTTTCACTGAAAAATAAAGTACACACACACAATGTGAAATGGGGACAATAACACCATCTCATAAGTTCTTATGAGGATTCAATGAATTGAAATACATTAAAGTACCTTTTAATTCAGGAGTGATGGTGCACCTGTAATTCTAGTACTTGGGAGGCTGAGACAGGAGAATTGCAGGTTCAAAAAGCCAGCCTCAGGCCGGGCGTGGTGACGCACACTTGTAATCCCCGCACTTGGGAGGCTGAGACAGGAGGATTGCACGGGTTCAAAGCCAGCCTCAGCTACATAGTGAGGCTCTCAGCAACTTAGTGAGACCCTGTTTCCAAATAAAATATAAAAAATTGTCTGGGAGTATAGCCCGGAGGTAGAAAGCCTCTGGGTTCCACCCCCAGTACCACCACCAAAAAAAAAAAAGCCAGCCTCAGAAACTTAGCAAGGCTTTCAGCAACTTTGGGAAATCCTCTTTCCAAATAAAAAGTAAAACAGGGCTGGGATTGTAGCTTGACAGTAGAATGCCCCTGGGTTCATACCCCAAACCCACAAGATGGTGGGGAGAGGGAGAGAGAAGGAAGGAAGGAAGCAAGGAAGGAAGGAAGGAAGGAAGGAAGGAAGGAAGGAAGGAAGGAAGGAAGGAAGGAAGAAGCCAGCCGTCGTGTTGTATGCATATAATCCCAGCATTTGGGAGGCTGAGACAGGAGGATCGTGGTTTGCTCAGCTACTTAGTGAGGCCTTTTGCAACTCAGTGAGACCTTTTTCAAAATAAAGAATAAAAAATAGGGCTGGGGTATAGCTCAAAGGTAGAATGCCCCTGGGTTCCATCCCCAGTATGAGAGGGGGGGGGGGATTGAACTCGAGATTTGGATGATTCTTTTATTTTTTATATCATAATTTTATTAGTACATTATAACTATACAACACAGTAAAATTCAAAGTGGTATATTTATACATACATACATCAATTGGTGTATTTTCCTCGTATCCGAGATGATTCTTAAGCTCTGCCTGCTCTCCTTTCCCCAAACTAGGAGTGCTCTAGAGTTTCAGAAGAAGGAGAGTGTGTGAATTCCCTTTGTTCACTCTTACAGTGACGAGAGTGGGGAGCTCTGGCCACAGTCTTGATGCACCTTCGGGTTCTGAGCTCTGCCGTAGCCTCTGGGCACAGAGCAGCTGCCCTGGAAGTTCTGCCTGCTTGGCTGCCTTGAAGTGGAGTCCTATCAGGTCTCTGCTGAGTCAACTCTCCTCACTTTCCTGAGAACCAGGCCACTGTGGAGCACTCAGCAAACCAGAATGATCAGCAGCAACCATGGAGCCTGAGTTTTGAGCTATTTTCCCAGGGATATTGATAGAAATTTAACTGTAATTCTACTTGTGGGCATGCCATGCTGTAGAGATGTAATTGCTTTTCCCATTTAGATGGGAAGTTGTCACAGAAGCATTTATAAAATGTTCCATTCTTTCTTAGTGGCTTTATAATGTCCTTACTTTCATATAACAATTCTCCTTATATTTATGAGCCTATTTCTGGACTCTCTATTCCGTTGATCTATTCATTTCTTCCAAATCCAATTCACATTGTTTTAAATTACAGTGGCTTATAAGTCATTACATACCTGGCAAAGTAATTCCTCCTATCTTATCTTTCTTTCTTTCAGAAATATGTTAGCTATTTTTTACCTCGTACCCTTCCATATGAATTTTAGAGTGCTAAAAAATTAGCAGGACACTTTTTTCCAGAAAAATCTTGTAGTCCTGCCTGCATATGAAATAAAAACATGTATACCACTTGACATGAGATGAGGGGTCTCTGGACATGACTTTTTTTTTTTTTTGGTGGTACTGGGGATCCTGGGAACCCTTCTACCTCTGGGCTACACTCCCAGACCTATTTTATATTTTTATTTGGAAACAGGGTCTCTTAAGCCAGCGCGGCTGGCTTCGAACCTTCGCGATCCTCCTGTCTCTGCCTCCCAAGCGCGGGGACTACAAGCGTGCGCCACCACGCCCGGTTATGGACGTGACTTTTTAATTTAAAACATTTTTTTTTATTTTGTATTGGTTCACTGTAGTCATACATCTTAATGGGGTACAAGATGGTAGAGGCATACATGCACACATCACCCAGTCGGATGTGATTTTTAAGTTCATCTTTCAGCCCCTAAAATCTTTCATTTCCCAGAGGCCAACCACTAAACTTCTAAGACTCCATGAGCATGGGAGGTAAAAGCTTTACACCAGTGCGTGATGAATGGTGGGGATTTCTAGCCCACAGAGAGAACAATCAGGGAAGAAAACAGGAGGCCAGATATGTCTCATTACTGTTAATTCAGCCCACTTTTGAGAGTTTTCCCTTTGCACCACCCTTGACCTATGTGCAACAACTGGAAAACTATATTATCTAAGTAAATCTCTGTAGTTTTTTCACAGGAAAGGATAGTTTTGTTTTCATTATAACCCATTTTAGAAACTGGAGAAAACAGTCTCCCATGTAAGTAAAGAATTCTTCTGAGACAATAAACAACTAGAAGCCTAGATATTGTCCTTAGAAGACAGAATAGTAGAATTTTTGCATTGTAAAAATCTCTTAGATCGCAGTCCATCCTTTTCTGGGGAATATTACTGCATAAACAAGATGAGTACCAGTTAAAAGGTAATTTCCTGAAACAGTCTCATGTGGAACAAATTGAAAATCCACAGTCCTTCTACCAAGATTTTTTTTTTATTACTTGATCTTTTAAAAATTGTTCACTCTTCACTTCCCTAGCAGATGTTGCAAATCTCAGAAACAGACAGGGACCTTTGGACTGAAATGAAAAATTGATCCACTTTCAAATGTAAAATTCAGTACATAATGTTTAGAATGCAATAATTGGGGTCTGGAAAGAGCATACTTCTGACTTTGAGGATTTCCTTTCTATATTATTTATATGCCATAAATCTGGCAAGCACTGCCCTGAATGTGATGGCTAACATTTTTATAACCTTTCTCTTAAACGAAATGGTTTGCATCTTAGAAATATATGAAAATAGGATGCTAATATTGATAAGATCTGGCAAATTATTATGCACATAAGGAAGTACTATAGGTACAATAAAGAATATGGCTATTTTCTGCATGTTACATGTCACCCTCTTTTTCCAGAATACCAAATTCTTTCTCTTTGCCTCCTTCTTTTCATTCTAACTCTATTGTCTAGATAAAAGATTTTGGTGAGTCTTTAGTTTTTCTCTTCCAAAAGAAAAAAAAAAAACGTGTCAAATACACATTCACTCATTTATATCCATTCTGCAAGTATTAATCGAGTCGAGTGCCTATTATGTATTATGTTCCAAATGCTTTGCTCTTCATTAAAGATTTAAGAGTAAAAAGCCAAGAGATTTCATGGAGTTTGATGTTTAAAGGGATGATTTTTAAGTATGTGGGGGGAAAGCATGGCAACATCGTGGCCAAAAACGTTTAGGGACACTCTCAGGGGACCCAACCTAACTGGTGTCGGGAAGGCCTACCAGAAGAAGAAGAGTTTAAACTAAACCTTGAAGAGTAAGTAGGAATTTTTATAAAAGTAGAAAATATGGCAAAATGTTTATCATAGAAAAAGAACAGTCTTTCAGGGAGAATAGCATATACAGACATTTCGTGGCAGGTTGGAGTATACAAGTTTGGAAATAACAGGTATGTGAGTAAAAGGAGTATTTTTAAAACTTAAAAGATCCAGCGCAAAGTATCCAATTTCTATCTCAACATTTGTACTCAAACTGTGGGATAGTTTTACCTACATTTGGTCAAATAAATAGAACAAGATGTAAACAGCTGAACATTATCAGGACCTTAAACATAAATGAGGCCTTTCATACATAGGAAATGAAGAACAATCAGTAAGGATGTACTATGCTTCTCCTGTTTTTGTGTCTCTGCCTCTTCCACTCAGAAGCTCCCAGCCCTCCTCCAAGATTTGGTGACATCTCTGGAAGTATGCCTTCTGAGTCCTGCCTCCCTGGATCTGAGTTAGGAGCCTCTCTTCTATGGTTCCACCATGCCCAGTCCTTTCCTCCATCTGAGCACTTTTTACACTGTGCTTATTTTCCAGATTTTTTCTCTGCTTGGGTTTAGATGCCTGAAAGTCAGAACCAGTATAAGGGAAGAGCAGAAGGGCATTAGAGTCAGAGTTCTAAGTCGAGATCATAGCTCAGCCACTTACTATGTCAGCCTTGAGAACATATTTAACTACTCTGAGACACAGACTCCCTTAATCTTCTTAGAGTTGTTCTGAGTACTAGATAATATTGTGTGTGAAGTGCTCAGCAGAGTGCCTGAATTTAATAGCGCTCCAAAAGAACCTGGTGAATGAGTAAATGAATGGACGAATAAATGAATGTGAATGAGAAGAATGTGGTTTATTCATATCTCTGTTCGAGCTTGCCCATAGATTCCCAAAGTTGGCAATACTATACCCCAAGAAGATACCCAAATGATAGGGTGTGGGAGTTGGGGGAGTGGTTAACCTCTGGGGCAACTGGAGGCATTGGATAAAAATAAGGGGTAGTGGAAGTGCCTGGGGGGTCAATGAGTAATTTTTGCCCTGAAAAGGGGGCACTAAGCCAAAAAATTTGGGGATCCATGATAGACTGTGGCCAATCCAATGCTGAAAATCCCATAACCTGAAACTCTATAGGAACAAGTATGTCTGTAAACAGAAACTGATGGAAATAGCCTCAGCTTAGGCCTAGGCTTCAGCTCCTAGCATTAACCCTCCTAAACAGTAAATACAGACTTTCAGCTTGCTATACTTTCTGCAGGTAGAACAATAAGATTCCTACAGTACTGTGTCTTCTTTTTTATATTTATTCACCCATTCAAGAAACATTTGTTAGTGACCTACTGTATGCCAGAGACTCTGATAGGTGTCAGCAATATAGTGGAGACTTGATGCAATTTCTCTGTTCTCCAGGATGCTAAATGAGTCCATGGTATAGAATGTCTTTTTCCCCCATGGACTTTCTCCAGTCTCTGCCTCACACTGTGTGCCCCAGCAACGCTGTATCACTTATAACCCATGGAACATGATGTGTTGTTTCTTAAGCACAAGCCTCTCTGATGTCCTGGGACGGTCTCAGACCTGCTTCAAGTAGTATCTATTGGATATTACTCCTACATTCCTCCTCCTCCTCTTCTCCTCCTCCTCCTTCTCTCTCTCTCCTAGATATAAATATAAAGGATTTTTTATATCCTGTTCAATTTCAGTCACGTTTTCTGAGTATGCAGACGCCAAAAGGGATACTTTTAATGACCATTAAAATTGAGCTGTAGAGAAGGTTTCATAAAAAAATAAGGAAGGACTCATTGCCCCTGCTTACTTGCATACTGACAACTGTGTGAATCTCTTCTGAAGGTCTGTCTACCATGGTCTGAAACCAAACTTAACTGTGAGCTGCTTAGGTGGTTCCTATGATTTGACTTCGTTTTACAGAGATATTGAGCCTACCTTGTGCTTTTACTCAAAATGAGAACCCATCAGTGTTTTTATCTAGAAATTATTTCTTGAGAGGCAGCATATATACCACTGGGTAAATTATCCTTCCTCTTCTTTGTATACTCAGTTTAATGAGAGAGGAGAATATTGATAAATGAACAAATCCTAACAGTGTATTCCAGATGGTGGTTAAAACCATTACTTGTTTGCAGCCTACCTAGGACTAATTATTTTACTTCTGTGAGCCTCAGTTTCCTCGTCTATAAAATGGGCAGAACAATAGCATTACCTTGGGAAAACTCTGGTTGAGATTTTAACAAGATCACTATACAGTGATGGCTCTCTGGGCTTTCTGGCATTGTGCCATGCTTCTTATGGTATCTAGAATAAGTGTTATTAATGTTGTAGGTATCATTAATGTTAGTTTGCGGCTTGTTTGTTCTTTGTTTTCATAGTGACTACTATCAGAGGCTGAAATGGTCTTGAACAGAACATTGTGGGAACACTGACAGTATGGGACCAGTTTGACCCTGGCAAACGGTTTCCAAGGAGGTATTAGAGCTGGGTGTAGCAGACTGAGTAAGAAGCAAGCAGAAGGATAGTAGATGAAAGGCAGTCTAGACATCCAGAATAGGAAAATGAGTGTGACCCCAAAGTTATCCTTAGACAGGGCTGGAGAGAATTAACTGCCCTAGGAAATGGTTGAAAATTTACCTCGTAGTCAACAGGAAGACAGAAGAAGTATCCAGAGGAAGTCTTCTAATTATTCCTTAAAGCTCTGACTACCACCAGCCTAATTAACAGACAGACATGGCTTTGAGTGCCATGGATGCATGGTTGTACATCTAGAAGGTATAAGAGTAGTGTAGGAAAGTGGAGAAATTCTGTAATAAAAGAGCATATATGTTTGCAACTTTAATGATTACAATGAGCTTTTACCAACACACAATATTGTCTATAAACCTGAGGTTATCCCTGTGATTGGGCATTACTAAAATCATAGAGAGGAAAACAGGCACAAAGAGGTTAGGCAGCTTTTACCATATTGCATAATTAAGCTGGCCACAGGGGAGCTTGTCAGTACTTAGGAGGCTGAGATAAAAGGATGGCAGGTTCGAGGCCAGCTTCAGCAACTTAGTGAGACCTGTTTCAAAATAAAAACTAAAACAAGGCTAGGGGTGTAGCTCAGAGGTAGAATGCCTGTGGGTTCAATGCTCAGTTAAAAAAACAAAAACAAGAACCTACATACACAATTAGGAAGTAATGGGACTCAGAACCATAAATCCATCTTCTTATTTTGCAGAAATAATGTTCTCTACTATTTCAACTCTTTCATTGTCAATCTAAAATGTTTTTCCCTGAGAGAAAATACTTACTTGTCTATTAAAAAATATTCCTTCCTCCTCGTCATTTTACTTCCCTGAAATACTACTCCCGAAATCGCCTTTGACCAGCGTTTTCCTAGTCTTTAGCTCAGCTCTTTTGTGCCTTTGCTACCTGAGCTTTCCAGGTTTATGATTATCCTATATCTTAGCTTTCCCCAGTCCTAGACAACCGAAAGAGTTTGCAGTTTAATTAATGTGTCACTTTCCTGTGGGAGACATATCCATTTTAAAGGTGATTCTGGCCTCAGTCAGCAAGCTTTGCTCTTGTTCACTGCCTCCTGATAGAGACTATCTTAATAACCCGACTCTGTCCCCTCCTCCCTATTTTCTGCCCGTGCTCTCTTACCTTGGCCCTGCTCTGACTTTATCAGCCATGCTTTGTTTACTCTGAGCCTGAGAATGTTTGTGGTGTGAATGACTTGTGTAAGAAAACACCACCAGGTAGGAAAGCCTTGTGATTAATGGCCCCTCTACAAGTTTCCAGAACCTCTCGTGAGAACTTACGGAGTCTGTCAGCATTTCCCCAATAGCCCCATACATCTCGCTCTCCCAGATGTGATGTCACATGTAACAGCGTGGTTCTGCTGCAATCCATAACGTGATCCCATATTCCACATCAGTCCTCTAACAGCTGGGTGGTCCCGGATCCATTATGGGGAAGCCTTGACAACTGCTCATGCCTGGCGACCATGCAGCCTACAAAGCTGTGGAACTGTGTGGGAACTGTGCTAGAAGAGAGGGGAGGTAAGGCTGGGCTAGGCAATCAGGACACTGTGAATTAATATAAGAGAAAAAGCAGGTCCTCCTGGGGCCTCGAGGACCCAGTAACACAATATGCAAATAGGGACTCCAATAGATGCCAGCGGTGCCCTCTGCAGCTTCTCCTCTCACACATCCGCCCAACCCATCTCAGCTGCAAAGAGGGAAGCGTTGTGGTTGAATTTCCCTGCGGGACCAGGTTAGAGTTCACTGTCAGCCAGTTGGTGGAACGCTCCACCAGGTGTAGTCTATTCCGGCCCACCCTCTGCACAGGAGATGAATCCTACTCTGACTGGTTCCCCAGAACACCAAGCCCTGAACTCAGGCTCAGCTCCACCTAGCCCAGCCTCAGGTCTCACCTGCATTCCTCCTCTAGGTGCAGTGTCTTCAGCAACCCTTTTCTACAGTGTGACAATGGCTTAAATCTGGTTAAACACGAAGATGCCATCCTCACTGATTTTGAAGCTTAAGCCTGATGTGCACTGGCCTGTTCCATCTGCTACTCTGTCTCAAACATTCCCATTGTCTCAACACTGTCTCGCATTAGTAAAACCTCTATCTATAGGCTAGATGCTTCTGCAGCAGCCTTTCATCCTTATTAGACCCCAGTTTGCCCCATTATAGGCAACATTATACACATATTATTAGTCTCATTTTACACCTGAGCCAGTAGGATCAGAGAAGTTAATGATCTGTCTACAGTCACACAGCTAGTAAGTGGCAAAGCTGGCACTCACCCTCCCACTTCCACCTTTTTTCTTCTAATGCTAGAGCTCTTTCTTCTACAGACATTCAGGTGAACAAATGAACAGGGACAGGGAGGGCAGACTAAATCCAACAACTGTCGCATATGCTTATGGAGCCAAGTGACCCTTTTAAAATCAGCTCCCCAGCATCCTTCTCTACCCTCCCTACCAGGCGAAAGACTAATCCTTCTAAAAGCCCTCTGCTCTGTTTGCTACCTTAATCCCAAGATCCCATCTGTTATGTCTTTGGACACAGATCTCCATGGCCCATTTAACTGCGGTGATTCAGGGCAAAATGTGAAAGGCAGGAAACTGGGACAAAGTTCCCTGATTATAACCAGGCAGGCACTGGGGCTTCAGACAGATTCAGGACAGGGGCTAGCGTTAGAGATGATCGCTAGAGTCCAGCAACAGATCACCAGTGCAGGTATAGCTTTCTGATTAGCAAAATGAAATGCAACAGTTTCTTCTGGGTTCCCTGAGCCACAGATAGAGAAACATGTGCAGGGATAGAGATCCAGGCAAACAGCCAGGGTGCCAGCCCAAGACTGGCTGGAAAGAGGATGACGAAGGCTCAGGAGCAACCACTGCAATGCCTGGGATGGCAAGAATGGGGCAGTTCTCCTGTGAGAACCTGTGAAGCCAGGCCTGCAGACACTGGAACTTAGCCACAGGCACATGACAGGGATTCTTCCAACCAGAACCAAGTTGGTTCACTGACATACTAGAAGCCCAGCTTCCAAGGGAAGTAGCCAGGAAAGTGTCAGGATTGGAAAGAGGCAAGGCCTGGCCCCCTCAGTTCTTGCCATCACTCTCCTTGCCTGTAGGGACCAAAATTGGTGAGGTTATGCCGCACTAACAAATAGCCCCAATGCAGTACGTTTTATCTCTTATACCATATAGCACGGTGGGTACAGGAGGCCCTGCTCACCACCCTTATTCATGGACCAAGAGTGAGGGAGCAGTTGCCACTTTGAGCATCACCAGTTGCTGTTTCATGGGCGGGGAAGGGGAGTTCTTGAGTCTCTCTCACCTCAATAAGTAAATTCTTAGCTGGAGAGTGACACACATCACTTTATCTCACAGGTCATTGGCCAGAGTTAATCACAGGTCCCCAGCCACCCGAAAAGAGGCCAAGAAGAGCAGTCCTGACCTAGAGCTAGTGGGCAGAGAGCTTTTATGGATTGGGTTCAGGGTGAATGAATATCTTTAATCTTAACGTAAGACACTAGAGGTATCAGTTACAAAAATCTAGAAACTTAGATTTTCCATGCCCTTAATAACTATTTATTGGGTATTGCTTTCTGTGAGGCCATGCTGGTGTCAATAGTGGTGACCAGATGCAGTCCTTCCTCCACAGAGATCTCAGTCTCGTGGAAAAGAGAACAAATCTCCAGAGTATAAGAGCTTCTATGAGGACAGGACAGGGTTTTATGAAAGCACGTCAGAGAGGTGACTGGTCCAGGATGAGGGATGAGGAGATGGGTTTAAAGAAGGCATGCACATCATTTACATATAACTCTGCATGTGCACATGAGTGCGCACACGCGTGCACACACACACACACACACACGCACATCACAAAAGAAAATGATAGCAAATCAGGAATTTCATGCACCACAGTCTGTCTCCTGTCCCTGTATCCATGTTGCAGAGTTGTTCCTTTTCTTTTGAGATCAAACTTCAAAGACAAGTATCTAGTCTTACCCACTAAAAGTCTAGCTCTAGAATTTTGGTTACTTCAAGATAATTCAATCTGAAAGAGAGTAACTGTGTCTGTCTATCTCTCTCCTTTCACCAAATATTATTTCACTGAAACCTAAAATTTCTGTTTCATTCACTCTCCTAGTTAATGTGTAAAATATACCTATGAAACTGCAGGCATTATATGAAAGCAGACCCACAATAAATCCCTGCTGTTGTAGTTCACAGTGGCCCATCTGTTCTATTCAGCTTTAGCCACTTCTCGTCATTCAAGGTGTGGCCTGTGGACAGGCAGCATGAGAACCAGAGGAGCATGGAGAAATTCTGAAACTCAGTGCCCCAGCCACTACCCTCACCCAATACCTATCAAGAAAGACTCTGCCTTATAACAAGATCCCAAAATGATTCATATGCACATTAAAGTTTGAAAAGTACTGACCTAGCTGAGGACAAGAGAATTGACTATGTGATAGATAATTTTTTAATATCAGAAAAGGAGCCCTTAATAAATCTGAGTCATGCAGTTCTAATAGAGAAGGTAATGTGAGACTTCAGAAGCAAGCAGAAGGGGACTATAGGAGCCTATGCAGAAGACAGTTGTTTAAGAGAAATGAGGATCTGACGAAGGGCACAGTGTGGGTTGTGGAGGGAGAGGATGGAAAGGGACTTCTGAAGGCACATTTTTTTCTTTTACCCACTTTTGTTGCTGATGGCCTTGGGAATCTACATGGCTTCTGTTGGTGTTTAGAAGTGAAATAAAGAGCCAGGAAAATCCTTCCCAGCCCTTTCTCCCTACTAAGTCTGGAAGGGCGGCCCTGTTCTGTCTACAGGCTTCCCTTTCACCCAACACCAGCCATGCAGAGGGGGCTCTATTGACAGGAAAGTGCTCCACACTTGACTTAATGGCATTTAACAACCAAATCGCATAAACTCCACAATGAGGAGACTCAGAGGGACAACTAAAGCCTATACTTTTGAGTCATCAAGGTGAGACATTAACTAGCAGTTGAAAATTTTTTTGGAAAAAAATTTACTGCTTAAAATGAGCTGCCATGTACAATCATGCCCTTCCAAGAATAGGCTCTTCTGAATTTGACTTCTTCCTTCAGCTAGACTGTTTCCAGTAGCTTTTCAATCCACTATTCATTGCCAGGTGTCTGGCTCTACATATATGTTATTATTAGCTGTTGAAGTAGCTGTAATGGGCAATTTAAGTTTATATTTATAGGACTCAGAAAATTGCATTACCTTAGCCCAAAGAAAATCTGATATGCCAGGAGTTTCATCTGAATCAAGTGAATGGCTAATTCTTTCCATAAAATTTTTCCATAATGTGTCTCTACTGTACTTTATTTATAAAAAAAAGGTGTTTGTGGCTTTTGGAGCACATTCAACAAGCATTTCTACTCAAACTGAAGCTAATAGCTCCATTGCAAGGATTAGATAAACTCTACTGGTATATTCGAAATTACATCTATGATCAGGATGATAGCAGAAGACCATCTTTGGCACTATTATAACTTATACTAGTCATACTTATTTCTAACATGATTTCATATATAAGCAAATATATAAGTATATACACACATACGAACACATAAGTTGCATATGTTATAAAGCTGGTAAGATAAAGGTAATTTACATTAGTAAGGCATTTGCCACCTTTTTTGTTCTCAGAAGCATACAAACCAGTCTTCCCATCTTTAAAAAACATACAAAATACTTCCACATTCCATGTTGTACCTCATCATTTTTCTGCTTTTCTTTTCAGCAATACTCCTTAAAAAAAGTAATCAAAAATCCATCCGTCCCACACATACTTCTTCTCTTCTAATTTTATCTCAAACCCATTCCAGTCATGTTTTCCTCTCTAGGTTACCAATAAAAGAGTTTTTGTCAAAGCCATCAGCGATATGCACATTGTCAATTCCAGTGGTCACTTCTCAGCTCTCATCTTTCTTGAGCTATCAGCAACATCGAGGCCATTAATCATTCTCATCTCCTCAACATACTTTCTTCCCTTGGTTTTCTGGGCATTCTCTGCCTTTTCTTTTGTGCAAAGTTCTTTATCCTCCAGACCTTTAAACAATGGAATGTCCATAGGTTAGTCCTTGGACCTCTTCTTTTCAACATCGACACTCACTTCCTAGTTGCTATCAGCCAAAATTTATATTTTTAGCCTGGATCTCTCTCCTGAACTCCAGAGTCATATCAAGTTGCTAACGTGACATCCACTTGGTTGTGTAATAAGGATCTCAACCTTGACATATCCCAAGTTAAAATCTCTCTTTCCAACCTCACCCCCATCCCACCCCCAAACTAAAAATTTTTTAAAAAGTGAAACCCTATGTCTCACAGTCTTCCCATCTCAGAAAATGATAACTCTGTATTTCCATATCCTGGAGCCAGAAATCTTATAATTTCCGTTGATGTGCTTCTTTGTTTTTCACTCCAAATTCATTCCATCGGTTAGCTTTATTGGCTCTGCCTTCTGAGTTAACATGAAATCCAGCCATTTCCCACCACTATCAATCTGGTCCAAACCACTACCATCTCTCCATGAATTATTCTGCAGCCTTTTATACTGGCCTTCCATTCCAGTACAAACTATTCACCGCATAACTGACAGGGTGATCATTAAAACATAAAGCAGAACATGCCAGCCTCTGATCAAAATCCTCTAATGGCTTTTCTGATTATGGGAATGAAAAGCTAAAATTCTGAAATTTACCTACAAAGTTCTCCAGGATCATTCCTCCCCTGTTCCCTCACCTGATTTCCTTCTTCTGCACCACTGTCATCAGCCTAGGTGCCATGCTCAGGCATACCAAACATGCTCCCACTTCATGAGTTTCTGGGCGTGTACTTCCTCCAGCTTTGCAGTAGCTCCCTTCACTTTCTTCAGGTCATCAAATAACACCTCCTAGAGCTCTTCTCGGGTCACCCTACTACCTCCAACCCATATCATCAATACATCTTATCCCCAGCCCTGCTTTTTCTTTATATCATTTATCCTAGTATATTCATTGTTGGCATATTTATTATCTGTCTTCCTACACTAATGGCTTGTCTTCATTAAGGCAGAGCCCTGTTGTATTTACTGCTGTAACCCCAGTTACTACTGTAGGCACAGTAGGGACTCAAAATAAATAGAAGGGAAAAAAAAGGAGAGAGGGAGGGAAGGGAGAGAAGGTTAAGGGAGGGACGGGGAGAGAAATGGATACTAGGAAGGGAGGAGGGGAAGGACAGCAGGCTGATCTAATCTCATAACCTTCCAGGGTACTTTGGCTTTTATTATTTCATTTACATGTGATTTTTCAGAAATCAAAGTTTGCATAGCCAAAGCAAGATTGTCCTTTCAAACTGGATTTGAATTCAGCCTTTACTAATTGCAGAACATTATTCAATTTAATTAATGTATCTAAGCCTCATTTTCCTCATCTGTGAATTGAAGGGAATAGTTAGATCGGCCTCAAAATACTATTGTGAACAAGGTAATGTCTTTAGATTGTTTAGTAATGTACCTCCCTCACATTTAGCAAGCCATCAATATATGGTGATTATAGTTACTATTTTATGGTTACTATTACTAGTTACCCCTCAGGCATTTATATATACATATATATGTATATTTATTTATTTAGTGGTACTTGGGATTGAACCCTGCGCCATTCTACCTCCAAGCCACACCCCTAGTTCTGTTATTATTTGTTTTGAAACAGGGTCTCACTAAATTGCAGAGGGCTTCACTAAGTATCTGAGGCTGTGATTAACCTGTAATTGTCCTGTCTCAGCCTCCCAAGTACTGGGATTACAGCATGTGCCACCACACCCAGATCTCTCCTCAGATATTTAACCTTATTAAATCTTAAAATTACTGCAGTTTAGTCTCAGAAACTAAATTTCATATAGTCTCCATATATCATGAAAAAGGATTACTGAAAACATATCACTAGTTCTCTCTTCTCTTTTTATTAGCTACTTAAAAAATATCAGTAAGTTTTTAATTCTGTTCTTCCAAAATTCAAAGAAGTCTTTGAGTTTTAATTTGAAAGCATGTAAGTAAAAAACTAAATCTTTAGGTTATCAACAGTGTATAGCTATGGACCTTTTTCTCTACATTATCCCACACAAGTGCAACTGAGGTGGGTATTTGTATTTGAATGAGGAACCTCTGTTTATTTCCAAAAGCCCTTGTAAAATATCATTCTAGTTAGGTCCCATCACCACAATAAATGTTCCACTTATGATCTACATATCTCTGTTAGACAAGAGAGTGCACGCTCCCTTCAACCCTGGGAGGGGTGGAGGCTTCAGAACATCCAAAGAAACAGGTATAAGAGGCAGGGTACAGGGAAGAAGTGTCCTGAATCTTCCCAGGTGATAATCTGATGATCTGATCACCAAAAAGCTCCCCGAGGCTGCTAGGAGCAGGATGGTCAGTGACTCCTTGATCTCCAGTTTTTATCATCTAGTCTGCTGTCCCCCGCCCTTCATGATTTTTGCTCTCTTCTTCCTAACATAAACTGCTCACCCACCCTACCCCATATACGCACAAGCAGTGTCTGTTCTCACAGTCAGCCTGAAAGCAGTTCATGACTCATATAGTAAATTACGCTGCATTTCTTGGAATCAAATGGTCTATCTGCACAGATGCCAGAGGCCCCAGCTCAAATAAGACCATCATGAAAGCCAGTCAATTTAAACAAAGATTAAGCTTTGACCAAAACAACTTTAGAATCAACCCAAGGATATACTTAAAGACAACTCTGAAAACTTTTTGTAGCATGTATCCCCAAAGGATTAACAAAGGACTAAAACTCTGGAAGCCACAAATGTGTGGCATCCGATACATATCTCTCCTAATATTATGGTCTTTCCTTTAAACTGTAATGATCTGATGAGGTAAATAACAAGCACTGTATTAACAATAATAGCTCCATATTAAGCCTCATCAATATGAAGTTCTCTGTATGTATTATCTCCTTTAATCCTTACATTCATGATCTCCACTTCACTAATGAGAAAATCAGACACCTTGAGGCTTGAGCAAATTGCCCAGGATTTCAACCCAGGTCTAAGTGCAGAGTCCACATTCTTAACAGCTATGTTATGATGCCTGCAGATAATTCACTTATTTTTCAGGTCACTTTGGTTTATGTCTTCCCCATGGTATAAAGCACCTTCTGTGCATGTTGGCACACACAAGTCATCGCTAATGTGTCTCAATGAATTGCCTTTCCTTTTGCCCCCTTAGCACTTTCATATTTATTTATTTATTTATTTATTTATTTATTGCGGGTCTGGGGATGGAACCATTTGACCTCCGAGCCACACCTCCTGCCCTATTTTTATTCTTTATTTTGAAAGAGGGTCTCACTTAGTTGCGGAGGGCCTTACTAAGTAGCTGAGGCTGTCTGCGAACCGCGATCCTCTGGTCTCAGCCTGGCAGTTTCATTTTATTGCTCTTTGCTCTTCCACATTTCTTGCACTGGCACAATAGAAAACATGTCAGCAGCTTCATGCTTTTATTTTTCACATTAAGCCATAATGAACAACCAACTAGAGTACAATGTTTACAATATGCTTTTGGTCCAGATGTAATCTCAATGAAAATTCATTACTACCCTGGAAATTAAACATTTTGCCACTTTTACCAATGAAGAAACAAGGAAGGATTCAGGACGGGGGAAAATGCAACTTATCTATGTCATATTACTCCTATAGTAAATCCAAGTGTAGTCATGAATTTGCATTTTTGTACACTAGATTGACATTGTAGCGAAGCTTTGGAGTCAAGTGCCTGAGTTAGAATTTTGGCTCCATTGCTTACAAACTAGGTAAATTATTTAACTTCTCTAAATGTCAGTTCTCCCATCTGCAAAATGGGGACACTAATGGAACCTATTGTACTTTAATTAGTTTTGAAATGTGATAGTCTATAAAGCATCTATTATTGCTACTGATATGTAATAAATTCCTATCTATGGCATCTATGAATTGATGATTCAAATGAACAAGTATCTGAATTCCTTTAAAATTTGTACACCCCAGGATTTGGGAGTTTATCTAATGTTTTGTGACATCTACACATAGGGCTTCAGTGGCTTTAGATCTCTGTTCTAAGACTTTGATATAAACTGTCAAATGTTGCAGATTAGCTTCTAATTGGAGAAGACTGAGGATAAGCAAATGGGTTCAAGCCAAATATGGTTTTAAAAGTATATTTAAGCCAGGCATGGAGGCACATGCCTATCCTCCCAGTACTTGGGAGGCTGAGATAGGAGGAGCACAGGAGCACAGGCCAGCCTCAGCAACTTAGCAAGGCCCTTCGCAACGTAGGGAGACCCTGTTTCAAAATAAAATAGGGCAGAGGGTAGGGGTATAGCTCAGAGGTAGAGTGCCCATGGGTTCAATCCCCAGTAAAACACACACACACACACACACACACACACACACACACACACACACGTATATTAGTGTGAGGTGAAGTCGATGTGCTTTAGCACAAGTTGAATTGAGTCAAAATAATTTGATTGGGTAGTTTGTAGGGCCTCTCTTCCTATATTTCATCTTATTTTCCTGTACAATTCATAGTTCATTTAGATAATTTGAATCCTAGGAGGTTCTGATTAAAAGATGCTCATTTTCCGAATGGGGTTTCCTGTCAAGCTGCTTTGATCTTACCATGAGTCAATGACCATTATGTCATCCCTGTCACAAGCATCTGTATGAGGACCTGAGTGAACAATAGTAAGGTGGTCTTTTTGTTTGAAGAATTCCATTGTCATTTCCACTTCCTTAGTGAGTATAATTCAGATTATAGAAATTACATCTCTAAAGTGCTGAGTATATATTTTGTACTTTGCAATTGGATTTCCTGCTTTAGCTTTTTATATTGTAGATCTATGAGTTAAAATATATTGCTTAGATGGCCAAAGACTTCATACCATTTAATTCTGGTTAGTTTGAAAAGGGAAGTTGATAGAACTCTTAGGTTGATCTCATTTCTGTTAAGTGTGATATTTGTTATTGGAAAAACAATATGTTTGTTATATAACTGGATTCCTTTAGTCACTTGTGTTTTTGTGATTTCTATTAATACTTGCCCTCTCCACCTCCCAGAAATCTGTCTCATAATCAATCTCTCCTTTTCACCTGACCTCCTGATATACAACAACATGGTCATTCTCAGTGATATTAACTAATATATTGAAAAGAAAATTCCCACCAAATCAATCTATTAAGATGAATCTCTATTCCATTGCATGGCCCACTAAGGCAAGTAGTTCCTAGGCAGGTAATTAGAACACACAAGAAAAGGGAGCATTGGATATCATGATAATGATGTTAGCTAACCTTATTACTCTGTTGCCTTGTGAAACAAAAACAGTTGAAAAACGATTTCTGAAAATGTTTTTGTTGCTTCTCAGAGTATGGTTATTTGTCAACATAGAAGCTATTTTTTATGTAGAAACAGTAGTATAGGTATCTTTATGTCCATGATACAACTAAATTATACCAACTTATCATTCTGTTGCTGTAGGAAACAAACAAATTTCCAAGACTGAGTTTAGAAAACAGTGTTTAATCAATTTCTTCCACCATCTTTGAACATAATCTAGTAAGCAGATGTGGAGTTAACGGCTTATTGTGCTCACCCTCCCTATATCCATTCAGAGTCTGCCAGACTCCAAATAAAAGTCAAGACATGTGCACATAGAAACTCTATAGATGTTTGTAGCATTTGAAATTAAAATAGTGAGAAGGCTGCCTGGGCGTCCCTTCAGACATGGCACAGTGGAGCACAGAGACAGGAAATATGCCAGACTGCCTCTGTAGGAGGCTGCAGAGAACACGTGCAGCAAGGAACAAGGAACCGCTTAATGATTAATCACTGTCAACCTTTGTTCTCGTTAAAGACTTGATTGTTGGACAAGGCTTGTAATGAGGGACTGTTTTGGTGTCTGTTGCTATGAGATTGTGTGCACTGATCCTCCGTTGAAGCCGCTGTTCTCTTTTTGCCTAAGTCGGATGAACTTGAATGAAAATGTTCTAACAGTGCCTGCTAGTGGTACTTTGAGAAGAGGCTCCACTTTCTGTTTACCAAATGTTACTTGAGCCCCAAAAGAGAGAACAGAGAGATAATCAAGAGTTTGGCTTGGATGAATTTTGACATATGATTTTAGAAAAATTAATTTTAATCTGATAATGAGAGAACTGGTAAAAATGCATTTATTAGTGATGAGATTAAAAAAAAACTCATACATAACATGCATACCAACACCACCACCATACACATTTACCCAAACACTTTTTTAACAAGCACGAATATTCAGAAATCAAAATGCAAAACTATGTTACTATTGCCCTTGACTTCTAGAAATAAAATATTGAATTCTGCTTTGCAAGCCAAATTTCTTACTAATCAAATCATAGAAGAAACTGGAATGTATGTTGTCATTTTCCTAAAGGATAAGAAAAAAAAAAAGTCCCACCTATTCTGTCATTGATTAGTTGGCTTATGGACTTCTGCATAAACACTTTTGAATCTTTATTTTACTGTAATAAAAGATCAATGTAAAGCCAGGCGTGGTGGTGCACACTTGTAATCCCAGCATTTGGGAGTCTGATACAGGAGGATCGTGGTTCACAGAGAGCCTCAGCTACTTAAGGAGGTCCTTTGCAATTCAGTGAGACCCTGTTTCAAAATAAAGAATAAAAAATAGGGCTGTGGGTGTCACTCAGAGGTAGGATGCCCCTGGGTTTCATTCCTAGTACCACACACACAAAAAAAAAATCAATGGATCATTATAAGGAAGAAAAACAATGTTTTTAAATTAAAGAATTATTCTCTTGGGTCAAAGTAATTTTAAAACTCTGAAATTCTTATGAACATAATCACACCACTATTATGAAATTGCTTCTAAAACATAATCTTATGTAAAAGCACTAATATAGATTAATTAAAACTGTTGGTGATAGTCTCAGATTACACCGACTACCCCCTAGCCAAAAAACAGCCACTCTCTTTTTCTTCTCTAACAAATAATTTTGCCATAATTTTCTTTTTTAAACAAATGTCTACATAATAGGTATGTGCTTTACATCTAGTATATAATTATTTACATCTTTACATCTTGTGCTTTACATCTAGTATATAATTATTTTGTTCAAAATATTTTATGCCCCATTCTTTCCTTCTTTATTCTCCATTCTTTTTAACTCATTTATAGAATGATCAAGAAAGTCCAGTAGGGACTGTTTGGATCCTAAGCATCCTAAAATGTGCCTCTGTTGATATCCATGATCCTACCTAGTCTACAGGTAACTGTGTATGTTCTATTTGATATTACAGATGAGCCTACTTAACCCAGAAAACTGCCTCTTCCAAGAAAGGTCTTCTAAGAAAGGTCAATTAATCTGCTTCAGTATGTCTCAATAGATTTAAGATCTATTAGATCCTCCCAAACAGGGGAAAAAATCATTTTCTCATTTAAATCTCTGAATAGAAATCCAGTTTCCTTTCTTGGGAAAATATTCCTACATAATGTATAACCTGTAAATAGTACAATTTTCATAGTCTCACTGTTATGTATAAATGTATATTCACATGTAAATAAGATATAGAGGAGGCTGACACAGGAGGATCACAGTTCACGGACAGCCTCAGCTACTTAGTGAGGCCCTTTGGTACTCAGTGAGACCCTGTTTCAAAAATAGCTAATAATGGGGCTGGGGGTGTAGCTCGGAGGTAGAATACCCCTGGGTTCCATTCCCAGTACCACACACAAAAAAAAGATATAGAATGTAGGTTTTCTATGACCATGGTTATTTGTTGATGTTTTAATAGGATAATATAATTAAAAAGAAATCAAGAGATTTACAACAATAATAGTAACTATAATTAGTTTGGTCACTTAAGACATTCTGCAGTTTGCAGGGAGATCCATGGAGCTACCATGGAGCTACCCTGGAGCTGCAGCCCTCTAAGGAACATCTTTCTGTAAAATCCAAGCTTTATAAATCTTGGTAAGTCAGATTGCTTTTTTCATCCTTGACCATAGATATTTACATTAAGGAGTACTCTACCACTTTGCAAGTTTGGTCCTTGAACAGATGTCCTTAGACAATATTTCTAAGTAACTAGCCTAAAATCCTGGGGTGGGAGAAACATCAAAATAAATCACCTTCTACATAACATTGTGAATTACTATTTGCATTTAAATAGAAATGCTACAACCTTCCTTTACTGTAACAAATGCTCTCTGGTAAATTACTATACTTTGCAGATGTTCCTAAGAAGTGACTATACATACATACATATATATATATATATATATATATATATATATATATATATATATATATCCTCCTACTCTCCGAAGACCAGTGTGGTAACAAATATACCAAATTGGTTTTGATAATGTTAAATATGATTGGAAGTTATTTTTCACATACTAACAGCCTCCCTTTGAATTTTAATAATGATAAATATATTTAAATTACTGAAATAAACTTAACTATCCAGATCTGTAGTACTTTTCTCACTAAACAAGTGACCATCCACTTTCCCCTAAGAGCAGGACCAGGTCAAATCCAAACACTAATTAATACCTTGTTAGTCTTGAAGTTAAATGAATCATCGTATATTAGTTACCTAAAAAAAAACTGTGAATCTAGCTGTTAGAAAATGATTAAGGTAGCCGGGCGTGGTGGCGCACGCTTGTAATCCCCGCGCGTGGGAGGCAGAGACAGGAGGATAGCGCAGGTTCGAAGCCAGCCGCACTGGCATAAGAGACCCTGTTTCCAAAAATAAAATGGGTCTGGGAGTATAGCCCGGAGTTAGAAGGGCTTTCAGGAAGCCCAGTACCACCAAAAAAAAAAAAAAAAATTAAGGTAAAGAAAATATATAAATAAACATTTAAATTTAATTGAGAGGTAAAGAAAAAGTTTCAACACTGGAGTATGAAAAGACTGTTGTAATAGGAATGATGATATTAAGTATTAAGTGACATGCATTTATTTTAAAATAATTAAATTGTCTTTCCTTCCATAGGATCTATGTGGCTAGTCAAGTTACACTAACCTTATATCTAACAATGTTATTTTGTCTCCATAGAACTCAAAACACTTCAAAAAAAAAATTTTTTTTTTATGGGTTTGTGGATGGAACCCAGGGGCATTTGACCTCCGAGATACAACCCCTGCCCTATTTTTTATTCTTTATTTTGAAACAGAGTCTCACTGAGTTGCAGAGGGCCTCATTAAGTAGCTGAGGCTGTCTGGGAACCTCGATCCCCTGGTCTCAGCTGGGATTACACGCGTGCACCACCACCCCCGGCTTCAAAACATTTAACACACCACCTTTCTAAAATAGTTAATACCTTGAAAAGATCAACTTGTAAGTAGGATGTGGTGGTGAGAGGCTGAGACAGAAGGATCCAGGTTCACCGCCAGCCTCAGCTACTTAGGGCCTGCAAAACTTAGTGTGACCCTGTTTCAAAATAAAGATTAAAAATTAGGACTGGGGGTGTAGCTTGGAAATAGAATGGCCCTGGGTTCCATCTCCAGTAACACACACACACACACACACACACACACACACACACACACACAAAACAACTTGTAAAAATATGTTCAAATCTCAGTGGTGTTGATATAGCTATTTCTACCAAAAAAAAAAAAAAATCTATCAAGTAAATCAGGTCTTAGATAACCAAGAAATAATATTGCTAATACTAAGTAGCTACGATAGTTTATTTAATTAATTTAGTTGAATACTCTTTTTCAAGCCAATTATTTGATAATATGGATGCATAATAAATAGTTGAATGATTTTAAGTTTCCATGATATTCAGTGATATAAAAATTTTCAAATACTTGGCCCAAGTTCTGCTGAGTTTAAGGAGAAGCTAGTAATTTTTTAAATTTTTGCTCTGTTTTATTTCTTCTGAGGATAGCTAGATAACAATATTTTCAAATTGTAAAGGGGGTCCAGTTGGCTCAAATTTAATCACAGTTTTGATTTAAATATTTAGATGTGCTCAGATATATACTAAATGAACTGTTATTTGGATCCAGCCAGCCACTAAAGAGCTGTTGCAGTCCCAAATGTATATTCTTTAAAAAAGTACCACATGGATCTGGAAAGCACAAAATAGAGTAAACACTGGTAACTGCAAAATATATCACTCTCCCTTCATGCATTCTCTCCTGATCAGCAGTTGGGAACATAAGCCACAAATGTTTACCAAATTGAAAAATCACTGGACAGTTATGTTCGAATCAAGGTCTGTTTCCAGTTATAAGTAACAGAATCCAATACAAGTAACCTTCCCAAATTGCTGAGAAAAAAAGGTTAAAAGTTCATGTATATCAATCTGTATGGCGAAATTTAAGTTCAAGATTTCAAAAAGTAAGCAAAAATATCTGTATAGTAGATTCTATTGACAAATAATAACTAATATTCCCAGCTAAAGCATTTCATGTGATATCTAATATTATTATTTGTAATTATACTAAAAATTTTGATATATGTTACTTTCTTAATAACGCTAAATAATTATAGTTCATGTTAGAAATGAAGCTTATTAGATTTTAAAGTAATCACTTATTTGTTATTTAACAAAAAATATTGAATATATACTTTATGTTAGACTTAATGTGTGCTAGTGGAAATGCACAGATGAAAAAACCCAGTAGTATGTTTTTGAAGCAAATATGTTATATAGTAAGAGAAAACATACAGGTAAATAAGAAATTGACATATTCTCTAACAGATAAATATAATATATGACTGGGATCTATGTGATAATAGTCACCTATGTCATATATCAAGATATATCTACCTTATTCTGAATTCTGTTTGGATGAACTAATGGAGAATGAAAAAGAGTCTTCTCTTATAAAGCCCAAGGATCTCAAGTATATCTCATTTTTTCACCTTCAAGGATCTCTCATATAGATATCTATATAGTATAGATTTTTCACCTTGTAGGTGAAAAAATGCCTGAAAATTATTGAGCTAAAAATAATTTAGGCTCTCTAGTCTACTTTGTAATTCAAAATGAGAAACAAAGATAAAATACTTTGCATGTGTTTGTGGCATGTGTATCCCCAATTTTACATTCCTAAGTTTACTACTTAAAAGAATTAATAAAAGTTCTAGGTACTCTTTTCTAGACTCAGAACCATAGAGTAACAGAAGATCTGGCAGTAGTTGTAAAGCTAATTTAATAAAAGTAGATAGAAAAGACAGACCAAAAAAAGTTGACCTTTCTCATTCTTTTCCACAGTAGACTTTTCATTTAAGGTTATCATTTTCCTAAAATATTCTGTTTGTATTCTGCAGACCAGAATGTGTTTGTAAAGTATGCATAAGTAAGATTTAGTAAATAACCTGATTTTCTGGGAATTTATCCAAGTGAAACCTCCACTCTTTTGAAGTT
Organism: Muscardinus avellanarius; assembly: GCF_963383645.1. Taxonomy (NCBI): domain Eukaryota; kingdom Metazoa; phylum Chordata; class Mammalia; order Rodentia; family Gliridae; genus Muscardinus; species Muscardinus avellanarius. The sequence goes on from NC_137786.1 coordinate 156,798,537, forward strand.
CATCCCTTAGTGATTCTTAGGGAGAATTCAGCTTTTTTGAAGTCCCACTGCAAATATTTAGTGGCTTCTCCCCTAATCCAAGGGAGACTTCAGGGCTACATTTAACAGAGAACAGATGGTTCCTTTCTAATGTTCTTTGTGGTCATTATAATAATACATTCAGAAATAGCTAATCATATCACATTAGAGTAGATGAATACATTTGAAGGTATTGACTAAAGTCACTATACCTTATTAGTGTTTCTAGATTTCCGTGCCTATTATATGGCCTCTAACAACCAAGATGTTCTCTCATTTCTTACAAGAGGAAATATATATTGACTCTGTAGGTTAATATGTTATATAGTTCAGTGAAGAATGGAGACCCAAGGCATAAAGTTTTTATAGAAAAGTAGTTGTAGATTTTTTTTTACAATATTGGGGGGGAAATACAGAACATTTTTATGAAATCACTTGAGAAAAGGCAGAAATTATTACCAAAGTACACAGTTCTACATTTATATATATTGAACTTGTCCAGTATTCAATCTACCTTTCCTTAATATTTCCATTCTGAAACATCAGTTCACTTACCTCAGTCAGAAGAAGCGGGCCACTTTGGATATTCCATTCTTTGCCCCAAACAGGATTGATCTACTATTTGTTACTATAGAAGCAAAATCTTTGCATGTCCTGTTGTTATATTTTAGACTTAGTGAAAAAAAGGAAATGGAATTATTTCATCACAGTTGTATTTATTGTTCACTTAATTAAGTATAAATGGAATTATAATCATTCTAGTTCTAGAATGGAATGTAGAGATGATAAATTCCATATCTTAAAGTTGGTGAAAGTAAGGTCTAGAAAGTTTATAAAAGTATACAGCAACAATCATAAGGTTCACGGGTCACATGAAATAGAGTCTTAGAAGAATGTCTGATTATAAGAGAAGAAGAATGCCGGGCGTGGTGGAGCACGCTTGTAATCCCCGCACTTGGGAGGCAGAGACAGGAGGATCGCACAGATTCGAAGCCAGCCGCGCGCTGGCTTAGGAGACCCTGTTTCCAAATAAAAAATATAAAAATAGGTCCGGGAGTGTAGCCCGGAGGTAGAAGGGCTTCCAGGAACCCCGGTACCACCAAAAAAATAATAATAATAAGAGAAGAAGAATATAAAAATTGTGAAAGCAAACAATAGTCGAAAATAAATGCTACCTTGTTTGAACATATTGTTTCTGTTGCTATAACAAAATACCGACCAGGTCATTTACATACAACATAAAATTTATTTCTCATAATTCTGGAGCCTGAAAAGTTCAAGGTCAAGGTGCCAGGATTGGTGTCGGTCGAGGCCTGTTCTATATGACTTGTTCTCATGGTAGCATCCTCATATGGCAGAGAGCAGAAGGCAAAAAGACACAGAAGTGATTCCTTTAAGCACTTTCATAAGGGCACCTAATCCCATTCATAAGGGTAGAGCCCCATGGCTGAATCACCTTAAGCCTCCTCTTAATACCATCATGATGGGGATTAAGTTTCAACATGAAGGAAGGAAGGGACACCATTTTGGAGGGGACCTTTAGAAATGACTTCCGTAAAATTTCAGATTTCTTTCATAAATAATTTCCCCATTATTATGGCTTAAGAAATAAAGGACTCTCCTTCCTTTTGAACCATAGTATCATGTATCCCTTCTTAATTTTCTAACACCTCTTCTTTACTGAGTGGTTCATTTTTAATGAGAAAAGAAAATGTTGACACCTTATCCCATTCAAAACCATAACACCTTCCAAACATTTCTAGAGGAACAGATAATTTTGGACTATAAAATTGGTTCCTAATATATATTCATACTCTGGTTTCTCTTCAGGTCATATAAGTCTCTCACCTTTCACTAGTGTGTATTCATTTCAAGTGAATGCTTTTGTATAGAGGAGTGATAAGCCAAAGAGGAAATAGTAGGGATTAATATACACATAATTTATAGAATAAATCAACAAAAAATAAAATTACCACTAAACACAATTTCTCAGTCTTGTTTTAGTTCATAGATACAGCTGTGATAAGGCTTAGTTACTATTACATTCAAGTGACTGAGAACAAATCTGGATAATAACTGCTTACTGGCTAATTTTTGATATTTTTATAAACCTCATCCTGCCCTTACCTCAGATATGTGTGTATATATATCTATATAATGTTAAGTAAATATCAGATTAACTTAAGGAAGCAAGGATATTAATATTTATTCTTTTAGTCAATTGTAAATCAGATATCACTATAGGAAGCACTTCACTTATTTTATATCATTTGTTCTTAGGGAGCTTTGCATTTTAAAGACATACATGCAAAAGAGAAACATTTTTAAACTTCTATCTCCTGTTCTTTAATATGTGAATAATAATAATAATAAAAACAGAATTGCTGTAGGGATTAAATGAGATATGAATGCCAAGCCTCTAATGTATGGCCTAGCACCATAGCTTCAAAAAATAACTATGAGTATAAATTGTACTATTTTAATGTGCCTTCTAACTCACACATATCATTGTGGTTGTCCTTGTGATCATCTCCATCATCATCATGGCTGTTGACATCACAAGCTCCATCATCTCTCACCACCAACTCTTCCTTCCTAAAACAGCCTTTTTGCCAAGGTCCCTTCTGAGGAGGCACACCCATTAACAAAACACTGCATCTAACAACATTGCTCAACCTTTACTTTTGCTTTTGCTTTAGTCTTCCAGGCGTCTTTGAAAAGAGGCCGCATTTCACCCCATATGCCCCAGAAGAAGAGGTCCTGTTCCCTTTTCTGCTTCACATTGCTTCTTCATTCATTCATTTATTGTTTAATTCAAAATCCATTTATGGCTGGGCGTAGTGGCGCACGCTTGTAATCCCCATGCTTGGGAGACGGAGACAGGAGGATCAAGCAGGTTCAAAGCCAGCCTTGGTAGCTTAAGAGACCCTGTTTCCAAATAAAAAATGTAAAATAGGTCTGGGAGTGTAGCCCAGAGGTAGAAGGGCTTCCGGGAACCCCAGTACCACACAAAAAAAAATCCATTTATGGAGAGTCCATCATATCTTGGAATTATCACAATGAGCATGCCCTAGCCCTCCAAGCATATATACTGAAAGACAGACGCAAACAAGTATTCACGGTATAAGGTGACAAGCACAAATCAGTGTGACTCAGCCCTGGGAGGTCAAGGAAGACTTCTTTAAAAAATTTCATCTGACTGAGCCCAGAAAAAATGAGTGTCCACCTGGTAGGGAAGAGCAGAAGAATGTTTCTGGCAGAGAGGATATGAGCATTTACTAAGCACAGAAGAGAAAGAGTACTGAGAATTTGGAGAACTGCAGGTAGTTTGATATCACTATAGGATAGAATGAGGAAGGAAGGTGTTGAGAGATGATACTGGAGAAAGATGTAAGAGTCATATTTTAGCAGGGCATGGTGGCGCACTCTTGTAATCCCAGTATTCTGGAGGCTGAGACCAGAGGATCGCAGTTCGCAGACAGCCCCAGCTACTTAGTGAGGCCCTCCGTAACTTAGTGAAAGAGACCCTGTTTCAAAGTAAAGAATAAAAAAATAGGGCAGGAGGTTTAGTTCAGAGGTCGAATGCCCCTGGGTTCCATCCCCAGACCTACAAAAAAAAAAGTCATATTTTATGAAGATACAACTTTGTATCTTACAAAGATGTGAGATGTATATCCTCTGCACCACTGTCAAGATGAGGACATGGGTGACATTGCCTCAATATATACCTAAGGCAATGAGGAGCTATAGACAGTTCTAAGCTGAGAGTGTAGCAGAGAAGATGTATCCAAGGGGGAAATTATTTCATTACTTTCAAAACCATTGATTAGTGAGCGGGTGTGAGTTCTCCACCTGAGGACTATGAATGGTCTAGAGATGTTTGGAGAATTTGCAAACTCTCTGAAATTGTTGGACAAAATTGTTAGTGGCCTGTGTGTTTGTAGGGATAAGAAGAGAGACAGAATCCATAGCTTTGTGAAACTCTCAAAAGGCATTGTGAATAAAAAAAAAAAAGTTTGAAAGCTCTGCTGTAGAGGCAGAAAGTTAAAGGCCATTTCATAAAGCTGAAATTTCAGGTCTGCCACAAAGAGCCCTTCTGAAGTTGAATAATTTCTCTTTTAAGATGAATTTCTCATTCCTTCCCCTGAGTTACTAAACCTCCCCGTCCACCCTGCCCCGCTGACGTTTTGTTCCTGGCTACTCTCCACCCCAGTGCTGCTTCCTCTCACTCAGGGAACTGGTCTCTATGCCAGCCCATAATAAGTGTCCACCCCAGAGGCTAAGAATAGACACAGTGTCCTAGTGACTCGAAAATTAAGTAACATCTGAAGGATGAACTCTACAGTGACCACAAAACTCGTTCTAATCATTTGACCAAACAGATTACAAGCATACAGATCAAGATTTTCCTGCTGAGTAAGTAAAAGAAAAAAAAGTTCTTTTTATATAGAAGGAAAAAGTGCCTACTGTTATTTACAGCAAAGGATAAAGAAAAGTACTAAACCAAACCCATTCTTCTGTGTTTTCAAGCTCCATCTTTCAACCGCTCCACCCCCTGACTCCTCACCAGTAAAGAGTCTGTTCCTACCAAACAATCTATATATACTTCCTTCAAGAAAATGAATTTATTTTTCTGTTTATTTCTCCATAACACATTTTCTTCAATTTGGATATGTGCTCTTCATCTTTCTTTTTTTTTTTGTATACAAAAATTCTTTTTTTTATTGGTGCATTATATTCATACAACTTATTGGGGTAAAAAACTTGTGTGTACAAACATGTACTCATCGCTGATTTAACCCCTACCCAAATCCCACCCCATTCCCTCCCCGTCCCTCCCTCCCTTGCTTGGCTTAGTGATTGACTTTGATATGTTTAAGTACATTGTGTGCTTTAGAGATTTTCCTCTTCTCCCCTCCTTTCTCCAGATAGGTGTGTGACCTTATACAAAATTCCTTAACCTTTCTGGACAATGTCTTCATCATAAAATGAAGTTGGATGAAGGACCTCTAAGTTTTTTTTTTTCGGTTCCCACTACTTAGAATGGTTGCTAGAGTGGAGGACAATTGTAAACACATCTTGTGATAAATATTTCTTATTCTCAATGGGCTAGTTACTTCCAAGGACTGCTGGGTACTTTCTGTAAGGCACTTTATTTTTTCAATTTAATAAGAAAGACCAAAGTATTTAGCAGTTGTTGGCCAGTATAGTTAAGTAGAGCAAGGGTCAATAATTTTTTTTTCTGCCAGGCATGGGGGCACATGCTTGTAATCTTAGCGTTTGGAGGCTGAGACCGGAGGATCGCAGTTCACGGACAGCCTCAGCTACTTAGTGAGGCCCTTTGCAAGTCAGTGAGACCTGGTTTCAAAATAAAGAATAAAAAATAAAGCTGGGGGTGTAGCTCAGAGTAAGAATGCCCCTGGTTCCATCCCCAGTACCGCAAAAAAAAAAAAAAAAAAAAAAAACTGTAAAGGGCCAGATAGTAAACTTTTCAGGCTTTATGAGCCATAGGGTCTCTTCCATGGCTATTCAGCTCTTTTGCTATAATGTGAGAGTAGCCAGGGACCATGTGTAAATGAATATGAACGCCTGTGTTCCTCCCCAAAATATATTTACCAAAGAAAGGTGGCAGGGGAGATTTGGTACATCCTGTCATTATTTGGCAGCCCTTGAACCAGGAGAATGGAGGACCTGGCAATCTGAAGGTGGGAGTGTTCTGTTCAGTAGGGCCTTCGGCTTCCAGGCTGCTTCCTCCATGACTTCCTGATCCATCATTGTTGTTGCCGCCATTGTCGTTGCTGTGTGTGTCAAATAAAGAATGCTCAATGATTTTAGCCACCCACGGCTCCCTCACTACCCATGCCCCAAGTAAATAACTTGGAGTGATCCTGCCAGTTTGGAGGGAATGCGAAACAGTTAAGGCAGCTTGTTTCTCAGGCACAGAGATTTATAAATAAATGGCTCTATCAGCAGACAGTTCAGAAGATGAATAGCCTGGAGGAACAACTGCGCAGTTAGTTCAGTGAGACAGGGAAAGAAGAGAAAAAGAGGGAGCGAGAAGGGAGAAAGAAGAAAGAGTGCTTGAATAGCAAGTTAGTTTGTGAGATCTACTGTACAGACTTGCCCAGCTGGGTACTTTATCTTGAATTTGTTTTGCAAATTGCAGATGCCTGGCTCTGGAAGCCAAGAAAAAGAAAGAGCAGTCATATCCCACACCAAATTACTTTCAGGGATCTCGAGTAACTCACATTACTTCATTTTTGTGGAGAAAGAAAAAATTAAAGACCCCTCTTCTAAGTGAGTTAAGAGAACCAGCCATTTTACCCAAATGCCCAGAATGACACAAATGGTTTTAAGAATTTTTTTTTTTTACAAATAAAAGAACAATACCTGCCCTAGAACTTCGACTCCTTTGCAAAGTTATTGTGTCCCTGTTTGGCCCACAAAACTGTTTACACAGCAAAATTGACTGAATTCAATGAGTCTTTAATATTTCAGTATACTTCATTGAAATGGGATATTTTTGTTTGCTGCTTTAGGATGTGTCTAATTAGACCTCATTCTGCCTGAAATCAGTCCTGCCTGCTTCCAGGCAGAATCAGAGCCCTTACATTATATTAAAATGAAAGAAAGAGGTCATCCCAGAATTTTTCTTAGTTAACATGTTTTTAAAGATGTCTCACATATTGACCATAATTTACAGAGACACTTTTTCAAAGAAAGACCCTGTAGCTAAGCCTCTCCTTCACTATTTGTTACTGAGATCTATAAGATTTTTCTTATTCCTACGGTTTATATATATGTATTCTATATATATATAATTTTTATATCTACTGATATACACACACACACACACACACACACACACACACACACACACACACATATATATATATATATATATATATATATATATATATATATATATATATATTCTGTGGTACTGGGGTTTCTGGAAACCCTTCTACCTCTGGGCTACACTCCCAGAGACCTACTTTTTATATTTTTACTTGGAAATAGGGCCTCTTAAGCCAGCGAGGCTGGCTTTGAACCTGTGCCATCCTCCTGTCTCCGCCTCCCAAGTGCGGGGATTACAAGCGAGAGCCACCACACCGACTATATTTTAGAAATTTAAATTAGCTAAACCAATGGGTAGGACTGGGAGAGTGAGGTTTGTTCTTAAGTTTTAAATTTTGGCATTTTCAAAAGTCCTTCAAATTGCCTTTGAAAGAAAAAAAAAAAAAGCTAACCATAGGGAGGACAGGTATTTTTCCCTCTAAGGAAAAGGGAGCCACTTAAGAGATCAAGTGTTCCCTTAGTTACCCAGCAGGGTCATAGGCATAGTTTGCAACCTCCTCGAGTTATGTACTTCCTATGGTGATTCATGGATGAGATGAGATATTAAGCAAATGAAGGAACAAACTGAGGAAAGTGTTCTTTTCCCAGATTTTCCATGCATTAAAACATGCACCCAACTTCTAAGAAGTGCATGCATCACATACTCAAGAACTTATTTTCATTGTCTACAGCTAAAAATGTGGTTATCCTTTAGATGTTTCACCTGATGGTCTGCTGACATCCATTAAGCTACTCTGGGAAATAAATTTCTCCTCAGTAATATAGTTAACAAAACTTTAAAGTGAGCCTGGCATAGTGGTGCATATCCATAATCTCACCTACATGGGAGGCCAAGGAAGGAGGATAACAAGTTCAAAGTCAGCCTGAGTAATTTAGAGAGCTGTCTAAAACTAAAATAAAAGGTTTTGGGGATGCAGCTCAGTGGAAGAGTACCTGCCTATTATCCACAAGGCTTCGGGTTCAAACTTCAAGAAAAAAAAAACTTGTAGTGTAGGCAAGCAACAGTATTTTCCAGCAGACACGGATTTTGCATGTCGCCATGGTATACCTGTGCCACAATCTAAGATGTGGATATCTTCTCTTCTTGGAGGGAAAAGCCTTGAAAGAAAGATATTAGTGCAAAGTGTCTTGATTTCCCTGGCACCTAGCAAAATGTCTGGCACATAGGTTATACTCAATATATGTTTTTTTAAAAATGAGTGAATAAATTGGACCTATCATGTATAAAGATTTGCATGTAGCATTTTTTCATTTGTATACTGTTAAAAACTACAGTTTGAAATTATTTTTTTATTTTTTATTGGTGCATTGTAGTTATACATCTTAATGGAATACAAGATGATGTAGACATACATACACACATCACCCAATTAGCCCTTACCTAATTCCTGCCCATTCCCTGAAGAGCATGTATATAACACATCAACAATGATTTGTAATTTAAACAGAAGTTGAATGATCACTCGTTGGAGATGTGATCAAAGGGACTGCTGTTTTGAGAATTGGAATTAATAGGTGTTGATGATAGATGGTAGATAGATGGATGGATAGATAGATAGGTAAATGGATAGATAGAGACTTATCAAGAGGTTGGTGGACAGGTAGGTGTGTAGGATAATTCAATGGATGGATGGATGGATGGATGGATGGATATATAGGTGAATGGATGGGAGTTTTGCTATATAGTCTAGTGTCTATACAAAGTTTAAGTCCAAAATTACTTAGAATGTAAAAACTTCATCAATAATATCCAATCTCAGTTGGGCATGGTGGTACACACTTGAAATTCCAGTACTTGGAAGGCTGAGAAAAGAGCATTACAGGTTCAAAGGTAACCCCAGCAATTTAGTGAGGCCCTCCACAACGTAGTGAGACCCTGTACCCAAATGGCTCTGCACTTACTCTAAAGGTCATTTTGAGTGGCCTCTTTCTCTAAAACTTTAGCTCTCTCATCAATAAAAATAAAAAATAAAATAAGGCTGGGTATAGATTAGATTAGAGGTAGAATACCCATGAATTCAATCCACAGTAATAGAAGAAGAAGAAGAAGGAGAAGAAGAAGAAGAAGAAGAAGGAGAAGGAGAAGGAGAAGGAGAAGGAGAAGGAGAAGGAGAAGGAGAAGGAGAAGGAGAAGGAGAAGAAGTTGTTGTTGTTGCAAAGGGCCTCACTAAGTAGCTGAGGCTGTCCTCGAACCGTGATCCTCCTATTTCGGCTCCCCAAATGCTGGAATTACAAGGATGAGCCACCATGCCCAGCTTTCCAGTCACTTCTTAAATGGCAGACAAAGATAGAAACCTTTTAACATTATATACACACCCATGCACACACACACACACACACACACATATATATATATATATATACACACATACATATATAATTATATACATATGAATTTGTTATGAGATTTGCTACTGATTTGGGATAATTTAAGATATTCTCAAAATAAAATTACAGAAATAAAATAACTAAATACTCGCAGTGGCTTTAGACAGAGCAGTGAAATGTCCATGAGAGAACTAAAGTCTTAGAGGAAGAGGCCATTCAAAATAACCCTTAGGGTAAGTGCAGAGCCAATTGGGTACAGCCTATGAAATGTATAAGCTATGATCTCAAACTATGATCTTTTTGATTGGGGTGGTGTTTTGGGAAATGGATTTCTCCCACTAAGAGATTCTGGTTCTAAGACTCATAAAAATTATGATTGTTTAGGTTCATAAAAAGTTTTTTTGTTTTTTATTGTTTTATCATAAAGGCCTAGAAGAATGCAAGAATATAATAGATACTCAACAAATATTTGTTGAATGAATGCATGAATACAAGTAGAGTGAAGGTAGTTCTGAAGATATAGGTTAATAATTGGTAGCACTTTATTAAGAGAACAGATATTCTTCCATTAGTCTAGCAGTTCTGTGCTGGATTAAAGCAAGGACCAAGAAGCTTTAACCATGTTTAAGCACTAGCATGCTATTCTGTGTCAGCAACTGGATTAATACTACGAAAGGACTTTAAAATCTCAAATATATACACACTCGCAAAAGGTGAATAATTAAAAATGAATAATCAATATTAAATAATGTTAAATCCTAAATTCTAGGTTAGAGTCAAACACTATAATTTTATAGATAAAAACAGAAAAAAATAAAATGAAATAAAAAATAATTCAAGCTAAGGGGTTAAATCAGTCATGTGGCTATTACTTGCTCACAGATCAAACTTTAACTCCAGTTTCTCTAGAAAACTGAATTTTTTTATCATACAAAAGACTACATCAATGGATATAACCTACATTAATCACAAGTTCACATACACACAGATATGCACACATTCATGTGCATATACATGGTGTCCCCTATAGGCCAAGCATGTGCCTTTTTTTTTTTATGGTACTTGGGATGGAACCTACGGGCATTCTACCTTTGCGCTACACCCCCAGCCCTATTTTTTATTCTTTATTTTTGAAACGGGGTCTCATTGAGTTCCAAAGTAGCAGATGAGGCTGTCCAGGAACCATGATCCTCCTGTCTCAGCCTTCCAAATGCTGGCATTACAAGTGTGTGCCACCCTGCCCAGCTTTGCCTTTTTTAACTTGACCTTCAGCTATAAAGAAGAACAAAATCATGGCATTCTCAAGAAGATGGAAAGTCCTGGAGAACATTACGTTAAGTGAGATCAGCCAAGCATAGAAAGAGAAGGGACTTTTGTTTTCTCTAAGATGCCCAAACTAGGGAGCACTGGGGATATCAGAGGGACTCCAAATAATGAAGGGGAATCTCAGCAAAGCTAGAATGGAAGGATAGGAGAGAGGCCGGGCATGGTGGCCCGCACTTGTAATCCCCGTGCTTGGGAGGCAGAGACAGGAGGATCGCGCAGGTTTGAAGCCAGCAGTGCTGGCTTAAGAGACCCTGTTTCCAAATAAAAATACAAAAAAAAAAAAAAAAATAGGTCTGGGAGTATAGCCCAGAGGTAGAAGGGCTCCCAGGATCCCCAGTACCACACACACAAAAAGAAGGATAGGAGAGGAAGAAGGCTGAAGTTGGTAAATGGAGGAGCTACATCTGAATATGTGTAAAAGTATAAATATAGCATGGTTAACTTGGACAGTCATTGTTGGGGGGGAGGGAAAATGGAGGTGGGAGAGAGGACACCAAGCACAATTTAAATGTGTACCATTTATTTTCAATAACAAAATAGTTACTTGACCTTCACATGCCTTTCAGAACAAAATACATTTGGGGAGGAACAGATCATTTCTATGATGTCAATTTCTACATGGCTGAGTTTATGGCAAAGAGTCAAACTGAATATGAAAACCAGAGCCAAGCATTGGAGCATATTTTTCTTTCAAAATATTTTATGTACTAAAGTTTGCACAACATCTTGGCGATGACAGCGAGTCTCTGAAGGAGGTGTTTTGTGTTTTGCAGCTAACATAAGGGCAAAAAAAATAAATGTGACAGCAGCTAAATCTGACTTCAATCATGAACTGAAAGAATGCATATAGTAGCCCATGGGTTAGAAACTACACATTTAAAAATCTTCTACAAAATTCCAAAAAAGAGTTTATCTCTTATTCTTTTCTCCATACCAGGGAGCCTCCCTTCACTACAGTATTAGCTTCAAATTTGGACAGCCCTCAGGACTCTAGGGAAAGGGTCCTAGAATATCTTTCCGTATTGTGGAGGAATGAAACTAAGTTTAGCACAGTTCATCTGTTTGATGAGAGAGACAGAGAGAGAGAGAGAGAGAGAGAGAGAGAGAGAGAGAGAGAGAGAGACAGAGAGAGAGACAGAGAGAGAGACAGAGAGAGAGACAGAGAGAGACAGAGAGAGAGAGACAGAGAGAGACAGAGAGAGACAGAGAGAGACAGAGAGAGAGAGAGACAGAGAGAGACAGAGAGAGAGAGAGAGAGAGAGAGAGAGAGAGAGAGAGAGAGAGAGAGAGAGAGAGAGAGAGAGAGGAGAGAGAACTGCATTTCCTTGGCACACAGGCAAAAACTTTTTGTGTGTGTGGTACTGGGGGTGGAACCCAGGGGCTTCTACCTCTCAGACCTATTTTATACTTTGAAAACAGGGTCTCACTAAGTTGCTGAGAGCCTCACTAAGTAGCTGAGGCTGGCTTCGAACCTGTGCGATCCTCCTGTCTCAGCCTCCCCAAGCGCTGGGATTACAAGCGTGCACCACCATGTTTGGCTAAGAAAATATATTTTTTTTAAATTTTAGAAATGGGTGGTTTTCCAGATTTCTCTGGAAATCATTTTGATGTTTTCCAGTTCTGCCAACACTAAATGCTCTGTCCATCTCTTCTTTTCTCGTGGTTAAATATTTTTTAATATTTTTTTAATTTCTAGACAATAAAAAATCTCCTATCATATAGTAGACATTCTGCCAATTTGTCTAGTGCATTCATCAATTGATGGGTGCATGGGTAACTAGACTAGGTATCAAGCAGTCTGGGTTTTAATTCTAAAGAACTAGTATATATTGTACCACCTAATGTATATTGTAAAGAGTTGGATATTTTTTTAAAAATACACATAACAGAGCAAAGAGCCAAATGTAAGAGTCCTGAGCTGTCCCTAAACCAGGTGAAAGAAGTTCACCCCAAAAGGCAGCCCATCTCCCAGCAACTGGCTCCCTGACTCCAGAGATGGCTCCTCATCTGCAACTGGACTGAGACCTCTACGTTTCTGACATGTAACTGCTCTCACGCAATCTACAGAGGGAGGGGAAACAGAATATTGTTCCTCTGTGTTGAAATAACATTAACCATTATGAGTAGCTGTCATTATCAAGTCCTTAAAGGGTACTAAGCATTGGATTATCTCCTCTAATTCTTTAGAGATCCCATGAAGTCAGTACTCTCATTGTTCCAATTTTACAGATAAGGAAATTGAAGCTTACAGAAGTGAATTAACTTCTGCCAGATCACACAACTATTAAGGGTCAGAAATGGGACACAAACCAACATGGGTCAGTCTCAAAAGCTCATGCTTTTGTCCTTGTAGGGTTATACAAAGAAGACTTAAAAGTCCTTTGTGTTTTCCCCCTATGTTTGTTAAACTTTTCATTAACAACAACAACATAAAGCCCTCTTTTCAAAGGAGCAGACTCTTCTTCTGTTGAAATAAAGTGTGGACAGCCAACCACTGCCTCCTCTATATTCTTTCTAACCATGATTTATTCTACCACCACTTCCTGTTGTCCTCACACTTCTCTGACTCTGCCTCTTCTACCTGTAATAGGCTCTGTTTCCCTCTTGGATGGACCCAAAGGTTCAACCCTTATCCTCCTAGCATTTCCTCTTCCACTTGCCCTACAAGACATTCAATTCATGGATCATCATCTATATCCAATTTGTTAGAGACTCTCAAGTATTTATCTCAAAGTCTGCGTTCTATGGAATGAAATCTTTTGCAAGGCTCATGATAGATTTAGAGTTGAAAGAACTGTAGTCATAGAGTTGTAAATATATCAGAGGAGCCAGGCATGGTGGAACATACCTGTAATCCCAGGATTTGTGAGACTGACCCAGGAGAACATTAGGTTTGAGCATAGCCTCAGCAGCATAGCTAGACTCTCAGCAACCTACTGAGACCTTGATCCAAAATATAAAAATGAAAATAAGGATGGGGGTGTAGCTTAGAGGTAGAACACATCTGGGTTTAATCCCCAATAATACACACACACACACACACACACACACACACACACACACAAACACAAACACACACATCAGAGGATGGTTCCATAAACTGCTCAGAGGATGTAATCCAGAGATAGCTTTAATTATTTTGAACAAACTGGTGAGGAGGATCTGTCCACCCTGTCTTCTCCCTAACACATTCCCTTCTGTCTGACTGCTCCTCAGTGTTTTCTGCATCATCCAAAGTACAGTGATGAGGAAGTAGGATTCTTCCATAAGACAGAATTGGCTTCAATCCTTCCTGTCCACTAACAGATAGATGATCTCTCTGAGCATGGGTCTCTCATCTACAAACCTGGGATAATGAAACCAGTTCTTGGTCATTGTTTTGTTGAGAGGAGTGAGTGAGATAAATCATGTAAAGCACGGAGCACAATGACTAGCCCATAATAAGCCTCAGTGCATGGTCATCCTTAGGATTATTTTGTATTCCTTTGCTTTTGAGCAAGATAGTGGGGCAGCTAGTGAACTCTGTAGCACCAAAGATTACTAAAGCAAGGCCAAGTTTTCTACATCTCCAGATTTTGGAATGGTGGCTTTTTTCTTTTTTCTTCTTCTTTTTGGCTCAGCAGATAACGAAAATATGAGATTAAAAGGGAAGAAAATTTACATAAATTGTGAAACTACCATGACCACTCATCAGGCATTAGGAGAATTATTTTACTGATTTATTTCTTGTAAACTCACATAGTCCAGCTAGGAGATGAGAGTTGGATTTTATTGCTCCCATGCATTTATTTTTTCTCAAAGTGCATATCCTGGACCAATGGATATGCATCAAAATACCCTGAGCAGATATCCTAACATGTAGTCTCTATCTCTGAGGCAAGGCCAGGACATCTGCATTATAACCAGCTTCACAGATGATTTTCATCAAAGTGTGGGAATCTTTGATTTTGTGCTTAAATTATATAATTAAAATTTGATTCCATAATTTCTAATATTTATGCATACAAGCATTTTCTTCCTCACTCAGGTGATAAATTCTCTAAGGCCAAGACAATGTTTTCTAGTCTTCTAGTAACCTCATTAATATACAGCTCAATCTCAAATACATCATTGAGAATTAATGAGAATACTTTAGTAGGTTTAGCATTCTGCCCTGGAGAGTCCTGATCTGTGAATGCCTAAAGACTGGTAGAGTCCTCAAGTTTGAATGGCATTTCATCAATATTCAATATTATGTGATATGTGATATACATTTTTAACCAATACTTTCTCATTCCCAGTGGATTGGTTATTATTTTGCTGGGTAACTCTGCGATCCCTGAATTACTGACTAGGAAGTGAGATTATCAAGTGCCTTAGAAGTGAAATCCTTTCCAAGTTTCAGAGTGTTTGCAAAACAGAAATGCACAGCTCTTTCTGCTTTCATATCACAGAATGGGAAAGCCAAAATGCCTTTTGTCAAAAATGGTTATTCAACTTTTATTTTTTTCTATATTTTATTTTATTTTTTTATTAATTTATTTTTTAAATTGGTGCATTGTAGTCATATATCAATCACATTGGAGTACAAGACTTGAGAGGATATACAAGCACACATCATCCAATTAGCCCTCCTCCAGCCCCCATCCCATTCCCTCCCCCTCCCTCCATCCCACACTTCTTTGGTGATTTACTTTGATACATTTGTTTATGTACCTCCTGCGTTTTAAAGAGGCTTCGTCCTCCAGTATTACATACCCTCTGATTGGTCACATTAGTTGCTTCACTATAGGGCCCTTTCTATAGCTCAACCTCTTCCTGTTGCCCTTTTCCTCCTAGTTATTGCTGATTAAGAGAAGCGTCTGATTTATATTTTCTGCGATATTTCTCTGTGCATTCTGCGTTGCAAGTACCGATCCCACTCTTGATGGTCCCAGTAGTGGCCTGGCTACACAGTGGACTGATCCAGACCTCGCTGGCTCAAGCAGCGGCCTTGCCTCATGGGAGGCCCCAGTTCTGGTCTTGCTGGCCCCTGCACTGGTCTAACCCCTAAGCTGGCTTTGGTCCTGGCCTTGGAGGCCACAGGAGTGAACTTGCCTCAAGCCAGGCTCCGATGCTGGCCATTGGCCCCTGCACCAGCCTAACCCCTTGGCAGGATTCCAATCCCGGCTTCGGAGGCCCCAGCACCGGCCTAGCCTCACGGCAGGCTCCAATGCCGGCCTCGTTGGCCCCAGCACCGGCCTAACCCCTCGGCAGGTTCCGTTCCTGGCCTAGGAGGCCCCAGCACTGGCCAAGTCTCATGGCAGGCTCCGATGCCAACCTCGCTGGCCCCAGCACCGGTCTAGCCCTTTGGCAGGTTGTTATCCTGGCCTCGGAGGCCCCAGTACTGGCCTTGCCTCACGGCAGGCTCTTATCCCGGCCTCGGAGGTCCCAGTACCGGCCTTGCCTCATGGCAGGCTCCAATGCCGGCCTCGCTAGCCCCAGCACCGGCCTAACCCCTCAGCAGGCTCCGATCCTGGCCTCGGAGGCTCCAGCACCGGCCATGCCTCACGGCAGGCTCCGATGCCAGCCTCGCTGGTCCCAGCACCAGCCTAACGCCTCGGCAGGCTCTTATCCCGGCCTCGGAGGCCCCAGCACCGGCCTTGCCTCACGGCAGGCTGTGATGCTGGCCTCACTGGCTCCAGCACCGGCCTAACCCCTCAGCAGGTTCTTATCCCGGCCTCAGAGGCCCCAGCACCGGCCTTGCCTCACGGCAGGCTCCGATGCCGGCCTCGCTGGCCCCAGCACCGGCCTAACCCCTCAGCAGGCTCTTATCCTGACCTCAGAGGCCCCAACACCGGCCTTGCCTCACGGCAGGCTGTGATGCCGGCCTCGCTGGCCCCAGCACCGGCCTAACCCCTCAGCAGGCTCCGGTCCCATCTCGGAGGCCCCAGCACCGGCCTTGCCTCACGGCAGGCTCCGATGCCGGCCTCGCTGACCCCAGCACCGGCCTAACCCCTCGGCAGGCTCTTATCCTGGCCTCGGAGGCCCCAGTACCGGCCTTGCCGCACGGCAGGCTTCGATGCCGGCCTCGCTGGCCCCAGCACCGGCCTAACCCCTCAGCAGATTCCAGACCCAACCTCGGAGGCCCCAGCACAAGCCTTGCCTCATGGCAGGCTCCAATGCTGGCCTTGCTGGCCCCAGCATCGGTCTAACCCCTCGGCAGGTTCCAATCCCGGCCACGGAGGCCTCAGTAGTGGCCTTGCCTCACAGCAAGCTCCGATGTCGGCCACTGGCCCCGGCGCCCGCCTAACTCCTCAACAGGTTCCAATCACTGTCTCTGTGGTTATTATTTCAAAGGTTCCAGGTGTAATGTATCAGATCTCTGCATCCCCTGAGTATTGGCCACTGGCATTGCCACTGCCTCCACCATTTCAAATCCTTCCCAGGCTCTTTTTCCACTCTGAATGTTGTCCAGTGTTCCTAAGCATGCGTGATGGTAGCATTCGACATTTGGTGTAATTTCTCCAAACAAATAAAGTTGGTAGGATCTGGTTTCTGCTTCTCCTGAATACAAGTCTCCACTACCATCACGGAGAACTCTTTCAACACCGCATTTCTCCTTGGTCTCTGCTAAACTCTCTCCTTATATGTGATGTCTGAGATTCTTAACAATATAGAGAAATAGCAGTCCTCTTTCACGGTGAATTTTTCCATAAGTTCCAGTGCATTTAGATAAGTTTTGTCTGCATCTCCAGTGTCCTGGCATCCATAATGGCTTTCTTACCTCCTCTCCGATATTTTTCTTTTTCTTTTTCTGTTCTGGGCCCGGTTTCTCCAGGGGTCTGGCGTGCTACTCGCAGTTCGGCCCGGGGCCCAGAGTCTCGCGACCCGGGCCCGGCTGGCGTGCCCCACGCGCGACCCCCGCCCAGAACCCAGCGTCTTACTGGGCCAGGTTTCTCCAGGGGTCTGGCATGCTACGCGCAGCTCAGCCCGGGCTTATTCAACTTTTAAATGCACGATTTGAAGCCTCATTTTCATTACATGACCAACAACAATACTTGCTAACTTTAGGGAGAGGGAAGAAATTGTGATCCTATGAGGTGTTTGTCTCTGAAAGATCAAGATATTTGCTGCGTGTTCTTATGGTAGTTTTCTTTGGGGTTTCACAAACAACTCCTGGAATGTGGAGGCTCTACCCTCAGAGCCTCATGGGAGCCTCGCCAGTGACCTAATGCCATTAACCTACCTGCTCTGGTTGCTGCAACATGCAGTTATTTTGTCTACATTTCAAAAGCAGCTCTCCAATCTCCAAACCATTAACCATGTTTGATCTTCAATGTGATGAAAAATGTTTGGAATCTAAGCTTATGATCTTTGTGCTACATTTTTCTCCTTTTAATTCATGGTAGCTTCTCCCTCCTTTCTCTCCTTTAGGATCAACACGCTGTGGTAGGCCAGAACCCAGGCCCCAGTCCAAGTCCCAACCCCTGCTCAAATCCAAACACTGGAAGTGGTTACATGAGCTCCCAGCAATCACTGTTGAATCAGCAATTGATGGGGAAGAAACAGACTCTACAGAGGCAGATCATGGAGCAGAAACAGCAACTTCTCCTCCAGCAGCAGATGCTGGTTGACACGGTAACATTTTCTCCTACCTTCTCCTGCACACACTTGTTGGCCCAACAGAGGGAGGTCATTCTTTTTCACTTGTATTTACTTTCCTTTTCTCTGTGCCTACTTATGTGGTAACAACAAGGCTGTCTTAGCTATAAGAGAGGATAACTCTATACATTTAAAGTATTGCAGAGGGAAAAAAAACTTAACTCAGCAGTGGCTGCACACCTGGAATGCACAGCCCCTCAGCTCACTAGCCCTGCCCAGCCCAGGAATGTCTAAAATGACCAACATGGGCATTTCAATCAAGCAAAGGAAACCAGTGTTGGTTCCCTAGCCCCAAGGGGCAAAAATAGTGAACTGAATTTTAATCAACTCAAATCCAAACTTATCTTAGAGATAAATGCATTTTTAAAAACAGTTTTAAAAGCCAACATGGAATTTCAAAACTAAGATTTGGCTTCTAAAACAAAACCTCTCAGAATGGAGAATATTTTTTAAGAAAATTAAAAATATCTCGGCATCGTGGTACATGCCTGTAATTCCAGCAGTTGGGAGGTTGAGACAGGAGGATTTCTGTCTCGAGGCCAATCTCAGCAATGTAGCAAGACCCTTGAGAATTTAGCAAGATACTATTTTATAATAAATACATATAAAATATATAATAATAATTGCAATAATATATAATTATAATTATATTTTTATAATAATATATTTGGGTTGGCTCAGAGGTAGAATAACCCTAGGGTCTGTCCCCAGTACCAAAATGAAAAAATATTCATATTTTCACCCATATTTTTGTGGTCTTTTAAGAAAGGCAAGATCACCAGGTGTGGTGGCTGACACTTGTAATCGCCGCACTTGGGAGGCTGAGACAGGATGATCACACAGGTTCGAAGCAAGCCTCAGCTACTTAGTGAGGCTCTCAGCAACTTTGTGAGACCCTGTTTCCAAACACAACATAAAATATACTCTGGGAATATAGCCCGGAGGTAGAAAGCCTCTGGGTTCCACCCCCAGTACCAAAAAAAAAAAAAAAAAAAAAAAAGGCAAGCTTGTGTTTTACAAATATTGCGCAAGCAAGAACCCTTCTTCAGTCTTTATCTGTTTACCCTTTTATATTCTCAGATAAAGTTCTATAAAACAACTTATCTCTCCCTGCCTCCTAAAACCACAGCCCCATCTCTCATACTTTTAATCTCTGCTTTCAAATTATTTGGCCAAATGAAATAAGAAAAGGACAAAGTTAAACATCTCCATGTTAAAGGGATAAAGTTAAATATCTCCAAGTGACAGAAAAAGAGAAAAATAAGAGCTGGGGTATAGCTCAGTGGCAGAGCACTTGTCCAGCATGTGTGAGACCCTCAGTTCCATCTTTAGCATCACAAAAAAAGGGAGAAAAATAGAATAATATTCAGGGAGCTTTGTAAGATGAATCAGAAATGTGGGGTGCTATAAATGCTATTATTATTCAGTAAACATTAACTTACAATGAAGATACAGCCATAAAGATGAAATACTTACTTTCTCTCTCTGTTCCCTAAAGGAGCCTAGAACTCACTGGGGTAGCTGTCTGAAACAGTGGTTCACACCTGTAATCCCAGTACTTGAGAGACTGATTTGAGGCCAGTGTAGTACTTTAGTGAGACCCTGATTCAAAATAAAAAATAAAAAGGTATGGGGGTATGGCTCAAAAATAGAACCTCCCTGGGTTCAATCCCTAGTAACACACACACACACACACACACACACACACACACACACACACACAGCAAATGCAATACATGCGATTAAACCCTATGCTGTGAGAACTATTAGAAAGGTTGCAGAGAAAAAGTTCAATCTACTGACGATATGAAGTCACAGTGGAAAGTGGGCGGAAGAGGAAGTGGTTGTTCCAGGCCACAGAACCAGCATATTCAAAGACCCAGACACCAGAAAGGACACTACATAATAACTTCGCATAGAATGTGTACAAGGAGAGGAAGTGATGAGCAAGGAGGCAAGGGGTGAGAGACCAGAGGATAGAACTTGATAAATGAGAAATTATATTCTCTGAAAAGCAATGGAGAGGATTTTACAGACTTAAGGAAGTTTTATATTCAAATTGCATTATAGTAAAAGCATAGTCACAGTAAAAGAAAATATGAGAGAAACATAAAATTCAACCTTGGAAGACTGCAAATTGTCTCCCAGAAAAGGTAAAATTTGACTTTTGACTTTGAGAGACGGCAACATCCTAACAGAAAGAGTAGGTGAGGTCTACCATTCTAGGTGGAGGGTGGACCAAAGACCAAAAGGCGCAGCCTGGCTGAGTATTTGTTGGTTAGTTTGAGGTTGTATTATGAAATATTTAACACATAATAAAAAGTATAAATAATATGAAAGTCACATGTATTTTTTAAAGAAATGACAAGTAGCATAAATTGAGAGTCCAAAATATGTCAAGAGAAATAGTGAGAAATTCATTTATTTTATCTTGAGTAAGGAATCATGAGAAATAAGTTTACGAATGACCTTGAGTACTGCCTTGATGTAAAAGGTAGAGGAAAGGCACTGACTGGATCACAAAGCGATACAACTGGTTTCTTCTGCAAATCATGGTTTTGGAAACTTCAGCCCTCCCACCTATTCCCTCCTCTTACTTTTCTTTTATTCTTATAAATTAAATACTTAGAAACAGGGGCAGCAGAAGAGAAAAGTACGCAATCTAAAACTGACGTACTGGGTACACTTTTCTCATTCCCATCAGTGCTACTTATTTAATGACACACAACAGTTGAATTTCTGGCATTTCAGCTCTGATTAAAAGGCAAGAAAGTGGTAGCATACACATCCCATGAGGTTCCTGTTCTGGCACTGGCCTGAGTCTAAATGGGCCTTTGAGTCACACTGGGACAGGTGCAGAGGGCAGGGGCATAAGCTGTGAGAGATGAATAAGAATGAGGCTATACTTTGTGTGATTTTTTATAAGCCATTCACATTTTCTTTGTTTGGATGCCATTGAGGGTGCCTGTGCTTTTTAGCATATCCAGGAAGAAACAGTCTTTGATACCACTTTACATTAGCATATGCTTTTGTAGTCCTTTGCAGTCAGTTGGCAAGGCTAGATAGGCACCTGAATTGAGACATTTTCTCATGAAACGCTGGTATCCTTCTTCTCTATTATTCTCCCACCAATGAAGCACAAAGAAGTGAGTAGTATTTATTACAATGAACATCATCATTACCAACACGTATTGCACCTACTGTGTGCCAGACACCATGCTGAGTTTTAACAGAATTAAGGGATTGATCCTTACAATAGCGGTATAAGGAAGATCATATAATTATCCAGATCTTACATTTTTACAAATGGGGAAACTAAAGCAAGGCAGATCCATACTACAGCAAATGATTTATACACTGGTTTTTCACATATAAGGTATTGTGTTCTGAGAAATAAATTGACTTCATGTTCAACCAAAGTGATTTCAGGGATGGCCTGTGGGTTTGCACTTACATAGCATGGGAATGTCATTTTCTGGCAAAATATAGCTGTCTCCATTTAGTACTGGAGTCTAAGCTTTGCTACTCTTCAGCATAAAGTTATAGTGTGATGATTCTGTTATATCCATATGCAAAGCCATTAGATCTGACTCACTCGTGAAAAGTTTTAAAAACTCAGATTTCCAGATATATGTATATATGTTATCTCTTTGAACAATAACAAACCTTTGCAGAGATAAAAGACCAATAATTAGCTTAAGATACATAAAACGTAACCCCATGTTTGAAATCTTATCTCTGAAGAGCCTAATTAATATATACACCACACATGCACACGCACGCACAGACATACATCTGTCATCTTCAGTGTAAATGATAGAAACACCTAATTATGTAGGAGACATGCTTTTTGGGAAAGAGAAATTTTCAGAAAATTCCATGGTTGTCTGAAAATTCGAAACTGTCAGTTTACACAATAGTTTATAACAGGGATGGTGTACATTGCCACTTTTGGGTTCATGGAACATCTTAAGCCATTGTTTAAACATTTAGGGTTTGGGAAAAACCAAAAAAAAAAAAACTTCACTATTTTTTTCCCTTAATTTATAAACCCATGTTTAAAAGAAATGTAATCCATATGTTTCTGATTCACTTACACTTAGCTCATCAGAATTGTGTTTTATGTGAATGACTTGATGTCTAAAAAAGCTGTCTTTTAAGTTTTTTTCTTAGAAACAAGAAATAAATTTGGGTTGTTGTTGTTTTAAGGCTTTTCCTTGCTTTTTAGTAGAGTTATTCTACTCGGAAGGTTTGAATTTGATGCAAAACTGAGAAACACATGGTATAAGTGAGTTTGAAGTTAGGCAGGGGACATTTGGTTTCCAGCTAATCCACTTTTATTACAAGGTTTTCTTTTCTACTTATTGGCTTTTCAATAATTATAGTGTTCTGTCTCTACCTATGTCAATTATTTTTACCTTTGAAAATGGAGGTTGCTTTGGAGTACATATAAAATTGCATTAAAACAATTCCAAAATATTTCTGATCCATACTAAGGAAGAAAAAATGTAGTCCTGATGTTTAGAACTTATATGACATTCTTAGCCATGTCATTTTGTTCTATGTTGCACATAAACAGTCCTATAAATATCAACCTCAGACAAGGTTACTCTGATACCATGATAAAGTGAGACAAAATAAAGCCACTTCATAATTTTGTCTAAAAACAGATACATGACTACTGTTTGACCTCAAAATGTCAAATATCTCCCTCCATTTCTAAATGAATGATAACTATACTAAATCAACTTTCTGACACCTTCCAATCTAGAAAGAAATCTCCACTTCCCTAGGTTCTCCCTAAATCACAGAAAGTCGACTGACTGTGGCAGGTTCTTTCTAATATGCTGTCCCACTGAGACACCCTGTGGTTCCCCAGAATGTGCATTCTCTCTTGCTGCAGTGACAATAAACCCAGTAGGTATATTCCTGATGGTCTCTGGCTAAAGGCATTGATACTATTACAATTAAATCTCTATGTCCTCTCTTACCTCCCAAACTCACTTGACCTATAGATCTGAAGATGGCTAGTTCCAGAAGAAAGAAAAGAAGGGAGCTTGGGGACAGTTTGTGCTTCTTAGAATGGGGCACTGAGAAACAGTAGCAAAGAGCCCTTAGATTGTATGGCAGGAAAGATCCTGAGTTTACTGAAGTTGAAAAGATTTGTCTCTGATTTTGCACTACTAAATAAGATCATGATTTGTAACCCAGGATTGAAAATTTGTTCTTATATTCTCACTTTTTGGACTAGCACATACAATTTATAAGTGAAAAAAGCATAGATACAATTTAATACATTTTCATTTGTGTTTTCAAGGAGAAAATTGCTCCACAAGACCAGATAAACCGACATTTGACAAGGCCGCCCCCAGATTACAAAGACCAAAGAAGAACTGTAGGGAATCTTCAACCAACTGCTCAGTATTCTGGTAAGTGTTCCTAAAAGTTAGTAAAAATCCTCACTCTGAAAAGAAGAAATCTATTCTATTTCTACTAGTTCCTCCTTCCCCTGACTCATACTTGATTGTAACACCTTCCTCAGAATCTTTGACTAACTCCCACTTAGCTTTCAGATCAAGACCACACTTAGTCCTTCCATCGGTTATTTATTCTTGCCCTGTGTTCTCATATTCACCACTCTCTTACTTCTAAGGATTCTACAAAGTTATCACATAAAACATAGTCTTTTTGTCTCCACCTTTGAGCCCATCTTCCCAAGGCTTCCCCTTTAAAGACAAAGTCTTGCCACCAAGGAATAATTGAAAAGCAAATTACGTCTTTTTTGTGGAAAGGACTGTGAGTTGAACACAGAGACATTATACTTTCAAGTCCCAATCCTTTGTATTTTTCATTTTGAAACAGGTCTCCCTAAGTTGCCTAGGCCTGCCTCAAACCTGCAGTCATCCAGTATCAGCCTTCCAAGTACTGGGGTTACAGGCATGCACCACTGTACTCAGCTACAAATTATATCTCTATAAAGTTTCCCCAAACACCAAAGATTGATTTAATTTAAATCACAAATCGAACTTTGTGTGTGGAGGGGTACTGGAAATTGAACTCAAGGGCATTCTATCCCTGAGCTATACCTCCAGCATATTATTATTATTGTTATTATAATTATTGATTTTTTAAGGTATTGGGGATAGAACCCAGAGGCATTCTACCTCCAAGCTACACCCCCAGCCCTATTTTTTATTCTTTATTTTTGAAACAGTGTCTCACTATGTTGCAGAATGCTGGGATTACAAGTGTGCACCACCACACCCAGAAATTAATTTTTTTTTAAACAGGGTCTTGCTAGGTTACTGATAATCTTGCTCAGTTGCTGATACTGGTCTCAAACGTGCAATCCTCCTGTCTCAGCCTCCCAAGTACTGAGATTACAGGCATGTACCACCACACCCAGCAAAACAAAACTTTTTTTTTTGGTGGTACTGAGGGTGGAACCCAGGGGCTTTCTACCTCCGGGCTATACTCCCAGACATTTTATATTTTATTTGGAAACAGGGTCTCACTAAGTTGCTGCGAGCCTCACTAAGTCGCTGAGGCTGGCTTTGAACCATTGCTGTCCTCCTGTCTCAGCCTCCCAAGCACTGGAATTATACCACACCCGGCTGCAAAACTTTTAAATAACTTTCTCAATAGCTTTCTCCATCCAAAATCTCTTTCTTGACACTGTGAACTCCAAAAGAATATACCGTAAACCAGCCTGTACTGCTTCTGCCTTTTCCTTTCAACCATATATTCAAGTCTCTTCTGCTTAAAGCTCTGTAAACTTTTTCATGAAGTTAAGCTCTCCTATAGGATTTCCCAACTTCTCTCTGCTTTGCCTCTTCCCCCATTTGTCCAAGAACTCATAAATGAGAGGCTATAAACACTCCTAATTATTAATTTTTTCTGGTCCTATAAAGTATAGTTTAAATATGTAGCCCTAATTTATTTAAACTTCTTCAAATATGCCAAATTGTCTTTCTCCACTAAAATCTGGAATGATATATTTCACTTGCTAATATTATTTTGCCTCAGAACAAAACAGAATTTTTTATTTGTCCTTAAAGAGATTGAAAGACAAGATATGGTTTATTTGGAACATAGCTTCTCATATCATAACCTATGAGTGAGCTTTGGAGAAGCTAGGAGCCCTTTTAAAATTCAGGATGAATATTTAGGATTTCTCTCATTCTTATAAAAGAATCCCAGGGATAGTAGTCTAGCGCTGACTTGGGGGCTTCACAGTGTTACCAGGAATCCAGGATTCTTTTGTGTTTCTGTTGTATCTTCTTTAACACGTGGCTTCCATCTCAAGGACTTCCTTGTACCTGTTACACTACCAGCTTTTATATCTACATTTAAGATAGGAAGAGGAAAGAAAGGTAAAGACATAATTGCTTCCCAAATGAGTCACATTCCCTTTTCAAATCAGTCTTCTTTGACGCCTACAAACTAATAACTTTAGCCAGAATATATTCATCTAGGACCCCCTCACCCACCCCCACACCCTGCATCAACATAAAATCTAGGGAAATGTGGTTTGTCAGTTGATTACATTGCTACAAAATCAAGACTGTTTCCAAGAACAGGGAGGATGGGTGGTGAGGAGGCATCTGACATTTCCCAGTGTCTCGCATGGTACACATGGGCATTCTTCCAAAGAAGGGGGCCTCTGCATTAGACTGTGGATCCATAAATGGCTAGAATTGCTGCTCTACAAAATTTTACTTCCCATGTTTTCTGAGAGTAAAATAAGCAACAAAAATGCAAAATAAACCTTTCGGTCATTTTAATCTTGGTACAATAATAATCACCCTTTTCAGGTGTTAATATTAGAAGGGAAGTACAAAAAGAACCTGAAACAGTTTTTATCACATTAATTTCCACAACTAAAAAAAATACTACTCTCCTCATGAACATTCTCAGAACATATTGTTAAATAAATAAGGCACCTACCACAGGGATAATTTTTTTCCCTTGCGAACCTGGGGAACCCAGGGGCATTCTACCTCCAAGCTACACCCCCAGTCCTATTTTTTATTCTTTTTATTTTGAAACGGGGTCTCACTGAGTTGCTAAGGGCCTCACTAGGTAGTATCTGAGGCTGGCTTCAAGCCACAATCTTCCTGTCTCAGCCTCCCAAATGCAGGGATTATAAGCGTGCACCACCACGCCCGACTACAAGGGATACTTTTTGAACTCTCTGGTTCTTTACACAGCATTTGCATAGTATGAATTCCCTTGCTACAAAAACTTCAGATATAAAGATGATGTTGCTTCAACTCATGAGCATCTGTTCACTCTTGGTTATTGTTCAAGTGTCTCCTGCCTCATTCTGGTCCCTCTTCATCAAACACTTCCTGACCACAACACGGTGCAGGGCCATGTCAAGACCAGAGACACAAGCAGACGCAAGTGGCTGCTCATGCCTCGTAGGAGCATGTGATCTATTTAAGGACATATATTGAAATAGACTCCAATTTCTGTATGTTCATTTGGCCTGAGATCTTTCGGGTTGTGTACCAGGCCAGAGGCCCTCTCGCAGCAGGGGATATCCTATGGTTACAATTGCAGGCATGCATTTCTATGACTGACATTTTGCTGTTCATACATGTGTGTAGCTCTCATTTTCTCAGTGTTTCTGATTCTTTTGGGCCTTCCTGCTTTTATATACGGGAAAAGCACTTCATAAGAATGTCTTTATTCCAGTTTTGTCTTTGCTTAAATTTCTCATTAATTTATTCATTCAAAACATATTAATCCAATACCAATGGTATGTCCTCCACTAGACTCAGAAAATATGACAGTGAACAAAACAGATATAGATGCCTTCCCTTGTGGACCTTATCATATAACAGATGCTTTTTTTTTTTTTTTGCCTCTTTCTGGCACTTTATTTTTGCGTCTCAGGATGTTTTCCCACGATGACTTTAACCTCCCCAAGTCAGAAATATTTCAATGTGTTGATTAGTTACTCTCTGCTGTGTGGTGACTTCCAATGCAGCAGCCTGTGATTTAGACACTATTCCATATCTGATCAGTTATTGTCAGGCAACTTTGTAACTGGCTAGCACTTTAAGGCTCTGTGGATTGCCTAAGTGCTAAATGAAATATTCAAGAAGAGAATTGCTGCTGGAGAGATGAGGCTGGAATATCAGGGGAACCTTACCAGAGGAGCTTGAGTTCTGACTTGCAGCTAGCAGGCCAAAGGTAGAAAGAAAAAAGCTAAAGGTCAGAGGGGCATCACATGAGAGGGAAAAGGTGGCTTGTGGTATACTCAATAAAAATTCAATAGTATTCACATGTTCCGAAAAAGAAGGTTTACATGTAAAAATAGTCACCAGATCATGGATTACATCAAATTCCAGATGCTTAAAGATTTAAGATTTAGCCAGGCATGATGGTGCATGCTTGTAATCCCAGTACTTGGGAGACTGAGATAGGAGCATCACAGATCTGTGATCAAGATCTGTGATCAAGATCTTCCCAGCTTCAGCAAATTTATGAGGCCCTCCACAGTTTAGTGAGACCCTGCTTCAAAATTAAAAATAAATAAATAAATAAAATAGCACTGAGATGTAGCTCAGAGGTAGAATGCCCCTGGGTTCAATCTCTAGTAACACACACACACACACACACACACACACACACAAGACTTTGGCTGGGCCAAGTGGTGCATGCCTGTAATCACAGTATTTGAAAGGTTGAGATAGGAGGATTGTAGGTTCAAGGCCAGCATGCAGTAAGTTAGCAAGATTCTGTTTCAAAATAAAAAATAAAATAGGGCTGGGGATGTAGCTCAGATGTAAAATGCCCCCCTACACACACACAAAGGGGATAGATGACACTTCACCTGTTGGATCCTGGGTAGGGAGCCATTCAGGGAAGCTTCTTGAATTAAGAACAATAGAACATGGTTTTCGAAGCCATAGGTCAGAAATAGTAAGTTAGTAGCTTCATATATGATTTTTTCTACATTTTCTTATTTGGATCCTCGGCTAAACAGTAGCATAGATTTTATGGCAGCTTGGGTAATAAAAGTTGTAGTCTTTGGATCTGGAACACACTAAAACTACATCAAAATTAAATTATCTTCTCCCCTAAATGCCTCCAGAAGTGGATCCATTCTATTTTAGACTTCTTTCTGTAGTTTGTAAACTCTTAAGCAAGGAGTGAGACAAAGGATGATACTTCTTCCCCAAAGCTGTCTTAATCCTTTTACATAAAATGTTTGATGATTATTTCTCTTAAATTGTCCTTGTACCTGAAAGCAGTTTCAAAGGCAATCATTTTTTTTAATTGCTATTAACAGAGGAGATAATCTACTGTTGTGAATGAATCTAATTCTCTTCTCTTTCTTAGGTGGTTCGTCTTCAGTGAGTTTAAACTCCAACCAGGCATTGACAAGCCCAGTTTCAACACACACCATTTTAACTCCAAATTCCAGCCTCATGTCTACTTCTCATGGGACAAGAATGCCTTCATTGTCCACAGCAGTTCAGAATATAGGGATGTATGGAAATCTGCCTTGTAACCAGCCTGGCACATATAGTGTCACTTCAGGGATGAATCTGACCCAGCAGAGAAATCCAAATCAACTGATAACAAATCAAAACAACCCTCTAATGCCACGATCATCTACCTTAGGGCCAAATAACAGTAACAATGTGGCCACTTTTGGAGCTGGATCTGTTGGCAATGGACAACAATTGAGACCAAATTTAACCCACAGTATGGCAAGCATGCCAACCCAGAGAACACCGAATGTAATGATCACATCCAACACAACAACACCCAACTGGGCATCTCAAGAAGCAACAACCAAACAGCAGGAAGCCCTGAAGTCCACAGGAATTCGATTCCCTACAGGTACACCTGCAGCCTACACCCCAAACCAGTCGTTGCAACAAGCAGTGGGCAGTCAGCAATATTCCCAGAGGGCAGTGGCTCCTCCTAACCAGTTAACTTCAGCAGTGCAGATGCGACCCATGAACCAAATGAATCAAACATTGAATGGACAAGCCATGGGTCCACTTAGGGGTCTGAATCTCAGACCCAGTCAGCTAAGCACACAGATTTTGTCTAATTTGAACCAGTCAGGAACAGCATTAAATCAGTCGAGGACAGGTATGAACCAGCCACCATCCCTGACACCCAACAACTTTCCTTCGTCCAACCAAAGTTCCAGGGCTTTTCAAGGAACTGACCATGGCAGTGACTTAGCTTTTGACTTCCTCAGCCAACAGACTGATAACATGGGCCCTGCCCTAAACAGTGATGCTGATTTCATTGATTCTTTACTGAAGACAGAGCCTGGCAATGATGACTGGATGAAAGACATCAATCTTGATGAAATCTTGGGGAACAACTCCTGAAGGAGAAAGGACAGAGAGATGATTCACAAACTCCAAGCACTAAGAGGCAGTATTTTACAAGAACACTGTAAAGGCCAAACTATTGACTTCCAAGTGGAGTACATGATGAAGATACTGTGGCTTAAAAATTGAAAGCAGAAACTGTAGTTGTAAACATTTTGGTCCCAATTCCTGTTTAAAATTTCAAACCTGAAAGTAAAATATTGGGATCCCTCATCTCAACACCAGGACATGCTTTCCCATTTATCCACATTGAAGTGTAATGTTAATGTGTAATTAATTGTGTAAAATAGGCTTCCCAAACTCCTTTTTCCCTTACAAGAAAAGTAATAGAATATGTAGCTTGTTTAAACCCATGTCATGAGGAGGCAATAGTTCCAAGAAATGAGCCACAAACTCCTTAATTTTCTCTAATAGATATATGTGATTTAATTTTTTCATTGTATTGTCACTTAATTTTCCTAAAGCTTGCAGGATAGATTGAAATTTTGTAGGTTTGTTTGAAGTAATTGAACAATGCCCCAAGTAAGGGAAAGTTGATGAACCTGGAGAACATTCAGTGGGTTATAGAATTTCTTCCTTAGATTCACCTTTCACTTTTACAGATTCCCCACATATCCTATACTTGAGTGGAATGCCGTGTCTAGTAACAAAACAAGAATGTAGAACTGCGCAACTTGATTTTGCCTTCTACAGACAATTTCTAGGTCCATTCCCTACCAAGTTATAACCAAGATCTACTCTAACCATACTAAAATATTGATGAACACCTGTCTGAATCATATTTTCCTTTAAAAAATAAGACATTTCTATAAAGGAGATTTATTTGGCCATAAATAACCTAGAGTATTATTACTTATTGTGATTGATGCCCACTGGTTTGTTTCCAAGTTGAGTCAGATTGAGCCCTGTCCTCCCTACTTATTTTGATGGACAGAGACTTGTAAGAAAAGGAAGTTGGAGGACAAACCTGATACTAAAAAGTATCATGTTTTGATTGGAGACAAAATAAGCAGGAGTGGCAGGTATGAAAGGAACAAACCTACTTTAGAGCATAACTGAGAGGGAACACAGACGATCCTTTTTTACCTGGGGTGAAGAGCTAAGTAAGCTGTGTTCCATTAGTAGTGGTCCGTTCAGTCTTCTGTCCCTGATGTGATGAATTCCTGCCACATGCTCCATGGACCCTTAATATTCCAGGTTTTCTCCCTCAGGGCTGAGCACTGTATCAAAGAAAGCGTGTTTGTTGAATCCCCACATAAAGATGAGCTATAAAATGGGGAAGACGTGCAGGTTTGGGATGGACATAAAATATCACTATCATTTTCCCAATTGCAGAGGAACAAAAGGTATTAGTATCAGAGTTCTAGGTATGCACTCACATATTCAAATATCAAACATAATTTAACTGAAGTTATTTAAAAACCAAGTCTTTACATATTTGTTCAAAGGGAACACTTTTTTTTTTTTCTTTTTGAGATGGGGCCTCATCGTGTTGCCTGGGATGGCCTTGAACTCACTATCCTCCTGCCTCAGCCTCCCAAGTGTCTGGGAAAACAGAGCCTGATATTGAAAGAACACATTTTGAGAGCTTTGCAAATTTCTCTCCCAGTCTTCAAAATTTCTAGAGGCACTCTCCTTCCTTTACACATTATCAACATCACTGGCACTGAATCTTTTCTGTGCTAACTTGTAAATATAAATAACTTGTTTTGTAAACTTTTGTAAAGAATATTTTGGTAGAAATACTTAAAACATATTCTTTGGGTTATATTTATACATATGTGAAATAAATATACTATCAAAAGGTTATATTTTATACAAAAAGTAAATTGTTACCTTTTGTATGCTAATATACAAAGTTTTGTACAATATGATGGTTTATTTTTAGCTCTACACTTAAACCATAACGTGGTCAAGTGGGAACTTTTGAAAATATCAAGAGGCTTGTTAGACAAATTTATATTCTGAAACCTTAATAAGAAGGCATTCCAGGTTTCGATCCTTTCCCTTTTTCCCCTTGCTCCCAAATTCATTATTAAATCCATAGTTCTTGTGTCTTATTTGATTATTCTGCTGTGCACATTGTACTAGCCCTTGTTGCATGTGGTCTACTGTGTGTTTTTCCATTTTATAAAGCAGTGTTTCTCCATGCAAATAGAGGAAAATAATGTATATATAAACATTTTTTATTTTATGGCTCCTCCATGTTATTGTATATATCTGCCAGCACTTCCCATTACAGCCCTGCAATTCAGCTTATTTTACCCTAACATAAATAGTATGTTTTTGTAGTAGCTATCACATTTAAGAGAAAGCAATCAGAATGTTTTGGATTTTCTTTTATCTTAATGTGAATTTCATAATTAATGTCTATTTATTCAGCTATTCATTAAAATACCGAATTCTTTGGAAAAAATGGTGTAATCTATAGTTTCTCTTTGTTGGCAGCCTATTACCAAAGATGACG
The DNA here is from genome assembly GCF_963383645.1 of Muscardinus avellanarius. NCBI lineage: Eukaryota > Metazoa > Chordata > Mammalia > Rodentia > Gliridae > Muscardinus > Muscardinus avellanarius. The sequence goes on from NC_137786.1 coordinate 156,830,526, forward strand.
TAATTTTCCTGAAAGCTGAGATAATGACAATTTGATAGACATCCTTAGCCAGAAGGTTAAGATTTACAACTTAAGAGCTATTGGAATACAATCTTCCATTTATAGAGATACCAGACTACTTAATTGTTGACATTGTTTATCATCTTGACATATTATACAGGAGGTAGAAGTAATTTTTCTTCTTTTTTTTAGTTCAAAGACTAGAAAGCAATTTAAGCAAATAATTCATTCCTGACTTTGTGTTAAGCCCAATGAAGATAAATAACTCTGCTCTAAGTGATTCACTAATATTACCTGCATTACTGTAACTGTACCCATAACTGTAAAGATTTCAACTTGTAAAACCATTATTTTGTATTGTATGTAATACCATGTGTAAAAAATAGTTTTAAAAAAGTTTAGAAGTGATTTTTTTTGTACGAAGTCATACTTTCAGTCACCACCAATATTGTTACATCACAGAAAGTTCTGAGAACCATTAATAGTTCTTAAAGGCAAATTTATTCCATAGAAATAAAGGCAAATAGGTACTTAAAGGTAAATTTATTCTGTAGAAAACTTATAATACTAGCCAAATGTTGATTTTTCTCATTTGTATGTTCTTAAACTCACTTAAAAGTTTGTATTAAGCCAGGCATGGTGGTACATGCCTGTAATTCCAGTACTCGGGAGGCTGAGACAGGAGGATCGTAGGTTTGAGGATATCCTCGGAACACAGCAAACTCATAGCAACCTAGTGAGACCTTGTTTTAAAACAAAAATCTTTAAATGGGTTGGGGGTACAGCTCAGAGGTAGAATGTCCTTGGATTTGATCTCCAGTCACACACACACACACACACACACACACACACACACACACACGCACACACATGCACACACACACACACACACACACAGTTTGTATTAAAACAGTAGATGCACTGCACCTACTACATACCTGCCTAATTCTCAGGTCCTATGGGCATTTGCCTGACAAGTGATATGGTATTTAGTCAGACCAGGCTCAGTCACCATAGCCTGACTCAGCATATTTGCACAGTCCTTCTTGAGAATAAAGGAGACTTTAAGAACAATGGTCTGCTGTCAAAAGCAAGATAAACCCGTCCAAATTCTGCTCCTGCTATTTAGCTATATTTCTAAAGTTCCATTATCCCTTATATCGAGGTAAAAAAAATGTATGTCATTATCTTCTTATTAGAATTATTAAGGGAATTATAGTAATATTGATATTTTATACTTTGTCAAAAATTTGAAAATCTAAATAGTAAACAAAATCAATATCAATAAAAATAATATATATACAAAGATAAAGAAATACATAATTCCAAAATCATCTATGAACTCCAGTAGAAACAGATTTGAGAGAAGAAATGGGAAAACAAAAGTAAGTGCAAAAAAGAATCACTCAGACTCTTCCCACAATGTGGTTGCCCAAGTCATTTCTGTTGTTAAATTATTTTATCCACAATTTTTATGATTCTTCACCCAAAAAAGGAGGTTTGATGCTAAAATATATCTACATTCTTTTCCAGTTCAATAATTCTGTGATTTATTTATTTTTGTCTCAAAACTAACTAGACATTAAATGAAAAGACTCAATAAACTCTTTTTTGAAAAAATAATCTAATAGTTACTTCACACTTATAAATTTTTCAGATTGTCAATCAACTCTAACAAAGCAGCCACCTCCCTTAAAATTAAACCATAAGCAAGATTTATAAGTAGGCCAGAAGGAGACTGTAAACAAATAGAAAGACAGTGTACATCTAAATGCCTGCTGCCTAGAAATCAAGCCCTGAAGATCAATAAATGGAAAATAATATTAAATGCTCATTTTCCTGTGAAATCATAGAATCTCATAAAGAAAATATTGGCCCACTAGGGAGCAGAAAACCATTAGTTTAAGGAGTAGAAGCAATTGGATATGTATTAATAAACTTTTGTGAGTTGTAAACAGCCATGTAACATTTTTTAAATATCCTTCTCAAGTTCCTGTAATAGACAAAGTAAAGATGGTGATCTGGGATCAATTTCATTGGCAATGATAACATAACTAAAACCCTGTGCCAAGAAAATTAAGAAAACATATTGGCCTTCAATTTTTGAAACCAACTGCTATTGTTTCTTCCTTTTTTCTCCATTTTGCTGGGAAGAAGGGAGAAAGAGGGAAGGAAAATTTTTTTTAAATCTTAGAGAGGCTTAATTTATTGTGTAACACAACTACAGCTCCTAGAAGATGGCTCTGAGTTTAGGGTAGCTGGATCCATCCACTCACCAATGTCATCAAGCCTCAGTCCTTGTATGTCCCTCACTTATGCTTCCCTACATAGACTCTATCCTCAAGAATGTATGTCCTCTCCTGATGGCAAATCAGTCACTAGAAGCTCCATATTGATGTCCTTATAACTCCAAGTTTGACATAAAGCAACCATTAATGTTTACATTTTAAAAGATCTAACTTGCCTCTCACTGGCTTGGACTAGTACATGTACCCTTCTGTGAACAATCATTTTGGTCAGACCTGAGTCAATACCTATCCCTGTAGGCAGAGGTAGTATTAATACCAACAAACCATATAGACTGAGAGTGAGAAAGAAGTGATTTAACAAAGGAAAGTCAACCTGTTAGAAAAAATAAACACAAATAGATATAAAATTAAACCGCAAATGTCTGCTTTCCTTTATCTTCAATTTAGAATCTCACTAATAATCCAGACCCATCCACCTCCCTGTATGGAGGCACTCCAAATTTTACCTATGTATTTTATCTACAATCTTAGTAAGATGGACCAGAAGCGTAAGTCCAAAATATGTTTAAGCACTGCCCATGAACATACAGCGGTGGAGAGAGAACAAGATAACAGTCATAAGGAGTTCTGCTTGGAAGAAAAACTAAAAGGTACAGATCACATTCTTCCAAACAAGAACAATAAAGAAAATTCCATTGCTGAGAATTCAAATCAATGGCTGAGAGAGAGGAGAGGCACTAGAAGTTTACCTCTTTCCTCAGGGTGCATGCTAGCTACATTTTCTAATGGGAATATGGAACCCTTCCTCAAGGAATGTGTTACATGTTTGGGAGTGGTCAGAGAATCAGATCTCTAAGGTCCCAGTATTATCTCCTGTTAGAATTCTCATATCTCTAACTTACTGTGCAAAAGCTTTAGCTGAAGGATGAGAATCTAACTTTCTAAAAAATATCAATTGCTTTCTAATCAGAAAAAATAAAAATCTTTTCAAATATTCCAAGGGTTACAGATACTTTAATGAAAAGAATTGTTTACATAAGTGATGGACAAGTTGAAAAGATAAAGAGGGGATGGTGAGGGCCATCCAGAGATGGCCAAAGCAAGAAGCCACTATGACTCCCAGGATAAAAAGGTAAAAAATACAAGGAGCCAGCATTGCTAAGCAGATGCTGCCACACTGGCTCAACTGTCAGGTAGGAGCTGGGTGTAGTGAGAGGTTCCAGCTGCTAATGGAGATGCTATTAATGACAGAGGGAGGAGAAGGGACACTGTTTCCCTCCATCTATTCTGATTTGTCTCTCCAGGAAATGCATTTCATTTGCTGAACTCAGCTGGAACATAGTCTGGAGAAGTTCACTGTAGATCACAGCAGAAAAAGTAAGAGATAACCTGCCAATAAACAGGCTCAGGTCTGGCATAATGTATGTGCCAATTACTGGACTCTAAGCCCTACTAGACTGCAGACTGAGAGCAAAAATAGGCCTGCTTACTGTTTTCTTCTTCTTCTTCTTCTTCTTCTTCTTCTTCTTCTTCTTCTTCTTCTTCTTCTTCTTCTTCTTCCTCCTCCTCCTCCTCCTCCTCCTCTTCCTCCTCCTCCTCCTCCTCCTCTTCCTCCTCCTCTTCCCCCTCCTCCTCCTCCTCCTCCTTCTTCTTCTTCTTCTTCTTCTTCTTCTTCTTCTTCTTCTTCTTCTTCAGAGAGAGAGAGAGAGAGTTATAGCCTCCATAGTAGGGAATAGCAAGGGACCAAAGTATAAAGATATGCACAGGAATGATGAACATAAATTCAAAATATTGGTGATCTTTGAAAGAATTTAGAGAAAAGAGATTAGAAAAGTTACATAGGTGCCTTAATTATAGTTGCATTATGTTCTTTTTAAGTCAGATCAAAGCTATATGGGTGTTACATAGTTTAATGCCTTTATATATTGTTAGGAATAAAAAGAAAGTTAAATTATTTGGAATTTCACTAATGGCGTCCTGATGTAAACAAATGAGTGAATGCACAATGATTGATTTGGATTTATAGCATCATGAGATACACTTAAAGGCCCTTTCAAACGGATGCATTAAAATGCTAGATTTAAAACTAAAGACAAATTTCAAAACTTATGTTTCAGTCAATTCTTGCTGCTATAACTGAAAGCACCTCACCATGCAACTTTGAGGAAGGACAATTTATTTGCTCACAGTTTCTTGGAGATTCTAGGTGTAGCATGAAGGAGAGAGAGAGAGAGAGAGAGAGAGAGAGAGAGAGGGAGGGAGGGAGGGAGGGAGGGAGGGAGGGAGGGAGAGAGAGAGAGAGAGAGAGAGAGAGAGAGAGAGAGAGAGAGAGAGAGGGAGGGAGAGACCATACAGGCCCTATTCCTCAATATGGGAGTCTGGAAGGAGAGAGAAGGAGAAAGTGAGGCTCTGCTCTCACAACTTGGAAGCTGGAAGTAAGAGAGTGAACAGGAGGAAGAGAGACCCTTGTATAATCCCCAAGGCCACACCCCATTACCAACCAAGCCCTGTTTCTGACATTGCTACCTTGTTTACATGAGAGCTAGGAAAAAATTCTAAATCCAAACCATTACAATTTACTATATGGCTATAGAAATAAAGACTATGTGGTACTATGGTACTACCATAATATCTTATAAATGTATAGACTGGTGAATAGAATAATTCTTCATGTTTTTGGTCAATTGATTTTTGGATAAGGTGTCAAGACAATTCAAGGGAGCTAAACAATCTTTTTTTAAAAAATAGTTCAGGTACAACCAGATATCCACATGCAAAAAATAAAATTTGGTCTCTACCTCACACCATATACAAAAGTTAACTCAAAATGATTCATAGACCCAAACTAAGAACTAAAACTATGATGCTCATAAAAGAAAATAGATGTGAGTCTTTATGACCTTGGTTATTTATGACACCAAAAGCAAAAGCAACAAAATAAAAAAACAGATAAATTAGACTTCATCAAACTAAAAACTTCTGTGCTTCAAAATGACCATCAACAAATGAAAATGTAGCCCATAGAATGGATAAAATACTTAAAAATCATATATCTGGTAAGGGACTTGTATCTGAAATATGTAAGTACCTCTTATAAGAAAGACAATCTAGTTTTAAAAAATGGACCAAGTATTTGAATAGACATTTCATTAAAAAGACACACAAATGATGAATAAGAAACAAAAATATGTTCAATATCTTTAATTATTCAGGAAATGCAAATCAAAACCATGAGTTACTCCATTACACCCACCAATATATTCACAATCCAAAAGATATACAATAGCATGTGTGTACAAAATACACAGAAACTAAGACTCTGATACACTTCTAGTGGAAATGTAAATTGGCCTAGCCACTTTGGAAAAGGGTCCAGAAGTTCCTTACAATGATAAACATAGAGTTATCATATAGCTTAGAAATTCTATTCTGAAATATATGTCCAAGGGAAATGAAAACATATGTCCACTCAATATCTCATACCCAAATGTTTAAAGCAGTATTGTTTACAAGAGACAAAAGTAGAGAATATCAATCAACTGATGAATGTATAAACAAAATGAGGTTTATTCTCACAAAAGAGAATTGATTGACAATAAAAAGTAATGAAGTATCGATATACTTTACAAGATGAAAAAATTTTGAGAACATAGTCAAAGCACACAATCACAAAAAACCATGTGTTATATGATTATAAAATATATTATAGTAAATGTTAAGAATAGGAGCCTGATGTGGTGGCATACGCTTGTAATCCCAGCGTTTGGGAGGCTAAGACAGGAGGATTCCAGTGCATGGACAGCCTCAGCTATTTAGTGAGGCCTTTTGCAACTCAGTGAGACCCTTTTTCAAAATTAAGAATAAAAAAAAAAAGGCTGGGGGGTATAGATCAGAGGTAGAATGCCCCTGAGTTCCATCCTCACTACCGCAAAAATAAATAAATAAATAAATAAATAAATAAATAAATAATAAAATAAGCCAGGCGTGGTGGCGCACGCTTGTAATCCCTGAGCTTGGGAGGCGGAGACAGGAGGATCGCGCAGGTTCGAAGCCAGCCGCACTGGCTTGAGACCCTGTTTCCAAATTAGAAAAGTATAAAAATAGGTCTGGGAGTGTAGCCCGGAGGTAGAGGGGCTTCCAGAAACCTCAGTGCCACCGATAATAATAATAATAATAATAATAATAATAATAATAATAATAATAAATACCAGTATCAATTTATGTACCTACACTGTACTTAATCTATCTACTGTTAAATCTTTAACTGTTTTTCTGGTTTTTTTTCAAGTCACTGCACTTTAAATCTTCAAAAATGAGTGCTAGACCTGAGTGAATCTAGAGGGGATCTGAGTGCTGTAAGTAGTTCATCCTAGCAGATCCTAAACGGCTCCACCCATAACATCTCAGCCTATCCTGCACACTTTTTGTACGAGTGCTGTTTTCTATTTATCTCTACTTAGGAGCATCCTCCTGAGCAGCAAACTTAGGAAAAGTCTTAAGTAGGAGGGACTTGATGTTCCCTGGGAAATGGCCTTCAGCCAATTTAGGACAGAAATTGGTAGACAAATAGTCCAGGTTTCTCCTCCATTAGCAGATATGTTTCATGTATTTCACACTGTTTTTAAGGGTTCTCAGCAGGAATGAATCCCAGTTGCTCATAGTTTCTGTGCTGCAAAGAAAAGAATCAACAGAGCAAAGAGACAACCTACAGAATGGGAGTAAATATTTTCAAACTATACATGTGACAAAGGGTTGATTTTTCAGAATAAAATATTTGACAATGTTAATAGCAAAAAAGACAGAGCAACTAAAATATGGGGACTATATCTAATTAGATATTTCTCAAGAGAAGATATACAAATGGCCAACAGGTACCTGAAAAAAAATGGTCAACAACACAACATCAGAGAAATGCAGATCTAAACCCACAATACACTATCATCTTATCGCACTAAGAATGGCAAGAATCAAAGAGACTGAAGAGAACAAATACTACAGAGGATGTGGAGAGAAGGCACCCTGGCATGCTATAGGGGAAATGTAAATTAGTACAGATACTGTGGATACAGTACAGGGTTCCTCAAAAATGAAAATTGAACTACCATGTGATTCGGCAATCACACTATATTCAAAGGAAATGAAATTAGTATGTTAAAGAAACACCTTCCCTATCTTGTTCATTGCAGTTCTATTCACAATAGCTAAGAAATGGGAACAATCTCAGGGTCCATAGACTGATGAAGAAAATATAATACGTACACCAGTGGCATGCTACTCAGCCATCAAATAGAATGAAACCCTGTCACTTGCAAGGACATGGGTGAAGAGGAGATCACTGTATTGCATTAAATAACCCAGATAGGAAGACAAGAACTGTGTAATTCATGTGTGGAACATAAAAAAGTTGATCTCATCAAAGTTAAGAGTAGAATGGTGACTACAAGAACCTAGGGAGGGGGAGAGTGAGGGTAAGATGGGAAAGGTGAATCAGTGAATACTAAGTTACAGTTAGAGCACAGTGAGAAGTTCTGGTGTGCCACTGAATAACAGGGTGACTACAGATGACAATAATGTACCGTGTACTTCAAAAATAGAAGAGAAGATTATGAATGTTTCAATATAAGAGAATGATAAATGTTGGAGGAAATAGATGTGTTTAACTTTATTCAAACATAACATGATGTGTGCATATGTTGAAACATTACACTATACACCATTAAGATGTAGTTTTTGTTTTTCATGTATCAGCTAAAATAAATTTATATTAAAATATATGAATAAAATATAAATATGATTTTAAAAAGAGAGGCTTTTACCTGCTGTGAGACAAGGCCAGTGCTGAGGTCTCCTAGGCCAGGATCAGAGCCTGCCAAGGGGTTAGGCCAGTGCTGGGGCCAGCGAGACTGGGACCGGAGCCTGCTATGAGGCAAGGCCAGAGCTGGGGCCTCTGAGGCCGGGATCGGAACCTGCCGAGGGGTGAGTCCAGAGCCAGGGCTAGCGTGGCCGGGAGTGGAGCCTGCCATGAGGCAAGGCCAGTGCTGGGGCCTCTGAGGCCGAGATTGAAGCCTGCCGAGGGGTTAGGCCAGTGCTGGGGATAGTGGGACCAGTATCAGAGCCTGCAGTGAGGAAGGCCAGTTCTGGGGCCTCCAAGGCAAGGATTGGAGCCTGCTGAAGAATGAGGCCGGTGCCAGGGCCAGTGAGACCCGGACCGGAGTCTGTCGTGAGGCAAGGCCAGTGCTGGGGCCTCCGAGGCCGGGATCAGAGCCTGCCGAGGGTTGAGGCCAGTGCCGGGGATAGCGGGACCAGGATTGGAGCCTGCAGTGAGGAAGGCCGGTTCTGGGGCCTCCAAGGAAAGGATCGGAGCCTGCCAAGGGGTGAGGCTGGTGCTGGGGCCAGCAAGGCCGGGATCGGAGCCTGCTGAGGGGTTAGGCTGGTGCTGGGGCCAGCAAGACTGGGACTGGAGCCTGCCATGAGGCAAGGCTGGTGCTGGGGCCTCCCAGGCTGGGACTAGAGCCTACTGAGGGATTAGGCCGGTGCCAGGGCCAGCAAGGCCGGGACCAGAGCCTGCTGTGAGCCAAGGCCAGTGCTGGGGCCTCTGAGGATGGGATTGAAGCCTGCCAAGGGGTTAGGCCAGTGCCAGGGATAGCAGGACTGGGATCAGAGCCTGCAGTGAGGAAGGCCGGTTCTGGGGCCTCTGAGGCCGGGATTGGAGCCTGCCGAGGGTTTAGGCCGGTCCTTGGGCCAGCAAGATCAGGATTGAAGCCTACCGTGAGGCAAGGCCAGTGCTGGGGCCTCTGAGGCTGGGATTGGAGCCTGCCGAGGGGTGAGGCTGGAGCCGGGGTCAGCGAGGCCGGGAGCGGGGTCTGCCATGAGGCAAGGCTGGTGCTTGAGCCAGCGAGGCCGGGGTCAGAGTCTGCAGGGGCGCCAGGCCGACACCGGGGCCTTCAGGAGCAGGATCGAAACTTGCAATGTGTCATACATAGAGAAACATACAGAAAATAGAAAATCAGATGCTTTCCCTAATATGCAAAAACTAGAAAGAAATGGGTAATGAGAGGAGATCTAGTTGAAGAAAAGGCCCCAATGGAAGAGCAATTAAGGTTACCAATCAGAGAGGATGGAATGGGGGAAGATGGAATTTATTCAAAACACTTGATATACATAAACAAATGAACCAATGTTAATCACCAAATCAAGCATGGAATTGAGTGAAGGAGAGGGAATGGGACAGGGAGGGGATAGGAGCTAATTGGATGATGTGTGCTTGTATACCCTCACAAGTCATGTATTCTATTGTGATATATATATATATATATATATATATATATATATATATATATATATATGAAGGGTTTTTAATGGGTTGGTAATATTTTATTTGTTAACTTAGTTGTATGTTTATCAGTGTTTGTTATATTATTTCTTAAATATACACATATTTTTATTTATTTATGCTGTGTGTATCTACATATTTAACAATAAATTTAAAATATTAAAATTTAAATTTTTAGCTTTAAATTATCAAATTAGGCATGAGAAAATGGATGGCAGATTTTAATCAAGTAATCAATTATTAAATACAACAATTTTGTACTCAGATTGCTTTGCAAAAGTGTTTGTTTTAATTTGATTTTTTTTGTAGGGATGGAACTCAAAAACATTCTACCTCTGAGCTATACCTCAGCCCTATTTTATTCTTTTATTTTGAAACTGGATCTCACTAAGTTGCAGAGGGTCTCAATAAGTAGCTGAAGCTGCCTCAAACCTATGATCTTCCTTTATCCACCTCCCAAGTACTGGGATTACAGGTGTGCATCACCACACCCGGATTTTTCATTTGACATTAATGAAACAAAAATTGAAATAATAGGAAATGCGTTAGGTATGTGAGTCATTCAAGAAAGACTTCAAAAAGTGAAACTATACCCAAAAGAAAGGTCTGAGTTCTAATATCAAAATGTTTGTGAATGATGGCATTTTATAAGCTACAAATTCAAAATTATTCTACTTATATGTTAAAACATTTAACTTAGGTAAATTTGTACATATGTATATGTATAGGTTAATGCTTAATCTAATTTTATTTTTATTTCTTACAGTAACTGACAGTTGTATTCACATCACAAAAGAAGACATCAATTCCATCAAATATTAAGCAAATGCACTGGAGAGCAGGTAGGGCTTTGTTTGAGAAGTAACAAAGTTAAGGATAGAATAGCACAGGGGTTATGTATGTTTAAAAAATAAGCTTCATTCTCAACATTTATTCCCCAAAGTGTTAGACTTAAATATTACAAAAGTATCTCCAAAATGAATGAATATAGCAATAAATAATCTTTAAATTTGTTTTTATTCATTACTTGTTTATGTACTAATCTGAAAGCAGGATGTCACTTTTCAAAGAACTGTAGAAAAAGCATATATGAATACTGTGAGAGAGGAGAGAGCAATCATCCCTATATGTGTATGTATGTATGTCTCCATTTGTATAATTCTTCCTTGCATCACTTATTGGTTAAAGTTAGCAGAATATTTTTCTCAGTATTTAGAATGATCAGAAGGTTCATAGGATGTCTTAATCCTGCTTTGAGTGTGCTGAAGTAGATGTCTTTGTTCATTTCACAAAAGCAAATGAGAGTGGTGTTGTGAGGATTAGATTTTGACAATTCAATTCAGATGAGTACTTTATCATGGAAAGGTGTCCTGTGTAATGTATCTAATCCAGGAAGTTTATTAATAAAGAAGGCACTATAGCTACACTATAATGTAGTTGCAAATATTAAGGTTAAAAGTTGTAAGAAGAAACATAGCTGTTAAAGGCAATTACAATGAATTTATTTGAGTGTTACATGGTTGTGATGATGTGGATAATTCAAGATTTATTTTTGCAAAACTCATTTCAAAGGCTCTCACTTTAGCATTTCAAAGGTAGTGGGTAATATTTGAAAATGTCTCACTTCTTTTAAATATGATAATCATAGTTTGAAAGCTAAGTATGCAAAGGCATATAAAATAATGTATACCCAGGTGTTAGGAATGTCAATTGTGTGCACAGATGCCTCAGGGCATGTGATATTGGTCATTTTATATTAGTTTTTATTTCAAATTGTAAAATAATATTCTGGAATTTTAAAATAATTCCAGAGGCTGAAGCAGAAGGATCACACGTTTGAGTACTGCCTCAGCAATCTAGTGCAATCCTGGGTCAAAACAAAAAAATAAAAAGGGCTGGGGGTGTAGTTCAGAGGTGGAATGCTCCTGGGTTCAATCCATAGAACCAACCAACCAACAAACAAACAAACAAACAAAAACAAATAGGAATTTCCTGTCTTTTACCATTTTCACATAACCTTAATTGATATCCTATGGTATAATTATGTAAAGTATTTCTTGTGTAATCTAAACTAAAAATGTACTCTGGCTGACCTGTACAGAGTAGTAATTTCAGCCAGGTGTGGTGGCGCACGCTTGTAATCCCAGCATTCGGGAGGCTGAGACAGGAGGATCGTGGTTCGCGGACAGCCTCAGCTACTTAGTGAGGCCCTCTGCAATTCAATGAGACCCTGTTTCAAATTAAAGAATAAAAATTGGCCTGGGGGTGTAGCTTGAAGGTAGAATGTTTCTGGGTTACATCCCCAGTTCCGAAAAAAAAAAAAAAAAAAAAAAAAAAAAAAAAAAAAAAGAATATTAGTTAGGCATGATGGTGCAGCTGTAATCCCAAGTGACTTGGGAGGCTGGGGCAGGGATATTGCAAATTTGAAGGCAGCCTGGGCAACTTAGGGAGACCCTGTCTCAAAATAAAACCCCAAAAGGGTTGGGGAAATAACTCAGTGGTAGAGCACCCTTGGGTTCCATCCCCAGTACTGAAAAAAAAATAAAAAAGTAGTTTCTATGCAATGCAAATATTGTTGCATACTTTGTACATAATATTTAAAAAACTAAAATTCTACTGACTTGTGTATTGTTCAATACACATAATACATAAGTTCATTACATGACAAGAAGAATGTAACAAGTGGAATAAAAGAGACAATTAGGGGAGGATAACAGACATGAGCGCAAGGGGTATGCAAAATTTAAAATAGGATATTCAAGGTAGTCCCGAGAAGGAGACATGTGAGCAAAGATTCTGAAGGAGGTGCAAGAGCATTGCTATTAGAATGGAAAAGTTGTTAGCAAAGACGTGTCGAAATAATTTGTCTATGGGAAGAAAGAAGAAAGCAAAACAGAAGCACTGGGTCATTTTTTATTCAATTTTATCTTTAACTCTGAATGTTTTGAAGTGACGGTAACCTAAGTGAAGATGTGGGTTTCTGATTAGTTTTCAGCCTTAAATTTCATTTAAGGTCAAGGAGAGGTGGTTATCTTATATACTGTCTTATATATTCCTAATAGTTGTCACGAGTTGGAATAGAAACACAGGAGATGACCTTGAGACTACAAGCAACTTACACCACATAAATGTGATATACATTAGATACCCCACATTAGACACTGAAAACAGGTATTGGAACTTGACAGTTCATACACCACTTTCCAGGCGATTCAATAACAATACATCAAGATGTAATCTTTTCCAGGACAAATTCATCCTTTCCAAGATGCCAGACATCTTTTATCTACTTCTCAGAGCTTGAAGCAATACATCAAGCAGTCATGAAAATGCCATGAATGTGAAAGTAATTTTAATGAATCAGTGAAGAAAGGTAACGTGTCCATCACAGCTATATAGTTTTAGGAACTGTGATCAAACAGAGACAAAATGATTTGCTCAATGCGAAAATGAAAGTGGCTAGATTAAATCACAATCAGAGCATATTACTCAGAAAGATGAGATTAATCAATTTAAATAGAGACCATTCTTCTTTAAAAATGCATTTTAAATGATTATGTCTGTTGATATTCTTTAGTGTTCCTGAGGTCAATGGGGGAAAAAAAAAAAAAGCAGGCACTAGAGTCTTCAATGACTGCCAAAAGTTTAACAATGTCTGGTATGCCATTTTGTTCTGACCTATACTGTATGTCTCTTTTTTGATAGAAAACTGCCATTTTTAGAACATGTATAACATCAGACACTATACAAGATGCCTTCACAGGTATTATTATCTCATTTAATTCTCACAATCTTTTATGTATACTTATGTAAATATGTGCACATGATGTAAGGGGATGGAGGGAGATGAAGAAGGAGTATCAGCCACCTTTTATAGGAGCTCAGAGAAGTAACACGTTCTAAATTCACATATTGTAGCTAGGAAGTACTAAAGCCGAATTCTAGCTTTAGAATGCTCAGTGTTTCTAGCTAAATTAATCCATCTGCTACTTGAGAGAGGCCACTATAATTACTATTTTCATGGCATTTTATTGTCTATAAAGTACATTCATGTTTTATTTGATTACACCATAATTCAAGATAGTTCTCATTATCTTAATTTTTTTCACAATTCTCAATCTATGGTATTGTTTTAATGCTGAAAACTCTGCAATGGGTCACAGTCACACGATTGCTTTTGTATATAAGCTTTCACATACTACACTTAGGAGAAGACAAGCTCATTACATTTGTTTCTATCACATGATGAACAAAGAGATTATATTTTTCAGTAAATACAATATTACAAAATACGGTGCATTGCTTCTCTAAGAGTGTTTCCACAACTACAAAGTAAGGATAACGCTCTAAGACTTCGTTTTTGTGTGTGGTGCTGGAGATTGAACCGAAGAACATTCTACCTCTGAGCTATACCCCCAGCCCGATTTTTAATTTTTCTTTTGGAAATAGCATCTTGCTAAGTTGCTGAAAGCCTCACTAAGCCTTCAAATCTGCAATCTTCCTGTCCTAGCTTCTTAAGTACTGGGATCACAGGCATGCATCACCACACCTGGGCTAAAATGTGATAATATTGTGTTTCAATACATTTGATTTTGACTTTTATTTTCATTACTTTTCAATTATATAAATATGTACCTTATATTAAAGTTTATAAAGAACCAAAATATACAGTAGAAAGTTACAATTCCATTTTTTATTCACCTTCCTTAACACAGCCAACTTTCTTGTCTAGGAATTAGTTAATATTAATAGTTTGATACTTGTTCCTGCAGATTTTTTTTTTTTTTTTTGCAGGTCTGGGGATGGAATCCAGGGGCATTCAACCTCTGAGCTATACCCCCTGCCCCATTTTTTTTATTCTTTATTATGAAACAGGGTCTCACTAAGTTGTAGAGAGCCTCACTAAGTAGCTGACGCTGTCCATGAATCGCGATCCTCCAGTCTCAGTCTCCCAAATGCTGGGATTACAAGCATGAGCCATCACGTCCGCTTTGCAGATTATATGTGTGTGTGTGTGTGTGTGTGTGTGTGTGTGTGTGTGTGTGTGTGTATTTAAATGCATACATTTTCTAAGTATATATCAATAAAACATTTTATTTGACAATATTCTGATTTTTCTAGCAACATGTCTTAGAAATCTTGTATAGCTATGTAGTAGTGCAGGTTTCTTTGTTCCTCCTCCTCATCTCCCTCCTTCTCCTCTTTCTTGTTTTGTACTATGGATCAAACCCAGGGGTGTTCTATTTCTTTTTTTTAAGTATTCTTTTTATTTTTGAAACAAGGTCTCACTGAGTTGGAAAGGGCCCCACTTAGTAGCTGAGGCTGTCCGCAAGTGATCCTCTGGTCTCAGCCTCCTTAATGCTGGGATTTCAAGCATGCGCCACCATGCCTGGCTTCCACTTCTAAGGTAAGCCCTCTCTCTCCTTTTATTTATTCATTTTATTTTTATATTTATTTTTTGCTACTGGGAATTTAACCCAGGGGCATTTTGCCTCTGTGCTATACCCATAGTCTTTTAATTAATTAATTAATTAATTAATTTTTGCGGTACTGGGGTTGGAACCCAGGGGTATTCTATCTCAAGCTACACCCCCCAGCCCTATTTTTTATTCTTTATTTTGAAACAGGGTCTCACTAGGTTGCGGAGGGCATCACTAAGTGTGCTAAGACTATCTGTGAACCATGATCCTCTTGTCTCAGCCTCCCAAATGCTGGCATTACAAGTGTGTGCCACCATGCTGTGCTAATTTTTTTTGTTTTTTTTTTTTTTGAAACAAGGTCTTATTAAGTTGCTGAAGATTTGACTAAGCTCCTGAGACTGGCCTCAAATTTGCTATCCTTCTGTCACAGCCTCTCAAGTACTACTATTATAAGGCATGTGCCACCACATTCATCCCTTTGTATTTTTTATTTTGAAACAGGGTCTCCCTTAATATGCTGAGGCTGGTCTTGAATTTGCAATCCTCCTGTCTCAGTCTCTCAAGTACTGGGATTACAGGCATTTGCAACCATCCCTGGAAGTAGTGCACTATTTTATAATTAATAATTACATTATTTTCTAAGGAAGGAGAGAAGAGAGAAGAGAGAGGAGAGAGGGGGGAAAGGGGAGAGAGGAGAGGGGGGAGATAGGTAGGTACTCTCTTTTAGATAGATCAATATGCATGAACAAGTTAGAATATTTGACCAAGCTAAAGTCCTATCAGTGCAGTGTCTGGATCAAAGAGAACATTACTGATTTTGAAAGACACTGCCAGAAGACCTCCAAATGAGGCTGTTCCAAATTATTCATGATCCAGTTTATTAGTGTATTTCTTTGGAATTTTTCAAATATATATTATCAGTAATTCCATTTCTTTTGTCCCATAAGTAAAAAAAAATACTATTTTACTTTTACTTCTATGTCCAGTTAGGTTACTACATTTTATGTGCATATTATTTGCTATTTTAATTTCTATGAAAGATATTTTTATATCTTCTGTCCATTTTCCTTCTGAATTGCTGCTTTCCTAAGGTTTGTAGACACTACATGTTCTGGCTATTTTTTCCTTTTCTATTTTACATGTAGCAAATATTTTTCTTCCTGTCTATCATCTTTCTTTTATTTTTTATCACTCACCAGAAAGAAGTTTCTTATGTTTATAGTCAAGTGTATTAGTCTTTTCTTTTTTGATATCTAGCTTTCTGCCTTAAGAAAGTATTCCTATCCAAAAATTACAACAATCTCCTGCATTTCCTTATATGCTTTTATGTTTCTATTTATAGAGAAATAAATAGTTATATTTCTATCTCAAATGACATAAAAATACAGCTCTGACTGATTATATATCTATGTCTCTAACAATTACCTATCATATATTTTTGTAATGTTTCCAGAAACAAATACCCAGTATCATTTTTAATGACTTCACTCATTTCCCCACTGATATGAAATCACTTCAGTCATATAATTGACCCTCAGATAGAGATAAGTGTTTTCTATTCTGTCCATTTTGGCTTCTAATATTTTCTTATCCAGATCTAATCCACATGACTATACACAGTATATAATTGTAATGATAGGGTATATACTATTCATATTCTTTACTCAAATTTTTTCATATTTCTACATAGTTTTTCTAATTGTCATCTAAATAGCCACAATCAATTATTTAGATAGACTTTATTTCTCCTTGTATTAGTCCATTTTCTGTTGTCATGACAAATTACTGAGATCGGGACCCTTTAAAAGAGGTTTAATTAGCTAACATTCTGGAGACTCAAGAGCATGGCACTAGCATCTGCTCTACTCTGTTGAGGGTCTTCTAATGGTATCACAGCATGGTGCATAGCTTTATTGTGGGAACGCCTACCTGTGAGAGGGAATGTTTACGTAGTGTGATTAGAAAGAGTATGAAATTTTTTTGAACTTAAAACCAACTGTTTTTTTTTTTTTTTTGGTAGTACTGGGGGTGGAACCCAGGGGCTTTTCTACCTCCGGGCTATACTCCCAGACCTATTTTATACTTTATTTGGAAAAAGAGTCTCACTAAGTTGCTAAGAGCCTAAGTAGCTGAGGCTGGCTTTGAGCCTATGCGATCCTCCGCCTCCCAAGCACTGGGATTACAAGCCTGTGCCACCACACCCGGCCAAACCCAACTGTTTGATAAAGGTATTCTTCTACATAAAACAAGCATACAAAGACTGAGAGATGGGTTTTCTTTTTTCTAAACTCCTGCCAAAATATTAAAAGTAATCCAAGAGAACAGAGAAACATGGCCCAATAACTGAAACAAAATTTCTTTTTATATAAGATTAGACCAAAACTCTGTCTTGCTCATGTACATAACAGCTTAAATTTAATTTTAGTTCTCTTATCTAGACAAATAGAGAAATACCTTATTTTTGTTTTGTAAATCAGGGTTGCTTGCATCTTTCCATAATGTTGTTTGTATCCAGTTTGGATTTAGCTAGAGATTGTCTGAGTTGATATACAGAGTTTAGATATACCGATGATAGATAGATGATAGATAGATGTACAGAGAATACTTCTCTGGTTCTCTCTTCTTTGAAATGTTTGCCTCTCATTTTAGTTGCCCTAGGCACTTTTTACTTTGGTCCTTCAGATCATAAAGATAGCAGCTTTTGGCAGCCTGAACTATACCACAATTTAACCATTATCTGAAGCCAAGAAAAATAGGAAACTCACTCTGTGTTGGTCATTTCCTCCATGTTTTTACTCTGCCTTTTTCTATGGATTCTCCTGACTTCTCAGGTAGTTGTTTTTGCATTTTACTCTGGAGTTTACAGTTGTGGAAACATATTTGTATCATATTTATTTTATATCTGTGGAAAGGTCCATCGTAGAAGTCTGTTCCTTCCTATTAGAAGTAAAATTCCCCAAACCAACATGTTCAAAAATTAAAATTTTAGATTTAGAGTGAATCCTTTTATGCAAAGGATTTTATGGGTCATGTTCCAAGACCCATAGTGGATACTTGTAACTGTTGATAGTAACGGACCTTATGTATTCTTTGCTTTCTCCTATAGATACGGACCTGTGATAAAACTTAATCTATAAATTGGGCACAGTAAGAAATTAACAACTAATGATAAAGTAGAATAATTACAATATATTGTAATAAAATTTATGTAAATGTAACCACTCCTTATCTCTCTCCAACTATCTTCTTGTACTGTATTAACCAGTCTTCTTGTGTGATGATGTTATATGATACAATGGCCACATTATGAAATGAAGTAAGGCAAATGTTGTAGAAACTGTGCTATAGCTTTAGGACACTATATAAAGTTTTTTTTTAAACACAAGCACTGTAATACTGATACTATAATAGTCTATTTGATAATGGAGAAGGCTACTAAGTGACTATTCTGTGAGATGATTCATATCTTGGGCACGAAGGAGAAGGATGGTGTGAGATTTCATCATGCTATTCAGAGTGGTATGTAATTTAGAACTCACGAATTACTTATTTCTGGAATTTTCCATGTAATATTTCAGACTGTGGCTGATCTCAGTTGACTGAAACTGTGGAAAGTGAAACCACAGATGAGAGGGACTACTTCAGATACTTACTTACAAGGTTTATTCATGCCTGACATTTCTAAGGATCATATTTTAGGCACATGTGTTTTAAGAGAAGTATCCCTTTGTCCATTTATAACTCTCCATTTCATTATCTAAAGAGACAATTGCTTCTTTACTGTGAGTCAGATATCTAAAAGTTTGGTAAACTAATGAGTAACAATTTGAAAGATGCAAATCCGTGCTGTTCAAATTGTGGTCTGACAATCACACATGAAAATGTTGTCAACTATGATTAAAGAAAGAATCAAGAATAAGTTTTCAGAGGCTTTTATGAATTTTTTTCATGAAGTACTCTATCTGTTAAATCTAATAACATTTTGGTCTTATATTTTATATGCATTTGTTTTTCTTTAATTTTTCTAATTAAAGATTTTTTTTCTTATATTTAAACAAGTATTGATGGTAGAAATTAAAACAAAACACTGATCCTTTCCATAGACAGTTTGAAAAATACTTGCCTACATTAAAGATAAGAAAATAGCTTTGAGAATGCCTCAAGTTAAACCACTTACTGAAGAGATTTACATATACTATAAATTGATTATAGCAACAGTTCCTACATGACTCAGAATAGGCTGAAATATTTTTATACAAGATGAAACAACTGGCTGCAGAAAGTTGTAATCAAGTTGATTTTTCTTGGGTCTATGATCTAGCAACCAACATGTCAGAGAAGTATAGTCATTTAACTTTTGGCTGAAATTAGATTATTCTGTTTTTCACTCTGAGAAAGTACTCTTTTACCATTCAGGTTGGAACTAAAGGAGTAAACTAAGCGGAAAAGCAGAAACAGTAAGTGTGTATGCTGAGAGCCTTCTGTGAAACTGACTCTACATAGAGCAAAACAACCTGTTATGGAGGTGTTTTTATTCCTATTTCAGAGATAAGAAATATCATTATCAGAGTAAGCTTACTGATAGATCCAAGACTGCAATACTCTCTTATCTGGTTCCAACTCTCTCTCCGCTTAGCTAATATTGTTCCTTATTAATCACTACATAGGTCCACAGACAATTATTACATCATCTGGCAGAAGATTTCATGTAGTCTGTTAACAGTATTGAAATAAACCAGGTTGGAGTAAGTAGGTGGGTCCCCTGTTCATCAGGCTTCACACAATTGGTTTGGGAAATCTAAACCTAAATTAAAATGAAAACATTTTGGAAGGCAGGTTGGGATGGAGAAGCAGTAAGTGAATTCTTCCATCAATCACTGTAGATATTTATTCATGCTAATGTATTTATTTCTGACTACCTATTCTCTTTGCTAGAGAAGTACTATTAATGTCTTCATACACACACTTGCGGACAGGACACACACACACACACACACACACACACACACACACACACACTGCTTGCCCTCTGTCCTTGCCAATCTAGAGAACATAATTAAGTAAAGACTAAGCCTCTTGTATTAAAAAAAAATCATTCATTAATAACTTCTCTAGTTTATAATGACCGTATAAGTTAGGTTGTTCCTAAGTAAGTTAGGTTGTTCTTCTGGGGAATATATTTACAAGTTACTAATTCATTGGCCCAATACTTTAAGATTTTCTTAAAATCAATTGTATAGCACACGTTAAATGTAGCTTAAATTGATGTAATTATGTTTATCCTAGCAAGAATTTTCTTTTTTATGGATTGTATATATATATGCTCTCTCTATAAATTTTTTCCCGGCACTGGGGATGGAATCCAGGAGCATTCTACCTCTGAGCTACACCTCCAGCCCTATTTTTTTTATTTGGTCTCACTGAGCTGCAAAGGGCCTCACTAACTAGCTGAGGCTGTGCTCCAATCTCAAGCCTCCCGTCAACCTCCTGAATGCGGGATTACAAACTGCGCCACCACGCCCGGCTTTATTTTTTATTCTTTATTTTGAAACAGGGTCTCACTGAGTTGGAAAGGGCCTCACTAAGTAGCTGAAGCTGTCCATGAACCCTGATCCTCCTGTCTCAGCTTCCCAAATTCTGGGATTACAAGCAGTGGGCCACCACGCCCAGCTGATTGTCTACATTTTTTAGAAATAATCTTTGCATAAGTTTACACCCCTTACAAAGTGATTGAGATTCCAGCCAGAGAAAAATTCCTTTATGGTGTCCTTCCTATGTCCTTCCTGTATCTTTTGTAACAGAAAATTAATAGCAGAAACATTTCCCTTTAACCAGTTCCTGTGTTCTTATCACAGTTCTCTCTCTCCACACTCCCTTCCTGCTTTGCAGGGGAACGTGAAAGGGCAGGAGATCTCTGAAAGTTGACCTTGTGTTCAAAACTACATCAAGCAGTGCCAGTGTTTTTTTTTTTTTTTTTTTTTTTTAATGTGAATTTATCAGTTCCCTCTTCATTCCCTCTTCCACACTTCTTTCGGTGGACGATGAATTAATGTAGAAGCGGCTCTTCCTCTACAGATACCCCCCAGCCCTATGAAACACACAGAATCCAAGTCACAGTAGACATGACAGTTTCTTTCCCAGAGCCCGTTCTACGATGCCGGACAGAGGTGGAATGGAAAGAAGAGTTTTGGGCATGCCTTCCTTCCACCTGTACTATATTTTCGACTTCCCCTTTCCTACCAGCCACTTCTTTCAGCTCCGCCACACTTCCACTGTCTTCCTTTCATAAGAACCACCATTTATTGGAATTGTGGACTGTTAACATACAGTGGTCCATACCATCCTATCGCCCTTTATGAAGCAGGCCATGATCCCGATGGTTCAAAGCTGAAGGCTCGGTACGTGCCAAGCTCTGTTTTAAGCACTTTACACGTATCAACAAATCTACTCTGTGAGGTGGATAGTCTTCCTTTTTTTTACAGACAAGGAAGCTGATGTGCAGGGCTCTGGGTTACACTGCAGGCAACTAACTGGCAGGGCCACAGTATGAATCCATGTCCGCGGGGCTCCACGGAGCCTTTACAAAATCCCTCCCTCCTCAGCCGGAGTCGGTGTTCGCTCCCCTCTGGCCTCCTCCTTTAAACACCGGCATGGCCCTCTTTCCTCAACGGCCCCCCCTCCACCACCGCTGATCCCGCAGCCTACCCACGCGGTCCCCACCCTCGCCTCTCCGATCCTAGATCCTCAGCGCCCCCCCCCCCCGCGCCCCCAGCTCCTCTTTTCCCTGGAGATCCTAGCCCCCCCTGCTCCCCAGCCGGTGCCAGGCTCCGGGGCCAGGCGGCTCGGGTCTCGGGACCCCCCTTAGCGGCCCGGGCCCCCTCGGCCGCGCGGGGTCCGGCGCGGTGCAGTCTGGGGGAACATGGCCGCTTCCGGTCTGCCCCGGCGGCCGGCGCGGACCTGACCGCGGCCGCCTCCCGGCGCACTCCGCCCTCCGCTCTCGGGGCTCGGCCGCCGCGGAGGCCCCATCAGCCTAGCCGCCCGCCGCCGCCGCGCCATGGAGAAGAGCTCGAGCTGCGAGAGCCTCGGCGCCCAGCCCGCCGCGGCCCGGCCGCCCAGCGCGGACTCGCTGTCCAGGTACGCCGCCGCCCGCCCCGCCCCGCCCCGCCGGCGCCCGGGTGGAGGCGCCCGGGATGGAGGCTGCCGGGGGTGGAGGCCGCGGTGGGATGGAGGCGTCCGGGATGGAGGCTGCCGGGGATGCAGGCCGCGGGGGGTGGAGGCGCCCAGGTTGGAGGCTGTCAGAGGTGGAGGCTGCTGGGGGTGGAGGCTGCCGAGGGTAGAGGCTCCCAGGGTGGAGACGCCAGGATAGAGGCTGCCGGGGGTAGAGGCTCCTGGGGTGGAGGCTCCCGGGTTGGTGACTCCCGGGATGGAGGCGCCCGAATTCCTCTCCCCGTACTTGGAAATCACTTCTTCCTCTCCCTCTGGGGCGTGGAGGGTGAGGACGAGGAGGTCAAAACTCGCTTTCTCGACTAGTCCACCTTTCTTCGTTTCTCCCCTGTCGATAGCCCTAGTTTATTACTGTGTCTTTCATTTTACGATCTGTTCTTGGCCAGCCCTCCCCCACTCTGCCACCTCTCGTTTCCTGCCTTTTTCTCTTTCCCCAAGCCGTTTTCAGTGCTCCTCTCCATCCTTTCTTAATGTTTTTGGTGTTTGTTTACTTGCCCAACCCTTTCCTTTCTTTTTCAGGGCTTCTTGTCCCTCACGCATTCCCTTACTCTCGCTTTCTCTCCCCATCCCCCAGTCTTCCTTATATATGTAAATAAACACGGCCCCCTGCACTTTCCTTTTCCGAATCTTCCAGCTGGAAGTCTGGATCTAGGACTCTGACTAGTTTTTATCCTCAGTGATTGTTTGAAGACGGCAAAATGAGTGGTAGTTTTCATCCTTCTTGGGCGACCAGTTCTCCAAGTAGTCACTGCTCTAGTGACAGATGGGATTTTTATCCTTGAATTTTAAGGAGGGGGCTTTATATATCTTTGCTGAGAGCTGTTGTGAATATTAACCAGACATCTTTTAGAGGCAGTCTTTGGTTTTAAAATAGTAACTTAATATTTTAGTAAGGAATAGTATTTGCTATATAGAGCCAATGAAATCAGGTTTCTTCCCACTTAAAAACAGTCTAGTATTAGAGAGTTATTATATACTAACTTACTGGGTGAGAGCACAGTCTTCTTTTTTTTCCCTCTCTAGAATAAGTTGAAATTGCCCTCTTACTTTGGACTCTGACGGATAGGGATGGTACTGTCTTTTTTTCCCCTATCTGTGTTCAGTGCCTTATTGAGGAACCTTTGATCTCATCATTCTAAATTATACTTTTCCCTTTATATACACACACCTTCTAACCTGCCTGTTTTTATAGAATCCTTAACAAGTACACTCTTAATTGTTGGTTTGTCTTTTCTCCTAGGTCATACACTGCTTTAAGGCAAAGACTGTATCAATCATTTCATATCCCCAGCACTTAATAAGACACTGCATGTCCCAGTTGCCAAGTTCTCTTTTGAATTTGTACATTGAGTTATCCAGGAGAGAGGATCTTTTCTTTGCATTTGATTGTGTATATTGTACAATTGTTTCAAGTATTTCTTTGTGTGTGTGTGTGTGTGTGTGTGTGTGTGTGTGGTCCTGGGGATTGAACCCAGGGGCATTCTACTGTGAAGCTTCACTCCCAGCCCAATTTTTATTCTTTATTTTGAAACAGGGTCTCACTAAGTTGTGGAGGGCCTCACTAAGTAGCTGAGGCTGGCCACGAACCCAGATCCTCCTGTCTCAACCCCCTCATAAGTACTGGGATTACAAGCGTGGGCCACCACGCCTGGCTGTTTCGAGTATTTTCTATTACTATGAAATCTAGAAAGCTGAGAATTTACATGCTCAGCTGTAAAGTCATTCACAAAACAAGTTGGAAATTACAATTTTACGGGAATGTTACAAATGATAACTACTGTTTAGAATGGAATATAACAGAAACAGAGGAGGCAACTAGTATTCTCATCCAAGGGAAAGGACTCAGAACCACAGGTGACATCATATAGTACCTTAAATAGGATTGGAGTACTGAAAATCAGGAGGCTCCTGTGCTAGAATCGGCTAGTTATTTGGCCCATATCATGTAACCTTCCTAATCCGCAGTTTTCTCATCTTTTAAAATATGGGCGTTAGCTGAGTGTGGTGGTGCATGCCTGTAATCCCAGTACTAGGGAGTCTGAGATAAAGGGATTGCAGGTTTGAAACTCAGTGAGATTCACATCAACTTAGTGAGACCCTGTTCCCAAATTAAAAAATAAAATAGAGCTGGAGGTGTGGCTTAGATATAGAATGTCCTTAAATTCAGTCCCCAAGCAACACACACACACACACACACACACACACACACACCAAAAAAAAAAAAAAATGGGGGTTGATTCTAGAAAAATCTGTCAAGTCTCTTGGAACTCTAAAATTCTTTTTTTGCCTTTTAATACCTATTGTTGATTACTAAGGTATTACCTTTACAGAAAACTTTTGGATTTTTGAAATTACACTAAGTAGGTATCATCAGTTCTTATTAAAAACTAGTCTACCACTCATACATTTTCTGAAAATGAACATAAAGTCCATCATATTTAAAGCTTATGTATGTATCTTTGTCATGCATGGTGGCGCATGCTTACAATCCTAGTTTTTGGAGAATGAGATAGAGCTGGAGGTGAAACTCAGAGGTGGAACACTCCTGGGTTCAGTATTCAATACCACATACACTCACAAAGTTTATACATATAATTTTACTTTTGTTATAAATTACGTTACTGATATATGAACTTGAAAAAAATTAAGAATTTTGACTATAGTAAATTATAGCCTCTTCTCTAGTAAAAAATATAAGTATGACTCTGTTTTCCATAAAAAAATGCTAGCTTTTATTTCATTTTGGAAAATGGTATTTATTGAATATTCTATGATGTAGAAGTTATTGTGCTTAATTCTTTCATATCTTTCATATCATTAATCATTACACCTGTTTGTGGTAATCGACAGCATATAATAGCTTTATTATATGCACACTTGTTAGAGAGCTTACTTTTAAGCTTAATTTAGGCTAACAAACACAGCTGACTTTAATGCACAACCAGTATGGTTCTATTAGCTATGTTGTGTCTATCTAGACAGTTTATTTTTAGTTGTTTCAGTAGTCTATGACAAAGCAAAATATTGATGTTTTGTCTATAGTAGCTTAAGTGTTTAGCTGTACTATCACCCTTAAATTATAGTTTATTTTTATACTTTTTACTTTTATACAAAGAGTCATTTAGAAAATTTTCCTGTGAATTAGTTTGAATATATTTTGCAAATAATAGGTAATGATACTATGTTGTGTGTTACAGAATGTCTTTTACACCACAGATTGGCATAAATTTCTGCTAAGTTTAGATGTAAGGAAAAGTATGCAAAATATGAATGCTTCCTGTTTATTAGAAAATGGAAACAATATATCTTTCTCTTTACCTTAAAAACCTTCAAACTTGTAACTAAAGTTGATAATATACCTATCTCTAGTTTCTTAAATTCTATTATGAGATGAACTCAGTTGAAATAATATGTGTTATGTTTAAATGGGAATTGATATCTTAATCCTGTATGAGAAGTAGTATAAATACTAATCTGAGAAAATAATACACTAACCCATTTGATTGCCCATTGTGTTTTGAAAATGACACACTATTGAACTTGAAGTTGAATGAAAGGCTGTTGGACAATCTACTAAGTATACATTGAGTCTGTATATGTGTGTGTGTGTGTGTGTGTGTGTGTGTGTGTGTGTGTGTGTACACCTAGTCATTTCAGAGTAGCTGTCGCGTCTAACTTTGCCTTGTAGATTACCACAGGCTTGATGCCTTTGGTCATAAAAGAGAAATTTATTTTTCACATAGTTGTTTTCTAATCAGCTATAGTTATATCATCTTGTATCCCTAAAAACGTAGTACTCTTTGGTGCCTCTTGATTTTCCTGTAACTCAGCAAAACTGTTAGCTCTTGTATATCCTGCTGTTTTCCTTTCTTAGCACATGTCCAGCTCCACAGAGAGAGTTGTGAAAAAATTCACTTCAGCATACAGATAATCTAGCTGTATTCCATAATTTTATTACTGTCTTTCCCTGTTTCTTGATATAAGTTGGACTCTGTGAAATATAAATAAAAACATTATTATAGGTCACATGTGAGCTAGGGTAGGCCTGTGACTGTATAACAAGTTGTATAGCAGAATCTGACACTCTACTGGTGATATTTTTCCATTTTAGTCCAGTTTTCTATTTTTCATTTTATACTAATACAGAATGTACTGCTTGAGTAGACTTCTTTGATTATTTTTGCTTTTTACTTTGAATAATCACATGTTAAGATATCTAGTGTTAAGCAGATATGCTCTGTGAATAGCTAAATAATGCATGGTAATTTTATTTTTTGTTTCATTCAGTAGATTAAGAAGTTTTTTTCTGTTGAATTTGGCCTGAATAGTTACAACTTCAGGTTCAAGATGAATTTAATTTTATGTGAAGCTTCTTGATATCCTCAGTGGATTTTATCTTTTTATGCCCTGTCCAGTGTATGTTGAGGTTATTATGAGCCCTTCACCTACCTTTTTTCCTTGTCATTTTATCTAATGTGTATTTCTTTTATCATATAAACCAAATGTTCTTGTTAATTCTGGGCACCACTTGTCATTAGCACTTGTCAGCATCATGTGTACATTTTACTTAGTTTAAAAAACAAGGGGTGGGGTGGGGTACAGTGGTGTACACTTGGAATCCCAGTACTTGGGAAGATGAGACACAGGTTCATATGTTCAAAGCCAGCCTCCTCAGGGTAGGGAGGCTCTCAGAAACCTAATGAGATACTGTTTCCAAATAGAAAATAAAAGCAGCCTTTTATTTTATTTTTAAAAATTTTTATGTGGAGCAAAAATAAATAAAACTTTAAATTTTTTAGGAAAAAATGAAAATAAAGTGTAAATATAGTATTTGCAGGTTAATGTATGTGCTACCCTACTGATAAGCAAAATAAACTTAGCAAAATGAAAAGCCAAAAAAATAAAAAAGAATCAGACTGGGGGCAAAGTTTGTAGATAGATTGCCTCTAGGTTCAATCCCCAGTACCAAAAAACCAAAAATAGCAGTAAAAAAGGGAAGTACACATACTCAAATTTTAAGTAGTCTCTGACCAGTTGCATTTTCAAGTGGATGTATTTCTTAAAATTATTATTTTAAAGCAGCAAATTCTGTGTTTCTATTTCCATGAATTTTGATTATACATACAGCCTGAAGAGATAGAAGAGTTCCCAGTGTTTCTAAAACACATTTTGTTGCAAGGTCAAGGTCTCATCTTTGGGTTCATCTTCAGGGTCATTTAAAGGTGATATGTTGGCTGGAAATATGCTTTGGGGTTGTTTTTCCAGTAGTGGTAATGGATTTGTCCAAATCACACATTCTTATCCATTCACACTGGGACACTTGGCATGTCTTTTAAGGCACTGGCCACAATTAGTGTTAGGAACTATAGCCGCAGAACCAGGGGAAGCTCCGTGCTGAACATACACACTTGGCATTTTAGTACCTTGCATCAGGCACTGAACATGCTGATGTTTAAGACTTACTCATTTTGGATTTATTATTTCAGGACTGAAAAAAACTTGAAAGTTATTTTATATAATTAATCAGTAGCTATCTTCTAGATTCTTCAGAAATGCTATTTAAAGAGATTAATTACTACTCAGCAGTATGCAAGGTAATACTGAAGTTGAAATTGGGTCCTGTATACTTTTTCTTCTTCTTTGCTCTTTATGCTGTCTTTGCTAGTTTTCTGTTACTCTAGATGAGTAGTTCCCACAGTATGATCCCCCAGACCAGTAGTATTAGCCATTAGGAATTTGTTAAAAATGTAAATGCCATTTATTTACGTATGTATGTATGCATGTACATATGTATGTACATACTGGGGATTGAACCCAGGGCCATTCTACCTCCAACCTACACCCCTAGCCCTAATTTTTATTCGTAATTTGAAATAGGGTCTCACTATCTTGTGGAGGGCCTCAATTAAGTAGCTGATGCTGGCTGTGAACCCGCCATCTATCCTCCTGTCTCAGCCTACCAAGTACTGGGATTGTAAGCATGTGCCACCATGCTTCACAAAATTCCTTTCTTTTAAAATTTTGAGACAGAGTCTCTCACATTGGCCTCAAACATTTGATCCTCTTACTTCAGCTTCCCTAGTAGTTGGTATTATAGATCTGTACCACTCTGCTAGCCAAAAATTTAAATTCTTGGGCTTTTTGTCAGAGCTAACTGAATTAAAAACCCTGGGGTAGGGATTGTGTTTTAATAAGCCCTCCATAGGCTTCTTGATGCATGTCAAAGTTTAAGAACCACTGCCTTTCTTTTCCCATCAACATTAGTTGAAACATACTAAATTAGTGATTTTATTAGAGGTATTATAAACATGTTATTTGAGAAAATTTTTGTAAACATGTTGACTGAAGTAGTAGAAGGTAAAAATCATATATTGATCATTTATTATATATATATATAATTTAAAAAGGAATTTTCTAGAGTTTTTCTTTCTCAGCCATTACTAACATCAAAATTACAGGTTTTAGGCATTTTTCTTAAAAATAGACTTTTATTGAGATACATTATTGGTAACAAGCATTTTTAAAAAACTTTCATAAAGAAGAAATTCCAGGAAGCCATCACTGAACCAATGAAACCTGGATTATGCCCAAGGGAAGGAAATAACCTGGATACAGATGTCCAGAAAGCAGTAAGCTTATTTTGGAAAGCTGCCAGGTGAATGCTATTGTATTCAAAGTCACCAGAGCCAAAGATTGCATGTGATCCAGGATTTGAGTAGTGGAAATTCTCCAGATTTCAGTGTGGAATATTTTCCCTTTTTAAGGAAAATGGTTTCAAATATGTAAAGTACTTGCTATCTTTTTGTCTTATGACTCTGTTAAATAAGTGGATAGTATTAAACACTCTTACAGAGATGATAATCAAGGATAGGGAATGATTTTATAAGCCTGCTTTCCACAGGAAGTCAGGTTAAAAATAGAACTCTAGAAAAAGATCAGATTGTTACAAGATTATTAAAATAAAAGGGACTATGAAAGATGCCTACTTAGTGAAAATAATAACTTCAAATCCTTTTCCTGTAGCTTTCTTACACAGAACCAATTATGCTTATCCTTCTACTGTGTCTATATATGTACTGATGAGACTATTGAAGAGCAAGTGTCCTAATTCTTTCCTTGTCCAATACATAGGCCCTATGGCAGTAACCACTGAAACATTTTCATTTGTTGAAAGGCTCTTACTTGCTATGAATAACTCTTGGGTTCTTTATATATTTATTAGTTTAGATTAAGGCCAGATACTGTGTTTTAAATATGATACACATGAACCTTAAAAATGTTTTTATATATAAACTTCGAAAAGTATAAATACTAATATTTGGAAAATTCTTACTTTATATCTATGTTTTATTTATTTATTATTTAAAAGAATTTTTGTGGTACTGGGGATTGAACCCAAGGGTATTCTACCTTCAAGCTACATCCTCAGCCCTATTTTCTTTATTATTTATTTTGAAATAGAGTCTCATTAAATTGCAGAGGGCCTAATTAAGTAGTTGATGCTGGCCACAGACCTTGATCCTCCTGTCTCAGCCTCCCAAATGCTGGGATTACAAGTGTACGCCACCACTCCTGGCTAATTTTTATTCCTACTTATTTTATTTTATTTTATTTTATTTTGCAGTACTGGGGGTTGAACCCAGGCCGTTATGAATTCTAGTCAAGTGCTTTATTTGAGCTCCATCTCCATCCCCTAAAATTAGATTTTAGATTTAATAGAGTATAAGAGAACATCCAGACTAAGATCTATTGATCAATCTCTCTAAAAATTTTAACCATATAAAAGCTCAGAGATCATCAAAATAAATTGAATATGGTGGATCTGAGTATCAAGGGCCCTGGTTCTTCATGTGTTTTATATTTCAAGGTGACCTTTTGAGCTCAAATCGCTGTTGGAGCTGTAGTCATTGCATCTTCTGGAAGAAAGGAAGGACAGTGTAATCCTTCTCTTTAAAGGACTCTTAGCAGTTATATGTGCTTTTTAAGCTCATTTCTGGTTGACCATTACCTGGTCCCAAGGTCATGGCTAACTACAAGGGGAACTTGGATATGTAATCTTTTCTGAGTCCTTGTGCTGAGCTAAAAATTGGAGGCTCTTCCACAGAGGGCATAGGAGAGAATCAATATTGGGGACAATCAGCAGTTTCTCCCGTGCTAAACAAATGAATCATTTAAAAGCAAGAAAGAAGCTGGGTGTGATGGGGCACTCCTGTAATCCCAGTACTTGGGAGACTGGGACAAGAGGACCACAGGTTCAAGGACAGTCTCAGCAAGTAGTGAGACTTTCAATAATCTAGCAAGACCCTGTTTCAAAAATAAAAATAAAATAAGACTGGGAGCGTAATTTTGAGGATAGAATGCCCCTACATCCAATCCACAGTACCATAAAAAGACATTTTCCCAATTAAAGTCACATATACTCTTAGATTTGCGCATGTAATGACCAAAATAGAAAACACACTGAAAAAGAGAAATAATGTAGTGTACCAAAAAAGAGACCTGTATCTTGGGACACTTTGAATTCTGAGTTTAATTTTGTACTTCTGTATTATTTTGGGCTAAATTTTTATAATTCTAATCTAACGACCATAAAGAGTGCTCCTAGCTGGGCGTGGTGGCGCACGCTTGTAATCCCGTGCTTGGGATGCTGAGACAGAAGGATCAAGCAGTTTCAAAGCCAGCCTCAGCAACTT
Source organism: Muscardinus avellanarius (assembly GCF_963383645.1). NCBI lineage: Eukaryota > Metazoa > Chordata > Mammalia > Rodentia > Gliridae > Muscardinus > Muscardinus avellanarius. Next base: position 156,861,445 of record NC_137786.1, read on the forward strand.
AGTGAGACCCTGTTTTCAAATAAAATATAAAAGAGGTCTGGAAGTATAGCCCGGAGTTAGAAAGCCCCTGGGTTCCACCCCCAGTACCACAAAAAAAAAAAAAAAAAAAAAAAAAAGTGCTCCTAGACTTAATTGCTAGATTATGGCAGGTTGTGGTGGCCTATACTTGTAATCCCAGTACTTGGGAGGCTGAGATAGGATGATTCCAAGTTCAAGGCTGGCCTTGACAACTCAGCAAGACCTTGTTTCCAAAGAATGAAAGAAAGGGGTGGGGGTGTTGTGGGTGTAGCTGAGTATTTGTAGAGTGTTTCTGGGTTTAACATCCAGTACCCGAATAATTAAGTAACTAGTAGTAATTAAGTAACTAGTAGCTAGGCTTTACAATGACAAATAGAAATCAAATGGAGAGCTATCAACTGTGCTATTTCATTTATTATTTCATTTGAAGACCCAAGGAATTACATAGTAAGGTAGTGGTGGTAACAGTTTATGACATAACCTAATATCAACCTCTTATCTTATGAGAGAAAATGCGCCAGGCTCTAGTTGGGCATTTACTATTATTTTGGCTTTAAGCATATGGTCTCCATATGGGAAATAAAGTTGTTCATCTTAGGACATGTTAGTTAATGAATGTTTTTGCCAGTATTTTGTGTTTGCTTTTATGTTCTTGACCCTAAACTTTTATTGAAAATCCAGAGAAATCAGTGTTTCGTGGATTCTTTTGTCACCTAATTTAAATATCTATATCTTAAGATTGTAATTTAAAACATTTAGGAGTGAGGAAAGAAAGGTAGATAATTATCCACTGGATTGTTGGGACATTTATTCATATAAGTCAGAAGGTTTAATAGTAGTAAGTCAACAATATGCCCATCTTTCTACTCAGCAAAATTTTTTCCTGATAGCAGCAAATGAGCAATTGTGGAATTTTGTCAGGATTTTGTGTTTTAGTAAAAGGGAAAATAAATGGCTCAGATTAGTTTTTATAATTATTACTTTATAATAAATTTCTTCAGCTCAGCCAGAATGCCAGCAAAGGTCAAAAATAAATTTTTGCATGGTGCATGTCCTCTGCTAGAGAATATTCTTACTCTACCAAAAGCAGTGGCTAAAAACTAGAAACACTTGTGAATCTTTGCTTTTCACATGGAAAAGAGCTGTTGTAGTAATAGATTAATATTGAAGGGTCCGAGAATCGCCCACCAACCCAAATATCGAAGGACTTACAAGAGATGTAAAATGCACGCAAGGTTTATTGTGCTGCAGCTCTGTCCCTGCTAGCCAGGGGTCGAATTTCGACCCAGGGCTCACCTCACAGTCTGGATTTATAGCCCCAGGAGGGAGTGGTTACAACGTCAGAGCCCGCCAAAAGTCTGAGCCTGCCAACCTTAGAATACAACCAATCAGATACAAGGACAAACAAGTACAACCAATAATTTTTAAAATACATCCACACACGTCAGAGACTGCTAAAGACTGCTTATCTCCCTTATGGTATGTGTTCGTTCCCTAGGGCTGCATTTCCCACCCACCTTGCCTGGGCCAGGCTTATCTCTGCACTGAAGAATCTGCCTGGAGAGCAGATTAGCCTGGCCTTGTTTGCTGATCTAGCTCAGAGATATGGGGATGGGGTCCCATTTACAAAGACCTTGGCCGGCAAACTGGAGATTAGAGACTTTGACCTTGTGGGTCCCCTGCCCTCGTCTTTGAATCCTGCAACCTGGGCAGCTGGGCTTATGGATCTTCACTCTATTTCCAATCCTACCTTACTTCTATATCTTGACTCTATGTTTTAATAACTTATTTCTAATCCTAATATGGAAGAAGACTTCTCTAGTTAACTTCTCATACTGGGGGGAAAGCGCTTCTTCCAGCCTGCTTTCCGGCACCCCTACAATATTAATATATACAACATAATATAAATAATAGCACTTAAGATTCACTGTGTATTTACTATGTGCTGGGCATAGTGCTAAATCTCTCTTACCCATTGTATCATATACTCCTCAACTATATAATGTAGATTCTTAATTTTTTATTTTACAGAAAAGAAGAGATTGGAGAGAATAGTTTGATATTGAATCAGGTCTGTTTGACTTGAGGGTCTAGGTGCTTGAAGCAGCTGATCATGCCTGAGGATCTGGTGTCCTTGGTCCAGGCCAAAACTTTGTGATAGAAGGTAGTCCCCAGGGCAGGGTGATTGGGTGGTAGTAATAAGGAGGAGAATTTTCCTGACATGATGCCATTCTGGAGAAGAGTAAAAGTATACAGTATACTGACAAAGTGAGAGTAGGTGGGTTTGGAGAAGGTACTTTAGCTTTGAATTTTTTTTTTTTAGATAGAATATAGGATACTTTCTTTCCTGTGCCTGATGATTAAAAGAGTAGAATTTTTATTTAAAAGAATAGCCTTAATCTGGGCATAGTGACACAGATTTGTAATCCTAGTCTTTGGGAGGTTGAGATAGGAAGGTCACAGGTTCAAGTACAGTACATGCTAACTTAGGGAGACCCTGTTTCAAAATAAAAATAAAAAATAGGGCTGGATGTATAGCTTACAGTTAGAATGTCCCTGGGTTCAATCCCCAGTCCTACAGCCACAAAACACAAAAAATAAATAAAAATAGTTTTACATTTTTAAGATCAGATCTGTTAGGAAGCAAGTAGGTAATACCAAAGCTTCTACTCCTTATCACCTGCCCTCACAGGTTGCACGTAGTAATTTGGAATACTTAAGTCTAGGGTTTCTTAAAAATTTGAATTCCCCTAAGTTCCTTTGTGTTTGTTTACAGTTAATGTGTTAAGAGCCATTGACATTTGAAGATCATCAGAAGTGAAGATAAAACATCTCAAAAATTATAATGTAAGTGAATGGGAAAATGCAAAAATGGACAGAAGTTAAAAATGTCAACATTGTTTCTGGAATCCATATATTATCTAAAATAAAATTTGTGCATATAAATAAGTAACCAGCAGCTTGAGACTTCAATCCCAGTTTCCAGGTTCAGTCCTTAAAACTCTATGTTGTCTACTGAAAGGTTGAACTGGGGGTGTTGGGGTTTGGAGAGACTGCAAAGGAGGCAAAGCACCCACCGAGGTAACAAAAATCTGCTTTAATTTGAAAGAACTAGGCACCTTCGGGGTTTGAGGTGAGGGACTGAGGAGGCATCTGCCTCGAGAGTCCTGCCTCGTAGTCCAGATCAGCCCGCTGAGTCGCCCACGTGGTTACCAGAAATGGTCCTGCTTTTAAGCCAGTATTTTGGGGGGTGGGACTAAGCATTCTCTCTCGCAACATCTGTAGTCTTCTGATATCTCCACTTCCAGGATTCCTCCTCCTGTCCCAGCTGGCGATCATGTGGGGGAGGGGAGGGACCCAACTTATAATCTACTACCTAGGGAAGATAGTAATTAAGTGTCAGTTATCTAGTAATTTTCCATTAGAATTTCTTTGGCTTTGTGTCTACTCTCTTCTTTTTCCTACTAAGTACTTTGCAGTTTAAATTGAGAAGTTAATAAGGATTCGTGTTACATTTAAAACTATTTGTATAGGGACTATGGTCTTTTCTTTCCAGTTACTGATGTGATTGTTATTTCACCTGAGTTTAATTTTGCTCTTATTTTTTATGTTTCTCAGCCAAAAATATAACCAGTTACCAACAAGCCTTCTCCCTCCTTCTTTTCTGCTTTTTTAAAGTTTCCTGTTCCCTTTCTCCCTTTCTTCCTCTTAAGATAAATATTTATTTAGTATGCACTATGTCCTGAACACTATGCTAGATCTTGAATTCCTAAGAGCTTGGTGCTAAGACCAGTAGTACTGTCTTTTTATAGTCTTAGGGGCATTAGGGGTCATTCAGTTAGAGTTTCTCAGGTGTTGCTGAAGGCCCACCTGCATATTTCATCACCTGTGATCCTTGGTGCACTTTTAGCTTCCTAGGTTCCAGCCTAGATGTTCTGAAGCATTAGGAATGGGTGCAGGAATCTGCATTTAAAAGTTTGTAAATCATTGATCCACGTGCTTCTTAGTTTATCCAACTCTGAAAGTTTACAAATGAGGGAATGGACCTAGAGAAGTTTAAAGGCACAATAAATGTTAGGCCAAGTTAGTGTTTTTTTCCTTCAATGCCAGAGGTATTTAGTGCTTAAGGTGATCTACTGACTCGCAGTTTTAGATTTTACCAAGTCATATTATGGGTATTTTTTTTATAGCTTTGCTATTATTCATATCTATAGAACTCTCCCTTAATACCATATATGAGATCTCAAACACCTCACTACTGGAACTGAAAAGATAACTGAAAGCACATATGGGTTATGTACACAAAAAAATGTACTGCACTTCAACCAGATATGTGACTGATTATGATTTTGAAACCATTGTGTAATGGTCTTGGTAGAGGAAAAACATATCTCTGTTTTTTGTATCCATGACATGATTTTTACCTGGACTTTAAATTTTATGCCTCTGAAAAGGCAAATCATTGAAAAATGAAATAGTAGGCACAAATTTCAGAGCGTTTTATAAATAGGTGCTTGGTAAAATGTACTGTGAACATTTTGGTGTTAATGCTTTGTTTATTCCTTTGGATTCTGTGATGCACACTATTTAGAAGTAGTTTTGTTTTGTCCAGAATTCAGTGCTTCATATACCAAGCCAGAGGATTTAAATAACTGAAATTAATTTATATTTGTATACTACATTGTTGTAGTTGATATTCATAATATCTCTGAGGGACTGAAATATTTTATGGTATTTTTGAGCTATAAAAGTCAAATTAATTTTATTATCTCATATATTGTCTTGTATAGTTTGATAGTTTCTGAATTATAGTCTCATATCTGTAATGCAATTAGTGTCATTGTTTGGAAATATTCTATAATGTGTGAATTACTAGGAAGTTTAACCATAAGATGCCAATACTCATTTTTTTTGAATTTTTGGGACATGTTTTATTTAAATTATTTTTCAAATGTTATTTTATTGTGTTTTTTTTCGCTATGTTGGGGATCAGACCCAGGGCTTTATTATTTTAAAATAATTTACTAATTTCTAATGAACTAATTATATTTTGAAATTATAAAAATTCTTTTCATTAATTTGTTCTTTTTGTGACCATAGACTTAAATTTGTAAATATAACATCTCTAAAAAGGGACTTTATCATGTAGTGTAGCTCCCTCTATTTTTTTTTTTTATTGGAACATTTAAACTTAAAGGATTTTCCCCAAAATTGAACTTTTATACATGTTAAAATACTCTTGTGAGCAAACAGAATGACATTTATAATATTTCTATGATATGTGTGAAGTGTTTTGAACTGTAAAGTGTCATACATGTAATCTCTTATTGATTACTACTTTGATGACACGTTCAGAGTTTCTTCATGACGTAGTTGAAAAATGCTTACATTTATTTATTTATTTATTTATTTATTTATTTATTTATTTATTTGCTACTGGGGATGGAATTTAGGGATATTCTACCTCTGAGCTATAGCACCCCCAGCCCTATTTTTTTGTCTTTATTTTGAAACAAGGTCTCACTGAGTTGCAAAGGACTTCACTAAGTAGCTGAGGCTGTCCTTGAATCGTGATCCTCTTGTCTCAGCCTCCCAAATGCTGGGATAACATTTTACCACCACATCTGGCTTATTTCATTTACTATCAGAAAGAAAAATGCATGCATTGTCACTTGGTTCATTCATTCGTTTGTTCATGTATGTATGTATGTATGTATGTATGTATGTATGTATTTGCACTGGGGATTGAACCCAGAGACATTCTATCTCTGAGCTAAATCCCCAGCCCGATTTTTTTTTCTTATTTGGAAACAGGGTCTCACTAAGTTGCAAGGCTGGCTTCAAACCCGCGATCTTCCTGTCTCAGCCTTCCAAGTACTGGGATTACAAGTGTACACCACCACGCCTGGCTTCTTTTATTTTTTATGCTCAGATTAATTGAGTTTTCTTTAAGCATGTGATATTAGAATAGGTACTTTGTAGGTTACCTAAATTTCTCTATCACTGTGACTCACAGTGATAAATCCAGATTGTCACCTTAAATAAATATATAGACTAATCAAGATAATACCATATTTACACCAATTTCTGTGGAATAAAATGGGTAATGAATGAATAAATGTATGAATGAATATTCAGTATACTACTCAGGAATATCAGAGTAACTGATAGTAAAGTTACTGTATTTTGGTGGAGTTTCTGTAGTCCCAAAGCTGTTTTATTTATACCGCCCATTATTTCTCATAACAGCCATGTGAGTTAAGTCTTATTTGACAGTCAAGTAACTGAGGCTCAGAGAAGTGACATGATTGTCCAGCTTCCTCACTTATGAAATCTCTGGAATTTGAATTTTGAGCTTAATGCCATGCTTTTTCTACTCCCAACATAAGTGATAACACAGAAGTGCTGACATTTCCTGGGGCATATATTTTGCTGTTTTGAAGATTTTTGAGAATATTGGAGACTTGATGACAGGTTCACCTTGTCCATTCAGCCTACTCAGTGAATATTTCTCTTTCAAAGTCTGACTCAATTCTTCTAGTCTTTAAATATTTAAAAGAAGTGCAGCTGTCTTGGATAAAAGACTCATTTTCAGTGTGGCTACCAGCATGTACTACCTAAAATTATGTGAGTGCTAAATTTAAAAGAGGGTGATTATGATTTTTAGAAGTATGTTGAAGTATATCAGTAGGAAAAATTGTGTAATGTGATACAGCATGATCTAGTAAGAAGTCTTAAATCTTTTTAGCCCAGATTCTTTAGTTTTGATTCTGTTATTTAACTCTGGCTCTGGATGAGTCACTTGATTTTTCTGAGCCTTGATTTTTTTACAGGAAAAAGGCAAAATGTTAATCTACTTTTACAAGTTTGTTGTGGGACCCACATATACTGATTGATGATGATAATGATTGAAACAATAGCCAACACCTATATAGGGTACAGCATGTTCAAGCATTGTTTTAAGTATTTTTAGATGAATTTAATCCTTATAAACGCTTCCAAGTATAAGAATTACCAGTATTTCCACTTCATAGATGAGAAAATTGAGGCATGCAGTAGTTCAATAACTTCCTCAAGGTCATGCAAAGTGGTAGAACCAGAATTCAGTACTAGGCAGTCTAGTTCCAGTGGTGGTGGTGTGGTGCATATGGAAGATAATGTGTCAGAGAGCACTTGGACTTTCCTAAAGGGCTGTGATATATATAGTCTGGGGATGAAACCCAGGGGTATTGGACCTCCAAGCTACACCCCCTGCCCTGTTTTTTATTCTTTATTTTGAAACAGGTCTCACTAAGTAATGGAGGGCCTCACTATGTAGCTGAGGCTGTCCGCAAACTGCGATCCTCTGGTCTCAGTCTTCCAAATGCTGGGATTACAAGTGTGTGCCACCACACCCAGCTTTATAAAAATTTTAAAGATAAACATTTTCTTTATTCTTACCATACAAAAACAAGAAAAATAATAATGTCTTGAAATATTGACACTTAGTTTATGATTCCTAACAACCAACTAATATAGTAAATAGGGAAATTTAAAATAATTAATGAATGTCCTAGACAGATATGAATCACTGAATGATGCCAATACTTAAATTTTTAATTTTTCTGGACTGGCAAGAGAAAGGAATGTTGAATGTTCTTCTTTTTCTAAAGAATGTTTTAACTTAGTGACCATCACTACTTTACTTATATGACTTTGAAGTTTGTGCAGAAGAGTTATATCTTTTATTACATTGAAAGGATAGTGACATATTATTAGTTATAATCAGTTTTGCTTCTCTTAGAAAACTATTTATCTAGATAATCTACACAATGGATATGACTGATTTTAATAATAAATTTAGGTTTGCATGGTGGACTGATTTATCAAGACATAAATTTCCATGTGTTTTCTGGACTTGTCCAGGTTGGAGTGTTTGTTGAGCAACTATTTGATGAATAGATTACTCTCTTTTAGTGTTTCTGCCCTAATATTTTAGTTTGAAATGAATGTGTTTCAGAGTACTGTGCTTTGAGCTCTAATAATTGAATTTTTAATTTAGTATGACATTTCCCACAGTTAACTGATAGACATGTTCCCTCTAGGCTACTTATGAATCCATATGGCTTTAATTTAAGCTATCATCTGAATTTGAATCAGTGATTTTTGAATGAATTCTGAGAAGCTCTTTTAAGGGGGTACTCTTGTTGGGACTGGGACTGGGAGTGGGACTCGGTCCTTCTTGCTCTTCGGTTCTTACCTGTACTAGTTTTATTTCTTCAAAATTTCATGTACAGTCTTTGAAGAAACAATACTCTAGAGAATAAAAGATGTTTGCAAATTATTTTTGATGTAAACTGATTGTTGATATTTGCTTAGGCACTATCAGATATTTTTTAGTTTGGGAAATAAAGTTGACAGACCTGGTGATAAAATGATTTAAGTTTAACTTGATCACATGTATCTTAGTAACTTGGGATTTTTCAAACTAAGTGCCAACAAGGACCAGTTCACAGGTTGTCCCAGAGTTCAAATCCTTTTTGTTCCTTTGAAAAATAGCAAGTGCAGTTTCTCATTTCTGTCAGTCAGATGCTATGATGAGAAGATAATTTTGCCATCTCTTTCATCCCTTAAATTAGTTAAATTAAAGAATGCAGGGTTTGGTATAGTGTTTAAGAAATAACTTCAAATTGCAAATTAGTTTGTTTTCATGGGGTTGTTTTTCTGTTTTGTAGATCCTGAAAATATTCTGACAATAAGTCTTTTATGTTCTAAATGCATCAGACCCATTACAGACCTTTTATTATTTTTAAGTAAAAATGTCAGCAGAATGACTAATAGAGCATGAACAGTGCTTATGACACTGTAGTCCATTGTGTAAGTATTGAAAGCAAAATTTGCATTCCTAGGAAAGCTTGTTCCCAATCAGAATATAGAAGGCATTCTTTAATGTTCTTGGGCTAACATGGTGTGTAAATGTCCAGGACATTACTTGCAAGAAAACATTTTTTAAAAAGTATCATTTCTTTCTATGGAATACTGAAGAATAAATGAGTTGGCAGTAAGAGTGAAGCACTTTAAATAAGGCAAGTGGCTTAGATCTATCTTATTGTAATGCTTATGATCAGCAGTGATCGGAAGTGGAGAGATACGTTTCTTAAGTCCTTGGAGGCATTTGCCCTAGGATTTATGAAACGATATGTGATTTATTTCCAACTTTCTAGGTTGGTGAGAATTAGGAGTGTATAATGCTGGTATGTTTATCTACATTTCTAATTTTCAGAATTTTTTTTTACTTTTATAAGTAATGATTTATTAATTTTAAGATATTTGAATAGGAGAAGAGGAATATATTTACCATCTCTGTTTCTGCTTGGTTTTATTTTCTGTTTATTTTTATTAAGTTCCTTGAAGTGACAGTGTAACTAACATTGAAGTAATGATAATTCTGCTAACAGTGAAGTAAACTGATGGAGCCAGAGATGGTTAATGCTTTAGTTATGGTTTCGTTGAAATTACTGGTGGTGGATTCAGTTTTGTGATTAAAGCTTGGGTTAGACTTTTGCCTGAATATTTTGAAAGTTATTTAAGGTGTGTGTGTGTGTGTGTGTGTGTGTGTGTGTGTGTGTATGCACACGCGTACATATATTTAAAAAATCCCCCGAATATTTGTGCTTTGTGTTATGGTAGATTTGTGAGTTTATTAAAGCATTTTGGCTGTAAAAGTTTGTATATTTTAGAATGCCCTTGAGTTTAATCCTCAGTACCCAAAACGTTTTTTATTCAGTTTTCCCAGTCTAAATGCTTTATTTAAATTCTATTAGTAGATTTTTCTTAAAAGGAGATCCTTATTTCGAATTTCCTCCTATTTCCCTTTTCACAAGGGTGCTGTTATATTTCCACAATGTTATTTGTTGAACGCCTTCTACCCTTTTAGTATTTCGCAGTAAGTAATTTCTACAGGTTATGCTTTTTGATTGTTATTACAGTTTTCTACAGGATTGTTATAGAAAGGAACTTAGATTAAATAACTTGCCAAGTCTCTGTGGCTGTAAAGTTTATGTTTTCGATCCACTAGACACTTCTATGTCTGTATTCTGGGTTTTCTTCTGCATTCCTGTTACATCCTTTATATACCTTCATTCCTACCCTGTGCTATTATGAGGCACCTTCACTGGGTTATAAATCTCTTAAGGTAATGAATCTGTTTTCAGCTCTGGACATAGTATGTCAGTGATATCAGTAAATGCAGAAGAGAAAGGAGGATAAGTAAGAGAAAGGGGATGTAGGAAGTTCCTGCTCCCCAAATAAAGGGAAATAGGAGAACAAGAACTAAATTGGATGAGGCCTTTTGTTGGAGGTGAAAGTCCTCAGTTTTCATCCTTTCTAGGAAGCTGAGGTGTGGTGTTTTGAGTTATGGGCTATTTGGAGATGACATGTAAACCCTTACTATCTTGAGGCAGATTTCTCAACATTAATAGAGATGCTTGTATTCATTAGTACTCAATAGGTACCAAAATTCAGTTGTTTAGATGTGCTTTTCTTTTTTTGAGTGTGAGTGTTGGGGGGGGGGTGTATTGAGAATTGAAACCAGGGTTTCTTGAATTATTAGGTAAGTGCTCTACCACTGAGAGACATCCCCAGCTCTAGATGTTGTTTCCTTACTTTGTAAGTTTTATGCTTATTAACAATTAAATGAATTTAATGTTGCTCATTAAAATATTTTTAAATGTGGAGAATGTTTTACCTTATCTATTTGTATTATTTTTAGGGAAGAGGGTACTGGGGATTGGATCCAGGGACATTCTACCGCTGAGCTACATCCCCAGCCTTATTTTATTTTTTATTTGGAAACAAGGTCTCACTCTATTGCAAAGGGCCACAGGAGGTTGCTGAGGTTGGCCACCAACCTGCGATCCCCCTTGTCTCAGCCTCCCAAGTACTGGGATTACAGGCATGTACCACCATGCTTGGCTTTTATTGGTAACTATTGCATATAGAAGAAAATTTCTATCCCTCTGCCAACACTCAGTTTGTATAACTCTGCTCACCAAAGTTACTATACTTTGAAATAGTAAAACTTTTGAGACCAAAAGGGTGGAGTATTGTTCTTAGGGATAGTGTAGAAAAGGAAAAGGATATTCTATTGTAATAACAGTAGACCAGTTAGTTGTGGGATGACTGAGAGTCAGATGATGAGATTTCTCTTTTGTTCTTGTGGTGGAAAGAAAACTTTGTCACTCTGGCTGAGATAGTGGCAGGACTATTAGAACAAAGGATGACTAATGCTCTACTATATTTTGCCTCTTTTACTATAAAACCAAGTTATGTTCTTTCATAGGTATGTACGTGTGTGCATATTTTTATTTGGTTATTTTTTGGAATCAGAAGTTAGCATTTAAATATATTGATATTTTTAAATTTAGGAATTGAGAGTGATATAATTTTGGATTGAATGAGTGGGTAAGAGAGAGAAGAATTCGCACTTGGGAGGCTAAGGCCAGGATCACAGGTTTGAGACCAGCCAGTACATTAAAACAAGAGAGAGAGAGAGGGAGGGAGGGAGGGAGGGAGGAAGGGGAGAGAGAGAGAGAGAGAGAGAGAGAGAGAGAGAGAGAGAGCGCGCGAGAGGGAGAGGGAGAGGGAGAGGGAGAGGGAGAGGGAGAGGGAGAGGGAGAGGGAGAGAGAGAGAGAGAGGGAGAGGGAGAGAGACGGAGAGAGAGAATTTTAGAATGATTGTGAACTTGGATAAAAGCATTTGTAAATGTAAATTGTATGTTCATGCAGTGTTTTTTTTTTTGATACTGGAGATTTAATTAGGGGAATTCGACCTCCAAGCTAAATCTTCAGCCCTTCTTAATTTTTTATTTTGAAACAGAGCCTTGCAGGGTAGCTAGGAGTCTCACTATATTACTGAGGCTGATCCTCCTGTCTCAGCCTTCCAATCTCTAGGGTGACAGGCCTGTGCTACCACACCCAGCTGCATGTAGTCTTTAAGTGCTCTTAAGGGTTGATAATCAGAATTTAGTACATTAAAATATGATTACAATTTTATTTGAAGAGTTATTTTGAACCTTTTGGGAAAGGATTATATGAATAAGTGTATGAATAAGTATAAAAGGATAAATGATGCCATTAACAGTATTCCGAAGGGCTGGTTAAACTCAGACTAGTCTTGTTGTTCCTGAGAATATATTCTATATCATTTATTCTATGTAATAAATTTAATTAAAAATCATTAATTTCTAAGATATGTATTTTGTTTATAAATATTTCTGACATATCATACTTGACCTATTTGAATAAAGATGCTAATACTCTTGAGGGTAAAAATTATGTTTTTCTTACCTTTGAGGTATTATGATTATTTCTGTTAAAGTGGACACTTACTTATCCATTAATCTGAATCTTGTTAATTACTTGCAGGTTATTCAGGTCTGGGGATTTTCTCTTTACCTGTGGCCTAGATATTTGAGCCTAATCAGTGTTTTTATTTTCTCTCCTGGTACCTCCGTTAAAGGATTTACAGAACAAAAAGGAATCATGACTATAACTTAATGTTGTTATTATTTGGGGGGGACTGGGTATTGATTCCAGGGGCATTCTACCTCCAAGCTATACCCCCAGCCCTATTTTTTATTCTTTATTTTGAAACAGGGTGTCATTAAGTTGCAGAGGGCCTCACTAAGTAGCTGAGGCTGGTTGTGATCCTCTTGTCTCAGCCTCCCAAGTACTGGTATTACAAACATGTGCCACCACATCTGGCTTAATGTTATTTCTTAACAACTCTGGTTAACAGAAGTGCCCACACTAATTGGGAATGAAGAACTATTATTAATATGCTTCAGCACTGTGAAAGGGCCCTTGCATGGCAAAAGCTTATGTAGTACTAGAAATTATGTTGAAGGAAAGGTTTTTGAGTTACATTTTCAAATAGAACATTATGTGTGTGCGCGTGTATGTGCATGAATGTGGGGCAAGGGGTAGTAAGGGCATTTTGACTATCCAGAGATGAAAGGATATTAAAAATGGTAAAATCGAGTTTAGCAAAAATTTTCAATATTTAGAACTGCAATTTCTTATCTGTGAGCCTGTACTCCAAATTATAGATTTGAACTTCAAGACTAGCATATTTGGCACTTCTACCATTCTAGACTTCCTTATGGTTTTTTAATGTAATCATTGGTAATACTTTCAATTTCTCTACATTTCCATCTCCATTTTGGAACCTGCTGTCTTGTAGAACATAATAATTGAACTTTAATGTAATCTATGAATTACATGGAAAATGGGCTAGGGAGAATGATTGCTAGTTTGGAGACATAGCTGTCTTTCTTAGTTAAGCATACATTGAAAAAAAATCTGTTTTTGTTATGGGAGGGAGGTAATATTTAGTGATTAAAGCATATACAATGAAAGACTTACTAAAATTTAAAGAATACCATCAAAGCTTTAAAAACCTGTGACTGAAATCTCTGTGAAATAGTTATGAAATGAAGGGCCATTAAGAAGTATATTTGACAGACTTGGGCGTGATGGTGCACACTTGTAATCCCAGTACTTGGGAGGCCAGGATAGGAGGATCGCAGGTTTGTGGCCAGCTTCAGCTATTTAGTGAGGCCCTCCGCAACTTAGTGTGATCTTGTTTCAAAATAAAAAGAATAAAAATAGGGTTGGAGGTCTAGCTTGGAGGTAGAATGCCTCTGGGTTCCATCCCCAGCACTCAAAATAAAAAAGTATATTTGAACCATGGCCTTACATATTTATAGTATGTTATCTTTTCATTTATATGTCCAAATTATGTCTAATTAAACTTTTGTCAAGAATGATATGTGATTCTTTTTTTAAATTTTATAACTTTTCCTCAAGTCTTTTATTTTTTGCGATGATAGATTTTATTTATCAAAGATTTCTTTGTTTAATGTATTTCTCCTGTAAGTCAATTATACCTTTATCTTAGTAGATCTTGCTGTCAGTTTTTAGTAGTGTATGTGTGTTGTAATTCCTATTCGTAAAGAGCTTTGATTTTTATTTATAAAGTCTTCTTAGTAAGCAAAATGAATGTTATTGAGCTTGTGCATTTTAAACCTAGCTGGAAAACATAAATTTGCTCAAAAACAGTAGCAAGTAGTTAGGTATAGCTATAAACTAAAGATGAATGTCCTGACAGGAGTATAGATATCCAGGAGAAATGCCATTCATCTAGAAAGTCTTCCTGAGAGGGATGACTTTTGTTTCTTAGCCCTGTATTTAAGCGTTTTGCCTTTAACTTAACTTTGAGCATTTTAACAGTAACTTACTTTTTTATATTTCAGCATCATTGTCAGTTCCAGGATGCTGCCCTTCTTACCCCTTCCCCACCCTTCTTCAACCTGCAGTTCTTTTCCAGTAATGGTGTGTGTGTGTGTGTGTGTGTGTGTGTGTGTGTGTGTGTGTGTGTAAAATTATAGTTTAGATAACATTTTTATATCATTTTTCTTTGATATTTCTTACTATCCAGTAAAATACATAGAATGGATATTTTTTTTTCCCTCCTCTATCATATTGAGGATTGAGCCCAGGGACATTCTGTCTCTTAGTGACACCCCCACCTTTTTTTATTTTTTATTTTGAAAGAGGATATTGGTAAGTTGCCAAAGGTCTCACTGAATTGCTGAGGCTGGCCTTGAACCCCCATCTCAGCATCCCAAGTACTACAATTTATAGGTGCGTGTCACCACACACACCTACCTTAAAACAGGTATTTTTATCTTCACTTTACAATATGAAATTGAGATTCTGAGAAGCTAGTTTAATGACTTTCCATGATTTATGACATGTTCTTTCTCTTTCTCCTCTAATAGCTTAAATTTATACTTCCTGATTGGAATGGGAGAGTAGTTTGTATTTTGGCATTTGTCAAAGTGTCTTCTGCTGTTTATGCTTTTGTATGGCTACATATAATAGTCCTCTTCTAATCACTTAACCATAGATAATCCTTTTATCATCATCAAATAATAGTATGCAACATTTGGGATTAAAACAAAAAGTATCTATGTTTAGTGAATGAATAATTAAAACTGCTTACTGAAGGAGAAATATGAAATTTCCTTTTCCAGGGATTGTTTTTGCTTAAATAAATTGTTTTAATTTTGCTCTGACAAAGGCTGTGTGATTAGGGATAACTCCTTGCTTCTTAATGATCAAATTTGAGTATGTCATTCATTTTTCTCCTCCAGTCCTGTGTTTAATTCCATTCTGCTAAACTAGGATTTTCTGATTGCTAAGAGGTATTCTAGATTCTATTGGGTAAAAATAAGGCTTAAATGGTTTTGATGTTTCTGTTTGTCATATACTGTGAGAAACACTTTGCATACATATTTTATCTTTATAAGGAACTTCATAGGAACTGTGAACAGTTTTTTTTAACATATTGTAAGCTCTCAATAAGTCTTCATTACATCACCTAATAAATTTAATTAAATTGAGCTTTTGAGCTTCTATTTTGTGCCAATCATTAGTATAGAACTAGACCAGTGTTTCTTAGTCCTTTTAAAAATAATTTCCCTAGGGAGCATTTTTAAACAATCTTCCCATTTGTCCTCTCCACCCATCAAAATGTAATATCATGGATAGAATACCATTTTATGTACTATATGAGCATCTATACTTTATACATAAAAGTTATTTTTTTGTCTGTACTATTTTTTTGCACCATTGGGGGCAGTATTTCTTCAGTTGGGAATGCATGCTGTAGATACTAGGGATACAGTAGTGAATAAAACAAAGCTTGACACCCTCAAAGAGCTTACATTTTAAGGGGGCTAAGGTTAAAGGGAATGTGGGAGACAAAATAATCAAATAAGTATAAGAAAAAGAATGTTACATGTCATTGGGTACTCTGAGAAAATTAAAGCAGGGAAGAGGAAGTGAATGAGTAGGTGGGTTTATAGCGGTTTGTGTTTTTAAGATGGCTAAGGAAAGTCATATTAAGATTGTAATATGTGAGCAAAAATGCTGAAGGGGAAGAAGGGAGAAATGAGAAGGAAGAAGAGAGTTATCAGTAGAGATAACCCAAAGTATAAAGGCCTCCAAGTCAGGCTTTCCTAGTGTTTTGAGGAATAATAAGGAGGCTCCTATCACTGTTGTGCAGGAGAGCAAAGGGAGAATAGTAGAAGATGAGGTCACGGAGGTAAGAGTAGGGTGACTGTGAAAGCTCTCTTAGGCCATTTCAAGGAATTTTGCTTTTATTCAAAGTGATATGGGAAGGCATTGGAAGGTTTTGAGGAGAGAAGTAACAGTAATCAGATGTTTCAACAAGATCCTCCTGTCTACTATGTTAAGATTGGTGTCAAGAAGCAAGGACATTGGCTTATAGGAAATTGGAATCACCTAGGAAGGAGACAATATGGTAGAAGAAGTGACAAGAGCAATTGGATAATGGATGCATTTTGAAGGTGCAGCTAACAGAATTTTCTGAATAACTGAATGTGAATATAATGGAAAAGAAAAAAATAGCTACAAAGTTTTTGGCCCAAGAAAGCAGAGAGAGAGTTATAATTTACAAAAATCTGGAAGACTGTTGGAGCTGGTTTGAGTGAGAAAAGCCCGAGTCTAGTTTTCAGTATATTAGTTGTACACCTGGAGGTGTTTAAATAAGTAGGTTATTGGAATTTAGAATTCAATAAAAGTCTGAAATTGAGCTATAAATTTGGGTTCATCTACTTTAGGTGAAAAAATTGTGAGACCATATGAAATTATTAAGGAGATGAGAAAATATACCTTGGAGTTACAGGCTTTTCTCTAGACTCATTTAGTTGTGTGGATATATAAGCCTGGAGCAGCAGAGAGTTGGCTTTTTAAGACTTATAGAAATTGATAGTATGGAAAAGAACCATGGTGAGCCTAAAGCTCAATCTTTAGGGAATGAAGGACAATGATGTAGAGATTGGTAGATGATTCAACAGGGAGAGAGAGAATACTGAAGAGAAGAGGCTCAAAGACTGAGTTTTGAGACACTCCAATGTTATGAGGCGAAGGAGGTGAAGGAACAGGAGATGTGAGGATAGTGGCTGCTGAGCTAGACAAAAGAAAAAGTAAGGGTTTAGCATTTTGGAAGCCAAGTGGAATAAAGCATTTCAAGGAGGAAGACATGATTAACAATGTTAAATGCTGGTAGTGGATTTAATAAAGTAGAGGTTATTAATGTCCTTGACAAGAGGATTTTTGTTGGTGTGATGGAGCAAAGGCCTGACTGATGTGGGTAGAGAGTGAGGTGAGGAAGTGGAAGCAGTGAGGGTAAATGTTTCTTCCAAAGAGTTTTTTTGTTTGTTTGTTTGTTTGTTTTGTTTGTTTTGTAAAGGAGCTCAGATAAATCAAGTTGAGGGAAATATAGCACATTTCTGTGCTAGTTGGAATGATTGATTAGCAAGAGCATATTTTATGATATAGGAACCAAAGAAAATTGCTGGAGATCATCTCCTTGTGCTGACAAGAAGAGATGAGTCTAAGGAGCTTTAAAGGAGTTTGAGTGAAGTAAGTTGTCATGAATTCAAAATTCAGAGTGAGTCTGGTTATGATTGTAGGTTTTTCTTTATATTCATTTAGCTGTTTTGATATGTAGGTCTGGAGCAACAGAGAGATGGCTTTTAAGAATTATGGAAATTGGTAGTATGGGAAAGAACCGTGGTGAGCCTAAAGCTAAATCTTGAAGGAATGAAGGACAGTGACTTAAAGATTAGTAGATGGTTTCAACAAGGAGAGGGAGTAGACGGTGTAGTCTAATGACATGAGGTTGAATGCTTTGGGTTTCTCAAGATGGAGAGGAAGAATAACCTGAAAGTAGTAATGAGAAACAAAGTCCACTTTCTAGGCTTGAATAGGAGAGAGGAATATAGGAGAGGAAATGAAGGTACTTAGTTCAGGAAGAACAAGAGAATAAATACAGTGAGTTTATGAAATACAAATAGCAATTGTGTGTGTGTGGGGGGGTATTCTATATGTCTTCAGTTAGAGAATATGCACCCTGAAGACTTTTTTTTCTTTTTATTTTATACTCTATAGCAGAAGCAATGTTAGTCAAAAGTAGAACTGATTCTCTTCCTCTATCTAGCTACACCATTAATTTGTTATCATATTTCAAAACATTCATTTCACTTCACTTTATAAATGTAGGGGCTTTAACTAGAAAGATCTTAGAGGTCCTTTATAATTTTAATAGCCTATCAGTTCACTGATTAGCTATCAGAATAGCTGGCTAACTGATGCCTATTTTTGCATTTGAAAGGAACAATTAAAAAAAATTAATTTGGCCAGATGTCGTGGTGCATGCTTATAATCCCAGCATTGAGAGGCTGAGACAGGAGGATTGGGGTTCATGGACAGCTTCAGCTATTTAATGAGGCCCTTTGCAACTCAGTGAGTCTCTGTTTCAAAAATAAAGAATAAAAAGTAGGGCTGGGAGTATAGCTTGGGGGGGTAGAATGCCCCTGGGTTTCATCCCTAGTCCCGCCGCAAAAAAAAAATAAAAATAAAAATAAAATAAAATAAATAAAATAATTCTAGCCACCATACAGCTTAGTTTTATTACAAGGTATAGGCAATAGCCAAGCACAATCAGAGTGAGAAATGAGACAGGAGAGGAGGATGAGGTCGGACAGTGATCTGAGTAGAAGTGGATATATGTGAATGTGGACTAAGATATAAATTTGAAAATCATTTATGCACAGGTGATAAATGAAACTGTGGGAATCTATGCTGTTGCAGAGAGAGGTTGAATACAGAGAACAGTAGCAAGGCCAGAGCTTTCAAGAGAGTCAATTTCAGGGGCAAGTGGAAAAGAAGAACCTGGAGAACTAGAGAATAAAAAGGAACCCTGTAAATTTTAGTGACAACAGAAACCTAGAGAGAAATGAATTCCTAGAGGGAGGCAATGACAGTAGTATCACATGTGCAGAGAGGTTAAGGAAGGTGAGAAATAAGGAAAAACAAGGCTCCTGGACTTGTTATTGAGGTCATTAATGGCATCCAGAAAGCAATGACTAACTAGAGTAGTTGAGTATTATTAATGAGTCTCATGTAGGTTTAGGTAATCACTATTGAGTGCCTACTAAATGTCATGTTGTATGAAGTCTATTCTTGTGTGTATACTCATCCCCACCAAGTAAAAAGAAAAAAGAAGAAAGAAAAGAAAGGAAAAAAAGAGTCTGGATGGGGCAGAATGAAGAGCACAGGAGGAAGACTGGCTTTGAATCTGAGAAAGGACATTATCATTATCTAAGTTAAGAAGGAAGGGTTGGCTTGAATGTTTACATTTACTAGTGGAGGGGTAAGAAATTGAGAAAGTTGGTAGCTCAATACCTCAATATTTTTTATTTATATCATGTTTCTAAGATATAACAGAGACCATGTTGATTTAATAAATGGTTTAACATCTTATACTAATAAATCAAGTGTAGTACTATTGTATTATTGTATTATTGAAGTACTATTTTCTACTATTTTGCTTGACTGCTCTGTAGTATTAGATACGTGAAAGTATTGGCTTTGAAACACTCTTTGGCTTTCACTAAACTGATTCTTTCATCTCTCTGATCATTTTTTTTAACACTTCTACCTCCATTCTTTATGCAAATAGTTATAGTTCCATTGACTAAATCAATTCTTTGCTCCTTGGGATACAATAATATGGGTTTGATTTAGCTCTCACCTAGCTGTAGCCTCTCTAGGAGTCAAAACTGTATTTCTGCTTGTTTAATAAATATGTCAGCTTGGATATTTTGCAAGAACCTCAAATTCACTGACCTCAAAATATTTCCATATACCACATCCCATTCACACCTGATATTTCTTCTGCATTTCCTATCTTTTGCCATAGTGTGGCCTATTCCACTTGTCTATTAAGTGATTTAATTGCCTAATGTAATCTTGTTATATTTATCTCTATATCTCTAGGAATTCCTAGAACAGTAATATCTTGTGTGTAGTAGGTGCTTAAAAACAATGGTTAAATTTAGCTGAGAGGCTTGGTAACCAAAATAATTTGGTAATGAAGGGAGATTAGAATGTATAGATTCAGTTCTGAAAAAAAGACCACTTTTATTTTTTTTGGCACTGGGGATCAAACCCAGTGTCTCATGAATGCTAGGCAAGTGTTGTACAACGAAGCTACACCCCCAGCCACATGACTCTTATTTTTTCCAATCAAGTCAATTATAGAGAGACACATTTTATTTTATTTTATTTATTTATTTTTTGCGGGTCTGGGGATGGAACCCAGGGGCATTTTTTATTCTTTATTTTTTATTCTTTTTTTTTTTTGGTGGTACTGGGGTTCCTGGAAGCCCTTCTACCTCGGGGCTACACTCCCAGACCTATTTTTACATTTTCATTTTGGAAACAGGGTCTCCTAAGCCAGCGCACGGCTGGCTTCGAACCTGCACGATCCTCCTGTCTCCGCCTCCCAAGCGCGGGGATTACAAGCATGCGCCACCACGCCCGGCTATTCTTTATTTTTGAAACCGGGTCTCACTGAGTTGTAGAGGGCCTCACTAAGTAGCTGAGGCTGTCCACGAACCGCGATCCTCCAGGTCTCCCGCCTCCCGAATGCTGGGATTATAAGGGTGCGCCACCATGCCTGGCGAGAGAGACGTTTTAAAAGGTTGATTGATAGAGGCAGAATCTGGATTGCCAAGGATTGCCAAGGATGAAGGAGTACAAGTGCATACTGAGAAAATGGAGACAAGGTTTGCTGAAATGTGGAAGGTTCCTGAACTCTAAGGAATGGAATATAGTCTGCAGATTTGGGAAGAAATTTGTGAAGGAAAATTACATGTGGTGTTTGAAAGGAAAATGAATCCGCTGTCAGAATGCAAGTACCATGATTACTCCAGGTTATGTGCTTCCATTTTTTACCAGAAAAGTACTCCAAATGAGTCAGGCCACAGAAGCCAGCAACCAGCTCCAAAGTGCTAAGGTTACAAGGTTAGAATAAGTGCATGAATCACAGAATAAGAAGCCTCATAAACAGAATATTGGGCAGTGGTAAAGCTGATGTCCTGCAGTCAGTTGAGTTTATATTCCTCTGTTCCAGATCTGTCTGATTGAGTTACTTATTTAAGAGAAGAATTACTGAGCCAACAATGCATACATTTTTAAGGAGTCTCTCCTTTGCCTTATTGTTGATATAATTTGAAATCACGTATATTTTGAAATTGCATATATGTTGGAAATTGAATCACTATTTAGTTAATTTAGAATACTTTTCAAAATATGATTCATATATTTTAAAAGCTAAGTATAGATCCTAGCAAAATCACTTAATATAAAGAATGAGAATATTTAAAGAAAGTTGTGGCTTATATTTCTTGATAGGGTGTCATTTCTACATATTTATAAGGAAAAGTACTGAATTTGCATAGTGATAGCCCCAAGCTCTGTAATAAAAGTAGCTGTTGGATTTAGTTTCTCTTTTTTATATGTAAATATTCTCTTAACGATTTTATTGTAAGAAATAATACTGGAATAATTCTATTTAGTCTGTTGTCTTAACTTGATATTTAAGACTAAGGCTATGTTTACATAAGTAAAATATTTAAAAGGAAACTATTTCAAATATGAAGCTATTTTAGTTTATATATGTACATATGTTTATAAAATATTTAGCCAAATTTTCAGTGTTCATATAGATATTATGTGGATGTTACAAAAGACTCAGTATTCATTTCAGAAGCTCTGGACTACCTTAGAACTAAATGCAGTCATCCAGGCTACCTTAAGCTTCTAGATATTGTAAGCCCAGCATTGTAAACCTGGTATTTTAACCTTAAACATTGTAAAGTCCCTCACATTGTAAGCAATTCAAAGAATTGCTTTTATGAGATTCTCAAAGAGGTATGTGACCACCAAAAGGTTAAGGAACATAGTCTAATCAATACTTTTTACAGAGAATAAAATTGTCCTAAGGAGTGTGGATTAAATGGTTAGGTCAAGGATATTGCTCTTAGCTAGATAAGACTAGGATCCTGTTTCTCAATTCCCAACTACATTCCCTTTACCATCATAAAGGAAATAACAGATAGCAAGAAACCAGTTCCCACTTACTGTTTAAAGATTGTCATTTTCTTAAAACATAACATCTTTAAAGAATTTAATGTTTTCTTTAGTGTCCTAAGGAGTCTTTTAATGGGAACCGAACACTATATGTGACATGTGAAATAATAAACACACAGGACTCCAGAAGGCAAACAACTTTCTCTTTGTCTTCCTCTACTGTTGTTTCACTCCTCTCTGTACCCTTAGGTCAATTTCTTTCTATTTTATCTTGTATGTTTTAGTCATGGGTTCTGATTAATTTGATTAGAACAATTCTGTCTTTTTGTCATTCTTACTTATTCTTTCTTAATTATTTCACAAATACTTGCAGAGAGCTGCTTACTTAGGTATCTCTAAGAAGTCCTGGGTAGTTGAATGTGAAGAACAAGGGCACATGGGAGCGGGTGGGAATAGATAAGAGGAAGTTTGGATAAGGAGTTAGGGATTAATTAGATCATATATCGACTTGAGGCTATGGCAAGGTATTGATCTTTATCCTGAGAACATGCTTATGCATGCATCACTATAGTATTTTGACTTCAACTTTTTAGAAAGATACTAAGGAGTGGTATAGCTGGGTCATATAATAGTTCTAGTTCTAGTCTTTTGAGGAAACTTCATACTGCTCTCCATAATATTAGTGCTAATTTACAATCGTGCCAACAGTGTATAAGTGTTTCTTTTCCCCCCACAACCTTGCAAGTATTTATTATTATTTGTATTCTTGATGACTGCCATTTTTATTGGAGAGAGAAACTCAGTGTAGTTTTGATTTGCTTTTCCCTGGTTGCTAAAGATATTGAGCATTTCTTTATAACTTGTTGGCCATTTGTATTTTTTAAAGTTCAATTGTACATTTATTGATTGGGTTATTTGGGTTTTTTGTGTTAGACTTTCTGAGTTCATTATGTATTTTAGATAGTAATCCTCAGTAAGAGGCAAAGCTTTCTTCTCTAATCTATGGGCTCTAATCTGTGCGCTCTCTGTGCTCTTGATTTTTTTTTTAATTTGATGAAATTCTGTTTATTAATTTTTTGTTTTATTTCTTAGGTTTTTGGAGTTTTGTGTTCGCTCTGTTGATTGTTTCCTTTGCTGGGCAGAAGCTTTTAAACTCGATGTAATCTGATTTATCAATTCTTAGCTTTTGTTTCCAGGGCTATTAGAGTCCTGTTAAGGAGAGTGCTGCTGGTATCAATAACTTAAAGTGTTTCCCCTATATTTTCCTCTAGTAGTTTCAAACTTTTTGATTATTACATTGAGGTCTTTGAGCAAGAAATAGGAATCTAGTTTTAGTTTTATACATGTGGATATCCAGTTTTCTCAGCACCATTTGTTAATGAGGCTGTCTTTTCTCCAATTTGTATTTTGTTTTCTTTGTCAAGAATCAGTTGATTGTATGTCCATGGGTCTATTTCTGAGTCTTTAATTCTGTCCCATTGGTTTATCTGTTTTTGTTAGCATGGCTTTGTAATATATTTTGAAATCAAATATAGTGATGCTTCTAGCATTGCTTTTTGTTCAGGATTGCTTTGGCTACTCAGCCTTATATTTCCATATAAATTTTAGGATGTTTTTTTTCTAGTTCTGTGAAGAATACCATTGGAATTTTGATGAGAGTTGCATTGAATCTTTAGATTGCTTTCAGTGTTATGGCTATTTTAATGATAGTAATTCTCCCAATACATGTACATAGGAGGTCTTTCAGTCTTCTAGTGTCACCTCCTTGGTTAGACTTATTCCTAGGTTTTTTTTTTTTTTTTTAGATGTTTGTGAATGGGTTTGCTTTCTTGATTTCTTTTGTGATGTGTTTTATTATTGCTGTATAGAATAAATACTGATATTTGTGTGTTGATTTTGTATCCTGCTACTTTGCTGAACCTGTGATTATGGCAGAAATACACACACACACACACACACACACACACACACACACACACACACACACACAGCAAACCTATTAAAAATTCTCCTGTAACAACCATGCACTGTTTCCTTTAGAGCTACCCCAACTGAAAGTGGCCACAAGCACACTAGAATGCAGAGCTTTATCTTCAGTAGTTTTTTTCTTCTCTCCTACTGCCTAATGCATGCTTGATCACCATAGCTTTTGGTTTAGTGTCCTATTTCCTCTCATTTATTCCACTTCTCCTATGCTCGAGGTCAAGTTCTGTGATTACCTGTTTTTTTTTTTTTGCAGTAATGAGGGTGGAACCCAAGGGCATTGTACCTCTGAGTCACACTCCCAGCCCTATTTTTTAGCCTTTTTATTTTGAACACAGGTCTCACTGAGTTGTGAAGGGCCTCGCTAAGTAGCTGAGGTTGTCCACAAACCGTGATCCTCTGTTATCAGCCTCCCGAAGGCTGAGATTACAAGCATGTGCCACCACACCCATCTCTGTTTACCTTTTATGAACTGGTTATTAAACCAGTTCTGTATTTCCCCAAATTCATGTGATTCCTGATGGATTCCAAAAGAGAATGATCCTTTATCCTCAAAGATAGTAAAGGATATTCCAAGCAAAAGGAATAGGAAAGCAAGCTGACCTAGCTATACTCATATCTAACAAAACACTCTAAGCCAGAATCAGAACATACAAAAAAGTTACTACATACTATTAAAAAGAATACTTCAACAAGGAGATATGATTACACATAAAGAAAATATGGTGCAGAAATTTGTAGA
The DNA here is from genome assembly GCF_963383645.1 of Muscardinus avellanarius. NCBI lineage: Eukaryota > Metazoa > Chordata > Mammalia > Rodentia > Gliridae > Muscardinus > Muscardinus avellanarius. The sequence continues at coordinate 156,886,196 of NC_137786.1, forward strand.
ACTTAAGCGACTCTGCATGGACAGCAACCGCAGAGCTAGAATAAAAACAGAATCACTCTGACTTCAAAGCATGTGTCTTTCATTATGAAAATAAGTACTGTCACCATAACTACAAAATGTATTTATTGTTAAATATAACATAATAATAAAAGAGTAAAAATTTTTAAAAAGAAGGTACGATTATAAATATATATGTGCTGAATGTCATAGTACTTGATTTTATAAAATAGACACTACTCAACATTAAGGAGAGATAGACTCCTTTGCAGAAATAATGAGTGACTTCAGTACCCCACACTTCCAACAGATCATCCAGACAGAAACCAACAGAGCAACATCAGAGTTGAATTACACTATAGATCCAATGAACTTAATACGTACAGAACATCCAACAGCTGCAGAATACACATTCATTTTCTCATCATATTGAACTTTTTAATTCTGAACTTTGGTCTCTATCAGTGTCTGAGATATTCCAATCATTGCTGTTTTATTTTTTTACCCTAAGTAATACTTTCTTTTACTGATAAAATACCAATGATTTTGTTTGTGACATTGTCATTTAAAAAAATTTACAGACATAATAAATGTTGTTAATATACAGAGGCACTAAAGCAGATTTTTGTGGAAATGAAAAAGAAGACATAATAATTGCCCTTTAGCACCTAAAATTTATCAGTGAGACAAAATACACATACATGAAATCGATAAAAGATTGTATGTGGTCAGGCATCAGAAGTTCTATAGGAAGCCAGGTGTCGTGGTGCATGCGTGTAATCCTAGTACTTGGGAGGCTTAAGACAGGAAGATTGTGGGTTTGTGGCCAGCCTCAACTACCTAGGTCTTCACAACTTAGTGAGACCTTGTTTCAAAATAAAGAATTAAAAAAATAGGTCTCAGGGGTGTAGCTTGGAGGTAGCATGCCCCTCGGTTTCATCTTCAGTAACACATACACAAAAAGGTTCTATAGGAATTTGTGTAAATCAACACTAGAGTGATTACTTAGAAAAGTGGAAAAAGGTAGGGATTTAGGGCAAGCTTGTTGAAAGCATAGAATATGATGTGATGGGAAGGCACAAGATACAAAGCCCTGTCTTTCCGTCTTCATCTGTTCTGCACATCCAGCCTTGTTGACTATGTGTAATTTCTCAAATGTTCTATGCATTTTGTAGTGCTTTTGTTTGTGGAATTCTCCTTGTATTTCAGCCTGGCAATTTCCTATCTTTCAAGACTGTTCATATACCCTCTCTTCTGTGAAGTCTTCCCTGAATTTTCTGGCCAGAGTTAGCTGCTTTTCTTTTTTCCTCCAAAAGCTACAGCTACATGTGTGGTAATGGTGTTGATGTATGTATGTGTATTTAGAGTTATTATTACTTTACATCGTTTATTTACTTGTCTGTGCTATAAACTTGTGAGGTCTGTGAACATGAGGACAATGCCATATTTATCTTTGAATTACTGTGCCTGGTATAATGGTTTTGCATATTGGACTAGTCAGTGAATATTCTTTGCATGTATGAATGAATGGATGGATAAAGGGAAGAAATGAGCTTCTAATACATTCTATGGTATTGAGAGAGTCTGCCCAGAGGAAACGTGGGCAGTAAGGATACTTAATCTTTTGAGAGTATAGTTGTTCTTGTTGTGAAGGAGGTACTGGGTATTGAATTCTGGGGAGTTTCAACATCTGAACCATACTACTAGCCTTTTAATTTTTGTTTAGAAACAGGGTCTTGATAGGTTATTAAGAGTCCACTACATTGCTGAGGCTGCCCTCAAATCTGTGACCCTCCTGGCTCATCCTCCCAAGTATCTGGATTACAAGTATATACTACCACATGCAGATGAGAGTATAGTTTTTAATATATTTGAATTTGGATATAAGGTTGAATAGGGAAAGTAGAACTGTTGGCAGTGGAATAATGAAGTTATGAATAAAATGTTCAAGATTGGTCTTTTAAGCTCCCATTTTTCAAACACTTTGTTCTTTTGTGTTTTGTAGTGCTTCTACTTCTCATTCGGAGAATTCAGTGCATACAAAATCAGCTTCTGTTATATCATCAGATTCCATTTCAACTTCTGCAGACAACTTTTCTCCTGACTTGAGGGTATGTATACTATTTTAAAGTTATGAAACTCTGTTAGGTGTTTGTGGCCAACATTATCAATATAATAATCTTTTATTAAACAGGAGATGTTGATGGAGTATTTTTAAAGACCTCAGTCTTCATATAATATCCCAGACCAGGTTAGCAAATTCAAAATGCTTACTTATTAATAAAAGAAAAATGTGTATTTTATTCCTAAGGTTCATATTTTTAAGTTATTTGCCAAAAGGTAATTGATTTGTGGTGTTAAAGATTATCAGAGTTATTCTCAGAATGATGGCCAGTAATAGCTAACATTTATTGAGTACTTACTCTGTGCCCAGTGCTGTTCCAAGTACTGGATGTGAATTAATTTTTGAAATACTCTCACTAATTTTGTCACCATTCTACAGATGATAGTAACTCAATAGAGAGATTAAATAATGGGTCCAACGTCTTACAGTTAATAAATTCTATTGCTAGTGTTTAAGCCCTTGTAGTCTAATTCTAAAGCTAAGTTACTTAAACACTATGTGATAGATCCTACATATTTCAATATTGTTTGTAAGGATTCCTGTATTTATTAAGCTTAGATTTATTAGATTTATTCACTGTAATATACTTCCTTCCCCTTGTACCCTACTCTTTGGAAAGAATTTGCTATGCAAAGTTCACCCTTAAGAAGTTGTGTTCTGTCTCCTTGAGGGTGGAACATCTAAATGCCTTTTTAGAATCTTCTGTATGGAAACTTGTTATTTCACCCTCATTTATTGAATTAATCATTTATTTCAATATGGACTTGTGGATATTTATGTGATAGGGATGGAACCTAGGGGTCTTCTACCTCTGGGATACACTCCCAGACTTATTTTATATTTTTTATTTGGAAAAAGGGTCTCTTAAGCTCGCCGAGGGTGACTTCGAATCTGTGTGATCCTCCTGTCTCAGCCTCCCAAGCAGGAGATTACAAACATGGGCCACTCCTGGCTTTATGTGATACTTTAACATTTGTTATGATGTAAAACTACTTAATTGCCTGTTTCAACCTCACACTTGGAGATCTTTCAATGAAATTTTGTTTTCCTTTGACACACTCCTGTTACTGTGATGTTTGAGTATTTCTTTACTTTCTATCATTATACAATTAATATCCTTATATTTCCTGCTCCAGTTATACAATCATCATCCATTTTTCCAAGGAAAATTTTGTTTCTTTTTTTTGGATAATGGCATTAGAATCCAAGAGATTTTAGTGTATACCTTTAACAATCATAAAACAGTAGTTTTCAATCACCAGCACCAAAAGAAAGAAAGAAAGAAAAAAAAACTTGGAAGGTATTTACAAAAGAAAAATGAGCTTATTGAAAATTATAACTATAAGCTGCTTCGAGGCAGACATTCTCTTAGAGCCTGTTGTGTTCTTAGAACCCAGTACCTGGAATGTAGAAGGTACTCAGAAAAGATTGTTGACTTAGTCAGTGGAAGAGAATAAGAAATATCAAGTAATTTTCCTCTTTATCAAAATGTTATCCTCTCTATCTCTTTCCTTTTCACTTTTTTGTGGTTCTGGGGATTGAATCCAGGAATGTTCTACTTCAGAGCTACACTCCAACCCTATTTTATTCTTTATTTTGAAACAGGATCTTGCCAAGTTGCTGAGGCTGGCTCTGAACCTGAGATCATCCTGTCTCAACTTCCCAAGTACTGGGATTACAGGTGTGTGTCCCCAAGCCCAGGCATCATATCTCTTAATGCTTATTTCTTTCCATTCCTTATAGTCTTTTGAGTTCTTATATCATAGATTTGCCTTTCTCTAATTCAGCTAATATGCTACTGTAAGGCTAATCATCTTACATCAATTTTATTTTATTTTATATTATTTTTTAAAGAAGTTTATTAAAAAGATAGAAATATAGAAGACAGTTAAAGCCCCATGCCAATCAGAAGTGGCAAGGAGGGGGGGTGGTTCGAATGAATTCACCCTTACATCAATTTTATAATGGGATATTCTTGCTTAAAAATTTCTCAAAGGAATCCATCTGTTATAAGTTGCAGACTTCCATGCTTTATGTTTAGGGGTTGTCACATTTGCTCCTGTTAATGTCTATCACAAGCTAACTCTTCCTAAACATAATCTATCCCTATAGATAGGCATTTTTCTTATAGTCTCTCATACAGATTGTACTCATTCCCACTTCTATTAATGTTGGCACATGCATCTGAAATGTACTTCTTTTTGCTTTTCAGTGAAATGAATCATGGTCAGCCTGTAATTATACCTTCATTTCTGACCTTTCCATCTCATTATAATTTTGTTCAATAGAAGATGCTTAGAAATTAAAAATATAGAGCTAGAACAATGTTAAAATTTTTGAAGAAATTATATATGAGGTAAATTTGGAAAGTGACCAGAGGCTGTCAGTAATTCATCGTCATCAAAGTACCAAAACATTTTAAAAGATTCATATTTGTCTCATTATTTCCATTCTTTGTAGGAAAAAGACTTCAGTCCAAACTCTTAAATGCTTCCTATTTTACTGAAACTTTTCTCTCCAAAATTACCATTAACTTTCTCGTAAAATTTTTATCTTTTACAATAACATTTGGAGATTTTTTTAATTTTAAGAGTTATAAAATATTAGAAAAATTTGTGGAAAATAGAAATAGGATTTAGTAAAAAATGAAAATTACCAGTACTGATTCTGCCTAGTAATTACTCTTGGTATTTGGTACACAGAAATTATTTTCCTTAGAAATTTCTACTGAGAACTTTTATGGGAAGAAGGTTGAGTATCACAGTAAAAACTCCTCAACCCTTACCATGAACTGGATGGCAACAATCAGCCAGGCTAATAAACAAGTTGGGTCTCGTCTCCTGTGCTCTTTGTAAGCTATAGAATGTTTCTTTGGTTTGTATTTCCTTTGATGTGATTTGTAGATAGCCTTAATCTCCTTAAGAGTAAAAATTCTGAATGTGTTAAGAGGTTTAGTAAAAAGTGCCAGATATAAAAATACAGAGAATATTTTAAAACTTTGAAGGACGAGAAAACAGTGTCTATCTACTATACTCATAATGCAACAAGAATAGCATTGTCTCTCTTCAGTTGACAGCAGGGAGGTAAGGAAAGGCCCTGTGTGTAAGGGATATTTAATTGAGTAAAATACTAACATAATGCTCTTTCTGGAGATGACGAGAAGTGTTTCGGACTTTAAGCCCAAGAACAGTAAAAGTACTGCTGATATAACTTCTATTATAAGCCATGGATGTTTCTATTCAGTCATATTTATATATACAGGAAAAGCATTAAAGGACATTTGATACAACTCAACATCTATTTCATGTTTTTAAAACTTAGGAATAGGTAAATACATGTAAATACTGTGCTTGATGTTCAAATAGTACTAGAAGCATTCTTAGTAATGAACAAGACAAACATTTCTGTTATCATGTTTGTGCTATTTAGCATTATAAGTACTGTCTGATGCAATTAAATAAACTTGTAAAAGACATCTTATTGAAAATAAAGAAACAAAATAAGTATTATTTTTATCTGGAAATGATGACAGTCAAGTATTTATGTCTCTGGTGGATGCTGCCTTGCCCTTCCCCCATCCAGTTGGATAGATGGGCATAATACATAGCTTACTAGAGTAGAAACCCACCAGCTGGGACCTTTCTAGGAACCAAGACCAGGGGCAGGAAATCTTAAATTATAATTGATAAGTTGCTGAGGCTCAGTATAGAGAAATCTGAGTTAAAACTCTAGGGTTGTTTCATCTTAGGGAAGCTGTCATAATTTTGTGAATTTTAAGAGCTTCAGCAAATTCTCACAGTGTAGACTAAGAAAATTCTCCTGCATTCTGCAGGGAGAGAGATAAAGAACATTGAAATATACCCATGTTCTTCTTTTCAGTAGGGCTTAAAGAGAAACTGTAGTACTGGAACCCAACCTGCTGGGATTTTGCTAGAGCCTAACTGTACTGGTGAAGGGAAAATTTTAAGTCCAATTTCCTCTAACCCTCTATATGAGGAACGAGAAATGCAAAATTCAGCACCCTCTAAGCTATCCTGTACTACCTGTCTAAGGGCGGTGGGGTGAGCAGTGGAAAATTACTTATGAATGTCACAGCCTCGAGGCACAGGTTCACTACAAGTTTGAAGACTGTAGGACTTAGCCATAGGACTATAGACAGTGTTTCCTATGCCCCTTACCCTTATCTTACTACCATATTGCTAAAGGCCAATTTATCTCAATTCTTGTTACCTAGTATATCATGTTTGACTTTGAACAAAACATTATAGGCTATACTAAAAAGACTTAAATATAAGTATTAATAGATTTATATTACAAAAAGTTGTAACTTACTAAGGAAGGAAAATTGTATTTATAATTTATTATAATAAAAATACAAAATATATGGGAATATTCTCGAAGAAGGCATTGGTAATGGTAGGAGATGATAACTCCATGCATGTTGCCATCTCTGAAGACCTTCTAGTGGGACAAGATGAGGTGGCTGAAGACAGTGAAACTGATGATCCTTGCCCAATGTAGGCCTGGCTAATAGATGATTGTGTCCTAGTTTTTAAGAAAGTTTAAAAAGTTTAAAATATCATTTTGAAATTGGGGGAAATGTTTACAGAATGAGGATATAAAGAAAATATTTTTGTATAGTTTGTGTTTTAAGTTGTGTTACTATGAAAGAGTTGAAAAGTTTTAACAAGTATATAAAGTAAAAAAGTTACAATAGGCAAAGATTAATCTATTTAAGAAAGGAAAAATTTAAAAATAACCTTAGTATGGCCAAGTATACATTGTAAAGCCTCCTAAAGGCCTAATGTCCTAGGCCTTCACATTCACTGAACCAGTTACCCACTGACTCACCTAGGGCAATTTCCATTCCTGCAGACTTCACTGATGGTAAGTGCTCTATGTAGGTCTACCACTTTTTTTCCGTGTGTGTGTGTGTGTGTGTGTGTGTGTGTGTGTGTGTGTGTGTGATACTGAGGATGGAACCCAGGGACCTTCTACCTCCAGGCTACACCCTCGACCTATTTTATATTTAATTTGGAAACAGGGTCTCAATAAGTTGCTGAGAGCCCTACTAAGTAGCTGAGGCTAGCTTCAAACCTGTATTATCCTGTCTCAGCCTCCCAAGTACTGGGATTACAGTCATGTTCCACCATGTCTGGCTTGGTCTATCACATTTAAAAAGCTTTTACACCATATTTATTTACTGTGTCTTATATTTAAAGATGTTTAGATACACAAATACTTACATTGTATTATAGTTCCCTACTATAACAAACTACAAAGTTTGTTATAGTAACAAACTATAAAGTTGTATAGCCTAACAGTAATAGGCTATATATACCTTAATCCTTGGTATATAGTTGGCCATACCATCTAGGTTTGTGGTAGTCTATGATGTTTGTACAGAGACGAAATTGCCAAATGGCATACATCTCAGAACACATAACTGTTGTTAAGTAGTATATAAATGTACACTTTTACGGTTCTTCCATATCTTTTCCTATCTTGATAGCTTATATCTTCTTATTGCTAAGTTATATTTCTTTGTATGGATATATCACAGTGTACTCATTCACCTACTAAGGGACATTTTGACGGCATCTAAGTCTTGGCAATTGTACTCTTTTTATTTTAAGATTAAAATCTGAGTGTTCTTGCTTGAAGGGATGCTCATTTCCTAGGGCTTCCATACAGACTGGGCAGCTTCAAACAACATAAATTTATTCTCTCACAGTTTCAGAGGATAAAAAAATAAGTCAGTGTGTTGGAAGGGTTCTTTACTGCCAACCAAGAGGGCTTTGTGGGAGAATCTATCCCATGCCTCTTTAACATGGCATTCTCCATGTGTCTTTACATTGGCTCTCTTCTTGTAAGGACACCAGTCATGCTGAATTAGGATTCCACCCTATGATTTCATCTTAACCAATTATATCTTTAGTGACTCTCTTTTCAAATAAGGCCATATTCCAAGGTACTGGTAGTTAGGACTTCAACATATCTATACTGGAGGACCATGAAGTCATGCTTTTTAGACTATACTTAGATACTTATCTTTTTTTATTCTTATTGAATCATTGATGGTTGATGTAATGTTCAGTTCTTGCTAATTGTGGTTTTAGCTGAAAATGAAATTGTCTTTCATTGTGTTATAAAAAGAAAAGGCTTCCCTGTGCTGGAATTTGGTGTGTTTTCCAATGTGTAACCAATAAAAATCCATCTCAAGTGCTAGTCTGTGGCTCTACCCTGTTAGAATTTTTGTTTTTATGATTTGTTTGCTCACTTTGTGGTTTGTCTGTCAAGTTGTATGAAAAATAAAATAAAGTAAAATTGGCGTAGACAGTTTTTAGAGGAGTTATCCAATGAAAAATGTTATTTTTCTTCTGTTTTAGTACATAAAGAAAATGTGGATGATAGTTTGTAGCTTTTACAGACTCATTTTTCCCTTTTAGGTGATTATTATATTTAGTGTTTTGCCAACTTCTGAAAAATTCTTTCCTGTTTTCCTACCATCTGACCATTCCATGTGAAAACTGACTCATAAATTTGCCAGCTCCCAGATTAAGGTTTCTGAATTCCCTTATAGTAATTTCCAGCATGTGCGTGTGCATGTGAGTGTGAGTGTGTGTATGTGTGAGTGTGTGTGTGTGTGTGTGTGTGTGTAAGAAAGAGAGTGAGAAAATAGGGAGAGAAGGAGGGAGGAAAGAGGAAGGCATTTAAAGTCACAGAAAATAGTACTAAGCAGTTTGAAAATAATTTGATGAAGGTGCCATGGAAGAAACTCAGAGTTGAGGATAGAGCAGAAGCAAACATTATTAGGAATTTAAAACAGATGACATATTTGAATCTTATTATGTAATTTACCCTAAAGATATTTTCACATGAACACCCGACACCTAAGAAATCAGTTTGGCATTGTTCCCCTTGCTCCCCAATTTCTTGGGAGGCGGGTCCTTGGCATTTTAGAGTTGCAGCTTTTGTTTTGACTACTTGTTTCTTCCTTGAATTTGCATTTCCCTCTATCCCATTACTGACATCTGAGATGAAATCCCTTTCAAGTAAAAATTCAGTAGTATTCATATAATTAATTTTGTTTTATAAACCTAGGGTCAATTTTGATCACTTTTTCTAATATAGTAGATTCCTTTTTACTTCTACTACCTTAGAATAATCCAGGAGCTTGCTATTTCTCTTTTACATCATTTCATCTTTATCTTCGATTCTCTGCATCTCCTCGATTGTGCTATCTGCCTTCATTAGAGGTCTGCAGTAATTTTTCTTTACATAGCTGGTCAACTTTATAAACCGTTTCTATAGTATTTTATTATATAGAAATCCAAAACATACAGTAAAGTTGTATAAGGAACTTCATTAAATCCACCATCTGAATTATGTTAACATCTCACTTTACCTGTTTGTATCTTATTTCCACCATCTGTACATCTTTTTATCCATCAGTTCATTAGCTTACTTTCTGATGCCTTTCAAAGGAAATTACAGCTATCTCCCAGCTCAGTACTTGCACACGCAAGTCATTAAAATTAAATTTTATATACAGTTTTTCTTCTGATGTAAAATTTATATAAAATTAAATGCAGAAATTTTGTTATACATTCTGTGGCTTTAGAATAATGCACATACAGGCCGGGGGTGGTGGCGCACACTTGTAATCCCCGTGCTTGGGAGGCTGAGACAGGAGGATCACAGAGGTTCGAAGCCAGCCTCAGCTACTTAGTGAGGCTCTCAGCAACTTAGTGAGACCCTGTTTCCAATAAAATATAAAAAAGGTTTGGGAGTATAGCCCGGAGGTAGAAAGCCCCTGGGTTCTACCCCCAGTACCACCAGACAAAACAAAACAACAACAAAAAAAATAATGCACATACCTGTGTGCATTGATCCCTATCAAGATAGAGAACTTTCTGTCACCACAGATACTTCTTTCAGACTTTCTTACTCTTCGCTCCCACTCTAAGGACTGTAGCAACCACTATTCTGGCTTACTTTTCCCATGTAGATTATTTTTATTTGTTGTAGAGTTTCATATACATGTATTCACACAGTATGGACTTTATTGCTGAACCCTTCTTTAAAGTGCTTACACTATTTATTGATACCCTTCATTAGGACACCTAAACTTTTATGTCATTTTTATTTAAGCAAATGCCTTATGGAAAACATTACCATTATTCTATTAGTTTTCCTGTGTTGTACCAGATGTTTTTGGAATATTCCTGCTGTCTCTCAGCCATGTAAATACTGAAATAAAAAGATTGGCTGCTTTTTTTTTTTTTTTTTTTAGAATAATCAGATGCTTACTATTCTGTAGCTACATGTAGAATTTACGAGAGAGGGAGAGAGAGGAAGAGAGGGAGGAGGGAGATTTATGATTCACTACATGATAGGCTATCCCCAGCATTAATCCCATATGTATTTTAGAGAAGAGAACAAAGCATCATGTGAGTAAGCCGAACAGGGAAAACTTCTGTTGATGCTTATGTTAAGTGAATATGTATTTTTACATTTTAATAGTATTTTGCAAATTCTCTTATGATGCAGTTCTCCTTTTTGTAGTTGTAAACTGTAAGGTGGGAAATAATACTATCGGTTTTTTAAATTTAGTGCATTGTGGAAATAATACTATCTTAATAATAGAATTAGAGCCAGGTGAAGCAGTGCACACTTGTAAGGCAAGACATGAGGGGTGAGTACTTCAGATGCGAGACATGAGGAATAACAGTTTTAAGACCAGCCAGCAGCAACTTAATGAGACCCTGTTTTAAAATAAAATAGGGCCTGAAATGTAGCTCAGAGATATAATGGCCCTGGCTGGATTTAACCTCTAATACTATCATATACATATATATTGAATCATGATTTAACAAAACTCAGAGGTTAGTATGGTGGTAGCGAATGTGTGTTTTGTTTTGGAGAGGGGAGAATTACTTAGGTTATGACCTTAGTCTTCACCATACACCACAAATTTCTTACATAAATTTAATTTTGATTCCTGTTTTACCTTGATTACAGCGTCAAGTAATTTTTCTTTCTTCATGGAATAAACAATTTCTGGGTTATGTTTTCTTAGATCTGGCATACCTGAGAATCTGTTGCCATTAGACACATTGTAGAAGAGTTTTCCTTCAGAGCTCTGATGACATGTTACTGTCTTATAGAATATAGTGTTGTAGATAGATCTGAAGGTACCTTGCTGTTGCTTTATTTGAAGGTAATTTGTCCTAATATTTTTGCCTTATGTACTTATAATTTGTCTTTTAATTCTTGTAGTTCAAAAATAATTGCCAGGGTGCACCTAGATATATTTCCATTTGGTGGTTTTTAGTAATCTATTTTGATTAACAAACTTAGAAAATCCAAATTCAAAAGCACATTCTTCAGTTATATATTATATTTTTATATCTATTGTTTTGTTTTTGTTCTAAAAGTGGAGTTCTTTGTTCTTTATCATTTCCCCTCATTTTGTGCCACTGGGAATTTAACCTAGAGATATTGAAACTCCTAGCTATATCCTCAGATGAATTTTCTTATTTGGAAACAGGGTTTCACTAGGTTGCTTAGAACCTCTCTTAATTGTTGAGGCTGTCCTTGAACTTGCGATCCTCCAGACTCAACCTCCTAAGTATTAGGATTACAAGTGTGTGTCAATATGCCTGGCTTCCCCCAAGATTTTTATCCTTGTTCTTTCCCTTTAAATTTAAAGCACTTTTTACATTGCCTACAGCATTACTGCTGTTTTTTGAATAATCCATTCAGTTCTTTGACTCCGTATGGATTTTTTTTTTACTATTCCATTTTAAAACTTTTCCCCCCAATCATTCCTCATGTCACTCATTTCTCTTATTAGGTTTCTCCTGATGGCTTTCTATTTCTGTTTTGTAGGAAATATGGCTAATTTCCTTATGATTATGCCATATAGCTTTTATGTATTTCTGCTCATGCTTATAGAGAATTATTTTCAAAAGACTGCTTGTGTGTGTGTGTGTGTGTGTGTGTGTGTGTGTGTGTGTGTGTGACTGGGGTTCCCGGAAACCCTTCTACCTCCAGGCAACACTTGTAGACCTATTTTATACTTTTTTTAAATTTGGAAACAGGGTCTCTTAAGACAGCGAGTCTGGCTTTGAACCTGCGTGATCTTCCTGTCTCTGCCTCCCAAGCGCGGGGATTACAAAGGTGCTCCATCACACCCAGCAAGACTGCTTATATTTTTAGCTTCAGGAGGAATTTCTTTTTCTTGTTAAATAATATTTTTGGGCCCTGCCTTTTCTGTCTAATTATAGATTTGTCTAGAATTAATATTTACTTATAATCAAAAGTCTGGATTTTCTTAGTTTCTGCTATGTTCACTTTGGATATTGAGTTCTTGTTCAGATCCTTATTTATAGAGTGAGTTGTTTATATATAACCTCTAATATATGCCTGTTAAAATTCTGTCATCTAGTGTGACTATACTGGACAAAGGTGGGATCTTGACTTGCTTCTCATTGTTGCCATTCTCTTTGAAAAGACGTTCTGGTCGTAGAAAGTATAAGAAAGCCTGTGGTTCTGAACATGTACTGTTTGCATAAATTTTCTTTTTTATTGACTAGTGTTTAGCTAGAATTATACTCCCTATGTTACCATGTGCCTTTGCTAGAACCTTTCTCTCTTCTTGTATATACGTATGTATTTTTATAATATGGCTACTAGATAATTAAAATATTTAAGTGGCTCATATTTCTTTTTTTCTTTTTTTCTTTTCTTTTTTTTTTGGTGGTACTGGAGTTCCTGGAAGCCCTTCTACCTCCAGGCTACACTCCCAGACCTATTTTTATATTTTTATCTGGAAACAGGGTCTCCTAAGCCAGCACACGTGGCTGACTTCGAACCTGCCCAATCCTCCTGTCTCCGCCTCCCAAGTGCGGGGATTACAAGCGTGCGCCACCACGCCCGGCCAAGTGGCTCATATTTCTGTTGGGCATTGAAAAGTGTCTAATATATGGCATTTCTAAGATTCTAGTAGGGAAGCAGACCAACAGGCAATTGGAGTAGTATGGTAAGTGAGGTAGGAGCTCATGCATAGGAAATATCTGAGTTAGTTTTGAAGGTTTGTAAAAGATGTTCTATAAGGCAGTGATAGTACCTTATTATTTCTTTTTACCTTTTTTAAAGTCTTTTAACTCTACATTTTGGAAAGAATGAAATAAAGCACCAAATCTAAACATTAAAAAAAAAATTCATGGAAAGTCTTTTTTTCTAATCGCAGTGGTTCTCAGTCTAATGAAACGAATCAAGATTGAAGGTCTGATTTTGATCATAGAGTCCATTACTCTCTGTCTTCTCCCTGCTGGCTTAAATAACCAAATGGATGGTAGTGCCATTGGCTAATTATGAATAGAGTTCACTTTTAAGTTTAATAAGTTCATGATGAGTACATCCAGGTAGAGATTAGCATTAGACAGTTGAATGTGTGAAACTACAGTGCAAGAAAAATCTTGGTTGCCAATATAGATTGAAGTTAGTTTATGTCTTAGGCAGGTGTAAGATCATCAGGAGTGGAGTAAAGTGAGAAATGAGTTTAGGACAAATCCCCAAGGAACAGGGAGGTTGGAGACAACGAACATTAAAGACACTGCCAAATAATGGCTGGAGAGGGAGGAGTTGAGCAAGGATAGTGTGCTTTCAAGAAGCAGTAGGTGAAGCTGGGCGTGGTGGCGCATGCTAGTAATCCCAGCATTCAGGAGGCTTAGACTGGAGGATCGCTATTTGCAGACAGCCTCAGCTACTTAGTGAGGCCCTTCACAACTCAATAAGACCCTGTTTCAAAAGTAAAAAGGCTAAAAATATAGGGTGGGGGTATAGCTCGAAGGTGCAATGTCCCTAAGTTTCATCCCCAGTAATGAGAGAAAAAAAAAGGAAGAAATAGATCTAGACAGTGTCAAGTGTGGCTAAGATAAAAATAAAGACTAAGAAATGTCTGTGTCTTTAATAACATGGAGCTTAGAGGGGAGAGAGTAAGTTTTCTGGAAGGGGTAGGATAAGGTGTCAAAGCCAGATTACAGGAAATTCACAAAATATGAGGAATTTGAGACAGAAATTGAGTATTTGTCAAAGAATAGGTTAGGTGTTAGCTGTTGTTGGAGGATATAGTTAGCATATGACAACTTGGGGTGTGTTTGAGTGTTCATTGGGATGTGACTCCCTTAGAAAACTGTTTTTTATGTTAGCATTCTTGGAATACAGTGTAGCATCCTTTGCAAAGGAATTACTCAGTAGCAGTTGTTGATCAAGATTATAATTTAGAATATTCTTACAAAGATTCTTTATCAGTGTCACTTCCAAATTCTCTAAACACTGAATCTGTATATGGAAGGGCTTACTTTTATATGAGTTTAATTGCATCGTGGCCCTCAGTATGGCTTAAAGGAAACAAAGTGAACCTTGGAGTCTACTTTGACTATAATTTAAATGCAGACTAGCATTTTAGCTATGTGATCTTGAACAGATAGTTACCATGTTGGCAGCTCTTTCTTCACCTGTGAAATGAGGATATAACACCTCCTTTATCGTTAGGCTCTTAAAGGATTTTGTGCAAAAAACATGTGAAGTTTTCTGTATGCAAATATAAGATGTTTTAATCATGAATTAAGCATTCAAATGCTTTTAGAAAGCAGTAACTTTAAATTTTTTACATGTCATTCCTATAGTTTTTATAATTCGACTTAAAGTAATAAATGTGATATCATTATTACTCTGAATAAGAGCAAGCATACTCAGTTGAAATTGGAATGAAAAATTAGCCTTTGAATTAAAAAAAAATATGTTTCTTTTCTTGTCCTTCCCACCCCAACCCTTTCCACCATCCAGGTCCTGAGGGAATCTAACAAATTAGCAGAAATGGAAGAACCACCCTTGCTTCCAGGAGAAAATATTAAAGACATGGGTCTGTAATTATATTGTTTGTTTAATTTCCTCCTTTCCAACTGGGTAGAATGCACAGTACCCTTAGCATTTAGAAAATAAACGGTTGTCAGAGATACTTGAGGCCCTGCAAGCACCTGTTCCCTGCAGCCTTCCAGCTTCTGGGTATGTGCTGCAGCCTAGGTCTACACCTCCTGGCAGCGTTTGTGTTTGGGCTACTGAAAAACATGCAAATTAAATATTATTCTGTTTTATCTTTGGGACTTTGTAAGTCTTTGATTGTAAGTGGCTTTAAAAAGACTGTTGCTGAATTCTGTGAAGGGAAATTTCATTGTTTTGAGTTACTGCATTCAGATATTGATTATTCTAGATAAAAACATTGAATTGTCACTTTTTACAAGTAATTTACATAAAACACACTTGATCGTTTTTGCTTCCTTTATATTTTTCCTATGAATAAACCTCACATCATTTTTGTATGAAAATACTTCATGTCTATTGTAAAATAAGCATTTGTATGCAGATGCCTTTATCTGTCCAGTCTAAAACTTAGAATATGAACTGGAAGTTGAAAATGAGCATTTAAACTTACTTGTCCTCATGTAAGAGTTTTGTTGTGAAAATCTACAAAATACTCATAGATTTTGATAAATACAACAATATGTTAGGAGTTGAAGTAAATAGTTTCTTAGCCAAAGTAGATACAATCGTTTATTATTAATCATAATTACAAATTATTTAATAAATGCTTCTTTCCTCTTGGTTAAATGTCATTTTCTTGTGTAAAAATATGCAAGCCAAAGGGAAGAACTACCTTCTGAGTTCTAATGGGTGGCTATTAACCTCTAAATTTAACTTCTTAGCAATTTAAATATGGCATTTATCTCTTCTTATTCTTGACATGACTGAATAACCTCCTCAGTCTTTTTCTTTCTCACTCAGCCTTATGCAAACACTAAGCTCTTGATCTGCTGATCTTACTTAGTTAGGTATCAGCATTAGATACTATGTAATGATAATAGTTTTTCTGTATACTTGCTATCTCATTTAGTTATTCTCAGAGAAAAAGTCTGGGAAGGGATTAACCCCAACTGGTAGATAAGGAATCTAAAGCTAACAAAGGTATTTCTAGCATTGTGACAGTTTCTTTTGTTTTCTTATTCTGAGCCTAATGCCTATGCTGCTTCTGCTACAACATGTGGCCTTATAAAAAAACTTTTTGGGCTACCATTGTAGTCTTTTTCATTGGTTCTTTCTTTAATATCAGGGCTCCCTAGGATTTTATCCTTGACCCATTTCCCTTCTCTTTCTTATATACTCTTTTCATGAAAGTTGGTCATATTTGAATCAGTGACCTCACATGGTGCAAAATTGATTGAGGACTCCAAAATTTGAATTCTCAGTCCGAACCTATGTCCTGAGGCATATAAACAAATGCTGTCGTAGACGGATGCCCTTGAAATCCCACATGAACCTTATGCCCAGCATCTCCAAAATTAAAATGATTACCTTTAACCTCAAATGCATTCTTTCCTTGTATTCCTCTCTCTTTTTAATTTTTTAAAAATTTATTTTTAATTTTTTAAAATTTTTATTGGTGCATTGCAGTCATACATCTTAATGGGATAAAAGATGGTGGCGACGTACATGTACACATCACCCAATTAGCCCTTACCCAATTTCTGCCCCATTCCCTCCCTATCCCTCCTTCTCATGCTGTGATATGTTTGTTTAAGTACATCATGTGCTTTAGAGAGTTTCCCTCTTCCCCCTCTCCCATCCCCTCAGTTAGGTCACCTTATTTTCTCCTCTATAAAATCTCCTTCTTCATCTAGAGTGTCTCTTGTTACCCATTTCTCCCTAGCTTTCGGATATTAGGGAGAGCATCCGATTTCTCTTTTTGTGTGACTGACTAATCTCACTTAGCATAATGTCCTCCAGTTCCATCCATTTCCCTGTAAATGATGTAATTGTGTTTTTCTTTATGGCTGAGTAAAATTCCATTGTGTACATATCCCACAGTTTTGTAATCCATTCATCTGTTGAAGGTCATCTTGGCTGGTTCCATAGTTTGTACTCCCTCTCGCAGTGCACATCAGTTGTCCATTCACTCAAGTCAGAAATCTGGTTGCCATCCTTTATTTTTTCCTTTTTTTCTGAGCTAGTAATAACCAGCTAGTTACCAGATCTGAAGGAATCCTTTGCTAAAGATTTCTTGATTTTTATCTAACCTTCATTGTCTTAAGCCTTTAGTATTATATTTATATATTGAATTTCTGAAACTTATGAGATAATTCAAATGGAAATACTATAGGCAAGTTTATATTTATAATAATAATAATAATAATAATAATAATAATAATAATTATTATTATTATTATTATACTGAGGATCAAACTCAGAGCCTTGCACATGCTAGGCAAATGCTCTACCACTGGACTACAGTCTGAGCTCTAGTTCTTTGATGGAAATATCTGACAAAGGGAGAATCTAGACTTAATTCCTATATTTAGAAATCATCAGAACATGAACATTAGTTAAAAATTAAAAGAAAGAAACTAAACCAGAATGTATGGAGTGAGAAGAGAGAGGGCAAGAACACAGTTTTGGTGAACAAAAACACTTTACAAATAAGATTTTGGTACCTTTAGGCAGAATTATTATAAAATATATAAGAAAATGAAATGTAGTTTTAAAATATCCTACTTTGCTGGTATCTCATTACTTGAGAAGTTGAGACTGGAGAATTACAGGTTGGAGACTAGTCTCAGCAATTTAGTGAGGCCCTCAGCAACCTGAATAAAAATAAAAATAAAGTAGGGTTGGGGGTATAGCTCAAAGGTAGAATACCCCTGGATTCAGTCCCAGTACTGAAGAAATAAAAATTTCTACCTTAAAATCATCTATACTCACCTGATAATAGTACAATCTTAAATTAAAAGGAAAAAAGTCTAAGATTAGGACAAACTTGCATATTTTTATGTAAAAAAAGACCTAGGATTTTAAGTTGGCTTAATATAAATCTATGGTTTAAATTTATAAAAACTATTTAAGTCAATATTAGGAACACTAACAGAATACCTTAGGAAATGACGGTCTTAGAGTATTGTGATCTGACCACATTAGGAATAGAGTTATTACCAGACTCTGGTAATTCAACCTTGAGTACAAAAGCAGATGGTAGACTGTGCTAAGCTAGTCACTTTGTATTTCTACAAGGAGAGGGAACCTGATGTTGTAGAAAGAGGTTTGACTTTTTTAGTTAGATGAGCTGGATTTAAGTCTTAATCATAACAGTTACTGGTTCTGAAACATTAGACAATTTATTTCTGAGCCCTGATATTCTCATCTAAAATGTATAGATAATTATATTCCAACATGTAAGGGTTGTTCAGGATAAATGAAGTACTGAGGTGAAAAGTACTTCATGAACTCTAAAATGCTAGGTCACCAGTAGTGCTTATATTGTCATTTGCTCTGGTAGTGATCCTGGTTACTAAGAACCTTCTACTTGGCGTAGACTGACTGAGCATCTTCTTTCTTCAGAGTTACGTAGCCTGAGGAGGACCAACAGAGGGACTAAAACAAAGCAGAGACTTAACAATGGCAATAGTAACATAGGTATAAACTCTTGTACTCATATAGTACTTGGAGTTTTAGAAGCATTTTCATGTATCTTATGACATTAGAGTAAAAAGGGAAGGCGTCCAAAAGCTTTGAAATGAGGTTCACTTCCTGTAGTGGGTTATAAAATAATGACATTTTTCTTGCCCCAGTAGGAAAACTAGCTCTGGAAGGAATCCAGAAGTATTTTGAGTACATTGCATAAAGCATTCCTAATTGAGCTAAAAATTCATAAGGGGGAAAAAGTATACAAAGCAAGTCTGTATATCTTTACATAATGATTGGTTTATTTAATTTTAAAAGCTGCTCCGTAAATGAAACATGCATTGGTAACTGATTAAAAAAGAAGTAGCTCACACTTGAGCATTCCTGAGGGAACTATTTTGAGGGTTAGAAATGATACTCATTTCAAATTCCATACAAAGCAGTCAGTCCTTCAAAGTGATGAATAAGAAGTAGAAGTCAGAAGTTGCAGAATTTTATTAAACATATTTCATGGCCCTGAGTTTTCCCAGAAGCCCCTTGAACAGTTCTTAGAAAGTTGTTGCTCCTCAAAATTGTACTTTCCTTTTTTGGAATGATAAAGATGATCTTTTATCTGATAATTTGCTGCAATAATGGCATAGTAGGAACTTATACATATTTTAAAAGAGGAAAACATTGTAGTGATCATTATGAACTCTGCTATTTAAGTAATATTTTCTGCTAGTGGTTGCTGAGTTATCTTAATTAATGTATGTTTTATAAAGTAAAATATAAAGATTTATCACTTATTTAATAAAATATTGCTTCTGATCATTTCTCTGCAAGTTGTACATCAATTGTACAGAAATAGAATGCCCTCTTATATTATTATTTTTATTATTTTATTTTATTATTATTTATTTATTATTTTATTTTATTTTTAAATTTTTATTTATTTTTTATTTTGGGTGGTACTGGGGATGGAACCCAGGGGCTCTCTACCTCTGGGTTACACTCCCAGACCTATTTTATATTTTATTTGGAGACAGGGTCTCTTAAGCCAGCTGAGGCTCGCTTTGAACCTGCATGATTGTCTCAGCCTCCCAAGCACAGCGTGCGCCACCATTTTTGCATGTATCTCATTTTACCTACATTTTCCCTAGAAATATTCAGGTTAGGATTCAGATGAAGAGTTTCTGATATTATATGTTTTGGGTATTGTATTTTTAGAAATATATTGACAAACTGGACTGGCCAGGAAGACCAGAGACCAAGAAAATGGTGTAGAAACGGATAAAAACTCCATCCATGCCTTGATGTTTACTGTCCTTTCCACCATTGCCAGGACTCCTTCATCTTACTATTGCAGCCATCACATTGTTTTTTTTTTTGTTTGTTTGTTTTTGTTTTTTTGGTGGTACTGGGGTTCCTGGAAACCCTGCTACATCCAGGCTACACTCCCAAACCTATTTTATATTATTTTTATTTGGAAACAGGGTCTCTTAACCCAGCGAGGCTGACTTTGAACCTGTGCGCAATCCTGTCTTTGCCTCCCAAATGCGGGGATTACAAGGTTGCACCACTATGCCTGGCATCCAGCTGTTACATTTGTTTTACAAGAATAGTAGTCATCTTTGTTTCCTTCTGTTGTATCTCAGGGGATGAAATAAGACTCCATCTCTTCAGATCCTTCCCTTTTATTTGATATTCTTTCCACAGATAAGTGTAGGGCTAAAACCTTGGATTAGGTTTTTGAGTTCTTCTAGAATCACTCATTGTTTGATTTTAACGCATAAATTAGACTAGCAATTAGAATAATTTTATAAGATGAGGAAGCTATTTTTAAAGATACACCATATAAACTGTGGATGTTTTGCCTTTTCAGCCAAAGATGTAACTTATATATGCCCCTTCACTGGTGCTGTACGAGGAACTCTGACTGTTACGAATTACAGGTTATATTTCAAAAGCATGGAACGGGTAAGACTTGTTGGATTTGATCTTTGTATGTATGTTTGTAGCCAGATTTGTTTACTTTTGTTTTGTTGTTTGTAGCAGGTTTGTCTACTTTTGATTATTTGTAATTAAAGTATTTCTGAATAGGGTTTCTTAACTTACTTTGTTTTTGTTTTTGAGGTGCTGGGAATTAAACCCAGTACCTCACACATGTGAGGCAGAGGCAAGCACTCTAACATTGAGCTATGTTCCCAAGCCTCCGATTAAGGCTTCTGTCTTTAATTATAATTGCAGAGTTTATTATTGCTCAGTTTTGTTTCTCTTTTCCTTCTTTTAGGACCCCCCATTTGTTTTAGATGCTTCTCTTGGTGTGATAAGTAGAGTAGAAAAAATTGGTGGTGCTTCTAGTCGAGGTGAAAATTCTTATGGCCTGGAAACCGTGTGCAAGGTAAATTTTATATGTATGTGATTATATTTGGTTTGAAATATTATCTATTAAATAGTAGCTGGAACTTATAGATGGAGTGGAGGAAGACCTTTGGCAAAGTTTTTTTTTTTTTATCAGTTTAGCAGCAGGAAACTAACAAAGAGAAAGTCAAATGGCAGTGAGTTCTGGGAAGGGAGAGTAAGTAGAAATGTAATCACTAGATATGATGGACATGTAACAAAAGCTAATTAGGTTTTTATTTTATTTTATTTTACTTTAGCAGGTCTGGGAATGGAACCCAGGGGTATTCGACCTCTGAGCTACACCCCCTGCCCTATTTTTTATTCTTTATTTTGAAACAGGGTCTCACTGAGTTGCAGAGGGTCTCATTAAGTAGCTGAGACTGTCTGTGAACTGCAATCCTCTGGTCTCAGCCTCCCGAATGCTGAGATTACAAGTGTGCACCACAACACCCGACTAACTGGGTTTTTTTTTTTTTTTTTTTTTTTTTTTTGGTGGTACTGGGTTACCTAGAAGCCCTTCTACTTCTGGGCTACACTCTCAGACCTATTTTTTATATTTTTATTTGGAAACAGGGTCTCTTAAGCCTGCGCGGCTGGCTTTGAACCTGCGCGATCCTCCTGTCTCCGCCTCCCAAGTGCGGGGATTACAAGCGTGTGCCACCACGCCTGGCGTTAATTAGGTTTTTAATAGAACAATTCATGTTGGGAAATGGGCATTCAGAGGGAAAGACATGTTGATAGTGTGCATTAATCATGATATTAAGCTTCAGATACAACCTCAACCTCTAATCTCCAGTGCTTACATCAATTGCAGCCTATTTTGCTGGCCTGTGGTTCATTTTTTGCCCTCTGAATTCCGCCTTTTATTAGAATGCTTTGCATTTCTTTTTATTTCTCCCAGTGAACCATTATAATTTCCTGCTTGAGAACTATTATTTATTTTGATATTCAGTATTAACATATCTCAGTGTTTTAGAAGATAGTTGCAATTAAGTTTATTTATTCATTAAATAAAAAGTGAACAGTGATTATTTTGTATCCTAAATCTTTTCTAGGATATTAGGAACTTACGATTTGCTCATAAGCCGGAGGGGCGAACAAGAAGATCCATATTTGAGAATCTAATGAAATATGCGTTTCCTGTCTCTAATAATCTGGTAAAATCTTTGAAGTCTGTATTATAATTATTGTTGTAAAGAAACTTGACTTGGCTACCTGGAATCTCTATGTGTATATCCCTGCTTTGACATTTAACTAGATAGATATATAGTTTAGTTTTAATCTAATTTCTCTGGTTAGTTTCTTTATATATGAAACAAGGAAGCTGTAATAGCCATTTCCAAGGTCCATTTCAGTACTAATAGTCTATAATTATATGATTGTTCTATTCAAGATGCTTCCATAATGAAAAGCTAGATGTGATCTTATTAGGATTTGAAATGCTCTTTTCAGTTCTGAACTGAAAGATAAGATGTACAATTTGGGAATGAACAGAGTGCAAATGCTGACTTCTGCTATGTGCTATCAAGAAGTTGTGTGATAGTGTTATATTTTGTTATATATTTCTCTCCCACATTAGCATGTTTATCCCTATTTTAGTAGTGAAACCAGGATCAGATAAGAAATTAACATAATAGCATAGGTACTAGGCGTAGAATTTGGAATTAACATTGATTTTCTGAGTCTACTTTCAGCCTTTTTTTGGTGCTGGGGATTGGACACAGGAACATTCTAATTCTGAATGATACCCCAAGACTATTTTATATTTTATTTTGAAATAGGGTCTCATTAACTTGTTGAGGCTGGCCTTGAACCTGTGATCATCCTGTCTCAGCCTCACAAATACTGAAATTACAGGCACATCCATCTGGCTAGTTCAACTTTTTTTTTTTTTTTTAAACATCATAGTTGTTTCTACCATCATGTTTATAAAAATGATAAGGTTTTTTTCAGTATGCAGATTGGATATAAAAATTAAAACTAGCCAGGCATGGTGGTGCACACTTGTAATCCCAGCATTCGGGAGGCTAAGACTGGAGGATTGCAGTTCGCGGACAGCCTCAGCTACTTAGTGAGGCTCTTGGCAACTCAGTGAGACCCTGTTTCAAAATAAAGAATAAAAAATTGGGCAGGGGGTATAGCTCGGAGGTCAAATGCTTCCAGGTTCAAGCCCCAGACCTGCAAAAAATATATATATATATTAAAACTGTGGTAGCATAAATTTTATAGCAGCCTAATTACTGATATATGTGATGTTAAATGTATGTCAGAAGATGCCTTTTTAAAAATATGTTTTCATATTTATAATTAAACTTGCAAAATCTATTAAAGATATATAAAGGAAATATGATATGTTAGCATTTGATAGGTATTGGGGGTGGGTCTCTGTGCTTTATAAACTTAAAAATATATAAAACAGTTTTCAAATTAAAACAAATACTAAAACAACAGTATAAAAAGAAACTAATACAAAATATCCTTGCACATAAGTAAATGAAAACTTTGAGTGTAAGAATATATTGATTCATTCCCTTTTTAAATGTTTTTTTTTTTTTTAACTATTAACTGCTTACTTTTTTGTAGCCTCTTTTTGCTTTTGAATACAAAGAAATATTCCCTGAAAATGGTTGGAAGCTATATGACTCTCTTTTAGAGTACAGAAGGCAGGTATGTACTTCTTTTTGTTTCAGTTTTACTATTCTATATTATTATCATTAAAAGAAAACCTATGGGTAGAAATAAAGACCATTTTAGGGTTTGTTTTATCTTTGCTTTTATTGTTAAATGAAGGTTAATTCGGATTGTTTGGCTTTGTTTAATTTTTTTTAACTACTTTTCAGAATTATGCCAGTGATCTTACATGAATCTTTACATACCTAACAGTTTATAAGTATCAGGTTTATTTAAAAATATTTCATAGTTAAATAAAGATAAAAATAAGATATATATGTATATACTTTAACACTCTCATATACTATTCAATATTATTCAGATTTTTCTTTTTTAAGTATCCTATAATTCTGAAATAAATTCTTAATAATTCTAGTTCTTATTATTTATATCCACAAGAAAGTTTTGAAAGCTTTATATCTCCACAGAGGACATACTGTGTCTCCTGTTTTGTTGTATGCTAAAGACAGTGTTGACTTTGATCAGTAACCATATAAAAACAACTACGTTTTTATACAAACTCATCACATTTCCTGTATTATTTCACTGTGCAGATCAAGATTTACTATTTGGTAGCCTTCTCAACTACCTTCTACCCTATTTGATTCAGCTTAATTTCATAAATATATATGAATGCCTGCTTGTCCCTTTATTCTTTCTGTCTTTTCAATGCTGAGACCATTTGCTTTTCAGTTATTCATCAGTTATTACCAGATTTTGAAGAAATAATCTCTCCTATTTCCTAGGTATTTTCCATGCTTCAAGAGACATGGTACTGCTTTTTTTTTCCCCACTGCTATCTCCTCAGGAGGTAGCACGGTACCTGGCAGATAGAGGATAATATCTGTTGAATGAATTAATGTAGGAATGAAGCTTAGGAGAGTCTTCTCATAGAACGTGCTCTGTAAATATTTGTTAACTAAAACACTTCTTTCATATATTTATTTACATATGGTATGTATGTGTGTATATGTGTGTCTATATCACACACACACACACACACACACACACACACACACACACACACACACACACTTATACACCAGGCTTGTTCTTACGTATTTCATAAGTACTTAGTCATTTGATCATAATAATTTTGTGGAGTAGGTACAAATATTACATACATAGTGTATAAGTAAGCTGAAATATAGAAACATTGAATTCTTGCTCAAGATAACACAGCTACAAAGTTTAGAAAATGGGTGTCTGGATCAACATTCTCACTGCTGTAATCCAAAACAACTGACCAAACAACTTAGAGGAAGGTAGATTTACTTGCTCGCAGTTTTTGGAGATTTGAGAGGTTTAGTTCATGTCAGGGTGGGTCTGTAGAGTTCAGTGCATGATGATGGGAAGCAGAGAAAGGGAAAGAGCAAGGCTTTGCCCTCTCAACATGGAGGCTTGAAGAAAGGGAGAGAGAACAAGGGGAAAGAGTGACCGTATATAATCCCAAAGCTACACACATTCAGGGACCTCTTGTTGGCAATGCTGGTCATGCTGGAAGACACACTTCCAGCATGGCTATCTGGGTCCCATGAGGGGTAGGGGAAATTTTTAAATTTTAATTATTACACTGGGATTTGAATTCAAGAAGTCTGGCTCCAGAACCATGCTTCTAACCATTAACTTTTTTCCTGTGTCAAAATCATATTTATAAAAATTTGAATTTTTCCTGAAGACTATTACTCTTGTAGAGAAAATTGTCCAGAGTAGCTATAATAAAGATTCTACCTATAACTAAGAGATAGATATATTTGTGTTAATCAGAAATTGAAGGAATATAATTTAAAAATTATAACATTGTAAGAATAGAAGAACATTCAGAATTCTTGTTTACATTTAGCTATGTGTATACTACAGGTAATTTAGAATATAATGAGATTTCTTCTTCTTCTTCTTCTTATTCTTATTCTTATTCTTATTCTTATTATTATTATTATTTTGTGGTAGTGGGGATGGAACCCAGGGTCATTCTACCTCTGAGCTATACCCCAGCCCTATTTTTATTCTTTATTTTGAAACAGTGTCTCACTGAGTTGCAAAGGGCCTCACTAAGTGGTAGCTGAGTTTGTCCTTAAACTGCGATCCTCCTGTTTCAGCCTCCCAAATGCTGGGATTACAAGTGTGCACTACTACACCCAGCTCTAATGATTCTTATAATGAGTGAATTTGCTAATAGATTGATTTGGGTGGCCTCTTGGAGTAAATGGGATAGAAAGAAAAGTCTGGGTTTTCCTACATTGAACTGTCTGATGATCAGTCCCCTATAAATTTTAGGTAAAGTCTCAAAGTGTTGTTTTTTTCAGGATAAGAATGAACTAGAATTAAATCAGATCTTGACCAGACATGAAGACTAGATTTATAAAATATGCATTATCTATAGACTCAGTAAGAGAGAATTTTGTTTGAATATGTGGTGGTTAATTATTCTCAGACTAATCAAATATAATAATCTATAGACTCAATAAACTCAGTTAATCTCAAAGAAGACTAGTGTAAAGAAGGTCATGTGTAACATATCACAGAGGAACTATAGAACATCAAAAAGATAAAATCCTAAAAGCAGCCAAAAGAAATACTTTTAAAAAACACACAGAAATAGACTAACAGATTATTCTTCAAAAGCAGTAATGAAAATTAGAGGACTGTGTAATTTTATCTTTAGTGTATTGAAATAAAACTGCCAGTTGAGAATTCTATACCAATAAATACATCCTGAATGATGTGTGCATGTATGCCTCCACCATCTTGTACCCCATGAAGATGTATGAATACAGTACACCAATTTAAAATAAAAGAAACAACAGTGAAATAAAACCATTTTTATACTACCAGAGTATTACTATCAGAGAAAAATTTAAAAGATAAATATCAGGCAGAATAAAAGTGGTTCAAGATAGATTAAAAAAAACCCAGAGAGAATAAGTATATGATAAATATAAATGAATGTTGGTTATATAAAACAATATTTTCTAAAGTGTGATATAAAATTACATCAATAATACATAATTTAGAAAAGGGATAAACAGTTGTAGTGTTTATAGGTTTTATATGGATATGAGGAAATATTTTTTTAGTAGAACTTGATAAGATTTTATGACATAATAAATTAACACTTTATACACATGGTATAAAAGAAAGGATAAAAATTCTAATGGGCTAAAATTAATCTTAAGAAGTTAGGAAAGGAAAAGTAAGGTAAACCTAAAGAAAGCATATGGAAATGGTAAAGAAAGCAGATTTAGTGAAATAGAAAATGAATATACAATGAGAATCAACAAATAATAGTTTTTTTCTAAAAGATCAATAACATTGTTAGGCCTCTAAAGAGATGTATGCAAACAGTATTCCTAAGTAAGCAATATTAGAAATGGAAACCATAACATCTGTTTAGGTTCTGCATAGATTTTGCAGATGTTACAGATAATATCAAGATATTATGAGCAACTTTGTCATTACCTTTGAACATTTTGGTGCAATGAACACTACACTTGATTAAAAATTTGTAACTTAGCTAGATGTGGTGGTGCACACTGTAATCCCAGGACTATTGCTAGTTTCAGGACAGACTCAGCAACCTAGTACGATACTGTTTCAAATAAAAAAAATGGCCAGAAGGTTGAGAGCATAGTTAAGAGATAGCATGACCCTGGATTTAATCCCTAGTACCACAAAACAAACAAATAAAAAATTTACTGAATAAAGCCATTCAATAAAAAATTCAAAGCCTATATAATATTTATCCATTATATAAATTTATGATAAAAGAAACAAATTTTCTTCCAAAGACCCTATTCCTAGGTTTCAATGCTATACACTTAAGAAGATTTTTTTTTTTTTTTTTTTTTTGGTGGTACTGGGGATGGAACCCAGGGGCCTTCTACCTCTGGGCTACACTACCAGACCTATTTTATATTTTATTTGGAACAGGGTCTCTTAAGCCAGTTGAGGCTGGCTTCGAACCTGCGCGATCCTCCTGTCTCAGCCTCCCAAGCTCGGGGATTACAAGCGTGCGCCACCAGAAAACAGAAAAAAAAAAAAAAAAAGTTTCTCCGTAGCATATCTTGAATTAAAAATCTTGTATGGACAATGAAAAAACTTACAGGTTAATTTTCCTTATAAACATACTTGGAACTTCTATATAAAATGCTAGTAAGTCAAACACATTGTATACAAAAGGAATAATACCTAATGACCAAGTTGGGTTGGTGTAATATTAGAAAGCCTATTAATGTAATTTACCACATTAGGATTAAAGCAGAATGCAGTGTTGAGATCATTGTTAAAGTATATCATTCTTCCTATTCTTTCTTAAACTACTTCACAAAAAGCCTGCATGATTTGCAATACTTGAACTACCTAAAATAGTCATTTTTGTTTTTAATTTTCCTCATGTCCACTATGCTTTTTTAAGAATTTAAGTTCAAACAAATTGTTTATTAGTGGTCATTAGTTTTGCTCTCCAAATTATAATTCAAGTTTAAAAATCCTTAACCTTCAACTTTTTATTTGAAACATTGCATTTTACTTACAAAATTTCTAACGTAGATTTGTTTCACAAAGCCAGGATAAGTATTATACCACCACTAGAGACACAAAGATATGTAAATAAAGTTCAGATTTTTACTATATAGTCACATGTGGCAAATGAAATTTAAAACTCTTCATGTAATTATATTATCCCATCACTTGGCAAAATATGAAACAGTATAGGAAATTAATGGAAATCAACTAAAAACAAATAGTTAATAAGTAATGGCACAAGATTTATGTCAGTTCAGAAATCGAATGTCAGAATAAGGTGGTTTAAATAACCAGAAAAATCTATCTTTAGAATTGTAAAACTGAGGAATCTGTGTAGAAATTGCTGTTTCAGCATCATTTAATATAGACCTTTGAAAGCAGATGAGGTAATTGTGTTCAGTAAAAATAAGTACTAATAACACTTATTAAATAACAACAAATTTAATATATATTATTATTATTTTGTACTGGGGATTGAACCCAGGAACATTCTGCCTTTGGAGTATGCCCTTAGGCATTGCTAAGTTGCTGAGGCTGGCCTTGAACTTATGATCCTCCTGTCTCAGCCTCCTAAGTATTGGGATTACAGGTGTGTACCACCATGCCTGACAAATAAATTGTTTTTATAAAGAAAAATAAGAAAAATAAGAGAGAAAGTAAACTATACCCATAGATAGAGAATTATGAGATTAGAAGTGTGGTAATAATACTCGAACATTGAATTCTACATTGAATGATGCATATAGTTTATGGTTTTTTACTTAGGTGAATTTCTTGTTTCCTCCTACAGAGTTAGAAACTGCCTCTTAAGTCATTATATTTCATGCTGATGGTGAAGGCACTAGTGTAGGTAGAAGAATTTGTTTCTTTTTATTGAATATATATTTTTTAATACAGAAGAAAAAGATCTCTCTTATTTAGAAGACATGATAATTCTTATACAGTGTACAAAATTAAAAAATAATATATTGAAAAGTAGATTTCCATTCTGTAACAATTGTTTGTCCTCCATTCTAAGTTCCCTCTCTGTAGGAAATGATGTTTTAATTTTCTATATTTCCTTCAGAGATTTGTATATGCCTATAATGCTTGTGTACATATGTTTATACATTATTTTTTGAAGTATATGGTAGCATACCATGTACATTATTCTGTGCCTTTTTTAATAAAAATTATTACAACTCACATTTCATAAGGTTCACTTTTTGTGTGTGTGTGGCATTAGGGATTGAACTCAGGTGTGTTATGCCTCCAAGTTACACTCAGTTACACTCTCAGCCCTTTTTCTTTCTTTTTTCTTTTTCCTTTTCTTTTTTTTTTTTTTTTCAGTACTGGGAATGGAACCCAGGGGCATTCTACCTCTGAGTGACACCCCCAGCCCTATTTTTATTCTTTATTTTGAAACAGGGTCTCAGTGAGTTGCAAAGGGCCCACTAAGTAGCTGAGGCTGTCCGCGAACCACAGTTCTCCTGTCTCAGCCTCCCAAATGCTGGGATTACAAGCATGCACCACCATGCCCGGCTATTTTTCTTTTTAAAACAGGATCTTAATAGGTTGCTGAGAGTCTTGCTAAGTTGCTGAGGCTGGTCTAGAACCTGTGATCCTCCTATCTCAGCTGCCCACATACTGAGATTATTACAGGCATTTATCACCATCTCCAGCTAAGTTAAAATGAACATGTATACAGTCCACTGGTTTCTGGCATATTCACCAAGCTATGCAATTATTTTTATGCTTCTAAGTCTGGCACACTTAAAATACTTGGTTTAAAATTTTAGCTCCAGTTCTTCCTCCCATACTTAGGTGTGTGCTCTTGAGTGAGTCATTTAATGTCCCTGCCTTTATGTTTTACATAGTAATAGATTGTGCTGCTTTATGTCATTGTTGAAAGATTTATTAACACAGGAAAATACTTTTTAGTTATAAAAATTCAAATAAGTATAAGTATTCTATTTGTTATATTATAAAGCTCTGAAAACAAAAATCACAGTTGATTGGTTTTATAGTATGCTGTCACTAAAATAAAAAAATGAAAGCTATATTAATTTTATTGATGTATATATAATAGAATTAGGAAATTAGATTATATCTGCTTTAAAATTGGAAAAACTATAGCCATTTAGGTTTATAATATAGGATAGTGTTTCTTTAATTTACTCCTGAGTCATCTAGTCATTAAACTGAAGACCCTCGATTTGAGGATAAGGTTAAGAAACATCAGGTAATCAGTAAAAGTCTGTGTAAAGATAATGAGCTTGCTCTTCTACAAATATACATCATCATAGGGTAGATGCAGTGCTTAACACATTTGGAAAACACTTATATTCTGTCAAAGGAAACAGAATTTATCCTCAGAACTGGTTGTCATTCCTACCCAAACTCTGTCCCTTCCTCAAGAATGTGACATTAGTAATGGTATCGGTGGTTCCCCTTGAGTGTTGTATTACATTAGGTTCTCAGATTTATGCTTCTCAAATGATCTGACTCTCATAGCTCTGACTTCATGTTTCTAAGAAACTTTAGAGACTATGATTTTGATGGAAGCTTTCTAAGGTCCACTGATTTATTCATTAATACATATAGTATCTACTATAATCCATATAGTATATACTACATACTAGTAGTTAAAATACAAGGCAGGATATTATCATTTCTGGCCCCTGAAGAGTTCATATTTGTCAGCCTAAAAAGCAGAAGTCAAAAATGATTCTCCAAAGAATGATAATACTTATTTTAGAATAGCAAAGCATTACCACAACAGGCAGACAATAGCTATTACAATAGCTCAAGAGGGTAGTGGATATGCGATTGGCTGAGAAGGATGGTTACTGGACTGGTTTCTTTTACTGGTTTACTTAATTCTTTGTGTTATGTTTCCTGTCATGTATAGGGAATCCCAAATGAAAGCTGGAGAATATCAAAGATAAATGAAAGATATGAACTTTGTGATACGTACCCTGCCCTACTGGTTGTGCCAGCAAATATTCCTGATGAAGAACTGAAGAGAGTGGCTTCCTTCAGGTCAAGGGGCCGCATTCCAGTAAGTGTGATAAGCCTTTGATGAGCCTTTCAGATGACCCTACCTGCTTCCGAGACTAATGAGTTGGAGAATGGGGCAGGTTAAAACAGCTATGGCAGCAAGACTTTGATGAGGATAATTGGAGACTGAGTTGTTTAGTAAAATTAAAACTGGTAATTTGAATTAAAAATTGTATAACTATCAATATAGAATTGCATGGCTTATAACTTGAAATGTTTGCTATGCATCCTCACTATTTCTTTATATTACATATTTTAAATAATAAATTTATGTTAACCCCAAGAAAGAAGAAAACTAAATTTATGAATAACTAGAGCTAAAACATCAGCTCAGCTTATTGTAAGATAAATTATTGGAAAGTTCTACTGATATAGAAATAAAACTTTCATGTGGGGTTTACATAATCCTGTTTTAATGTAATTTTACTTCTAGAGACAGTACTTCCCAATAATCAATGGCTTTCATATATGAATATCTGATTAAGAATTAGACCAAGTTTCCCACATATCAAAGTTGGCTTGAAAGGTGATGATTTTTCTGGATAGCCTGAGCTATCTTCTCATAGGCAGGGTACAGATCCAGATAGAAAGCAGAGGGTTAGAGAAAACTGCTTTTGAGAAGGTTTATAAACAGAGATACATAGAAAAAGTGTTATACATTTTTCCCTCATTAAGGTTTTATCATGGATTCATCCTGAAAGTCAAGCCACAGTCACTCGATGTAGCCAGCCCATGGTAGGAGTGAGTGGAAAGCGAAGCAAAGAAGATGAAAAATACCTTCAAGCCATCATGGATTCCAATGCCCAGTCTCACAAAATCTTTATATTTGATGCCCGGCCAAGTGTTAATGCCGTTGCTAATAAGGTGAGGTTTTCTTTCAGTAATTAAGATTATAATGACATTTTCTTGAATCAGATGAATTTGACAAGGGCCACGGTGGAGTAAAAAGTAAAAAGTGATCAGCTGAGGCTTTGCAGTGGTAAAAGTCAAGGTTCCAATCTTGGCTCTTCTCCTTGATGGTGTGATTTTTGAGTTAGTTAATCTAAAACTGCAATTGTATCATCTCTTATAGTAGAATATGCAGATAAAAAGAAAATAATAAGGAACGGCATAAAATGTGATTATGCAAGATCAGTATGTATACACATATATACAAAATGGTATAATTTTATTTTCTTTTAAAAATTGAATACTGTATATTGCTATGCCAATAAAAATTCATTTGTAATATATTTTAAGGTATAATAATAAATTATATTACAATGCTGTTGTATTTTTAGGTTATTTCTGTTTTTTCTGCTATTATGATCCTTTGCTGTTATGATCCTTTTAATTAACTTGTGGAAGATATTCCTAAATATTTCCATCCTGCTTAGCGTTTTGAGGGCCTTGTAAGTGCCGGACACTCTCTGTTAAACTGTAAGTATCCCTCCTTAAGGGAGATGAGGAAAGAGCATGGCATCCTAAATCATTAACATTGTAACTATAGGGCATAAAGACAAATGAGATAAGGTGGAAATGAAGCCCTCAGCACAAGGCATATCTTCTTCCAGTAAATACTTCTCCCTAAGATTTATGCTGTGAAGTAGCAGGAGTGAGATTTAGGATTATTTCTAGGTGAAGGGAATATAGAGCAGAAAAAGTGGTTGGGACAAATGTTACTTATAAGTCCCAAGTAAAAGGTAAATGTTATGTAAATAGTGACACTGTACTGTTTTGGGAATAGTAAGAAAAAACACTACTTTTTGGTACAGATGTAATTTTACCCATCTACCTCCAAGAGTACCCTGTCCCAATCAATTTCACTTCCATGGAACCCTGCCAAAAGTCCTTACTCTTCTTTTATAGTAATATTTCTTTTTTACTTTATGGTTTTATGACCATTGTGTGTATCCATACATTGTATTTTAAAATAGTTTAGTCATTATATCTTTTAAATCTCTCTTAATCTGTGATCCTCTCTTTACCATCTTTTCCCTATATTTTATCTGAGGACTTCTCCATCTGGATTTCAGTGATTGGCTCATGATGTGGCTTTCTTCTGTCTCTTGAACTTATCAGATGAATCCAGAGGTTTATTCAGATCCTTTGGCAAGACTACAGGTGTGATACATCATGAAGCACATGTGATGTTAGTTGCCATTAATGTTCAGTACCTAGATACATTATCATTTTAATTTTAGCTATTAAGTTCATGTAAAAGACAGGATAAATGCTTGATTCTTCATATTTACAAGTTTTCTCAATAATGAATTTGCTTTTTATCATCCTCTAATGTTAACAAATTCTTTCAAGTAGCACTCTGACATTTCTTTTAACCTCTTGCAAATATTTCTTTGAAATAAAAAATTGTCTCATCCTTGTTAGGGAAGCCTTTTGATTCTCTTTCTATAGAGCCGTGGTAGCTGCTAAGGTTTGGATCATATCCCTAATGCTCATGTATTGCAGGGCCTGCTCTCCAGCCCATAGCACTACTGGGAGGTGGATCCATTGGAGAGGAGAACCTAATAGGAAGTTTTCAAGTAACTGTGGGCGTGCCCTTGAGGGATTGTAGGACTTTGGAGCTGGCCCCTTCCTCTCGCTCGCTCCCTCTTTCACTTTCCAGCCATGAGGTGAATGGTTTTGCTCTCCCCTGTACTCCTGCCATGAGGTGCTGCCTGAGCACAGGCCTAACAGCAGTGAGGCCAAGTTATGGACTTAATCCTCTAACACTGAGCCAAAATAAATCTATAAGTTGATTATCTCAGGTATTTTTTTATGGCAACAGAAAGCTGACTAACACAGCTGACTTCTTTGCTATCTGGTATGACAGAATATCCAAATTCAGTGTGAGATCTTGAACATTTTCTGTCAAGACTGGAATAGCTGTTTCTCCAAGAAATTTTATTAGGAAACTATATTAAACCATAATCTAGTGCAAAAGATGCTGATTTGTTACTTGATGGTTCTATTCCTAGGTCTTTCAAATGGACACACAATTTGTTTTATATTGCACTGTCACAGTACTCATCCTTCATACACATACGTTCCCTTCTACCTAATTTCTGTAAGTGGCGGCCTTTATCCAAATCCCCCTCCTTTGGCTGGGCATGGTGGTGCACACTTGTAATCCCCACGCTTGGGAGACAGAGACAGGAGGATCACGCAGGTTCAAAGCCAGCTTAAGAGACCCTGTTTCCAAATAAAATATAAAATAGGCCTGGGAGTGTAGCCCGGAGGCAGAAGGGTTCCATCTCCAGTCACACACACACACACACACACACACACACACACACACACACACCCCTCCTTTTTCACAAATGCTTTTGTCCAAAGATTTTTCATTGCCTTTGTAATTTTGATTATACCCTTAGCATAAGGTTTCCTGGCTGGACAGAAGAGTTTGTAAGGTAAAATTATTTTTTACCTTAAATCTACATCTACTATAGGCCTTTTGCAAATCAACTCTTAAAATATACCCCTGAACCACCACCCGAACACACACACACACACACACACACACACACACACACACACACACAACTTCTGCTGCACTTGTAAAATGAACCTTTCCAGTAATTTTAGAAAAAAGCCCAAACAAAGAAACAAGTACTAAAATTGATGACTTCTAAGGTCCAGCAGGTTCTTGTTATCGGGCTTGTCCTGTGTCAGTTCTTGCTTACTCCCATTTATTGATAGCAGCCAGACTTTGTGGCTACTGGTCATTTGTTCCACTTGTTAGTATTTTGGTTCAATGGGATTCTTTGTTACAATTGTTTTAAATGATTTTTGCATGTTTTACCATCAAGTTCTTTAAAAAATAGCTTTAAGATATAACTCATTTACCATATACTATACTTAAAAGCACAGTCTTTCAATGTTTGTAGTTTGTAGTCTCCTGATTCCACAGCATTTGTTTTTGTGACAGTTCTGTGTAGGCTGCCACCACTGTCATCTCAATTGTGTTGTAATCAAATCGAACTGAAGGTTTCTCCCTCCTCAGCCTGTTCTATTTCCCCTCTTCAAATTAAGCCAAGGTAACAGGTATCCACTGAAAGACAGAATTGTCCCTATCCTGAATTCAAACTATTACATAGTGTCAGGAAGCCTGAACTTATATTCTTCTGTTATTTGTTGTTGGTTAGGAGTTGGTGAGTTTCATTGTCTTCAAAGGTGTTAATGCTCATTTACTTTTATGTAAGTACAGTGCTACTCCAGCATTCTTATAATTTGTTTTTATTAGAGCTGTAAGAAGGAGACTTCTTGAGCTAGTAGAAGATAGGATGATGTTTTATTTATAAAATATAAAAACAGTAAGCCCAGAAAAAATGGATTCCCATTTCCAGCCATAGCATATTTTGAAAAATATTATTCTGTCTGTATAAGATGCTTTAAATTTTTGATAGTGATGTTGATAGCATTCCATATTTTTACACATACAAGGAATTATGTGGTTAAAAGAGAATTGCCATTATGATTGAAAATAGTATTGGAATTATTTACTGTGGTGCTGGGGATTGAACCCACGGGCACTCTACCTCCAGGCTCCACCCTTAGCCCTATTTTCTTTTTATTTTAAAGCAGAGTCTTGCGAGGTGAACGAATCTAACTACTTGCTGAGGATTTCCTCAGATTTTTATATTTCTGTCTCAGCCTCCCAAGAACTGAGACTGCAGATGTGCACCACCATGCCTGGCTAGAAATACTGAGATTAAAATGAGGTAAAGAGGCAGGGTGGTGGAGCAGCAGGCATGAACTGACAGGAGGTCCCTGCAGATGGAACTCAGTAGTCTGATGATTTCATACATATAAAAGCAAGTCTTCTGTAAAAAACATTTGGATAAGGAATATGGTTAAGAACAAAAGTGCTTTAAAATGTTGAAATACCTTAATATGTTTGATATTTAATATTTATAATAGCCACATAGAGAGGTAAGTGTATATTCATGGTTTACCAAGAACACGAAGTATACCATGGTTGTGCTAAGGCACCTTGAGCCATTCCCATCTCCTCAGGAGGGTTTTCCTAGGCACCAGTAATATGAATATTCTTTTATGCTTTCAGGTACCTTATAGAACTTTTTCATGCGTGTCCATAGGTAATGGAAATTTATTTTTATCATTTCCCATGATTTGTGTTTTTTCCAGGCAAAAGGTGGTGGTTATGAAAGTGAAGATGCCTATCAAAATGCAGAGCTAGTGTTTCTGGATATCCACAATATTCATGTTATGAGGGAATCATTAAGAAAACTTAAGGAGATTGTATACCCCAACATTGAGGAAACTCACTGGTTGTCTAACTTGGAATCTACTCACTGGCTAGAACATATTAAGGTGGGTATATTTCTATTTCTATTTCTAAAACAAGGACTTTATCCAGCCTTGTATGGCATTTTATAATTGAAATCAGCACTGTAGTATCTTTCTAAATGGTGTGAAGTTGTTAACTTCTTTGATAATTAGAACCTACTAAGCCTGGAGCAGGTGCATATGTCTACAATTTGCTTGCCTGTAATCCCAGGACTTAGGAGGATTAAGTACAAGGCCAACATTGTGACTTAGTGAGACCCTTTTTTCAAAGTAAAAAGGGCTGTAGTGTAGCTCAGTGGTAGTAGGGCCCTGGGTTCGATCCCTAGTATCACAAACACACAAACAAAAGTACTACTTCTAAAGTTTCATGTTTGTTGAACGAATTTTGCTTCCATTATACTTTTTCCCATCCTATCTTGTCTACCCATCTCAGATCCTAGTTAATACATTCCTTCTATGAAGGCTTCCAAATTGTATTCATTTCCATTTTCTCTGAACTCTATACTTTTTTTCTTTCCATTTAATTAGGTAATACCTGTCCTTCATTTATTTGCTTTTAGATATCAAACAACATATATTGCTATGTCATAGAGGCCTAGAGTGAATAAATCACATTTCTTTTTTGTCACCTTGGGAACTAGGGCAGCACTATTTGAATCACTATCCAGCAAATATTTGTTCTATGGTTTGTGAAGTTAAAACCATTATGGCTAGAGGAATGAACCAGAGTAGCTGAAGGAAAGGTATCTCTGGAGTGTTAAATCACTTGGCAAGTACCAGTGAACACTAACTTATCTGACATACTAATTTCATGTTTGAAGTACCACACTATTTTAGTTAATATAGTTATATTTTCTATGTGTATATTTTTTGATAGAGTAAAATAAATGCTTACATACCATATGTATGTTAATTATTATGAAATAATGGGAAATAGGATTATATTAAGCAGATTTATATTCACATTAAAATCTAAAATTCAGACAGAATTGAAAGCACACTGAATTACAATTACAATTAAGACTTTTTATTACTTTTCTCTTCAAGAAACTTGGAAATGTAAATATAGCCATATATAATTACTGCTTGGAGGGCATGTTCATGTGGCCCATCTAATAAACTCCATGGTCTACAAATATCCATAAGCCTTGATTTGGAACTAACAGAAATTGTGTTTGTTTTTGAAAAAATGCCGTATCATTTCACTAGCATGTAGAACATTCTCTCCAAAAGGATGGCTGTAACAAGAACAGGTTTCCCTAGGTGTGAATGACTTGTAGTTTGGCTAGACTTTCTCCTCCATCAGTCCTTAAACCCACAGGGCTTAGCTATGCACCATCTTCAGATACCTACTCAGGTATCACCCCCTTTCAGAGAGGTTCCCCACCACTCATGTGCAGCACAGCTCTCCCGGCACTCCTCCTGTCACGTTGCGGAGCTTTGTCAGTTGCAAACATCTGAAGTGCTTTGTATTCCCTTGCTTCTGTGTGGCTGACTCCCCAAGAATGTCAACTGCATTAAGCAGGTATTCTGTTCTGAATGTTTTATCTCTAGCATCTAGAGCAATACCAGCCACATCTGAAGGGACTCCATAAATAATTATGAATGAATAAAGATTACTACTATGGATAACTTCCTGGTTGGTCTTAACTAACATTTTGGGCTACCAGTTATTAAGTTCGATATATATTTGAATTATAGGTGATACTTACTTAAAGTAGTAAATTAGAATCATCAGAGATGGGGATGGGGGTCCAGGCACTTTTTTAATGCTTACAAATGATTGGTGCAGTCACATTTGAGATGGCCTTAGACTGGCCTCCCTTATGAAGTTTCCAGACTTAAGTTTATTTTCTTTTATTCTGATCTCTTATGTTTGGTACCATATACTTCCTCAAGTATAGTATGTTAGTCATTGCAAAAAAAAAAAAAAAAAAAGAATGGGGCTATATTTTCCATTCTAAGAATATTTTACTTTTGTGATTCTTTTGGTTACATCTACTTGTTATCACTTAATATTTTTCAGAAAGTTTAAGTCATTTTGCAGAGTTCTGTATATGTGTCAATGTAAGAACTGAAATTTTAGATAAATTGGTATAATAATCTAATGAGAATTTTCATGCACACTATTAAAGAAAAGCTTTAGTTTATACTATGCTTGCTGTGTGCTATGTTACATAAAAATCTCTAGTCAAAATAATAAATGCCTCAGAATTCTATTAGATCCCATATTATTGCTTTTAATAGGAAGACAGGGTTTCAGCCTGTGTATCAACTATTCTTAAATAGATGACAATGAAATGTTTGCTTCCTAGGGAAAAAAAGTACATTAGGATTTAATTCTTCTAAGAAAAATGCTTCTCATGCTGTTGTTTAGCATGCAAATTACATTTTATAAATGAGTATGTTCATGAAATTTTTTAATTTTTAATTTTTTGCTGGAATTGAACCCAGGGTCTCCAATGTTAGATACATGCTCTACCAATGATCCAAACTCCTAAAATTTTCTAGTTTTAAAAGCAAAATTTAAGGGCAACATTTTTTCTCACCATGTTAATTATTAACAGTCATCTCAAACAAAACAATAATAGTAAATTTGAGATGTATTTAAATTTTCATTTAAAAATTATTTTCCAGCTTATTCTTGCAGGGGCTCTTAGGATAGCTGACAAGGTAGAGTCAGGGAAGACCTCGGTGGTGGTACACTGCAGCGATGGTTGGGATCGCACAGCTCAGTTAACTTCCCTTGCCATGCTGATGTTGGATGGATATTATCGAACCATACGAGGATTTGAGGTCCTTGTGGAGAAAGAGTGGCTAAGCTTTGGACATCGATTCCAACTGGTAAGTAAAGAACTTTGATGCCTGATGCTTCTCAGACAAAGCATGTGAAAATAACAGATGCAAACTGATCATTTGTCTAGTGAGGTAAAATTCTCATGAGAACTTTTTTGGTTTTGAAAGTATTATATTAGGATATCTTAACTATGACTCTATGATGGGGAGCCAGTGCCAGCTATTTGTCATCTGACCAGTCAGTCTCTTCTGTGGTCTCTACTGAAAAAATACTGGATATCATTGATAAAAATAAATAAATATTATGAACATAGCTTCTACTTGAAAGCCCCCAGAAGTCTGTGGACCACATTTTTAGGATGAATCCTGCTTTGAAGTCATGAGTAGGGTTCTGTTTTATTCATTTGTGTCAAAAGTCCTTAAAGAAGGGAAGAACTGAGAAACCATGGGTGACTACAGGCTTGGAGGGTAGATGTCAAGGACTTTTGAAAGGGTTTCAGATTTGTGTTAATGGGCTTCTTCCTGATGTCTTCTTCATACACTGGCAAAGGAAATAAAGATCAAAGGGCAATGCTCTCTGAGTCCATTTTACAAGTAACTGTTCTCCATCACAGGGAAGTTAAATCTGTAAGACAGAAAATCAGGTTTAAAGGTCTAATTTCTCCAATTCCATTATCAATCTTTTAGGATCTGTTTTTCATTTATTAAAATGCTAATTCCTATTATGAGGAGCTCATGTCAGAAAAAACTTGTAAATTTGTACTTCGAAGTGGATGTTAATATAAGCCAGATGTGGTCGTGCACACCTGTACTCCCAGTACTTAGGAGGCTGAGAGAGGAGGACTGCAGGTTCATAGCTAGTTTAGGCAACTTAGAAAACCCCTATTTCAAAATAAAAAATACAAAAAGGGC
Organism: Muscardinus avellanarius; assembly: GCF_963383645.1. Taxonomy (NCBI): domain Eukaryota; kingdom Metazoa; phylum Chordata; class Mammalia; order Rodentia; family Gliridae; genus Muscardinus; species Muscardinus avellanarius. The sequence goes on from NC_137786.1 coordinate 156,926,454, forward strand.
TAGAGGTTATAGCTTGGAGGTAAAATGCATATGGGTTCATAACACTAGTACAAAATTTAAAAAAAATGGAAAAAGAAAAAAATGTTAATAACAGTTTCTGCTTGGTAGAATTACAAATTTCTCTTTACTTTGCAGTATGTGCTAAAACTTTAAAAATCCTATTTAAACTCTTTCACTCTGTTTTAAGAGAGTTGGCCATGGAGATAAGAACCATGCAGACGCAGACAGATCACCTGTTTTTCTTCAGTTTATCGACTGTGTCTGGCAAATGACAAGACAGGTAACTTATTGGGGGTGTCCATTCTTATATATTGCCTTTAAGTTCAGAGTCTGATTATCCTGAAGTTCATGTGAAATGGAAATTCCAAGATTTCCAAGAGATAGAGCTATTGTTTGTCATGTAAATTAAGTTAAAATTTGTTGTTTGGGAGTAATATTAAACACTTTGCCATTTTTATTCCATTAGCATTGTGAGGAGTGATAACAATCTGAATGTATTCCTTTTTTATAAACAAATAATATAATAATTTAAATAACAATTTAAATAATTAAATAATAATTTAAAAGCATTTAAATAATAATAGTATATTCATCTGGAGGATTATATATATGTTGGTAAGACAGGTGAACCAAAATCAATACACTTCATTAGAGGATTACTGTTTTCTTTTAATGAAGTAACCGATATTTTATTGGAGCCAAATGTCAGTTGCTCTACTTTATATTCATGTAGCAGTAACTAAAAAAATTTCGGAACCTTGGTTTGAGGCCTGGTTCTGCTTGGGTTTGTTAAAAAAGAGAGAAAGATGTTATATATATTTAATCATATTTATTATTTCTTGGAATAGGCTTCAGTTTTTCCTTTGGAATTAATTGTCTTTGAGGTAGATCAAATACACAAATCCTACTGATCCTTTTTAAGGTATCTGGCCCAAAACAGTAGGACTCACATTTGACCATTACTATTTTTGGTTTTAAATAAAATATGCCATCAGTAGAGTAGGGAAGCTTTTTAAAACCATGGCATTATTGATGGTTCTATAATTCTATTATTCTCTCAAAATTATATTACATAAAATTAGTATATCCACTGGAGCCACTGACCTGGTTAGAAAGGGTGAATTTTGTTTTAGAAAGATGCTTCCAAAATAGATCAAAAGAGACTGATTTGACAGGATGTACCTTATAAATTGTCTGCACATATTTTTGTGTATTGCTGACATTTTCTGGACTAATTATATTGTTTAATTCCTAAAAACAAAGCAGTTTTATCGAAAATCTAAAGAAAGTCTTAACTGTGGTCAGGGGAAAATTACAGTTGTCAATTTTTGGAGATTAAACTTACCAGAACTGTCTGAGTCAAAATTCAGTACCCAGCAAGATTAGCAGACCATTCATATTCCTACTGTACAATAAAAGGGCTCTCTGGGAGAAGTTAATCTCAGAAAATCGATACTAAGTTTCTGAACAAAAAGGTAGATAATGCCATGTGCCTTACATGTGCAGTTTTGAATGTTATAAAGACTTAATTGTAAGTACTATAATAAACATTTCATGACAAAGATGAATATGCCCAAACCAAAAGTTTTATAAATTCATGCATATATGGTGTTCAATTTGCAGTTTCCTACCGCATTTGAATTCAATGAATATTTTCTCATCACCATTTTGGACCACTTATACAGCTGTTTATTTGGAACATTCCTCTGTAACAGTGAGCAGCAGAGAGGAAAAGAGGTAAAATATACGTCATGACCCTCACCCCGTTGCTTTATCCTCACTTTGTATTTGCTCTACAAAAATGCCCAAGTTTCAGCTGAATTTTCAATGCTTTGATATTACAAACTATAATGGTTAATGCCTTCCATGTATCTGGACCTGATCTATTTTCAATTATCTGTTAAAAAAAAAAAAAAAAGGCCAAAGATGCTAGTTAAATATCAGCTAAGTTCATGGGTGGGAAGTGACACATGTCTGCTAAAGAGGACTGAAGTAAATGGGATCTCAGGAACACCAGTATTCCTATTATTCCATATTGGATGATACCCTCCAGAGAAAGTGCAAAAGAGTAAAACTAGTGGAAAATGCACATTTGAGTGAACAGGCAATTCAATTCTCAAAACATTTTCTGCATGTTAATAAGACATTTTAATTATATTTTTAAGTTGTAAAGTAATACTGAAAGATTCAAACAATGTAAAGCTACTATATAAAAAGATTTTCATTACCCCTCCTTCCCAGAGATCACTATAAAGTAGTTGGTATTAGTTGATATAAGGATTAAATTTCAAGCTTTCATTTTTCTCAAAATCCATCTTTTTCAGGTATGAACATCATAATCATTCAGATTAGTACCTTCCCCCTCAATATCACCTAACTTTCATCCTGAAAAACTGTCATTATAGTATTCTTCTTTATAGTGTAGGGGGAAGACTCCTTCCATTGATGCCCAGCTACTGGGTTCACATCTCGGATATGTCACTTAATGTGTAACCTTGGCAAGTTTATTTCTGCTTCTGTATAATAGGGAAAATAGTACTTATATTGTGAAGGTTAAATATGTTATACAAAATACCACAAAAACTGCTATGTATTGCTTCCTAGATTGTGTGTACTATTTGCATGCCATATATCTAAAGTTTACTTTAGTGGGTTTTAGTTACCCAGATTATTAAGAACAACACCATTTGATTTCAGGATATTTTCATCACCCCAAAGAAGCCTCACACTTGTTAGGAGTCAATTCCCATTCTCCTATCCTCCCATATTCTGGCCTAATAAGAAAGCAGAGCTGGGCATGGTGGCGCACAGTTGTAATCCCTGCACTTGGGAGGCCGAGACAGGAAGATCACACAGGTTTGAAGCCAGCCTCAGCTACTTAGTGAGGCTCTCAGCAACTTAGGGACACCCTGTTTCCAAATAAAGTATAAAATAGGTCTGGGAGTATAGCCCAGAGGTAGAAAGCCTCTGGGTTCCACCCCCTAGCACCACAAAAAAAAAAAAAGAAAGAAAGAAAGAAAGAGAGAGAGAGAAGGAAGGAAGAAAAGGAAGGAAGGAAGGAAGAAAAAAAAGAAAGAAAGCAGAGATAACTGCTTCCTGCTTTAGTGAAGTTGCCTTCTGGACACTTGTTTTGAATGGAACCATTCACTCTATAAACTTTTATTTATGCCCTTTCACTTAGTGTAATGTTTTTAAGGTTCATCTATGTTGTAACACCATTTCTCTTTATGGCAGAGTATTCTGTTATGTATATTTTATTTATACATTCATTAGCTGATGGGCTTTGGGGTTTTTATATGATATATGGATGTATTTTCAGTTTCATTAAGAACGGATATGTTGGTTCATATGGTAACTACAGTTAACTCAAAAAATTCAGACTGTTTATCAACACATTTTAACAAAAGTGAGTCTAATTACCAGTGTTCAAGGCTGAATGACCACAAAATAAGTCTTTACAAACTCCCTCTAAAGATTAAGTAGCTGATGTGATCATACCTATTTTTCCTCACAGAATCTTCCTAAAAGAACAGTGTCACTATGGTCTTACATAAATAGCCAGCTGGAAGACTTCACTAATCCTCTTTATGGGAGTTACTCCAATCATGTCCTTTATCCGGTAGCCAGTATGCGCCATCTAGAGCTCTGGGTGGGATATTACATAAGGTGGAATCCACGGATGAAACCACAGGTACAGTTAATGCTAGAAATTTTCAATCTGTAACGCAATTCTATTAAAATCTGTCCCTTATGAAGCAATTGGAACAATTATTTGCATATTTAACTTTCCACTTATATCTATTAATAGTTATAACTGTGTACTAGAAAAAGCACAACACTGGGACTAGTATAAGCTGATTTTCTTTTTTTGTTGATGGTACTGGGGATTGAACACGGGCATTCTACTTGAGCTATCCTGCCCTGTTTTGTTTTTTATTTGGAAACGGTCTTAAGTTGGGGAGGGCCATGCTAAATTGCTGGGGCTGGCCATAAACATGCAAATGTTCCTCACAAACACTGAGATTACAAGTATCTGCCACCACATCTGGCAATATAGTGGCTTGCTATTCTGACATTGCTTCGATGACTTAGGACAAAACACCTTTTTTCTCCTGATTCTAGGGGTCTGTTTTAAATATGCTGAAGAAAAGAGCTTTAAGAAAAGCTAAGCTGAACAAAATCCTGGTCTGTAGTGAATATGTTCTACAATATTTACTGCTTAAAACTGTTTGCCGGGCGTGGTGGCGCATGCTTGTAATCCCTGCGCTTGGGAGGCGGAGACAGGAGGATCGCGCAGGTTTGAAGCCAGCCGCGCTGACTTAAGAGACCCTGTTTCCAAATAAAAAATATAAAAGTAGGTCTGGGAGTGTAGCCCGGATATAGAAGGGCTTCCAGGAACCCCAGTACCACCAAAAAAATAAAACAAATAAAACTGTTTAAGACAACATCTATATGATAAGAATCTTATGACTTCTAATTGTCGTAATTCTTGTATTTGTGGAAGTACTAGTTCCAGGAGCACCTCTGTGGGAGGTATTCTCTAAAAATACTAAAGGGGGCACCAGAAAGAATTAATGGCATCAACAGTCCCTGAATTTGATTTCCACTGATTTGAAAAGGTGGGACTGGGCACAATTGCTGAAAAAACACATTGCAACATTTCGGGAACAATTTTGACCTTGGGTTTGGCTAGAATTGCCTAATTGAGTAATTTTGTTTTTTTCTTACAGGAGCCTATTCACAACAGATATAAAGAACTTCTTGCTAAGCGAGCAGAGCTTCAGAAAAAGGTGGAGGAACTACAGAGAGAAATTTCCAACCGGTCAACCTCATCCTCAGAGAGAGCCAGCTCTCCTGCACAGTGTGTCACTCCTGTCCAGACTGTCGTATGAAAGGACATGAGACTGGAGACATCATTGTTACGAACTCTTCATTACTGTGGCAGCTCTACGAGTAGAAAAATCTTCTCTTGTTTGAACCCATCTATGAGAGAAAAGTTGAGATGTTTTATTTATTTTAAGTCTCTCCAGGATGAGTTTTAGAACTGTAGTAGTGTGGATGGCTTAAGGAAAATAATTCCACATATAATTTACATGATGATGATGCTAATCTTAAGTCACTCAAAGTATATTAAAATACTACTCTGTATCTACAATAGGAACAAGTTTTTGATTAAAAAAAAAGTGTTTTCTTAAAAACTTTGGCATCTGTACAAATCACTTTAGAAATACACCTCTTTGATGGGAGAAAGCACAGACAAACAATCATTTTTAAGCCAAACCAACACTATAGTTCTGTGGCATCAAATATACTGGGCCAAAATCATTTACTACCCTTTTCTCCATGACAGGTTTTCCTTTTGGTAGCAGTTCGTTTACCCTGATCACCTTTCAACCTCCATTCTTAATATAACAAAAGGCAAAATGTATAATAGTTGAAAATTGCTGCTGACATTATTTATATATACTTAATTAGGCTGTTATAAATAGCTGTTCTAAAACAATGCCTTAGCGATGTGTTTTGAGGGGGATGAAGGGACAAAGAGGTAGCCATCTAGGAGTTAAAAGAATTCTGTAACATTCAAGAAACATCATGGAAGATATTTTAAAACACATTATTTACCCTACTTTACTTAATGCTGATTGGCAGCTTTGAAGGCAATACTTAAAATCTTTAAAAGATCGATTTCCTTCTGAAGTCTATACATAGCTTATGTTGAGAAAGTACTATGGTCAAATTTTACCTGAAATATTTTACTATTTTTTCCTTTGCAAGTTTTGTAATCCCACTGAATGAAAAAGTCTACCAAAGAACACATTGCATGTAAAGATGGACTACAATCTCAATGCCAGTAAATCTTGCTTCACTGTTCACCTGAGAGTTCGGTGCTGGTATAAACATTAAATTCCCTAGTGTCTGTTTTACTCTATACGAGAGCCATATGTAATGTACTGTAACAAAGGAGCTTCTTGTCCCTTGGTCTTTTAATTAAAAAAAAAATTCAACTAATTTTAATCTTTGTTCTCATTTATCATTTTTTCCCCTAGCCGAAAGTAACATCTGCTCCAAAAAGAAACATTCAATTTCTGCCCATTTTTAATATAACCACAAAACAATTAAAAAAATTTTTCACCACTCACTGAACTTTAGCTCTGTTCCTGTTCTCCCAATGTAGAAATAAGTTTCTTTTCAGAATATCCAATATTAGCAGAATTGGCACCAAAAAGATTTGGTCACTGTGTGAAATTTTATAGGGTATTTAAGTGGCAAATCAGAATTAAAGATATGATTTCCACTCCAAATATTTCACAAACCCAGTCTCGTCTCCATTCCACTAGTTTCGTCATATAAGCCTGTTTCATCTTGGTCTGACACAACATAAAACAATGTTGGAGATCAAGAATTTAAAGTGTCAAGTCTCAGTATACTCACACATCTACTTCAAATTCCACTCAGAACCTAGAGGAATCTAAATGCAAGTCTATGAAGTCTCTGAACTCTCTTCAAAACCTCAACAGTGGCTTCACTCATCTTCTGCAGGAATCTCCAATCTGCAGTATATGTACTTGAGCATAAGATAAACCACTGGTTTATGTGTAAATAGGATATAGCAAAGTACTAGTACATATACAATTATATATATATATATATATATATATATATATATATATATCTCACTATATTTTGTGTGAACATTTTATAACTTTATGAGTACTGGCTGTGCAGGTGTACCATTTCCCTTTATAATCAGGTGTACAAAATTTAGAGCAATATAGTCAAATTGGAGCTCTCTACCTCCTCTGACCCAATCTCTGTTTACCCCAACTTCTATGTACCAATTACTCCGCAATTCATACTTCTCTCATGGAAAGTGAGGATTTCTGCCTCACTTGTTCATTCTCCTGTTGACCTGGATCAACTGTTCTCCAGAGCTTAGGTATTATCTCTTCCTCCAGAAGTTATCACCACACTCCATCTGCCTGTGTGTCCATGTAGCACTGTATGCCTGGCAATGACCACTGCATTCACCACATATATTGAGATAAACAATTCAAATGTATGCCACCAGTCTGTTAACATGCATTTCTTACTCAACCTAGTATCCAGTTTAGCATATCACAGAGAGATGATACTTATATTAGAAATGCATTGCAATAAAAGCTCTGTTACATTAGTGGACATATATTCCTATACTATACTGTATACCCTCTACTGTAAACTCTCATAAGAAAACTGAAGCAGTACACTGTTTTCAGTTCACACCTGAGAGAATCAAAAGCTGAAGTGGTTAGTTTGAATCCTAGCTGAGGGATGGGGTAGGATTTAGCATCATTCAATCATTCTTCTAATTAGGACTTAGAATCATTACCAAATGATGCTTATGCAATTAAATGATCTGAAATTCAAACAAGGAGATAACAGAATACTTAATATTTGAAATGCTGGTTGAGACACAAGAAATATTTACCATGTTACCAGGGTAGTTTCTTACCTTTCTTGGGTCTAAGGACTCACTGTTGTTAATTCAGTGACACTGCAGACCTGCTCATCAGAAAATTGCACACAAGCAAAAGTTTACATACAATTCTAGGAACTCACAAATCTATTTAAGGACACAAAATTAACAACTCTACAGAAAGCCGATTCAACAAGAGGCTTAACAAGGCTAGTGCCCAGGTAGCCAGAACAAGGCATGCTGATTGCCGAGATATATACCCTAACCTCTACCTCAATCAGTTCCAGCAGAGGTATATAATAGGAATTCATTAATATGTAACTAATGTGTTCATTAGCCCTCTTTTGTTTTTTTCTCCCAGTAATAGGGATGGAACCCAGGGGCATTCTACCTCTGAGCTACATCCCCAGCCCTATTTTTTTGTATTTTTATTTTGAAACAGGGTCTTAGTGAGTTGCAAAGCTAAAGAGCTGTGGCTCTTTAAATAGCTGTGGCTGCCTGTGAATTGTGATCCTCCTGTCTCAGGCTCTCAAATGCTGGGATTACAAGCGAGTTCCACCACAACCCGCTATTAGTCCTCTTAAGAGTAGCTTATATACCACCATAAACTTTCAATCTTAATTTTACTTGACTTAGTGACAATATAAGTATTAAAATGGCAAATAAGTAAATACATTCTTAGTTTCTCATAATCAAGATATTAATGGCCTATTTAGAAATGCCTATTAGAAATACATTTATGAGAGTTTATACAATAAAGTCTGTTAATAGTTAAGGAAGTTTCAGTGTTTCCTTAAAAAAAGCTGGTTTATTGATGTCAGTGGCAAATTTATAAAAAGTTAACATGTCTTGATCTATTCAAAATTATACATTATTAACATGACAATTGGTGTGTACAGTTCTTGTTGCACTCATTCTGTGCATTCACCCAAAATGCAAATATTCAAGGTTTCTCTAAGTTTTAAGATTTAAAAATTACAATTCTTTGAATAACATGATTACAAACAGGTTATTATTTAAAGGTGCAAGTGTATGTTCCACAACACCTCCTTTCTCATTCTAAAAATCCATTTAATTCATTAGGATTTATTTGTACTTTTAAAGATGTTTTCATAACTTTCATGGTTAACTGGCTTAAAATGATTGCCTGGATCTTTAAAAACATGTTTACAGTGAATTAAAAAGCAATACAAGTGCATTTAAAATGTTTGCAATACCAGAAAAACAAAAACACAAAAATTCTCTTAAATATATAAATATTTAAATATAGAAAACCTCCATCAATAGTTGAAATGAAGTATATTTAATGGTGTAAGGGAAAGGGGAGATGAACACTTCATGCTAGGGATAAATTTAAAAATGAGACTTTTCCAGCAAATGCTGCCTATGGGACAGCCTCATATTTTGAAAATTTAAACCTAATTTATATATATGTATACAGAATTTTTTTAAAAACCACACCCACAAGTCAAAGACTGGCAATTTGTTTACAAAGTGCAATATATCAGTACAGAAAATTCATCTCAAAGAAACAGTAGCTTCTCAGACTTTAAAACTCTTGGTTTCCATTTGAATGATTTAACATTTAGTCATGCTGCTTACGACAGATATACCCTGTGTAATGAAATTTGGGCCCCATAATATCTGCTATTAATGAATTCCAACATGGTCGAGTAGGAAACCTGGAAGGTGAATTGTTGACATCTGATTGATGAAGTACAGGTTATCTAGATAAAATTTATGACCTAGTATGAGCAGTCAGTAATCCCAACACAAATTACTGTTCTGTAATGAATTCTGTAAAGTCTGCATGTCCTTCAACAACTGAAGATTTTTCCTGCTTTTTTCTCCAGGTCTCAGTTTGACAAAATCCTTCTTACTTGTGGTCCTTGTGACTCCAGAAGAAGGTCTGCTGCTGTTTCCTTCTTCATCAAGAGTCTTTTTGTTAGCTCTTAATTCTTTCTTTGGCTTCTCTGTTTTCTGTTTCTCCAGCTATACCAAATAACCAAGGCAGGGAAAACGATTTGATGAAAGCATTTTCTTCTGATTTTCAGTACCTTTCAACTAACTCTCATACTAAAACTCAAGAAAAGTCTATTGTAGGTTTACTATGATTATTATTATTATTATTATTATTATTATTAATTATTATTATTATTTATTATTGTGTGGTGCTAGAGTGGAACCCAGAGGCTTTCTACCTTTGGGCTACACTCTCAGGCATATTTTGTATTTTATTTGGAAAGAGGGTCTCACTAAGTTGCTGAAAGCCTCACTAAGTAGCTGAGGCTGGCTTCGAACCTGTGCGATCCTCCTGCCTCAGCCTCACAAACACTGGGATTACAAGCGTGCGCCACCACGCCTGGCTAGGAACGTTATTTTTAAAGGCTTCAAAAATCTACTGCATTAGTCATTAAATACTCTATACTTAAAATACATAACAGCATACAAAACAAGTGAACAAGACCACTAAGACAACAAGTGAACAAAACACACCAATTTTGGTGCTGTATCATAAATTAAGACAGTACTGCCAAAGTGCAGAATTGGTGGGGAAGACAGGAGGCTAGCAATAATGGAGGAATAAAAAAATGAGACAAACAGGAAAGATGGGAAGGGTTTAAACAGAAGGAAGAAAGGAGAAAGATATTTTAGAAACTAGTCTGAGTAGGCCAAGAGGTAAGTTCAGGGTAGATGAACCCATATTATGAGAAGCATATTAAATTTTATTCTTACATTATTTTTAGAATAATTTAATTTAGAGGAGCTTTATTTTGATTTTAATGAAACTGTTGCTGGAATGCTGGTATTCCATTAGAGAACACAGCCAAATGTACAAGAAACAAATTTGAACATTACACCAACAGGAATCATTTGCTTCTATTTTTTTTCTTTTTAAATTTTAAAAAATTATTTAGTGCATTGTAGTTGTGCATCTTAATGAATTACAAGATGGTAGAGGCATACGTGCTTCCATTTTTAAAAAATATGTCTTTTGGCCGGGCGTGGTGGCACACACTTGTAATCCCCGTGCTTGGGAGGCAGAGACAGAAGGATCATGCAGGTTCAAAGCCAGCCTTGCTGGCTTAGAGACCCATTTCCAAATAAAATATAAAAATGGGTCTGGGAGTGTAGCCCAGAGGTAGAAGGGCTCCATCCCCAGTACCACCAAAAAAATAAAAAATAAAAATAAAAAAGTCTTTTGGCAAAAGTACATTTTTATTCTTTATTTTGAGAGACTGGGGATAGAACCCAGGGGCATTTGACCTCTGAGATACACCCCCTGCCCTATTCTTTTTATTCTTTATTTTGAAACAGGGTCTCACTAAGTTGCAGAGGGCCTCACTAAATAGCTGAGGGTGTCTGCGAACCGTGATCTTCCAGTCTCAAGCCTCCTGAATGCTGGGATTACAAGCGTGCGCCACCACGCCCAGCTCAAAAGTACATTTTTAAAAGGCCACATTTAGGAGTTGAAAAGACCCAAGTTTGCATCCCAGCTCTGCCATTTTTCAGTGAGTTATTATGTCCGAGGGCAAGTTATTTAATTTCACTGATGATATATATGTACTTCCCAGAAAAATTGGCCTCAGTTTCCTCATCTATTAACTAGGTACAACATACCTACTTTATATGTCTTTCTAGAGAAATAAAATGACATATTCAAAGCACTTGGCATTTTATGTCATATAGCTACCAATAAATAAGTGGTAGTCATTGAATCCAGTGGCAAGTAACCCTGATATATCTACTTCCAAAATATATCTTGAATCTGTCCAGCACTGCCTAATTCCAATTACTATCATAGTGCAGTGAAAACCACCTCTGCTAAACCTAAGAACCTAGCTGGACTCAGTCTCTCTGCCTTGACCCCATCTCTATAATCCCAGCAGTCACACAAATTGTGTTTCTGCATGAAAACCCTTGAGTATGACTTCACCACTACACTAAGTAGATATGAAATAAATAGCTGTTTTATTTAATACAATGAGTAACAAACATAATGACCTTTTCATATATGTACATCTGACTTATTCCTTTGAAAATTGAGAATTTATAGATGCATTTAAAAAGATTTAATTTGAATAAACTATTTAAATTCATATCAGAAGCTTATAAAAATAAAATGTTAAATATATACAGCATTTGAAAGATGTATCTTAGATGAAATCTACTCTGGACAGCATTTTTTTTTTTTTTTGCTAACCCACTTAATGCCAATTCTTAATAAAACCATTACTTGTCTTCTGAAATTAATAGTTCTGAATGCTTTTTATAACACACTCGCTGTCATCAGCAATATCTGAAGAAAAGTATTTGTATTTTTAATCATTAGAAACTCCCATGAAGGAAATTGAGTTACCTGGGCTTGATATTTGCGAACTTTAGTTATTTGGTTGGCTTTTGCTTCCATCCTTCCCACTAATGCCTCCAGTTCACACTCTAAGTTGTCTTTCAATTCAACGGTTGGCGACTCCTGGATAAGTTTTGCAAGCTGTTGGTGATCACTATATACAAAGCAAAATTAGAGTTTTGTTAAATTTTCATATCGCTCATGGTTAAGTCCCTATGCCTCATCAGGAGGTCATCACTCTGTGTTAAGAAAAAAAAATTTCAATTTTTAATAAAAACACAGAGCAACAAAGTTTGAAGTTAAAAGTGTTTAAAAGTTCAAAAAAGGAACCCTAGGCAAATTCAAGAGTTCTTAATATCAGAGTTAACTATATCCCCCTAAAGAGCATTAAATATGTAGAAAGTCTGAAGGATCTTGTTCTTCAAACATTCCATCCTAACTCATCAGCTTAGCTAAAATTATAATGCTCTTGAATTAGAAAATGACAAATATAAACCTTGGTCTCCAAAACATTTAATAGTATTAGAGAAAGAGATTTTACCCATCATTTTTAAGTTTAAAGTTCTAATAAGTTGGCTGACACAAGAAATACGTTCAATAGAATTTGTTGGACAAACAAAACTAGGACCAATAAAGTCACCAAGAGGCTAACAGACAATGAAATTTTAAAAGTAAATGTAATTTTAGCTGGGTGTGGTGGCGCACGCTTGTAATCCCCGTGCTTGGGAGGCGGAGACAGGAGGATCGTGCAGGTTCGAAGCCAACCTCCCTGGCTTAGGAGACTCTGTTTAAAAAAAAAGGTCTGGGAGTGTAGCTCAGAGGTGGAAGGGTTTCCAGGAGCCCCAGTACCCCCCCCCCCAAAAAAAGTAAATGTAATTTCTTAAAAACAAAACTAAAACTCACAAGCTCATTTGTCCAAATTCATCCTGTAAAGTCTGTAAGACTTCTGATAACTCTTCATTAATGCTGTTGGAGGAGGGAGTTGTTACTGACTTCTTACTTTTGCTGCTCCGTGAAGGTACTTGTTTTGCCAGAGGAACACTGTTGACTACTCGATCATTGCACAAAGCTTTGCTGTGTTGCTTCATTAGATGCAAGACATGCTGAACATTGGCAACAACAGCATGGCTAGGACTTGTGGACTAAAGAGAGAAAAATAATTGAAGAACTGAAGGTACATGCATAACTCACTTCCTAACCTGGGTAAAAATAAACCTCCCCAAAGCATAGGACATAAATCTACTCTACAGTAAATTACCAAAGTCCCATGGATTCAGACTCCAAAATAACATTCCAATTTATCTCCTAATTTTCACCTACTGTTACTTACTTGGTTTATGGACCTACCTCCTTAGCTATAGGAAAAGCATCTTAATTGGTCATCTTGTACTCATCTCTTGTGCCTCTAACACCATGGTAATATCAGGTATCCTCCTAAAACATTATTCTAATTATGTTGTTTATTTGAAATCCTTTGATAATAAACCTACTGACTAAAAAACCCAGTAAGCTACAATTTATTCACTCCCTGGCTTCATGTCCCACCATCTCTTAATTTCTATTATAGAAAGAAATCATATTTGCAAATGACACTTATTGGCGCTATAAGTATTATTAGACAGATCATTAAAATGTGGATTCTTAGGCAACACTCCAAACTCAATCAGTATGTGGCCTGGGAATTTGTATTTTTAAGTCCTCCAGTTTATTCAGATTAACCAGATCTGGAAGACACTGTGCCAAGCAAAGCAGATGCTCTTTTCTTAGTTTCTACTGTTAGTCATGAAATCGAATGCAGTAATAGATATAAAAAGAATTATACAACACATCCAAATAGGATTTATTTTAAGAGTACAAGGCCAGTCTAACATTTAATAATCAATCAATACAATCACTATTTTGTTTGTAATAATCAATATATTACCGATTGCTTATATATATATATATACACATATATATATACACACACACTTTCAATGTGCAATAGTTTTCCTAATTCTTTTGTTTCTATTATTTTTCTGATTATATTTTATGTAATCTTATGTCTATTGAGTCTAGTTAGTAATTGGTATTGATGTTTTATGTCTTTATTTTTCTAGTAATTCACTTACAGTCTACACAGGCTTGATCTATTATAATGTAATTAAAAATAAAATAAAAATTGGTTCTTCACAATAGATTCCCCAAGGTTTTACTGAGGTTTTAAATAAACAAGCATTTAGGTAAAATTAGAATTTAAAAACATTTACTACCTAAGCCACTAAAATTAACAATTTAGTTGGGTTGTAAGAAAGCTAAACAAACCAATAATACAAACAGTTCGTGGAAAGGTAGTATAAAAAGTGTTAAGTACTTAGAAATCACTCAAGCACTGCAAATATTTGAGAAAACTATCACCTCTACATTTAAGAATGAAGGAGACATAAGATTCAAGTTATATAGTGTTTCTTGGAGAATCAACTCCAGATATGATCTGGATGAGAGGACTAATAGGATGTACTATTTATTCTAAATTACTCAACAGGCAATAGGGTTGATACCAAATAGCCAATACTGCAAAAATATACTATTTCTTTTATATGGCCCTTTATCGGCAATGACACCTTGTTCAAACCAGTCTCTGCTTTTGTCACTTCCATTCATATAGACTGCTCTAAGAGGTCCTCCCTGCTACCCCAAATCCCATAAAACCTATCTCCTTTACATTCTCATTCTTAGATCTATAGGATCCACACTTGTATCCAGAGTTTGACCAACTCACCTTTCCGGCCACAAATGGCATATCACCCAAGCATAATCGATAATGTGGTTGTGCACAGAAATAGTTCCTAGGACCTTTCTGAATGAGGGAAAAAATATTTTATTCACATATGATAATAAAATCTGTCTATACACAACAAGGCGTCAGCTTACCACAAGGCTGCTACTTGCCATACCTATATTAGTATTATGGTCTCAAACAAGTTATTTCCTCATAATACCTACCAACATGTATCCTAGCCTAGTTATCCTTTTTTTGCTAGGGTAAGCAGCAGATAGTCTAAATACAGAAACAGTATACAGATACTTAAAACATTTTAAGGTCAAAAGGCAATTAATGCAATATCTAATACTATTACAACTATTTCTACGATTTCTATAATGCATCCATAGATACTATCCAACTAATGGTAAAAATTTAGGATATTACTTATCTTCTTTGTGCAAGTCAGGAAACTAAGAATAAGTGATTCTCTCTTCCAAAGATGTAGTACCATATGGTTTATGAAAAAAACGACTAAGTACTCATCTCTTTGATTGGTTCTGTTTTCATACCTTTTCTGGGGGTTTTGCCTTCTTTTTTTTAATTTTTCTTGTACTGGGAATATATGATGTTGCCTTATCTTCAAAGATAAGTTTATTTGTTTCTAGACCAGTCTCCAACTAGGGAAAACATAAGAGCTTAAGGTTAATGATGCAGACAGAGAAGCTATGATTCAAATTTGTAAAAACATATGTTCTTAATTTTCCACAATAAGCTATATCTAAAACTTTATACAGTGGGCTATTCTAAGTGTAAATAATCTTAAGATATCCAAATATATTTACCTATTTCCAAAGAATGATAAAAATATGAAAAGCTTATTTACTCTTACTTCAACCTACCTCAGCTGCCTTAGCTTGCATACGTTTCCTTTCCTGTTCTTCTTCATGGAGTTTTGCTTCCAACTCTTGCATTTTTTTCTAGTAATAAAAATATCAAAAGGTATGAGTTAAGTTAAAAGTGTCTCTTTGCAACTCAGTGAGACCCTATATCAAAATAAAAAATAGGGATGAGGGTGTAGCTCTAGCAGAGCATGGCGGTGCACACTTGTAATCCCGGCATTCAGGAGGCAGAGATGGGAGGATTGTGGTTTGCAGACAGCCTCAGCTACTACTTGATGAGGCCCTGTTTCAAATCTATGGCCAAAGAAGATAGCTCTATATGAAGATAAACGGGGTACATGAAGGCTTACCCTGGAACTTTTCTTAGTAGTATTAAGTGAAAAACAATTAAAATGAGTTCAGAGAGCAACATAAATTACTGACGAAAACCTTAAGTGCACTAAAAAAAACTAAACCTTTCCATATTTCTCCAAAAAACTCCCTCATGTCCACCAATGTTGAACAGTCTTCTCCAAATCTTTTCTTTAAAATTCCTATACATTTTTTTGCTATAAAGGTCACCTTTACTGGTAAAAGTATTCAATGATTTAAAATGAATTAAAACAGAATGACAACCCAGTATTATGCATTAATAAGTAAAAGATACATTCACTGACTTCTGCAAGAGCCTGCATTGTAGTAAGTTTGTTATACTCCTGTTCAAGAAGATCCAGTTTTTCAAGCTGGCTCTGAACATGTGTTTGATCATGCTGTCGTTCTCTCTCTAGAGAAACCTGAAAAATATTGTTAAAATATAGCATGACAATAAAAAAATGAAAAATAACTAACATTGAGCATATATCTTTAAGTACATGGTATGCTACTAAACAGCTTTTCAGAGACCACTTTGTTATGGAGAGGAATTCTAGAAATATACATTAAGATGCAACCACAGGGGCATCAGTAAGTAACTGATTTAATGGAATACTGTTCTTACTATACACTACTTTACATAACATATGGTTTTATATAGTCAAATCATCTTTATGCCCTGTGCTAACAGGAATTTACTGCACATATAGAATATGTAAACAGAAATATGTCCAATTAGTTTGGCTTTGCACCTTTTATGCTGTCTCTGAATTCAACTTAACACATACTTTTTAAAGTTTTCTCCTTCCAATATAGAGTCAAAAATCTGGCAAGACTGCTTTCTGTATACACTTAAGGACATACTGTCACAGGGCAAGCCATTAAACAATGATAAGAGGTGGGAATTTACTAAGATGAGATCTATTAGATAAAAGCCAAAACAGTAAGTATCTGAACTTATACACACTCTATCTTCATACAGGAGCATGTAATAACGAATAATCATATTAAAAGAATTTCAAATAATGACAAAATAACAAAGAAATAATTTTATCATGAATTACTGTGAACTAATTCTCTTTTATTCACTTTTCTGGGTTTACTGCTCTTAATGAATACATTAACTACATATTAGTACAAACCACATTTCATTTCCGTTATTGAAGCCAATTTAAGCTGTCTCTTAGGTACGTTAGTCAAGACATTTTTAGTGGTCTTAGTAAACTGATACTCCTTTTTAACCCCATCCATCACAGAAAAGTGAGACCAACCACAGCAATAATAATATATTGTTATAAAGCAAATTTGAAAGGAAAAAAAATCTCCGGAGCCAATTGAGATGAAATAAAAAAACAAATGAAGAGATACTGAAGACAAATATGACATGAGGCCGTACTGGGAATTTGGTACATAAAATATACAGGAATACCATATAAAATCTCAGACAATATGTAATATATAATGATGCATGAATACCATGTCAATACACTAACAAATCTAAACTGGAAGCAGTGAAACCATTAAGCCTCAGCAAAGGCAAATCAACAATTGCCTCAAATAGTTGCCCAAACAACTGAGTCAGTGTGGAACTTCCAAGGTAACTCTAAAGGACATGAGCTCACCATTAAGAAAGAAAATGCAAAATTCCATAAAGAAAATATAAAGAAGAACCAGGATATGAAACAAGATTAATTTTAAAAACATCAAATACTCTTTTTTTTGTGGTATTCTACCTCTGAGCTACAACCCCAGACCTATTTTTTGTTCTTTATTTTGAAACAGGGTCTCACTAAGTTGTGGAGGGCCTAAGTAGCTACGGCTAGCCATGAGTCTGCGATCCTCCTCTCTCAGCCTCCCAAGTTCTGGGATTACAAGCATGGACCACCACACCCGGTTAAGAACATTAAATACTTTTTAAATGACAGTGCTTGAAGAGATAAAAGGAAGAAATATAAACTATAGTAATAGCACAAAAAATAAAAATTAGAAGAAAACCTAGTTAGAAACAAAAAATACTGCAACTGGAAAAAGCTCAATAGCATAATGAAGAGATTTACACATGAGATTAATTATGAAGATATCCTTTTAAATACTGCTATGATTGCTCAAATACTTAAGTCGAATTTTTCCAACTGAGACCAGAAAATTGACTAAGGCGAGAGAGCACATATTTCTTTTTATAGCACAGAGCATATAACATGTTAAGCATAAAATAATAAAATTTTGCATAGTATAACTAAGATGTCCAAAAATTATAATATTCATAATGAATTCAAGTCATAGAAAAAACGTGCTTTAGAACATATCTTGGATAATGATATTAATACTCTCACAAATGTGCAAGTTATTTAAGTGTAAAAAGTGTCTAGTTTAACAGAACAGAAAAATATTTTGTTAAAATAACAATTGTAAGCCAGGTATGGTGGCACACGCTTGTAATCTCAGCATTTAGGAAGCTGATACAGGAAGATCACCGTTCTTAGAAAGCCTCAGCTACTTAGTGAGGTCCTTTGCAACTCTGAAATTTTGAGACCCTGTTTCAAAATAAAGAATAAAAAGTAGGGCTGGGGGTATAACTTGGAGGCAGAATGTTCCTGGGTTCCATCCACAGCAGGCAAACAAACAAACAAACAAACAAACAAACAAACATAGAATCCAGTGTGGTAGCACAAACTTGTAATCCTAGTACTTGGGACACTAAGGAGGAAGGTTTGTTCCAAATCTCGGCAATTTAATGAGTTATTCTGTAACTTAGTGAGACCCTGTTTCAAAATAATAAATAGGGCTGGGTATGCAGCTCAGAGGTAGAATGCTTCTGGGTTAAATCCTCAGTACAAAAAACAAAAACAAAAACAAACAAAAGAAAACCCCCCAAAAATAAAAATAAAAAACAAAACCCAAACCACAATATAAATAAATAAACCTGGAACTTAAATTTAGCCATACAGATGGATATGAGGGTTCAATGCCCTGTATCACCCCAAATAAAAAAACTCTAACAACAAATCTTCAAATTTATATTTTACTTAAGTCTTTAAACATTTAAGAGGTTCAGAGGCAAATGATTAATTATACTTTTATAAAACAGTCTAAAAGACCTTGAGACTTTTGGCATAACTTTAAAATATCCAACAACTAACAGAGTATTTTTCCAGTTTAAGTAAAACTCTGCCAAATACAACAGTAACAGTCAATCTGACCTTCAAATGCCACATTAATCAAGTCCCCCAAATTTTAGCCCTGGGCTATTTTGATGGCATCATTTATCCTCAATGAGGAAAAAAGGTCTTTATTTCAATTAACTTTCTCAAAAACTAGTTTTGAGTATTGATTTGTGAGGTACCATACCTGTTTCTCTAAGACAGATGTTCTCTCCATTTCTGCATGCTTTATCATATTTCGCATATACTCCAATTGTTTTTCTAAAAGATTACATTTATTTTCTGCAGCTAACAACTGGGATGTCAGTTCTAAAATGAATACATGAGAAGAAACAGAAATCAGCTCACCCAATAGGACAGTTTTAACAAGCTGTTAGCAAGAAAAATATCTACTGGGAATACAATATGAACAGTATATTCTAGTAGTCCTAGAGGCCTTTTTGGATTACCTATAATGTATGGCATCAGCAGTTACTCCATAAAATGCACCTGAGTATAATCATAATTTTATATTACTAAAGATAACATGGCAAAATGCTGTGAAGTTTTAAAATAATTATATAATAATTTTGATAAGTTTTAAAATAATTAATAATTTTGATAAAAATTTATTTCATAATTAAACCAACCTTGATTATGTTTTGATTCCTCATTCTTTGAATTCTCCCTTTCTTGTATCTGCTCATCCAATACTTTCTTATATTCAATGGTCTCTTGAGACAAGGTTTTTACACTTTCTTCTGCCTGAATCCTTTCTAGTTCCAAACGACGAATTTTATCTTGAAGATTCTTCAGAGCAGAAAAAATGGCTGTCAAACATAAAGTGCATACTATGAGATAACAATAAATATTGAGAAAGTTCAACTAAAAAAGTAAAACAAAATACTAATGAGTGGCTCCAAAAGAGGATCATTCTTTGGGAACAAAATATTAGTCATTATCTCACAATTTACAGACATCTTTTAGTCTAAAACTCTAGTTAAGAGCCAGAAATTGTGGTGCATATGCTTATAATCCTAGTACTTGGGAAATTGAGACAGAAGGAGTTCAGCTCAAGGACAGCCATAGTGAGACTCTAGTCAACTTAGTAAGATCCTGTTTCAAGATAACAATAATAGGGCTAGAAGTAGAGCTTGGAGGTAGGATGACCCTGGAATCAATCCCTAGTATATTAAAGTCCATTATTAATTATCTTTATATATTTTGTTTTATTTATAGGATCTCATGTAGAGTTCAAATACTTAAACAATAGGCAAGCACAAAAAGGACTTTCTTTAATCTGCATTTTTACATTATTTAGAAAAAACTAACCACTCTGTAAACTCTCCCTCAAGAGTTTCTGATCCTAGACATGACACACATTCATTGTAAAAGAAAAAAAATAGCAGTCATAGGGAAATATAATAATCCCACTACCTACAGAAAACACGATCATTTTTGGTTCTTCCAAGCTGTTTCTACATGTGTAAAATAGAGACAAAAATACACCTATAATTTGCTTTTCATTTTGCTATTATTTAGAGGCAAGCATTTGGTCATACAATCAAATGATTTTAAATTAAAAGACAAAAAAATTAAGTTCATAGATCATATTTAAAAGGCTCCCGAAACAGAATACTATCTAAAGATTAATGTCTTTTGAATGGAGTTTAATCTCTTTTTTTAAAAAATTTTTTATTGGTGCACTGTATTCATACATCATAGTGGGATACAAAAAAACTTTTGTAGACATACATGCACACATCGCCCAGTCAGCCCCCACCCGATCCCCACCCCATTCCTCCTCCCCATGCTTGGCTTAGTGGTTGACATCTAGTATTATAGCAATTTATCCAAAATTAAAAATGATAATCTCACATAACAGTTTCATTTGTCTGATACCAAGCTTTTGATAAATTAAAGGTAACATTTCAATATTTCTTTTTGCTTTCTTTCTTACCAGAGAATATTTTTTTTCTTTCTTTTTTTTAGGTGAAACTATCATATATTTATATATTTTTCAGAAAAAAAATCTATCCTAATATGGAATATGGACTCTAGATACACAAAATGATCTCGAAAAAGAACAAAGCTAGAAGATATATATTTTCTGATTTCAAACCATATAAAGCTACAATAATTGAAACAGTGTAGTACTGTTATAAAGGCAGATATATAAACCATTGGAGTTAAATAAAAGCCTAGAGATAAATTCTTCCATATATTGTCAAGTTATTTTTGACAAGGTTTCCACGAACATTGGGTGGAGGAAATAATAATCTTTTAACTAAATATTGTTGAAAAATAATAATTACATGAAAAAGAATAAAATGGGACCCTTACCTAATCCCATATACAAATATTAACTCAAAATAGATAAAAGACCTAAATATAAATTTTAAGACTATAAATTTTTAGAAGAAAATCTGGATCATAAAACCTCACAACACTGAAATTGGCAGTGATTTCTTGGATATGATTTCAATGGCACAGGCAAGAGAAGGGTATACAAACTCCCTAAAAAATAAAAAAAAATATTGTATATCCAAAGACAATGTAAACAGAGATAAAAGTTACTGATAGAATGGGATAAAATATTTCCAAATGCTATATCTGAAGGTATATTAATATTCCAACTAGAAATCCTAAAAATTAACAAAAATAAAAGCAAACAATACAGTTTAGAGATAGGTAAAACACTAACATAAATAATGAATCTCCACAGATAACCAGTCTTAGTTGTCTGTTGGATGGAAAAGCTTGTTTCTCTGGTTCTGGTGTGTGTTACCTATTTCTTCTTTGTAGTTACTCTCTGAGTATTTTCTCTAGTGCTGGTTTTGAAGACATAAATTCCTTCAGTTTCTGTTTGTCATGGAAGCTTCTTATTTCCCCATCTAATTTTATAGAAAGTTTTGCTGGGTAGGAAATTTTTGGCTGGAAGTTGTTTTCTTTCAGAGTTTGGAATATGTTACTCCAAGCCCTTCTGGCTCTCATGACTTGGTTTGGGAAGTCTGATGTGATTCTAATTGGTTTGCCTCTGAATGTCACTTGGCCCTTTGTTTTTGTTGCCTTTAAGATTCTCTGCTTGGCTTCCAGAGTGGTCATTTTGACAATTATGTGGCGTGGGGATCCTCTTCTCCAATCCTGTCTAAAGGGAGTTCTATAAGTTTCCTGGACCTGTGTATTGACCTCTTGCTTTATGTTTGGAAAATTTTCTGCTATTACTTCCTTGAAGAGATTGTTGATCCCTTTGGTTTCACCTTCTTTTCCCTCCTCTATTCCAATTATTTTTAGGTTAGCTCTCTTAAAATGGGCCCATATTTCTTCAATGTCAGATTCCTGCTGTCGGATATTTTTTTCTAGATTAGAAACTATGTGTTCATTTTTGGATTGATCATCTTCTAAGAGCGAGATTCTATTCTCCATGTGGTCTAATCGGTTGTTTGTACTTTGAATTGAGGCCTTTACTTCATTAATTGCATCCTTTATCTCTTTTTGGCTCTCTCTAAATTCTTTTCGAAATACCTCTATTATTTCTACAGTTATTTTCCTGATATGATCTTCTAGAAATCTCTGAATTTCTGTTTTATCGGGTTCTGATGTTGTGGGGTTGTGGGCATTCATTGCTCTCTTGTTATTCCTCTTTCCCATGATTTCGGAAGTTTATGCCTTCTCTGGGTTTTTCCCTTGGGTCACTAAGACTTCACTTAAGGTGCTCTGGATCTCGAGTCTGTGGTATCTCTGACCCCACTACTCCTTTACTGGGTTGTATCACAGAGTCTCAGACCCAGGGAGTCAATAGAGGCTGCTTTAGACCATGGGGGGTGCCAGGTTGCACGTTCTCCCTATAGTGTGATATCTCTGCCACCGCCACTCCCCCACTGGGTCACGTCCCTGGGAGTGCAGTACTGAGATTTCTCCTCTGAGGCCCGCAATTTGACTCACTGTTGTTGAGTACGCAGATGGAGCTGTAGTGGACTCGGTGAATTCGCTGCTGCTGACGCCGGTGGCAATATGGCGCCGCTGTCATGCCCTCGGCCGCGAGGCTGGCGTATTTCTTCTCTGGTTTTGAGCTCCGCTCTGAGTCCCTGCAGCGTGTGCTGAGCCCAGCCACTGGGAGCTTTAGATGCTCCCTGCGCCTAAAAATCTGCCAAATCCCCCCCGGCTGTTCTGCAGCGGCTCACCTTGGCTCACTGTCTGCAGCTCCTCTCTGGAGCCTGGTGGGCTGCTGAGTGCGTTGGTCTGGTGCCGTCTGGTGAACTCACCGCTGCCGCCGGCAGTAAGGTGCTGCTGCCGCGTCCTCGGCCGTGCAGCCGGCGTATCTCCTCTGTGACTCAGAGCTCCGTTCTGAGTCCCCCTCCTCTCTGAGGCCTGGTGCTGCAAGAAAAGATGGCGCCTGCCGCTCCGCGCCGCAGCTCTGGCCACAGCACTGCAGTCTGGTTTCTTTCTGGTGTCCCGTTTTTCCAGCCCTCTTTTTCTCTGTCCCTTGTAGTTACTTTTTTTGTTTCTCTGGTGATGGTGTTTTCTGGCTATGAAAGACGCTGATTTTGTGGTAATATAGATTGGTATTAAGCCCCGCTTTTCTCGGTCGCCATCTTCCTGGAAGTCCTCAATCTCTTTTTAATCACTGAGGAATATTCTAAGTACAGCATAAATACTGCAACTATTGACTAACTATTGCTTCTTTTTCTGGTAATTTTCTTCTTACCCTAATATGGCAATAAATCTGTTTTACTCCTTTTTTTTCCTTTTCATAAATCCTAATTGATCCACAGTAGATACCCAGTAAAAGCCCAGACATTGGCTTATTTTGGGGGCATTTTTACCCCAAAAGCTGAAGTCAGATATTGACATGAAACTCTAATGTTCAACATTAATTTTTTTCTCAGCTCATTTAAAAAGAATAAACCTATAAGAAAGATCAAATGGCTAATTATATACTTAAAAATATACAAGCACCCAAATCCTCAAACACAGTGCTATATCAAAAATTCAATTTTATATAGGAGACTTAATAGAAGAAATACAGTGAACTTTAACTTCATTTTCTTATTTTGTAGTTTCCTAATTGATTAATTAGGATCTAGTTGATTAATTTACATTTCATATCTTTAAGAGTGAGTTATATTAAGCATGTTTTCAGTTATATTTAGTTCTTTTATTACACTTGTCTTCTTTCTAAGATATTCTAGGTGTCCAAGTTATAGATTTTGTTTTCTTTCTTTTCCTCAGAAAGGTTTCAGAATAAGACCTTGCTTTTTCTTCCCTTCTATAGCTCTGTCTTCAAGGGGTCAAGAACTGCTGTGCCATTATATTTAATTTACTCAGAAAGAACCTTGAGTGAATTATACCTTAGGTGGAAAGGAACAATAGGCAATTCAGAGATATTTTCTCAGATATTTTAAAAATTCATATAGTGGGAAGAGCAACAGTAGAAAATATATTTCTAGAACAAGAAGCAAACTCCTACACATTTATTGAAAGAGAAAAAAGTGACATACTAAAACACAGTTGTGTTCTTCTTATGAACACTCTAAATTTTATCCTCCATATCACCCACAATATTTTTGAATATGTTCAAATTTAAATATATTTTGGTTAGTTATGTATGTGAATGCATATGCTTTGAGAAAACTAGACACAATGGGAGATACTCATTTTTCTTAAGCTATTCTTCATCATCCCTAAGTATATTTGAGCACCTTTGGGGGGGAGGGGAGATAAGTTCTTAATTATAATTATATATTCCAATTCTATGTACCAAGTGTGGGATATAGCTGGCATTCAGATGTTTGAATAAGCCAGGCATGGTGGCACATGCCTGTGATCCTAGTACGTCAGAGGCTGAGACAGGAGGATTATAGGTTTGAGGGCAGCTTTAGTAACAACCAAGATCACTTCAAAATAAAAAAAATAAGAATAAAAAGGGATGGGGTATAGCTTGGAGGTAGAATGCCCTGGGGTTCAATCCCCTGTAGCAAAACAAATAAATGAACAACATATGAATCAACAGATACTGAGAAATCATACTCAGGCCTGTAATTCAAGCTTCTCAAGAGGTTTAGGTGAAGAGCACCATTTGAGCCCAGAAGCTGGAGACCAGGCTGAACAACACAGCAAGACCCCATTTCAAAAGCAATCAAGCCCCAAAACAAAACACAGAGTTATATGTCTTTACGATTATCTAATTTAAAATATTAGCAGCAACTCTGTTCTCTTTAACTGTATCAGCAAAATTAAAGCTCATAGTAATTTATCTTTTACCTAGCATAATCAGTAACTCCCTAACTTTACTATAATTCTAAATTACCTAGAGAGCTTTAGAAAAAAAAGAAAAAGAAAAGCTCAATCCCCAAGACATACCCCATAAAAAAAAAAAAAACCCAAGATATCTAAAAGAATAGATAGATTGAACAAAAGCCAAAGATCCAAGAAGATTCCCATATAAAAAATTTGGAAATAGCTCTATTCTAGAAATATAATAAAAAACTAAAAGATTTTCTATCTAATTTTTTAGGTATAGTCTGTCATTCATTCAGAAGACTACAGTACATGGTGGGGAACAGCAAACCTAGTCTCAACTAATAAAGTCAGGTCTATTGCATGTTAATACTATCATTAACATACTAATACAGGCTTATTGCATATGAAGACAGAAAAAAATGGCAAACATGTTTCATTTCCCCAATCTTATTGTGTCAGTAGGTTTTTTTTTTTTTTAATCTATTTCTACTTTTTAGCTCACTATTTAATGGTAATTTTATTTTTCAGAGCTTTTCTCTCTTTAGTTTCTGGGAAGCCCTTACACTCTCATGTTTCTTCCACTTTTTTTTTTTTTTTGGTGGTACTGGGGTTCCTGGAAACCCTTCTACCTCTGGGCTACATTCCCAGACCTATTTTTATATTTTTATTTGGAAACAGGGTCTCTTAAGCCAGCAAGACTGGCTTCGAACCTGCGCGATCCTCCTGTCTCTGCCTCCTAACTAAGCATGGGGATTACAAGCGTGCGCCACCACGCCCAGCCTTTCTTCCACTTTTTAAAAAATAATTTTTTACAACAAAAGTATGAAATTATATATTAGAGTCTCACATCATAATGTAGCTCATAGTGATATGGCATGCACACAGCAACTGGTAGACATCTCCACTCATCTCGTTGATGATTGAGTTCATTAGTGCAGTGTTTTTTTCTATTACACTTTGGGGTTTTAAAATTTTTATTTGCTTACTATTCATCTCCATCTAACTCAGAAGCATCTCAAATTTGAATCAGAATTATAGTAGACATTCCATGAAATACTCCACATCTCTCCTGTGTCATAATCACACCATTAATCAACTATAGTAGGAACCCTAAAGTCAAAGATTTCTCCATCTTCCTCACTAACCACATCATCAAAATATGTATAAATCTTTCCTTAATCAGCCCCTGGCTTTCTGTCCCACTGACACTGCTTCAGTTTAGACTTTTTTTTTTGGTGGTTCTACCCAGGGGCACTCTACCTCTGAGTTACATCCACGGCCCTATTTTATTTTTATTTGGAAACAGAGTCTAAGTTGCTGAGCCTGGCTGAGAACCTGCAATCCTCCTGTTTCAGCCCCCCAAGTACTGAGATTACAAGTGTGCAGCACCATGCTGGCTGCCTAGTTTTTTCTTGCAAGCACTTATAGACCATATGTGACTTTACAAGGCACTTTATAAGTGAAGGAAGTGAGATGAAGAAAGTCTTCAAAAACATATGCTAGAATCTATATTTCTCCACATTAGCAAACATTAAGCCACTGTCCTTGATAAAGCAGTCGAAAAAATTAAGGGCACACATGGGATATACATATATAATTTGCCAAACATAACAGTCTGGAATAAAAGAACTTGTATGAATGTTTCAATGGTGATACTAACTAAAACCATTTCCATCATAAAGCACCATTTTTATCTGAAAGAACTTTTGATACATTAAGGCTATTCAGAGTAGAGATCTGGTAGTCACTTTATTAGAAATGAATGAAGTGAGCCTGCTAACTCAAAGATCTGACAATAATTGTCACTGGTGATAAAAATTTGAGTTAAAATTAGAATTGTGAGCCAGGCATGGTGGCGCGCCCTTGTAATCCTGCTTGGGAGGCAGAGACAGGAGGATCACACAGGTTTGAAGCCAGCAGCACTGGCTTAAGAGACCCTGTTTCCAAATAAAAAAGTATAAAAATAGGTCTGGGAGTGTAACCCAGAAGTAGAAGGGTTTCCAGGAACCCCAGTACCACCAAAAAGAAAAAGAAAAAAAATTAGAATTGTGATAATGCTGTGAGCTTTAACGCTTCCCAGCATAAAGATGATGATTCTCTGAGACACATAATATTATAAATATAGTTAAATAGGTCAACATTTGGAAGATTCTTATATGCCAATATATCAATATAGAAACCATGCATGGGTAATAGCCATTCCAAGTTCAAAACACATGAATGGATTTCAATGGCATAATTCAGAGAGAAGATTTAGCTTTAGATCTAGCCTTTGGCTTGACCTCTGAGAACTTGTCTACTGGAATGTTTTCTGTGTTATTAATAAAGCTGTTTTGTATGCTTAGGACACACAAATCTTATTGAATCCTTCTGCACCTGTCTGCCAGATTTGTGC
This sequence comes from Muscardinus avellanarius, assembly GCF_963383645.1. Classification (NCBI taxonomy): domain Eukaryota; kingdom Metazoa; phylum Chordata; class Mammalia; order Rodentia; family Gliridae; genus Muscardinus; species Muscardinus avellanarius. Next base: position 156,954,035 of record NC_137786.1, read on the forward strand.
AAACAATATGATTTATAATGAGCTCCTATTTCCCTAGAAATTTTGATAACTGTGGCTGGTCCCACAAGTACAAAATGCTTTAACACTAGCCTCCAATAAAAGCCTGAGTTTCAATCACAAGTATCACAAGTAGGTTTTCCTTAGCAGAACACTTCACATTATGTTGTGCAGTTCATTGGTGGAAGTATATTCTGTGAGAGCTCAGGAAAAAGAACCTTGGAAGCACAAATCTAGATTTTTCCAGATTCAACCTGATATCTTTTATACCCCCATCACATTAGTATTTCTCTGTATTCATTTTAATGAACTATAACCATAATTACAAATAGTTCTGAATCAAGTGAATTTGTGTAGTTAATCACCAATCATTTAGATGGACATGAAGCCCCCAAAACTAAATATAAAAATTTTACTGTTTTCATATCCCATACTAAAAATAAGTTTTAAGAAACTACCATTTGTAAATTTGGTACAGTATTAAAGAATATCCACAAATTGTTATAATAGACTAGTAAAATACTTCTCCATTTCCAACTACACATCTCTATGATGCAGTGTTCACATACATTAATAAGGACACCAATACAACTGGAATGTCAAAGTAGATATGAGAATTCAGTTCTTTTATTAGCTAGAAATAAAACTGCAAATTGTAAAATAAAGCACTACCACTCTCCATTCTAAAAATTTGGAAAACAGAATCAAATTAGAACACATGGGCAATAAATTGTTATTAATACCTAATGTGATAGGTAGAATGTATCTCCTTTTACCGATTACAATAATGCTGAACTTTCCAAAAGTTTTGCCACAGGGGTGGGAATGTAGCTGTTGTAGACCACTTGCCTATAATATAGGAGGTCCCGCGTACAATTCCTAGCATGGCAAAGAAATAAAATAAAGTAAAATATATGCCAAGATCGTTTTCTCTGTCAGACTCAGTAAAAGCTCCTATAATAGTTTGACACCAATTCTGGCAGGCCATCTCAGTATGCTACTAATATATGTTTTCATTTTTCACATGTATTATAATATGCAAAAGGTTGGAAAATACTGAGTAGAATATTCCAACTGTTTTTAGTTATGTTGTTTCATGTCCAAGCATGCTCCACTTTACTGCCATTCAAAATGTACTAAACACATAACCAATGAGATATACTAAAAATCTTTGGAATGACACTGATTACAAGTTTTCTAAAGGACTTTATTAAGAAGGATGTTAGTACATTTTTTTAAAATGCTGTAAAAATTTCAAATTTCTTACTCATTTTTCAGAAAAAGTTTAAAATGAATAAGAATGCAAATTATAAAAAAATAGCTTACTTATCCCTTTCTGTGTCCTTAGTCAAATTTTACTTCCAAGATTTAATCGCATAAAGTGAAATAACACAGTGATAAAACATACTAAGTCAACTAAACTAAAACACAGGAGGACGATAGGTTCACAGCCAGCTGCAGTTACTTACTGAGACCCTGTTTCAAAATAAAGAAATATATATTTCACATCCATGAAATAAAACAAAAGTTCAGAGTACAGCAAACTATTAAAGGATAAAGGATTAAGAGAAATTGAAGGGGCAGATTTCTTTTCATGGAACAGAGTCTGACTTTCAGTCAAGCATGTTATCAATAAAGCTCAATTTTTTATTTTGACATCAACACTAGCAGCTTTAAGGAACATGAAAAAAGAGGGAATGAAAGGAGATGAAGAGAGAAGAAAAGAAAAAAATATGTAAAACTATAAACAAGCTTCTTTTATGCCTTCAGAGCACAGCTGTGAACTGTCTAAGATCCATTACAGTAGGCATTCAGTATTCACAGGAATTATTTCAAGATCCTCCAAGGCCACCACAGATACCAAAATCAACAGCTGTCCCTTCTATAAATTATATAGAATTTGCATGTAACCAAAACATATACTGCCAAATACTTTAAACCATTGCCAAATTATACTTTGTAATACACAAGTTTAAATGTTATGTAAATAGCTATTACACTGTATTATTAAGGAATGACAAAGAAAAAAGTCCATATGTGATTGTTATAGATGCCAATATTTTTTTCTCAAATATTTTTGACTCAGACTAACTGAATCTGTGGACTCAGAACCCAGATATAGAGGGCCAACTATACTTCTGTAGTGTTTTTTTATTTATCCAATAATATATACTTTCGAAATGGAAGGATATACACCAACACCAACACTCCCTTAATACAAAAATTACAGGCTCCAAGTTAGAAACAAAGGGCCAAGAGATTTCAAAAACACTAAGAGAGAAACATGTTAGAGAAATTAGGGAAAAAGGAGACTTCTTTTAGTAAAGAGTACATAATCTTGACTTTAAAGGAGTATCATTTTAGCAGGAGAGAATTTCAGAAAAAGAATAAACCATGTAAAGGGCTCGTAAACTTGACAAGTGATTGGTGTGGTAGGCAGAATGAAAACCCAAAGACATGCATATCCTAATCTCTGGAACCACTGATGAATACCTTGTTACTAAGGTTACAAACCTTAAAAGTATTAATACTGTTCCTGTTTATCTGAGTGGGCCTATCTAAACAATCCTATAAGCAGAAAAACTTTCTCCAGATGTGGTTAGGAAATATAGCAGCATAAGATGGGATCTGAAGCATATGAGAGACTTGACCCATTGATGCCATAGGGGACCCAAGAGAAGCACAAGGAGAAAGATGGGTACTCTTTAAGAACAGACACTGGTCCTGAGAGATAACAAGGAACTGAATTTGGCCAAGAATTTAAATGAGTACAGAAGCAGATCTTCCCAAAGCCTCCAGTAAAGAGAATAGCACACCTTGATTTCAACCTTGAAAGACTCTGTAAGCAGAGGACCCAGATGAGCCCATTCATATTTCCAACCTATAAAAAACTGTAACAAAGTAAGCTTATTATTATTTAAGGTTGCTAAGTTTGTGATATTTTGTTAAGGTGGCAAGAAAACGAATACAAATAGCAAATTCTAAAAACAAATATATTTCAAAATAGCCAGAACAAAAGACATGTGGGTAAAGAAGAGCAAGAGAGGCTAGGGATAGACTTATTAAGATCTAGGTTATGGGATATCTAAGGCTATTATATTTGAGCTATATAGAGGTGCTAAAACTTTGTTTAATGGATAATGACAAATGGCAGGGATGTTAACTGGGGATGAGAAGAAAATAATGGCCAGAGATATTAGCCAGTAATGTTTTATGATATATTAGGCAACAGAAGAATACAAACTATAGCAAAAAGAACAAAAAGAGAAACAATAAATTTTTTAGCTACTGCAGAAGCAAAACCAGTCTTGATTGGCTTGATTGCTAGGCTGCTGAGATTCTTGCCAAGTTGCTTAAACTTGTGATCCTCCTGTTCTACCCTCTCAAGTTTTGGGATTAAGGGGCACGTCACCATGTTAAGCTCAACAATCAATTTAAAGAACATAAGAAAAGCATTATATTGTGAGGGGACTTACAACACACAGTAAACAGGGAAAAAAAACAACACATTTTACCAATTTCATAACAATATAGAATAGAACGAAGAATTTTAAGGCACTGAGTAAACACAAAATCTATTTTTTGAGGGTTTATTACCTCTGCTGTTGCTTTCTGGATAGGCAAATGTAGGCTTATTTGGGGAGCGTCGTAGATCACTATTAAGGAAAGGCTTATCAGGTGGATATGATATATACTGAGATGAAGAATGGCGAGTCATATTTCCATTAGACCTTGATGGCTCAGCCAAGATGTTCTGAAAAAATAGGGAAATTACTTTTGTTAATTTTTATTAAATTTTTAATTAAAAATTTAAACCATAAATAGTCATGACTGAGAAATGGACTGTCCATATTTCCTTTGATAAGACACAAGGAAAAAAAGCCACTATATACAATAATTCAACCACTATTTTGAAGAATAAAACTTTAAAAGTATTTCATATTTGTCTAAATTTAGTCATATACCAAGCAGTAGACACAATCTAATATAAATGCAGAAATATTTAAATATAGGACTCACAATGAATACTGTATCTTAAAAAAAGCACTATAAAATACACATTTAGAAAAGTAAATCTTTTATAGAATGAGAAACTGCTACAATGACTGAATGACTCTATCCTCAATTAACAAAATACTTTCTGAATAATTAGAATGTCCAAAACTCCAAAAAGTCGCAAAATTGTTCATAACATCTAACAAAACCCCAAAGCTCATCAAGATACTACACTTCCAAGATACTCAGTACTTGGAAGGTTAAGAAAGATGAATTGCAGGTTCAAGAACAGTTTCAGCAACTTAGTGAGGTCCACAGCACCCTAGCAAGAGCTTGTTTCCAAATTAAAAAAATAATAAAATAGGGCTGGGGGTACAGCTCAGAAGTAGAATGATTCTGAGTTTAATCCCTCATAACACACACACACACACACACACACACACACACACACACACAATGTATATACCCAGAAGTATAACATGGGGCTCTGCCATTTACTAGCTCTCTGACCTAACTTCATGCCTTACTTGCTTTTTAAGAATGGAAATACTCCAGCTAATAAAGGCTTTAATTGGCACATTAACAACAAAAAAAGGATGGAAGTACTAATGCTAACACCACAAGGTTATTGAGGATTAAATGACAACATATGAAAAGTCCTTAAACTAGTGTCAGATAGTCAAATTTAAGCACTGTATGCCATTATTTTAAAAAAAAATGTGGTAGTGGGCCGGGCATGGTGGTGCATGCTTGTAATCCCAGAGGATTGCTGTTCATGGACAGCCTAAAGCTACTTAGTGAAGCCCTCCACTACTAAGTGAGACCTTGTTTCAAAATGAAGAATAAAAAAAAAAAAGGGAAGGGAGTGTAGCTCAGAGGTAGAATGCCCCTGGTTCCATTCCCAGACCGGCGTGAACAAAACAAAAAACAAAAAACAAAACAAAGAGTGGTAGTGGGAAACTGGCTGTGGTGATGCATGCCTATAATCCCAGTACATGGGAGGCTGAGACACAAGGATGGCAAGTTCACACCTCAAAAACTCCATGAGGAACGGTTTCAAAATAAAAAAAAAAATAAGGCTGGGGGTGTAACTCAGAGGTAGAACATCCTGGTTCAATACCCATCCCTCTCTACACACATAAGGATAGTAGTAGGGGGAGGAGGAACATAAAGATTGAAAAGAGGATCAGGAAGGTATTCATTTTATTATTCTCAAAAATAACTCTCAATCATATTTAATGTTTTGAAATCTATGACATACTCATAAAAATACTGAAGGGAAATTAATGTGAAGCCACCATGCAGCTTGGTTCAAGGGCCTGGCTAAAAAGCTAGACAGACAAATGAGATTATTGATTTAAATCCAAAGTAATATAATGATGTTGAATATGGTTACTAGGAAAAGATTAATGAACTGACAAGACATTCTTCTGTGACACTAAACTGGCCTACTTCAATTTAGCATTACTTGTTATGCCTAATCTGTTGCCTTCCTTTCCTCTCTACTATTAAGTTGATACATGGCAAACAATGTTACCTGTTATTGTTAGTCTTCTAGGTGTTGTTACAGTGAAAGAAAAAAAAAAATTTACTGCCTTTCATGTTGTTCATATGGAGACTTACTTACATGGTAGTTGTTTCCAAAAGACTGTGTGTTACTTGTGTACCTATTTGCTAAAACTCCTTGTCAGGTAAAAAACATCTCCATTTACCTTAACTAGTTGTATGTTGGGCTTATCAATGTGGAATATATTAATTGTTAATGTTCACAATCTTTAATCTGAACTTTATATGAGTTCATGTGGTAGTCTTATTTACGACCAACTGTTTGCCAACCTAAAGAACTTTTTTTGTTTTGTTAGAAATGGCAGACTTTATAGTGGAGTGTTTGCTAAGCAGGGCCACTTCTTATGCACATTAAATTTAGTCTTTTTTTTTTTTTTTGGTTGAAAACTGTAGCTTCCAAGGTATTCCAAATCAGTCGATTTAGTTAAGAAAAAATTGTGATACTGCTCAGCAAGGTAATCCTGGCAAATAGTGCAACTCAATTCAACATAAAGTATTCCTTGTTTGATCCAAGGGCTAAGTTTTGAGAGCAACTGAATTCCCAAGTTCAATTATTCACATCTCCTATGTAATTCACCCATCTTCTGACAGGTTTCTAATAGTTCCTATTTTACCTTTCACACATCAAATTCCTGAATGAACTCCAACTGCTCCATTCATACTTCATAATCTCCCCAGACCTCTCTGGAATCCCATTACCTCCATTTTGCTGGTACCTTGCAATGTTTCTGGTCTTATTGTCATAAATTCTAACAGTAGCTAAAAGAAAATGAAACTGGGGAATATTGTGACTTTCCCAGAGGACTTTCTATTCCCTAAATTCTCTCACTTAGCACCTAAAAAATTACTAATATTCTTCTGACTTCTTCCCTCACTATTCTTTTTTTCATGTTTTCACCTATGTTTCCAGTTCATCACACCTAACTTTACTTCCTATTACCTCTGCTCATTCCAGATTACTTAATTTCCTGAAAGCACCTATTGTCTTAGCACATAACCTTTAAATTCTTTTAATGCTTTTTCTTGTATTTTTGTGACAAGCAATTAGAATTCCTTCAACCTGCTGCCAGCTCCATCTATCTTTCCTTGTAGGAAACTTTCTATAACCTACCCCAATTCTGCTAATCACTCTCCCCTATTCTAAAAATGGCAACAGTTATCAAACTGCACTAGTAGTAACTATGTGTAATCTTTCTTCAGTTCTATATCCTTCAGAACAGAAGCAGGGTTTGTACCCTATTCAATCGTGTAATTTTAGAGGCTAACAGTTTGCAAGGCACTGAGCATTTCTTTTTGTGTGTGTGGCAGTGGGGATGGAACACAGGGGCATTCAACCTTCGAGCTACACCCCAGCCTTATTTTATTTTTACTTGGAAAAGGGGTCTGGTTACATTGGTGAGAGTCTCAGTACTTGTTGAGGATCCTGCAATCCTTCAGTCTCACTTTCTCAAGTACTGGGAGTACACGTGTGATTTAAAAAATAAATGTGAAAAAGAAATGTGTGCCACCACGCACGACTGGCAATTAGCATTTCTAAGAGGGCTTCAACTTCAGCTCTATCAAATGTACTTTTTGTATTTCTCAGTGCAGCATTTTCCCAAACTCTGAAGTTCAACACTCCAATTTGACAATTACGAGTGACTAAACTTGACTCGTGACGGAGAAAACATTTAATGTCATTGCCTCTGTAGTCTCTCTGAAACATTTCCAGGTTACACTACGAGTAATATGGAAAGCGCGGGCTTTGGCCACAAGATCATGAAACAAGATTGAGATGGGAGGCGGAGGCACTGCAGGCAAAGTAAACAGAATAAACGACTAAAAAGCACTCTCGAGTGGCTGCCAATGAGACTGGCGCTACCACCTGATCTCTCGAGTTTCTGAAGGGCCGTTACACTCTTGTTCCCAAGGAAACTTTTCCGTAAGCCAGGAAGTGCTATAGCCCAGCGCTGGCAATCAATTCTGCAGCCTGGACTGCTAGACCAAAAAGTGAAAGGCGAAAAGGAATGGACACTGCCAGCCTGTTTCCCTGGAAGCCAGAGGATGCAGCCTCGAGAGAGGAAGAGTGGAAACCTGGGGCCATCTAGGTAACCCGCTCCATCCTCCAATATGGGGCTCGAAACCGGACCAAGCACCTCCTGAAACGAGAAACAAAAAGAGACGCCAGGACGGCGACCTGGAGCGCTTTCGAACGCCAACGGTCTCTTACCGAGAACTGAGAATCCGAAGGTGCAGAGACCGACGCCGTCGCCATCTTTCTGCCAGCCCAGAGCGGGCTCTCGCAGCTTGGGTCCAGCCGGGTTCTGGAGCTATCCTGCGAGACCCGAGAGCCGCCCACCAGGGGCGACCCTAAGCCGAGCCCCTGATGGAAGGGGCGGGGATGTCGGGGCTGGGTCTGGAGACCCCAGCCACACTCCCCCGCGGGGACGCCCACGCTCCGAGAGCACGCGGAAGGGGCAACACGTACTAACAGACGTCGTTTGTGGCCAATCAAAACAGAGGACGCCTTCCCGTGGTCGGCGAGAACCCGCCTCTTCCCTCCGTGACGTCACAAGGTAGCGCGCCGCGGCGCGGGCCCGGGCCGCTTTCGCTGCGGGCTGCTGGGAGACACTGAGGGGATCCTGCAAAGGGGTAGGCCCTCCTCAGGCGGAAGCGTGGTCAGGGCGTGTGTTGTCGCCCTTGGCAACAGCATCGAATGATTAAGGCAGAATAAATCGAACGGGAAGTTAAAACGCCCCATCAGTTTTTTTGGATTAGATGCCAGAGAGAGCGTGAGTTTGACTCGGGGACCCCTCTCCAAGTGAAGTAGTGACCTTTTGGCCAATAGCAAATAACATTAGGAGGAGCTTCGTCATTTGGTCCAATGGAAGTCAAGGGGAAAAAAGACTAGAAGCCGAGAGTAAACCTTCGAGAACATTTGCCCAATTGGATTGGGGCGCCCTGCTAGAACCGGCCGTCACCCGGGCCTCTGGGCGGAGCAGGTTTGAAGCGGATTTCGCGCGCTAACAGCGTAGGCCTGACATTGGCCAGCGCCTCCCTCTCTTTGTGGGTCTCTGCGTAATCGGGGCTAAGGGTGGCAGGGAGTGGCCTAATGACGCGGCGTCCTCCACAACCAATCAGGGGTGCAGAAGGGAGGCCGAGGAGGAAGCGGACCCGGGGCCTAGCAGCCAGCCGCATCGAACTGCGCGCTCGGTCTCCCTCCGCCGCCGTCGGGCCTTAGCGGGAGCGGCTGGGACGGCGTCTCTGGGTGGGCTGGGGCGGAAGTGTAGGCGGAGGGAGACGGCGGTGCTTGCAGGTCCTGGGGCTCGCGGCGAGGCCCTGGTGGGCGCCAGGCCGGGGAGGGGGAGGAGGAGGAGCTCGCGGCCCGGGCGGCGGCGCCCGAGTTCCCCGTAGGGCCCCGCCTCGGAGCGGGCGGCGGTGGAGGAGGAGACCTAGCAGGATGGCGGCCTCGGCCCTGTACGCCTGCACCAAGTGTACCCAGCGGTATCCCTTCGAGGAGCTCTCCCAGGGCCAACAGCTCTGCAAGGTCCGTGGGCGCCGGGCAGGCGGGCGGGGTCTCCTTTGCTGTAACCCGAGGGGGCTGCGCGCCCGCTGCACTGAGCCCCGCTCTTCGCCAGCATCTCAGGGTTTTGGAGTCTGGATTTCCAGCCTTCCCACCTGGGGATCCCTTTTCCTGATGGCCTGGGCATCAGGTGGGAAAGACCCCCGAGAGAGAGAGAGAGAGAGACTGCATCCATCCTACCCTCTTCTAGTGAATCCAGAGTCGGGCCCTTTTAGCTTCCGAGGGTCTCGGGTGGGGCTGCGTGAGGCAGCCACCTGTCTCTGCCGCAGAAACCCTGGGGTGGAGATATTTTCATCTCGATTTTTTTGCTTGATCTGTCTTCTTCCACCAGGAGGCAGGGGACGGTGTTTTCACTTTTTTTGTTGGAAACCCAAGCTGCAAAGCTGGTGGTATTCTTCCTTGTCCAAGAAAGCAAAGCGGCTGGTTTGAGAACAGAAATGCTCTACGGTTTGCAGTTCTTCCCATTCCATTAAAGCCAGAATGCTCTCTCTGAGCAACGGTGCAAAATAAATAGCTTCACGTTTAACCAACCCTTGAAATCTCTGAAAGTTTCTTACTGTTTGTGTAAGATACTCCACACATCTAATAAAAACAAAGACACCCGTGTCTTCACCAAAGAACTATGATTCGTTACATACATAAATCACCCAATTTCTTACGTTGGGAGGCCAGCTTTTATTGATGTTTTAGACATTTGACTAGGTTGGGCAATAATTTTCTATCAGAAAAGTGAGGTTTGGGGCATTGAGGTAGATGCTAACTAGTGTCTTTTCTAATTACAGGAATGTCGGATTGCACATCCTATTGTAAAATGTACTTACTGCAGATCAGAATTTCAACAAGAGAGGTTTGTATAATGAGCAGTTTTTGATTGTTGAAAACAAATATTTTAAGGACTACTTGGGATGATAGTCCTGTACTTGTGCTAAAGTATTTTTAAAAAACGAAAGTGTGGTAGGAGAATATCCCCCTTCCCTTAAAGCTGGTGGTTATTTTACAACTGAGTTCAGTTTACACCTGAGAAAAGAAGGGACAAATTAATGAGTGGGAATCATACATACTTGATAATGAAAATGCTAATGCTAATAACTACTGGTAAGCTGTTTCAAAAAAATGGCAAAATGTTAGTGGACCTGAGGGAAGACTATAGTATTGCCAACTGCCTTGCAACAGTAAAATCTACTGTTAGCAGCGTAAGAATAGCACAAGCCTATTTTAACAGGCCATTCTACTTTGAGAGCACACCCAAGAAAATAGAGAACAGATAATTTCTTCATAAGTAAATGTGGGCATCATAATAAGGAATGGCCAAGTGGAAGGATTAGTATGGAGTGATACATAATACCATGCAATAATAGTGGTAGATGTGAAGATTTCAGAGCTAGAAACAATAGGATATTTTGTTTTGTTCCCCTTACCAAAAAAAAAAACAACACAAAAATGCATAAGAATATTTGTCTTAATGGAAGAAAGTAAGTTTGTATAAAACAAACCTGAAAAAAACATGCATTTCTGTTTTTAAAAAACATTTAGTCTATGTTAGAATGTTAAGGACTATGCCGGGCATGGTGGCGCATGCTTGTAATCCCCGCGCTTGGGAGGCGGAGACAGGAGGATCGCGCAGGTTCGAAGCCAGCCGCGCTGGCGTAAGAGACCCTGTTTCAAAAATATAAAATAGGTCTGGGAGTGTAGCCCGGAGGTAGAAGGGTTTCCAGGAACCCCAGTACCACAAAAAAAAAAAAAAAAAAAAAGAATGTTAAGGACTACAAAATTTTAATTCATTATTATATTTTAACATCCTGCTAATTATCCCAGAAGGCTATATGTGTGATCATTTACATATAATTTTCTTTTCAGCAAAACAAACACAATTTGTAAGAAGTGTGCTCAAAATGTGAAACAATTTGGGACCGTAAGTATTGTTTTATGTTTTCATTTCATGTTATTGTTGCTGGTTACTTGGAAGTTTTTCAAAAAGATGGGTCTTATAAGAAATAGGTAGTGTCATGTTCTTATGTATTTTAACATAGCAAATTGTTTTATGAAAAAAGTTTTCTATTAATGTAGTTTGTAAGATGACAAGGTTTGAAAACAGTCCAATTGTGCATCTTTTAAGTACTATATATTGAATTTCAATGTGAAATTTATAAAACGATGCTTTTAAAGATTCAGAAATAGGAAACTCCTTATGGAGAACCTACTTATTTATAAAGTTTCCATAATCAAACCTTTTTTTCCTCTAGGATATATGTATATAGCAGTACAAATTATCTTACATATATAGTATAACCACTAATGGTGTATTAGGTCAATATTACTTCTTATTAGTCAAAATAATGACCTTAAAGCTCTGTACTATCCTGAATTATCTTTTGAACAGCCAAGAGGATCAAGTTATGTTTATTGTAATTTGTACTGAATATGCTTCTACTTTTTAAGTTGAAGACTCGCCTACAGTATAAGATGCTTATATCATCTGTTTCGGTTAATTGAGCTAACCAGGATATTAGTAGTTCATTTCTGTAGATTTTGGACACAAGTATACCTTTATTTTCATTCTTTGCAACCTTTTTTATTGTACAACTTTTATATTATAAAACATTCCATGCCAGTAATATTACTTAGGATTTTACTAAGTATTCTAAAAGAAGAATAGTGAGTTTTATGACTCCAGAAAATATATAATGAACAGTTTTTGACTGTTGAAAACAAATATTTTAAGGACTACTTGGGATGATAATCCTGTACTTGTGCTAAAGTATTTTTAAATAACAACTTAGATCTGAAATTTTAAGCTAGAAACTTAAGCCTTCAAGTGTGGTAGGAGGATATCCTCCCCCAAAAAACAGCTGATGGTTGTTTTACAACTGAGTTCAATACAACACTTCAATTTGAAGAATAGAAACGTGATAAATGCCCATTGCATATGGCAGATGACATATTTGAGAGAAACCAATATTTTGCAATTCTCCTAATTAGTCTCAGAAGTATGTTTGTAACATTAGATATATTTTATGCAGAAAATTTGGTATTTTCAAATGTCTCGGGTCAAGAAAATGCATATTTATTTTTCAGCCTAAACCTTGTCAGTACTGTAACATAATTGCAGCATTTATTGGTACCAAGTGTCAGCGTTGCACAAATTCAGAAAAAAAGTATGGACCACCTCAGACCTGTGAACAGTGCAAACAACAATGTGCTTTTGATCGAAAGGAAGAAGGAAGAAGAAAGGTACATCTTATTTTTATTATGACATCTGGAAATTAAAATACCAAACAAGATGGAAATTATTGTAATTGACACACTAATGAGACATGATTGTTCTTTGGGTCCCTGAAAGCAGATAGTTAGATGAAAGTATAGGAATGGTGAAGTTATTCCTTATTTGCATCATACATGGATTCATGTTGATCAATTAGGGTTATTATACTTTACTTTAAAAGTTATTCAAAGCAGGTGTGATGGTGTACATCTTTAGTTCCACTACTCAGAAGGTTGAAGAAGGAGGATCACTGGAGTCCAGGAATTTTAAGACCAGCCTGGGCAACAGATAGTGAGACTCCATTAATAAATAATAGTACCATGATAGCTATTCTGTACTATTTGGTTCTCCTCCATTGGTTCAGGAGTCTTACAAATTATTAAGTAAATTCTTTTACATATTTACCTTTCTGCTAATTACTTAAAGTTGCTGGTGTGAAAAATACTTGATGGCACATTAGCACATAAAATTCAAAGTTAGTCTTCTGCCTTTTGATATGGGCTTGTATTTGAAACTATTGTTTGTTTTTCTCTACCTACAGTGACTTAATAAGTATGTGTATGCATGTGGCATTCCTCTGCTGATCAGCATTCACACAGGCCTCCAGTTGTCTGTCAGTTTCAGTTGAGTTGGAGGATGACTGTCTCTTTGAGGGGCTCCCCCAGGTCCCCCCACAGCAATGTATGTACCTTAGTTATAAGACATGTCCCTCCAGCACTTCTTGTGTGAACAGAAGACAGAAACTATTTTATTTTTATAGATTTTGTCTTAACTGGAAAGAAGGTCTCTTTCCCTTCCCCTTGACTCACAGACAATTGATTCTTGTTATTTACAGTAGTCATGTTCTATAAAGTTGCCATAAACACTGAATCTGTGAATACTGAACCATTGCTTATTAGGGAAATAGAGGATTAGGCTTTTGCCTCTAGTTGTTGGTGAGTCAACCAATACCACAACCTTGTGTTTGCACTTAAAACACACCTTATTTCCTGTATGTATTACTGATGAGTTTAATCAAATTTATAGCTAGCATTACTAATGATGCTCGAATGACATTTAAAATGATTTTTTGTAAGGCACATCATACCTTTCTTGAGCTTAGTGCTATACCACATTTCAGCAGTACTCTTGGGACATTTAAACAGAAAAATCACCAACACATTAACTTGAGAAATATAGCACTAAATAGATTGTGGAAAGAACATTTGTTTTTAGTATGAAAGCTAAAACAATAAGGTAGTAACTCCTTGTTCTGCATTAGCTGGGACTGTGCACTCTGGTGACATTTTTATCATTGTTATGTACCTATGCATGAATGACCACAAATGTGCTACAAGTATTGATAAGTTTTACCAAGTAGACAAATCTGCAAATGTGAAAACTGAAAATAATGAGAATCGATTGTATATGCTATTTAGCTCTCCTATTCTGTAAATTCACAATACTTAACTTGTGAGAAATACTTATCATTTTGATCACTACACAGTGATTTAAGAAATTCAGGTGAGACTTCTTAGAGATATATCAACAATTTATGCTTATTTTCTAGGACTAAGAGTTAACATATCTTTCTCCAAAATTAAAAAATACCTCAAGGCTAATGTATATCATCCTCACCAATTTCATAATCCCCCAAACAAGTGTTTTCACAAGTTTTAGAAAAGTCTTAATTTTTATTTCATTTTGCTAAGATCTGTGAATGCTTCACAGAATTTTGCACATGTATGTGAAATATGACTGGAAGTTGAGCAATTTGTCTCAACCTCATTCTTAACCCAGTTTCATTTACATTCTATGAATACATTTAATTTAATACAAATGTTTTCTTAAAAGGTTGATGGAAAGTTACTATGCTGGCTCTGTACTTTATCATACAAGAGAGTTTTACAGAAGACAAAAGAACAAAGAAAGAGCCTGGGATCTTCACATTCAAATTCTTCATCTTCATCTCTTACTGAAAAAGATCAGCATCATGCAAAACACCACCACCACCACCACCACCACCACCATCACCATCGTCACAGCAGCAGCCATCACAAGTAAGAACTTGAAACTCATGTGTTTTTAAATCCTTCCTGGCATTTTGATGCTATGTTTGCATTTATATCGGTATCTACTTGCCAATATTAGCTGTGTACTACTCTGATTTTCATTGTACTTTATAAGTTTCTTGAGCTATTACATACTTTGTACACTGTGTAAAATTACACATATAGGAGGTGTTTAGCTATTTTATCATTATAAACAGGATATTTAGTGAATTAATCTATAAAATGATTGTACATGAAATCAAAATAAGAGTACATCAGAATTAATACTTCAGTGATTTTTTTTGCTGTTTATGAATGAGTTGGGGGACTTCACTTCTGAAAATTATTGTTTACCTCAGATCTCATTTCTTTCTTATTAAAAGCAAATAAACCAGCAACTGGGAAATATACATGTAATATTTTCATTGAATACATTGTAACATTGTCTTTTGTGAATATAAGTATTCTTTCTTTGTGTGGATGCTAGGAACTGAACCCAAAGGTTTTGTACATTTTGTGTGTGTGTGTGTGTGTGTGTGTGTGTGTGTGTGTGTGTGTGTTACTAGGGGTGGAACCCAGAGGCTTTCTACCTCCGGGCTATACTCCCAGACCTATTTTATATTTTATTTGGAAACAGGGTCTCACTAAGTAGCGAGGCTGGCTTCGAACCTGTGCAATCCTCCTGTCTCAGCCTCCCAAGCGCGGGGATTACAAGCGTGTGCCACCACACCTGGCTAAGGTTTTATACATGTTGAGCGGGAGCTCTGCCACTGAGTTATAAATCCCCATAGGAGCATCTTAATCGTGGAGATCCCCAAAGTGTGAGAAATATTTTAAACTAATAGTACTTTGCCGTTTTTGTAAAACACATAGGTTAGAAATCCTATTCAAATACAGACAACTGCTTGATTTTTAAAGTAACTTGAGTTATGGGGAAAGTTATATAGCAGTAATTTTTTTTAACTCTTTAAAATGTGATTTTTGTTTTCATAGAAAAAGGAAGAACATTAAAACACAATTTAAGTACATAAACCCAAATAGGGACATGATACATACTCAGTTTCAGAAGAATTGTTTTTTTCCTAAATTTTATTGTGAATCTTTAAAATTTTATATAGTTATTTAAAACAATTTCATACACAAAAAACCAATGTTCACCGTATTTTGAAACACATAACTATTATATCTAGTTAAGATCTGGTTATAAGCTGTGCATGAACCTATTCGATTTTGAGGATTTAGTGAGGCACTGATAACAATTTTTTTTTACCATGTTGTACATTTTCTAGGTCTGAGAGTGGAAGACTGCAATGCAATGATTTCTAATTTGGCAGTTTTGACAAAATCTTACGGTCTTTATATCAAAGTATCAAGGGAGCAAAGGAGCATAAAACTTGCTTGGTTTTGCTTCTTGCTTTAAGAAAAAAATATGACAAAACAATATGTGTACTATAGTGGCATATGCTAAGCCTACTTCTGCCAACATAATCTTTTTCCTGTCTTTTATGGATGGATTTGTCTTTGCATATTGTGAAAAGGATGTAGAATATACCCGTAAATATCAAATTAGGTGTCAGAAACCTAATCTTTTTGAAAGAGTAACGGGTTTCTAAACCAAAAGGAGTAACCTTTTTGTTACTTAAGAAATATAAATACAAGCTAGGTGTGGCACATACCCATAACCCCAGGATTTGGAAGGCTAAGACAGGAGAATTGCAGACTCAGTAACTTAGCAAGACCCTCAGAAACCTATCGAGACCCTAAATAAAAAATAAAATAGGGCTGGGTGTATAGCTTGGAGGTAGAATGCCCCTGGGTTCAATCCCTAGTAAAACATACACAGTAGAAATACTGACTATCCAGAGGGGATTGATTCTAAGACCTATCTGGATACCAAAATTTTAAATGCTTAAGTCTCTTATATAAAATGGCGTAGTATTTGCATATGACCTATTCATACCTTCTTTTAGGCTTTGGTCATATGTAGATTTTTTATCATACCTGATACAATATAAATGCTACATAAGTAGCTACTGTATAATTGGTACATACTGTAGCTTCTATACTGAATTGTTCAGGAAATCATGATGAGAATCTATTCATTCAGTACAAGCACAACCATCTTAGGCCTAACTCTATTTTCCATCTATAATTAGTTGACTCTAAATGTGGAACCTGACTATATAGAGCGCTGACTGTACTGTTTTATATGTAATGGCTAGAAACCAATTTTATGAACAGGCAGCCAGTTTATAGGATCCTGTATTTTGATTATAATGAATAGGAACATATACATTTTGATAGTGATTGGTAGGCAGAGAGTAGTGGAAGTGCTTTAGCTGTAGAAATTTTTCTTTGCTATTAAAAAAAAATTTCTATAGCTAAAGCAACAGTTATTTTTGCTCACACACAAACATATACCTATATTTGTTTATGTTTTATATGCTAGCACTGTACTATATGTTTTTAACCCCTGTAAGAAATGTATTATACCCATTTTACAAGTAAGAGAGCTGAGACTCAGCAGTTGTAAGTAAATTCCCCAATGTCACCCAGCCCAGATGTTTTTACATCTCTAAAGTGGTATAAATATGTGGTAGCTGGTTTACAGGAGATGCTGCATATACTTTGAATGAGTAAACTAATTATTAGCAAAGGATCAAAGAAGAAATTTAAGATTCATTGTAACTTATACAGTGCTTATTAATATGGAAAAATGGAACAGAAGCCATAATAAAGTAAAAGCATTTGTTTCTTTAAAATTTTCTAGTATTTTCAGTATGACTTCTCTAGACTACTGACCAAAATAAGATCTAGAAACTTTGGAGAGGATTCTTTGGAAAAATAGGAAGGAATCAGTAATTCAGATATTTTTTCAACCAACTTTATTATTCTGAATAACTTAAATTACTTAAGAGTCTCATTTAGTGTCTTATAAAGATACAAATTTCTGAAATAGTAAAGACAGCTGAAGTATAGTGATTTCCTAGACTTGATAGTTATAGAAAGCTATTGTGATAGTTTTTATGCTCACATACCCAAATCCTTGATATGATAATTAGATTGAATTGTGGACAAACTGGAATATAAGAAGAAAATTCATTCTCTGTCATTGTATATATTTTAAAGAACTTGGGCTGTACACAGGAATACATTCCTATAATCTGAGTTCTGGGGAGGCTGAGACAGGATTGCAGGTTTGAGAGCAGCTCAGCAGCTTAATATAAGGTCCTCAATTTAGTGAGACCTTGTTTAAAAAAAAAAAAATAAGTATGGGGTATAGCTCAAAGGTAAGATGCCTCTTGAATTTCATCTCCAGTACCACAAAAAAGAAAGAAACAAAGAACTTGAGATGGCTAGTAATTTAGATGATTAGAATTTATCCTAGTAGAATGAGATTTCTTCACTCTTTTAACCTGCAAACTTAAATACACCTTTCTCTGAACAAAAGTGTTATAATGTTTTGTTTATAACATATAATTTGATTCCATTATAAAAGATTGGTGTTAAATTTAGATGCATTTAGTGAATGTTGTTATCAGATGTCACTTATATATTTTTCAGAATCAGCAATCTAAGTCCAGAACAAGAGCAAGGACTGTGGAAACAGAGGTAAATACATTAATTGACTTTTCAAAGTACTTGAAATTTATTCTTATAAATATTCATTTTGCCTTATTATTTAGTCTTTAAAAGCCTCAGTAATGTTTGGTAATATTTTAGGCAAAGAAGAAGAACTTATTTGGTACTTCTAACCTTTTTTCTCTAATTATTCTTATGTTGGTTTCAGCCATAAATCCTCTTCAGCAATTCAGAATGAAACTCCAAAGAAAAAGCCCAAACTGGAATCTAAGCCATCTAATGGAGATAGGTAAAAATGAATTTCTTTAGTGTTGTAGAAATCTAACTTAGTTGAACAGTTGTAATTAATTGCCAGTTATTACTAGATGAAAGTATAAAAACATTATTTCTTCTACACTGACTTCTTTGAGTCACCTAGAAGAGTAAACATATTCAGTTAAGAAAATTTTAACTTATTTTGGCAATAATAAAGTGGCACTGAAGTATGTTGTTTTAGTTTGGGAATAAATTGGGGTTTTAAAAAAGAAAAATTGAATAGAGCACATTCTCTTTATCTTAATTATTATTCAAAGAACCACAAATCTGAGATGGTGACATTTTAAATTTGACCTGCTTAGAAAATGTTTTTAGATTTAAAATATTGAGTGTGACTTTGTTTTAGTTCATTAGCCAAAAGTTTGCTGCTATTACTGTACAAATTGGCTGCCTATTGCTTTACACTAGAAGTATTGACCCCCTAAAAGCTAATACTGAATTATATTTCTGCAGGTGTATGTAATGTGTGCCATTAGTAAGGTAATTTGCCAGTTGCATCCATTTCTGTCAGGTACATATTTTTTTGCATTAGCCTTAAGGATGTTTGTGGAATTGTCTAATTTATGCAATTTGAACACCTGCTAATTTTTCTTCTACTTTATTTAACTGTGTTTTACTTTTTTTTTTTTAGTAGCTCTATAAATCAGTCAGCAGATAGTGGGGGAACAGACAATTTTGTCCTTATAAGTCAACTGAAAGAAGAAGTGATGTCACTTAAGCGTCTCTTACAACAGAGAGACCAAACTATTTTAGAAAAAGATAAAAAGGTAAGAACATAGTACACTGAAGCTTGGTTAAGATTTATATCTTAATCTTAATTGCAAGTTTACTTCAGTAATTTGGTAGTATTTGTTGTGCCAGGTTTTTATAAGATAAATTATATTTTTTTCATAATTTGGTGGAAAGTGGACAGTGGACTTAAATTTATCTTATGTTGTACCTCATTTTAAATTCAGCATATGAAAATTAGGATTTACATATAAGATAAAAATAGGTTACAGGTATTTTTTTTTCTATAGTTCTTTGTGATCAACAGTATTCTTTATGATAGAGAACTTTTATGGAAATATTCTATGCACAAATGTTTAGAAGGTCTTCTGTTAAGCAAAACTAAATATGTCTACATTCACCTGGAAAAAAAAAAATGAATAAAATAGCAGGTTTACTGAAAAATAGCATCAATTCCAAAACCAAGTAAAGTAATAAATTGTAGAATACTGATTTGTTTAGATGGATTTTTTTTCCTTTTTCTAGCAGACTCTTCTTATTAATACAGTTGAAGTTTTCTGCTTTTGTTAGTGTTCCTCTTCAAAGCAAAGACATTAGTACTGTCATCAGGAAATAAATTTAACCAAGCTGCATGTTTGCAACCTTTTCTTACAAATCTAAAGCAACCATGTTATTTTCCTTAATTTATTGCAGTTATTCTGTAACTTCTAGAGCCAGAAACTGTACTAGATCATAAGGATAGACAATACATAGTTTTTATCTTACAGAAGTTGATAGTCTAGAGGCAACTTACAATGTAGTGATTAGAATAATTTATCTTAGTTGATCTGCTGTGAATTGGCAATTCAGAACAGGAATTTTTTATACTATGGAAGATAATTTAGTAACACTTCAGATTTGACAAAAGCAAGAGCTTTTATTTGGAAAGATGAGTATTAGACAGTTTACTAGGTACTGGGTGATTATGGAAAAAAATAAACACAGAAACTTTTAAACCTTGCATAATGAAAAGTAATCAGAAGCCAGGTGTAGTGACACATGACTATGATCTCAGTACATGGGAGGCTAATACTGGAGGATTGAAGTTCAAGGCAGCCTCAACAATTTAGCAAGACCCTTTTTCAGAATTAAAAAAAAAAGGTTTGAGGGTGTGGCTTGGAGGTAGAAAGTACACTCTACTTAAAGAACCTTCTGAGATGCTAATTATTAAGCTTTCTGTTTAAATAACCAGTTGTCAAACTAGTGAAGCCAAAAACAAAAGAAATAAGCAGCTTATCAAAAGCTTTAGTGAACATCAGATGCTATCTTAACATTAAAGTTATAGTAGACGATTCATCATTTTACAAAACAAATTCTAGATAGCTTGTAAAACTCAGGAAATTGCTACTTTCTACTTTTTCAAATGAGTTTATTGTAAAGAATATTGAAAATGCTATGTTTTCTGGGCAGATACATACATACATATGTATATATGCTTTTTTCTTTTAATCTTTCAGTTAACTGAATTAAAGGCAGACTTTCAGTACCAAGAGTCAAATTTGAGAACAAAGATGAACAGTATGGAAAAAGCTCATAAAGAAACTGTAGAACAACTTCAAGTAAGTGACATTATTTTGTAAAATATTAGGGAAGGAGAACTAAACTTGCTTCATTAATTGATTTAGGTTCATATTAGTATCCCTATTTTATAGGTTCATTTTCAATTTAAATTTTATTACTTTTAGTTTTTAATCCTGATCCTATTAGTTGAAATCACTTGAAAGGTGATTTCATCACATTAATCATAAACACTTTTGCCTAAATTTCAAATGGGGTTTTAAGAAGAGGATATCATTTGAGTATGTTCATTTGAATATGATCATTGGGCTGAAAGCAGAAAATTAAATACCACATTCATGAATCTAAGGCTAAAATAAGGGCTATACTAGTAATCATTCTTATTTTCCTCCAGAGAATGGGAAGGAGGTAAATATAGCAAATTAGTTTTCAAGGACCTTGAATAAAGGAAATTTATTCTGTATGCAGTGGTGCAAATCAAGGACTTGAAACCTGTGTACTGTGGTTTGCAAAGTATCAAATGGACATACTATGCCAAGAGCTTGTCATCTAACTCAATCTCAGGGTATTTCAAAGTACATTAGCAGGATTTAAATATACAGAAAAATTGAATGGTGAAGTTGAAAATCACCACAGTAAGAGGGTAGGACCTGATGTTTATGGCACGTAGCAATACTGAGCATCTAGTGTGGCAATATAGATAGGTTGTACACTTAGTGAAACTTGTTCTTATTTATGTTTCAAAAATGTGAAAATGAAACCACACTAAATTATGTGTTTTCTGAATTATCAATTCTGACATTTGTAACCGAGTTTTAAAAGGTTAAGAAATTCAAGTCTTAAAAGTATAGATGACATCAGCACACAAACTTCAGACTTGATATGGATTGCCTGGAATTAAACCTGATCTTATCAATAATTCCAAAGAGGAACCTCATAGAACCTGGGACATAGTAGGCATTCAAATAGCTTGTTGAATGAGTAGCATCTTACAGAAATGCCCATCTACCCTCTATTCTGGGAGATTGCACATACGTGGAATTGTGATTTTATAATATTTTACCCACTAACAAGTATTTTTAGTTTTATGGTATTCTTACTAAGCTGTTAATACTGAATGATGACCTGGAATATTGTTTTCCACCTGATGATCTCTTATATAATGCTATGCAACCAAAGCTCTGAGGTAAATGAAATGATGGAATAACTAGGAGTAGTACTTGAGTATGATTTAACTTAGTACTTCTCACTATTCAAAAGATAAACTTTTAATGTTTAAACACTTGTAAGCACAAGAGGACTCTGCTTTAGCCTAATTGGTATCCTAAGCCTATCTTTGCTTGGTTGGTAGCTGAAGTTTTATATAATATGGTAGCTAATATTTATATAGAAGTATGACAGTTTCAACATGATTTTAGATATGCTACATTATTTGCTGCTTATTATGTGTTATATTCATTTTATAGGTAAAACTCTATTCACATAGTAAGTAGTGACTTAGAAACTTACTGGGGCTTACCTAGACTTTAACCTGTTCTGCATTGGCTCACACTACCTCAAGTTACTCAGGTTTTATCTTTCTTCTTTGTTATCAGACCACTTCCCTGTACCTTTTGAATTATTGCTAGAGACATTTTGTCATAGCCATCTTTTTACCCTACTCCCTTTAGCAAACAGTATACTAGTAGGATTCTCTACTGAGGTGAGTAAACAGTTACTTTTTAATCTCTATGTGATGACAAATTGAATTCTGTAACACAAGACTTATCTTGCTCTAATACCTCTTTAAAATGTTTTTTACTATCAAACCCGGAAATATGCACTGAACATCACCCCCAAAATTGTGCAAAATATCTCTTAAATACCAAGAATATCAAATAAAACTTCTTTTCATTTATTAAGTAAAGAGGAAAAGGAAACTAACATTTGAATGCCTACTATGTACTGGTCACTGTATTAGTCTGTTGTATATATTTGATTAGTTCTTTCTACTCATTTGGAAATGGATGGTGGACTTTCTGTATTATAAAAGAGAAGATAATACTCCAAGTTACATAGTGGGTAAGTGAAAGAGCCAGGACTTAAAGTAGAATTTGTGATATTCTTAATTTCTATATTCTTTGCTTTAGGCCAACATTTTCAAGTGTTTTTAACTTTTTTTCCCCAGTAATTTCATTGACTTTTTTCAGAGTACATAATTAGTTTTCAGGATAAAAAAATTTTTAGCATGTATATACTTAAATATATCATAAAACTCAGAATACAACAAATTGAGCTTATGTTCACTTAACTGATAAACTGTTTAGCTTAAAGATTTTTCTTACATAATTTATCAACAAGTACATATACTAGTGTGATTTGAGGACTTAAATTTGTAAATGCTATTTAAAAGCATTAGAAACTTCTTTCAAGACCTAAATTGGTTCTTGCATTTACTTGGAACATAAAATTATAAATTTGATTTTTAATCTCTTAATGATTATGATCATTTGAAGATTCACTTTAACTATGTAATAAGTTAGTATAAGTATTTTCACACAAATGTAACTTACAGATCTGCTAGGAGCCTTTTTGAGGCAATGTAGCTATAACCCTTAATTACTTTGTCTTTTGAAATTTCTGTTTCTTTTCTGTTTTTAGTCAGTGAGTCTATTATAGTTATGAACTAAATAATATGTAGCTAATAGTTAATGAAAATTCTTAAACTATTAACTCTTGGACTGGTCAGCTGAGTAATAAAATAAATGATTGTCAGTATGCTACTTGATTTCTTTTAACTACTAAGACATTCTCTCACTTGATTTGTCCTCTGAGTTTCTCAAACTTTAATTTTAAAGGGAAAATGAAAATCCTTTTCATTTTTGATGGTTTTTTAAATTTCAGGTTGATACCAAAATAAAATTCCATCACCAGTTATTATCTAATAACTACTGAGTAGGAAAACCATATTCATCATGCAGCTACACATAAAAGATAATTTGCATCTATAAGATAGCACTGAGAATATTTGCATTTTGGAGGTCATAGTTGTTACATAGGAAGAGTTTGATTGTGAAAGAATGGGAAATAGAAGTATAAAGCCTAGAAAAGTATATATTTCATGAAATTAAGGTGGTATGAAGAGAAGGCTGAATATTATCTGACCACCAAAGCTAAAATTAGAGTAGAAAATAAAGTACTAAAAGCGTACCTAAATAAAAAAGTATCTACATAAAAAAATTCTAAAAGCTGTGAAGTAAAGTGGTTTTCAAACATTAACCAAAGAATATCTTTTATAACTGTTGTTTTTAGGGTAGCACTTTTTATTTTTTATTACTCTTCACGTTCGGCTCAGAAACTTCAGAAGTACTAGGCTATTAATATATTTGTATATACAAGGGATCCTTACCTCAGTTTCAACAGTTAGGAAACTGTATAGCATGGCCAAAGCAGTCAAAATATTAAAAATTTATTGAAGCGCCCTATTACCATAATCTTTACTAAACTAGTGATTGTCATAGCACACTGGACAAGGACAATGTTTTTGTCAGTAATGATGGGACATTTTTTAAAATGAAGTGTAAATTCAGATGTCGGCAAGTGAAATTTTTTATCTTTGTGAAAGCCAGAAATTAGACTTGCATGAAATTTAAATCAGTAATGATTTTTAAAAAAATGCACAGATCATGCCAGTGCCAACTGACTCTGTGACAACTTAAAAAAACAAGACCAGAAAGAGTGATTGTGACGAGTGTTTAAAAAGGAGAGTCTTTTGCAAAGTGGCAGAGTACCTCTTTTTTGCAAAAATGATCTCTTATGCTTGTTCTGTACATGAAGATAAACATCAAATGAATTCATTCATGTAACTTGCTGGGAAATGTTCTTCCTAAATCAATACTGATTAATGATTTATTATAAAATAAAACATAGCTTAAAGGACTGGATTTTATTCACTATTTAAAACTCGAACCTTTATTGGGTGTGGTGGCGCACGCTTGTAATCCCCGTGCTTGGGAGGCTGAGACAGGAGGATCGCGCAGGTTCAAAGCCAGTCTCACTGGCTTAAGAGACCCTGTTTCCAAATAAAAATATAAAAATAAGTCTGGGAGTGTAGCCTGGAGGTAGAAGGGCTTCCAGGAATCCCAGTACCACCAAAAAATAAATAAAATAAAATTTGAAACTTCTTTTAAGTGGACTCACTTTATTGCCTTTTTTTGCAACCAACTATTATCTTTGGACAACAATTATATTAGAATTGATATTACCAAGGGGTCTGTTAAGTCAATTTAAAACTTTCTTTTTACATATTTAACCTTAAGAGGGAAGAATATAAGTATACCAAGAATATAAGTATACCAAGTAATACCTTACTAAGGTTATTAGTGTTTTAGTGGAAATTTTTGTTACATAAAAGAAAACATTAAAGTAAGTCGTATTCTTTAGCATGGCTCTAATAATATTTCAGGTTTTTTAAATCTTGAATTTTTGTTTCTCACAGGCCAAAAACAGAGAACTACTCAAACAGGTTGCAGCATTGTCAAAGGGTAAAAAGTTTGACAAAAGTGGAAGCATACTTACATCTCCTTGAAAAATTGTTTATTTAGTTTTTCTGCTTACAGTGTAAATGGGGGGGCTGTGAAACTCTTAAATTCTGTGTATTGGAAAAATATTTTTGCACACCAAATGAACTGGCGTGTTTCCTATTCACTTTTGTAACTGATACATGGCATTTTTTTAAGTTGTAAAACATTCAAATAAAACTTCAACTGGTTTGAAGTAACTTTTTAATTATTTGATATCCAGGAAATTTTTGCCAGCAATAGTATTAAACAGTTGTAAAGGAGTGCATGAGTAGTGCTCTTTATAAAACACAACATGCAATAATAGATGTAGATAATAGTAAAAAGTCAAAGCAGCAGGGGTTTTTATTTTATAAAGTTTTTTTGTTATTAACACTATGATAATTTCAGATAAATAGATTTCAATTTAAAAATGCAAACCCTTAAACCAGGAAAATGGTGAACACTGTTTTTTTGGGGAATTATATTTTTACTTTACATCAACATGAAATTTAGGAGGGAATCATGGTGCTTTTATTAATTGAATTTCAGAGCATATGTAAATATGTTTTTAAAAGTTACATCATTAACATTAGTAACCTAGAATTTTCATTACTGGTATAGGAATTAATGTTTATTGTACAGTATCCAAGGTAAAAATGTGTTTTTGTTTTGTATAAACTACTGTAGATTTTTACTTACAAGTGCCTTTTTGCCACCTACTTTTTTTATTTATAGGAATGCTGATCTTTTGTACATACAATTTGTTTTAAAATCATGTTTAATAAATGTTTGTATATAAATACATATGTATAGAAGCCTATTTCAAAAATAAATAAAAATTGCTAGTAACATGTTTGAGGTTGCATTAATACTAACTGATAATGCATATCGACTTTAGAAGATTTTGTGGTTGGTTTCTCTGTGATAGGGAAGCTATTGGTTATTGGATTCATTTAATTATGTTGAAATACTTCCCTAAAGAGTTATTTTAAGTAATTTCTGATAGAGTAATTTTATTTTTTAGGTTATATGGCTTCATCTTTTATATTATGTGAGTTATATGTTTTGCTTTATTTTTTATATAAAACTTCTTTAAAATTTATAATGTTTCTACAGTGGTCCATATATCTGCTTTCTTATAATGTGTTGTTACCTAAGTTAATATTTATGTACACAGTACTTAAATTGTAAATTTAATACAAATCTGAAAAATATTAAATAATTTTTTATAATCTAATCTGTGCTTATCTTTGAATAAATTGGAATCTTCTATAAGGTTCAGGCACTATTTATAAGTAAATTGTCTCAAAGTCTTTAAAATTATCCATAAAACGTTATAGTATGGGATAGGTTATGTGAAATTATTGACTTATATTTTGATATAGGTGTTTTTAGTCTATAATGGAAATTGATCTCTTTAATATCAGTTCAAACTTTAGTTCAATGTTAAAACCTCAGGCATTGTTAGATACACTGTAGAGTAAGAGTTCTTTCCCTTAGGAATTTATGGGTGAAGATAGATTTGTTTCAAGTAAACTTATTAAATTGATCAGTTTTAAAGGTTTTGTTTTTAGACAAATGTTCATTAGGACTTTTGTATCAAAGATTGGCTTTCTTAAGAATATGATCATATTTAAACATCTTTTATGTTTAAGTAAACTAGTCATGCGTTATAAAGTGATAATGAAAAATTTTCCATTTGAAAACATAGTGTAGGGTAATTTTCAAGTAATAGCAAAAGATTGAATCAGTCAGATTTGGGAAAATTAAGCCAATTTTTTATGACTTCTTCATGCAGTAATCATAAATTTAGTACTCTGAACCATGATAGATAATGCCTTAACATGAATTTTAATGTTTGTAAGGTTTGCTAAATTCATAAGATAGTCATTACCTGTCTTTAAAATTTGTAATATTTTATATTTTATAGCCATTTGTCAGTCCACAGTGACCATCATTATTATTCTTTAGTAAGCTATATAATAGTTCTCAAACCTTGGGAGATGCTAAAAAAGAAAATCGCCCCCCATCCTTTAACTAACATTAAAATTGAAAATCACTTTAAATAATTAAACTTTGTAAATTCCAAAGCTAAAGCCATTTAGGGGCGTTATTTAGTCTAATTAATTACCTTCACTTTGTTTCTTTCCCTTTTTTTATAATTCAATTTTTTTTTTTTTTACAATTGTGTAAACTAGTATTGAGTCCCAGTCCTAGATCTGTAGTGTATTGACATAATGAGCTGATATCCTTTCATTGTGGACCTGTAAGGCGATACTATGGTGTGCTGTATTGTGCTTTTAGCCTGTTTTCCACAATTAATTAGCATTTACCAGTGAGAGTCATTTTGGCTCATTATTTATGTATTAATAGCCTGTGAATATTGCAGTCCTTTTTAGATTGTATTGGTCTAAATATGCATTCTGCAGTGAACCTATTGAGCTGTTCACATGTATAGACTATTGAAATACTGTACTTGTACACATCTGACTGTTGACATTTTGTACTTTTTTCTAAATCCAATATTTCACAATAAAAACTTGCCAAAACCTTTGTGTTAATTTTCTATTTCTAATCAACAGGTTATACCACACACTTAGTGGCTTAAAACAACAAAATTTGTTGTACAGTTCTTGGAGGTCAGAAGTCTACAAATTGGTCTCATTGGGCTAAAATCTAGGTATTGGCAGAGCTGGTTCCTTGAAGAGGTTCGGAGGGAGAATCTGTTCTCTTGCCTTTTCCCAACTTCTAGAGCAGCATTCTGTGAACTTATTGCCCCTTCTATCTTCAAAACCAAAAGTGTACATTGCTTTCTGCATCTTACGGCTTTTCTCCTCTTTCCTTATAAAAACTTGGGACAACGTTGGGTTCAGCCAGATCAGTATAATCTCTTCATCTCAAATTCTTAACGTGATCACATGTGAAGTTCCTATTGTCCTACAAGGTACCTTATTCACATCTCCCAAAATTTTTAGTATGGGCATCTTCAGGAACCATTACTAAGTCTACTGTAAACATTTCCTCCCCACCCCCTCAATATGAAGACCTAAAATAACACATGAAAGAAATGGTCAGGTATTGGGAATTGTTTTTCTTTCTTTTTTTTTTTTATTTTTCTTTTGGTGGTACTGGGGTTCTTGGAAACCCTTCTACCTCTGGGCTACACTCCCAGACCTATTTTTTATATTTTTATTTGGAAACGGTCTCTTAAGCCAGTGAGGCCGGCTTCAAACCTGCGCAATCCTCCTGTCTGTGCCTCCCAATTGAGTATCGGGAGTTGGAAATTGTTTTTCTAAGTCCACTTTACTATAATAGTTACTTTCCTGAGAGGGGCAAAAGGATACAAAGTTTTAATTAATTGAAGTATTATTTAAATAGCAATAAGGCAAATTAAAGCATCAAAGTTTGTGGAAACTTTGGAACATTAGTATTTTGGAATAAAAACTGAAGACTTGATTAACATAAGGACTGGTTCAAGAGGCAATATACATTAAAAATGTATAAAGGATTATGCAGTTAGCCTTTTACTAAGGCTAGTATAGCAGGGACATTCCAGTGATTGTGGGAAAGGTATAGTGTAAGTTCCTGGTTTCTCAGACACCAGTTATATCAGTTAACTGCAGGGCCTAAGCAGATATTGCTAGACCTCAACTCCAAGTGTAGGTATGGTATGGGGCACAAGAATTTCTATTTTAAGTTATTAATGTTGATGCTTTTAGAATAGGTCCCACTCTGAGAACCAGTGCTGTAAGTAAAGAAATGAAGTGTTAAAAAGATTGGTGTAGGGAATAATGAGTGGAAGATGTTTTAGGAAGAATTGTGATACAAACTTGGAAGTCATTTGGAGCCCTATTTTAAATATAGGGTAGAGGCAGCACTTGATTTTGGAATGGAACTATAGTAAGACCAGATAATTTTATATTTTAAGAAGACTTAAGAATTGTTTTCTCCAACTCCTCGATTTTACAGCCAAAAAAATAGGAAAGGGAAAATGGCTTAAATATTGACTTTGTCCTGCTGTTTCTCTAAAAAGAATTTGAAGTGGCTTAGCTTAAGTGTCTTCAAACAAGTTTGCTGCCTGGATGATAATTAGTTTTAAGGAGGTATGTATATAGTCTGTACATAGCTAAGGAGTTGAGAATCAGAAAAATCAATTGGATATGACACGCTTATACACAGAAAAATCCCACTTCTCAACAATGCCTCGACATAAGTAAGGTCCACAATTTGAGTTTTTAATTAGAAACTGGGAGATGGATCAAAAAAGCTTCGTGTTTTTCTCTTGTTGAATGCTGATATGGTTGATGGCGTTTGGAACATGTGTTGGTTACTACTTATCAAGAAAACTGACCTGAGAAATGTAATTAGAGAAAGCTGGAGAGTAGAGGCTGAATTTGGAGAAGATTAAGACTTAATACTAAATAAAGACCAACAATCCTACAGAAAACTTTTAAGAGAAATGAAGAGGCAAGTCATAGGAAAGATACAAATGAGTCATAACCATATGAAAAAATCCTCAGCCTCATTCCTAATAAAAATGAAAACAAAGTGGAGTTGTGATTTCTTTCCTGTAGAGCAAAGTCCCAAGTCTGACGACAATGTTGATAAGGTTATAGTGAAACAGACACATAACATTGCTGGTGGTCATAGCAAAATAGTCCTTATCAAGGTACATTTTGTTAACTGGAAGAATCACATATCCATTTATTCTTTGTTCTAGCAACCCAAATTCTTGGGATCTATCCCAAATATACATAAAAAAGTAATGTGACCAAAGCCACTGAAAAATTATTTTAATAGCAAAAATAATCAAATTATTAAGGGATTGGTTAAAAACTATGATATGGTCACATAGTGGATACTGTGGTGGTAAGAACAGCTCAATTTCTACAAAATACATTGCTAATTGAAGAGAAACTAGAAAAAAAGTGTTAGGTGTGTTACTGTTTGAGAAGTGTAGGAACACAAAGATATCTGCCTATATTTATTACAAATTGAAGGTTTACAATCATTTTTTTTTCAAACTTTACTCATAGAGTTAGGACGAAATAGGTTGGAGGGGACAAAGGTGGAAGTTGATTTCTTTGAATATATAACCATGTTTTGTTTATTTGACTTTAGAGTATTCAATAGTTATAAAATTGAAAATGCACCTAAATGTGCACCCAGCTGGTGCTTTATCACACAGATAATAACTATTCTAAGTGATATAAAATTCAGTAATCCATACTTCTCTAGTGGGGTATACCCTAAGGAAAAAAGAACTGAAAAAAAATCTTAAACTAGTGACAGTAATCTTAACTTTTGGTGACAGTATTTGATATTATTATTCTAAGTTTGTTGTATGGAATAAAATATAACAAGACAAATCAAGTAAATAATTATGTGATATTCTATTTGTTACATTTGGGCTTGGTTTCTTGAGAAAGAGATGTAAATAAAAGCTGTATAATCCTATTTTTAATTAGAATTATCAGTTCAAGCTCAAGATATTTTATCTACGAGTAATAGACATAATACCTAGACCTCTTATCATACCAAATGCAAGAAAGTTAGCCAGGATTATTTAAGTATGCTCTTAAAAGAACAGGTAAGCCAATTCCAATGTAGCACAATATAAGCACTAATACATTATCATTAAATAACCAGTCAGGGTGAAAAGTTCCAGCTACGTCATGTTAAAAATTCTTAAAAATTAAGCTTTTTTGATTCAAAGTCCAAAAGAGGTCCACACGTTGTGATTGATCAGTATTTCCTAAATACTTCTTACTCTAGGTTCTACCTTCCTTGCTTTCTTCCCCTTGCAACTTAAGTGAGAGGATAATTGTGCCTGTTCCATCCTTTTGGTGTCATTTAGCATGCTTTTCAGTCCTATTTCCTGTTAATTGGTAGATGCTTGATCAGATTAAGGTTTGTTTTGAGCATAAGTTCATAGGTAGGTAGTTGTGTGTTCTTCCATTGGAAAGCACTTGATGTGAGAATGTGTCTCTTCTGTGTTCTTTTAGTTGCTGTTGGTGGTCAATGCTTTATCTCCACTAGAAGCTACAAAATGGTGAGATTATAATTCCATCATTCCTTTTTCATTCATTAAGTGGAATTTGTTTTTTAAAGGAAAACACCTCATCTACTGCTTACCTACCTATAGTTTCTGTGGAAAGAAAGTATCAAATTCTGTTTATTTACCAGTTTTCAAAGTAATTAATTCACTTGCCATCTCTTGGTGGTGACCAGTTAGAGCTCTGTCTTTATTTAGTATAAATTTGAATTCATGTACATAAGTTCATCCAAAGTTTCTGTTTATATTGCTGTTCATTTCTGTATTATTGCTCATATTGTGCTATATTAAAATTGGCATGCTTTTTCTTTTCAATGAAACAAACTTAATTAAAAATGTTTTTAACATGACACAACTGCAAATTTGCACACTGGTTATTTTATTATATTAAGAAATTACTGTTAACTTTTACTTGTACTATATATATTACTATCTACACACACATACACAAATATATTGACAGTACTAAAAGGTAGAAAACCCTTACTACCTTAGTCTATTTTGGGATGCTATAACAAAAGATCTTAGATTGGGTAGCCTATAAATAGCATTTATATCTCACAGTTCCAGAGGCTAACAGTCCATGGTCAAGGCACTGGTCCTCCGCACCCTCCTCTGATGTGGAGAGGGTGTACATTCCTCATAGACAGTACCTCTCACTGTATTTTCACATGGTGGAGATGGAAGGCGACTCTTTTTTTAAAAATAAAAATACTATACTAATAAAAATACTCTTTTATTAGTGAATTATAGTCACATCATAATGTAGCTCATAGTGATACATTAACACAGCACTTGGAGTGCTTTCCTCCAGCTCCCTCCCCACTCCCTCCCTTTCCCCATAAAGGGCATTGAGATTGACATTGATAGTCTCATGTATGAACATATGTCAATGGAAGTAGTTCCTTCATTGAACCTCCCTCTCTTCCTACTCTTTTCTTCAACTACCTCCCTGGCTCCATTGAAGTTGCTTCTCCATTATCGGAAGTCCCTGTGGTATCCCAATTATTCCCTAGCTTCTGCATATGAGCAAAAACAAATGGCCCTTCACTTTATATGACTGGCTAATCTCACTTAACATAATGTTCTCCAGGCCCATCCATTTTCCTGCAAATACCATAATTTTATTATTCTTTATGGCTGAGTAGAATTCCATTGTGTGTATATCATATAATTTTGTGGTCCATTCATTGTTGATGGACACCTAGGTTGGTTCCATAATTTGGCTATTGTGAATTGTGCTGCTATAAAAACAAATATGCACATTACCATAAAATTCTGATTTCAGTCCCATTGTAAAGGTACCCAGGAGTAGTAAGCTGGATCATATGGTGCATCCACTCCCAATTTTCCGAGGAATCGTTACACTGATCTCTATAGCAGCTGTACTAATTCACAACACCACCAAAAGTATAGAAGAGTTCCAATCTCCCCACATTCTCAATAACATGTATTATTGTTTGACTTCTTGATGATTACATTCTGATTGGGATGAGATAGTATCTCATTGTAGTTTTGATTTCTAGCTCCCTGATTGCTAATGATGTTGAGCATATTTTCATGTATTTGTTGCCTATTCGTATCTCTTCTTATGTCAGGTGTCTTTTTAGTTCAATTGCCCTGTTCTTGATTGTTTTTTTTTTGTTGTTTTTGTTTTTTGTTTTAGTGTTGAGGTCCCCCCCCCCTACTGAATTTGGTCTTTAATATGATCAAGGTAAATTCTGAAAATACAAGGATTCTTTCAGCTTTTGTCAGTGCAACAGAAATTACTCCGAATTGTCAATCCCCCTTAATATTGTACCTAATAATTTATGTTATTTAATAATATACACATAGTGGTGATAACCTTTCTGTCATTCACAAGAACATGGAAAGACCTGGAGAACATTATTTTAAGTGAGATCAGCCAAGCACAGAAAGAGAAGGGACTTATGTTCTCTCTAAGATGACCAAACTAAGGAGTATTAGGGATACCAGAGGGACTCCAGACAATGGAGGAGAAACCTCAGCAAAGCTAGAATGGAAGGATAGGAGAGGAAGAAGGCTGAGGTTGATTAATGCAGGAGCTACTTCCGAATTTGTGTAAAAATATAAATATAGCATGGCTAATTGGACATTCATTGTTGGGAGGGGGAAGGGGAAGTGGGGGGAGGGTAGCAAGCATAGTGTTAAGATTTTTAAGTTCTTTATATATTCTAGATATTAGTCTTCTATCAGAGGAATAGCTAGAAAATATGTTCTGCAAAGGGTATCTCTTTAGACTCTTGATGGATTCCATTGAAGAGCAGAAACTTTTTAGTTTAATACCATCTCATTTATTCATGTTTTAATTTCCTGAGCGTTTCTACTTGTGCCTATATGTTGGAGGTTTGGGCCTATGCCCTCTTCTAATAGCTTAAATATCCAGATCTTTGATTCATCTTGAGTTGACTCTTATGCAGGGTGAGAGGTAGGGATTTAATTTTATTTTTCTACAAATGGATAACCAGTTTTCCAACATCACTGGTTAAAAAGACTGTCTTTTTTCCCCAATGTACATATTTGATACCTTTGTAAAAAAAAATCAATTATCTATAAGTGTGTGGATTTGTTTCTCTATCTTCTATTGGTCTATGTGTCTGTTTTTGTGCCAATAGCATGCTGTTTTTATTACTGTAGCTCTACAGTATAATTTAAAGTCTGGAATTATGATGCCGTATACATGGTTCTTATTGCTGAGAATTGCTTTGGCTATTCTGGGTGTTTTGTTTCTTCATATGAAATTTAGGACTAAAGCTGGGCGTGGTGAAACATGCTTGTAATCCTAGTACTTGGGAAACTTAGAAAGGAAGATTGCGCAGGTTCAAAGCCAGCCTCAGCTACTTAGTGAGACCGTGTTTCCAAATAAAATATAAAATAGGTCAGGGGTGTAGCCCCGAGGTAGAAGTCCCCTGGGTTCTAGCTCCTGTACCAAAAAATATAAAGTGGAATAAATAAATAAATAAATAAATAAATAAATATAAATTTAGTACTGAGTTTTTTCTAGGTCTGTGAAGAATAAAATTGGCATTTGATAGGGATTGCATTGACTCTATAGATCATTTTTAATAAAATAGACATTTTAAAAAATTTTTTATTGGTGCATTATATTCATACATCATATTGGGGTAAAAAAAAAACTTGTCTGTACATACATGTATACATCACCTATTTAACCCCTACCCAATTCCCACCCCATTCCCTCCCTAGTCCTCCTTCCCTTGCTTGGCTTAGTGGTTGACTTCAATATGTTTAAGTACATTGTGTATTTTAGAGAATTTCCTTCTTCCCCCCTCCCATCCCCTCATTTAGGTTGTCTTGTTTGCTGCTCTATAGGA
The DNA here is from genome assembly GCF_963383645.1 of Muscardinus avellanarius. Taxonomy (NCBI): domain Eukaryota; kingdom Metazoa; phylum Chordata; class Mammalia; order Rodentia; family Gliridae; genus Muscardinus; species Muscardinus avellanarius. The sequence continues at coordinate 156,988,583 of NC_137786.1, forward strand.
TTTCCTTTTTCATCTAGATTTCCTCCTATGACCCATTTCTCCTTAGCTTTCACATATTAGGGAAAGCATATGATTTCTTACTTTTTGTGACTGACTAATCTCACTTAGCATAATGTTCTCCAGTTCCATCCATTTTCCTGTAAATGATGTAATTTTGTTCTTTATGGCTGAGTAAAATTCCATTGTGTACATATTCTACAGTTTTGTAATTCATTCATCTGTTGATGGACATCTTGGCTGGTTCCATAGTTTGGCTATGGTGAATTGTGCAGCTATGAACATAGATACACATGCATTAGTTTGGTAGTTTGGTTTCGTTTCTTTTGGGTAGATACCCATAAGTGGTATTGCTGGATCAAATGGTAGATTTGTTCCCACTCTTCTGAGGATTCTCCATACTGTTTTCCAAAGTGGTTGCACTAATTTGCAATCCCACCAAAAATGTCTTAGAATAACCACTTCTCCACATCCTAGCCAGCATTTGTTTTTTGTGTTTTAAATGATTGCCATTCTAGTTAGAGTTAGGTGAAATCTCAGGATACTTTTGATTTGCATCTCTCTGATTGCCAGTGATGTTGAGCATTTTTTCATGCATTTATTGGCCATTTGAATTTCTTCTTTTGTGAAGTGTCTATTAAGTTTGCTTGCTCATTTTGTTATTGGATGCTTTGTTTTCTTAGTGTTGAGTTGCTTGAGTTCTCTGTATATTCTAGATATTAGTCTTCTGTCGGAGGTGTAGGTGGCAAAAATCTTCTCCCATTCTGTTGGCTCTTGGTTGAGGGTCTTGACAGTTTCCCGTGATGAACAGAAGCTCTTCAGTTTCATGTAATCCCATGTGTTGATTCACCTTTTAATTTGTTGTGGCTTTGGGGCCTTGTTGAGAAGGTGTTTATCTGTGCCTATGTGTTGCAGTGTTGGACCTATGCCCTCTTCAAGGAGCTTCAAGGTCTCTGGTTTGATTTCCAAGTGTTTGATCCACCTTGAATTGACTCTTGTGCAGAGGGAGAAAGTAGAATTAATTTCCAGTTTTCTGCATATGGTTAACTAGTTTTGCCAACACCATTTATTGAACAGGTTTCTTTTTTCCAGTGTTTGTTTTTGGCCTCTTTGTCAAAATTCAATTGGCTGGAAGTGTGTGGACTTGTTTCTGGGCCTTCTATTCTGCTCCATTGGTCTATATATCTGGTTTTGTGCCAGTACCATGCTGTTTTTGTTACAATGGCTTTGTAGTATAGTTTAAAGTCAGGTATTGTGATTCCTCCTGCATGGTTTTTGTTGCTGAAAACTATTTTGTCTATTCTGGGGTTTTTGTTATTCCAAATAAATTTAAACACTGATTTTTCTATGTCTGTGAAGAATGATCTTAGTAGTTTAATGGGCATTGCATTGAATCTGTAGATCACTTTTGGTAGGATGGCCATTTGAATGATATTTATTCTGCCTATCCATGAACATGGAAGATCTTTCCATCTTCTAAGATCTTCTTCAATTTCCTTTTTCAATGTTTTATAGTTTTCTTTGTAGAGATCTTTTACCTCCTTGGTTAAGTTTATTCCTAAGTATTTTATTTTTTTGTGGGAGATCCTGAGTGGAAGTGTTTTCTGAATTTCATTTTCAGTGGATTTATGGTTGGTGTACAGGAAAGCTTCTGATTTTTTAAGATTTATTTTGTATTCAGACACTTTGCTGAATTTGTTGATGAGTTCTATAAGCCTTTTGGTTGAGTTTGTTGGGTTTTCTAAATATAGTATCATGTCATCTGCAAGTAGTGAAAGTCTGAGTTCTTCTTTTCCTATTTGTAATCCTTTGATTTCCTTTTCTTGCCTTATTACTCTGGCTAGAGTCTCTAGTACTATATTGAAGAGAAGTGGTGATAATGGACCTCCTTGTCTTGTTCCTGTTTTTAGGGGGAATTCTTGAAGATTTTCCCCAATTAATATGATGTTGGCGGTGGGCTCATTGTAGATTACCTTTATGATGTTGAGATATGTTCCTTCTATTCCAATTCTCTGCAGTGTTTTTATCATAAATGGATGTTGGATTTTATCAAATGCTTTTTAGCATCTATTGAAATGATCATGTGATTTTTTTCTTTGATTCTGTTTATATGATGAATTACATGGATTGATTTTCGTATGTTGAACCAGCCTTGCATCCCTGGGATGTACCCTACCTGGTCATGGTGTATTATTTTCTTTATGTGGTTCTGATATTGTGGGGTTTTTGGTGTTCATTGCTCCATTGTTGTTTCTCTTTCCCATGATTTCGGTAGTTTGTGTCTTCTCTGGGTTCTTCCCCAGGTCACCATAACTTTACTTAGGTTGTTCTGGATCTCGAGGTTGTGGTAATCTCAGCCGCCGCTACTCCTTTACTGGGTTGTATTACAAAGTCTCAGTTCCAGGGAAATAATCGAGGCTGTGTGAGACTGTGGATGGTGCTGGGCCTGGTGTTTTCCCATGGAAAGCTGTGACTACGGTGTGGTATCTCTCCCACGTCTACTCCTTCACTGGGTTGGACTCCAAAATCTCATATCAGAGAGATTATTGCAGCTGTACAAGTCCCTGGGGGTGCAGTGCTGGGATTCGCCTTAAGGGGCCGCAATTTCACTTATGTTTGTTGTGCGTGCTGATCTGAAGCTGCCGTGGGCGTGGTGAACTCGCTGCCGCTGCTGGCAATATTACGCTGCTGCCATGCCCTTGGCCATGAGGCTGGCGTATTTCTTTTCTGGTTATGAACTCCCTTCTGAGTCTCTGGAGGGCGTGCTGAACTTGGCCACTGGGAGTTTTAGATGTTCTTTGTGCTGAAAAAACTGCTGAATTATACCCGGATGATCTGCAGCTCCTCACTTCAGCTCCTTGTTTACCTTTCCTCTCTGGAGCCTGGGAGCAGATCTGGAGCTGTGTTGGGCATGGTGTTGGGCTGGCTATATGTCTCTGCTGCTTTGCCCTCGGCTGTGAGACAGGCGTATTTCTTTTCTGGTTTTGAGCTCTGTTCTGAGTCCCTTTCTCCTCTGGAGTCTGGTGCTGCAAGGTAAGATGGCACCAGCACAGCTCTGCCACCGCAGTGTGAGGTAGTTTCTCTTTTGGTCTTCGGTTGTTCTTCTAGCCTTCTTTTTATCTGTCCCTTGCATTTACAGTTTTTATTTCTCTGCTGATGGTGTTTTCTGGCTATGAAAAGTGCGGATTATGTGGCAATAGATATCGAGTGTTAGTGGGACTTGTAAACACTGCTTTTTCTCGGTTGCCATCTTCCCAGAAGTCTAAAATAGACATTTTGATAATATTTATTCTGCCTATCCAAGAACAAGGAATATATTTTCATCTTCTAAAATATCCTTCAATTTTTTTATAGTGTTTTATAGTTTTCAATGTAGAGGTATTTTGGCTCCTTGTTTAGATTTATTCCTAGGTATTTTATTGTTTTTGAGGCTATTGTGAATGCAAATTTTTCTATATTTATTTTTCAGTGGATTCATGTTGCCATATAGAAAATCTATTGATTTTGTTCTTTAAGGCTGAGTATAATTGCATTGTGTATATATCCCATAGGTTCCATAGTTTGGAAATTATGATTTTTACAGCTATAAACATAGACTGTGGTAGTCTGGTTCAGTTCTTTGAGGGTAGATATTGATAGATATTGTTCTTTGGGGTAGATATTGGGGTAGAAGTGATATTGCTGGATCTTAAGGTAGGTTCATTCCCATTCTTCTGAGGACCTTCCACACTGTTTTCCAAAGTGGTTATACTAATTTGAAATCTCATCAACAATGGATCAAAGCTCCTATCTCAGTACATCCTCTTCTTGCTTTCCTAATTAGGGTTATGGTGAAATCTCTGAAAAGTTTTGATTCATATACAGAAGCTAAGGAGAAATTGGGACACAGCAGGGACTCTATAAAAAGGAGGGGGAACTTTTGTGCAGTAAAGGAGAAGACCTGAGAGAGACTGGAGGGGGAAGACTTGAAGAAGGAAACACCTCAATGGACACGATGTACATATACAAACTTATCAAAGCCAATCACTGTGTTGATCAGGGGAAGGTGGAGAGGGAGCGATAGAGGGATGGGAACTGAGGGAGGATTCAGTGACTGCTGTGTGCATGTATGCCTCTATCACCTTGAACTTCATCAAGATTATGACTACTATGCACCAATAAAAAACTAAACATGCACAAAAAAGTAAAAGCTACTGATTTTGAGCCAGGTGTGGTGGTGAATGCTTATAATCCCAGCATTTGGGAGGCTGAGACATTAGGATCGCGATTCACAGACAGCCTCAGCTACTTTTTGAGGTCCTTTGCAACTCAGTGAGACCGTTTCAAAAATAATTTTTAAAAAATAGGCCGGGCGTGGTGGCGCACGCTTGTAATCCCCGCGCTTGGGAGGCGTAGACAGGAGGATTGCGCAGGTTCGAAGCCAGCCTAGCTGGCATAAGAGACCCTGTTTCCAAATAAAAATATATATTAAAAAAAAATAGGTCTGGGAATGTATCCCGGAAGTAGAAGGGTTTCCAGGAACCCAATTAATATCCCCCCCCAAAAAAAATAGGGATAGGGGTGTAGCTTGGAGGTAGAATGCCCGTGGGTTGTTTCATCATAAGTACCACAAAATAAATAAATAAATAAATAAAATAGATTTTGTATCTCACTATTTTGCCGAATTTGTTAATCAGCTTTAGTAGTCATTTGGTTGAATTTTTGGGGTCTTCTAAATATAAGATCCTATCATCTACAAATAGAGATAATTTCAGTTCCTCTTTCTATTTGAATTCCTTTGATATCTTTCTCTTACCTTATTGCTCTGGCAAGAGTCTTAAAAACTAAAGGAGTGGTGATAGTGGGCATCTTTATTTCTGATTTTAAAGGAAATTCCTGCAGTTATCCATTCAATATGGTTTTGGCTTTGGGCTTATTGCCTTTATGGTGTTGAGGTAAATTTCTCCTATTTTATTTTTCTTCAGTGTTTTTAATATGCATGAGTTTTGGATTTTGTCAAATGCTTTTCCAGCATCTATTGAGATGCTTATGTGAGTTTTGTCTTTAGTTCTATTTATGTGGTGAATAACATGTATTGATTTGTGTATGTTGAACCAGCCTTGCATCTCTGGAATGAAACTGTCTTGATCATGGTATACAACTTTTTTTTAATATGGTTTTAAATGCATATCACTAGCATTTTGTTTAGAATTTTTCTATCTATGTTTATCAAAGATATTGGTCTGTCTGTAATTTTCATTTCTTAAGGGATCTTTTTTCAGTTTGGGTATTAATGTGATTCTGACCTCATAGAAAGAGTTTGGAAAGAGCCCATCTCTTTCGATTGAACTGAGTAACTTATGAATTATTTGATTTATTTGTTCTGAAAAGGTTTTGTAGAATTCAGCTAAGAATTTACCTTGACCTGGGCTTTCCTTTTATTGCTGGCTTTTTATTGCTATTTCTATTTCTTTGCTTGCTATTGATCAGTTTTCTTTTTCTATATCTTCTTGGTTCACTTTAGGTAGATTGTATGTGTCTAGAAACCCATCAATTTTTCCTATGTTTTCCAGTTTATTGGAGTATAAATGTTCAAAATAGTTTCTGATGATTCTCTGGATTTTCCCACTGTGGTGATGTTTCCTTTTTCATTTTTTTATTTTAATAATTTGAGTTGATTCTTTAATTTGGTAAGGTTGGCTAGGGGTTTGTCAATCTTGTTATCTCTTTTTAATAAGGCCTAAATTGGGGGTATAAATTTTCCTCAATATCTCTATAATCTGGATATAAGCTTAGCAATGTCAGAAACTACTATGTTCCAAGCTTGTAGCCAGGCTGGCTGAACTTTGATGGCCCAGAGATACCACCTCTGGTATGCTGGTTGCCAGCACATGGAGTCCTGGTGCTCACTGGGATTGCCAGGGACAAACTCTGCTGCTGAAGAGTGTTGTGTTCCCACCTTATAACTGCAGTCGTGTACTCCAGATGTCCCTTAGCCTCCCTGCTTTCAGGACCCAAGCCCTGGCAGGGAGGGATACTTTTTCTGAGCCTGGAGCTTGTGTGGCTCAGTTATTTAGCTCCAGGAATCACTGCTGCTCAAGGCAGCTGAGATAAAATGAGAACTAGTTGGCCATAGGCCAACTAGGGTCTTGGCCTTACAAGCCTTCCAGCATGGTTTGCTGAGTTATTGCACCATATAGACACCACTGCTGGTAGACCTGTGGTGATTGCTAGAGACCTTTTAGTGGTGGGTGAACTGTCCACTCTAGGTTCTTCCCACTTGAGTGTTCCTAGGGACTGTTTACTAATTCTCATTTTTGCTAGGTCTGACTATACCCTTGTTCCCACCTCTTCGAGGATGAGTTGCCAACTCACAGACCCTGCAGGCCTGTTCATTGCCACACAAGTCCCTGTAGCCAGGCAGGCTCCTGCTGGGATGGTTTGTAAACTTATGGTCTTGGCAAGGGCCACTTGAGTCCCAGCAGGAAGGAATGAGTTTAGCTGCAGTCCCTGGAGTTTGCTGGGTGGTTTGGCTTATTGGACTGTAAACTCACAGTGGTCTTGGTGAGGTGAGTTGTAGCCATCGGGGTCTCTGCAGGAAGGTCCTGTCATTTCTTGGCTTGAGTTTAGCTATAGCTGCAGGAGTTCATTGGGTGAACTTGAATTTGGCTGGGTGGTCTGGAGAATTGCTGTCTTGAGGTATTTAAGCATGAAGAGAAGAACACAATTACTTTGATGATGGTTTTCTGCAACTAGTGGCTCGACACAAAATTCTGCTTTTTCTTTTTTTTTTCTGTGGGTCTGGGGATAGAACCCAGGGGCATTCTACCTGTGAGCTACACCCCGGGCCCTATTTTTTATCATTTATTTTGAGACAGGGTTTCACTCAGTGGCTGAGGGCCTCACTAAGTAGCTGAGACTGTCTGCGAACCGCATTCCTCCATCTCAGCCTCCCAAATGCTGGGATTACAAGCATGTGCCACCACGCCTGGCTTAAATTCTGCTTTTTCTATGCTGGAGTTGGTCTCTGAGAGCTGCTGGGTTGGCAGCCACCAGCCCTGGCATGGGCTCACCACGATGGCACAGCCTCTGTTCTCCACTCACCAGACGAGATGCCCGAAGCTCTTTTCAGTGCCCTGCTCTCTGTGCTGCTTCCAGTTCCACCATGTTTTGATTGTCTTTCTTCAACTGATTTCTAACTGCTTTTCTTCTCTTGCTAATCATCAGTTTCTGATGAAGACAGAATTTGGTACTAGGAAAACAAGATTGCTGCTAGATCTAAGTCAGGCCATGTGGATTGTGACTCTTTGGAACTTGTTTGTAAGATGAAATTGAAAGGACCAGAATGTGGCTAGAAAAATGGATGGTAGGGACTGTGCTCAGGAGATTTTGGAGCACAAAGAGGACTTCATAGGGAGATGGAGTAGAGGTCATATGTGTTACACTTTGGCAAAGAACTTACCTGCATTTTTTCACGTCCTGAAACTTAGTGTGAGGCCGCCTTTAATGATGGACTAATTAATAAATAGGCAAAGAAAATCTCAAAGCAGCAAAATATCTGAGCTGCATTATGAATATTGACATCCACATTCAGTGAATTACATACTGAATTTTGGGAGCGACAATAAACCAGAGAGACTTTATAGATTTGTAATTTTCCCAGAAAGGCATGTATAAAACTGGGGCCCAGAGAGATGATGTCATAGAAGGAAGGAAGATGGCTGGAAGGAAAGAAGAAAGCGGTGGCTATGATGGAGGTGGCAGATGGAGTTGGAGCCAGGAGCAGTCCAGATGAAGTTGAGGTCAGGGGCGGCCCAGATAGTCTTGGAGCAAATAGCCACCTGGATGGAGCAGGCTCAGGGGTTGTGACTTAAAAGGCCCCGTGGCAATGATTAAGGAGGCGTGACTACTTTTTCTGTTGATGGCCCATCTGGGAGCCTATGTAATGGTGGCTTGGCTAGAAAAAGGGGGCCATGGATGCTTCCCCTCAGATTTCAAAGGAAGGCCTTGGAAGCCAGGCAATGTGTGACAGGATCAGAATCCCTTCAAGCAGACCCAAATGGGGCACTTTGTGAAGCTGTGAGGGTGAAGCCAAGGTTGCAAGAAAACCCTTCAGATTTAGAAATGCCAGAAGCATGGGATGACTGGGAGAAAAGGCTGCTGGTTGTGACCCATGGAACCAGGCTAGAAGAGACAGTAAACAGCCCATTGCAATCAGCCAGGTCACAGTGGCAGGGCTACCAAGGCCACTTGAAGATCACTTATCACTTGCGTGTGCCATGAAGTGAAGCTACAGGATCAGATGCTTCCCCTACCAGACTGCATTACTGCTTTGGTCTCATCCCTTTTTTCTATGGCTTTATTTCTCCCTTTGGAAATGCTGATGTTTATTCTTTACATTGCAATTGGATGCATATAACTTTATTTTGATCTTCATTGTCTATTTCAGAGGCTGACAAGAGTTTACTTTGAGTTTCAGGGAAGACTTTGGACTTTTGGACTTTTCAGCAATGCTGCAACTGCTAAGATTGTGGGAACTCTTAGAAATAGATTAAATGCATTTTGCATTCTGAATGAGCATGAGCTCTTCAAGGGCCAAGGGCAGAATATTATGGTTAGATGTATTGGTCCCTTGAAGAGATCATAAATTGGTATTTGGAAGTGATGTAATTGAGTCGTGAGAGTTGTAATCCCAATCATGGATATCCATTGTAATGGATTTACCTGGGTGGTGGCCTAAGCCAGTAGGTGTAGCTAGAGGGAGTGGGTCCCTAGGGGGTGCAGCCTTGGGGATTGTATATGGTTCCTCCTCCCCAGACCTTGCTTTTGCTTCCAGCCTCCGTTCTGTGAGGAGCACAGCCCATGTGCCACTCTCTCACTTCCCACTGCCATGCCCTGAGATCCGCAGTACCTGGCCTTACATGGACTGAACTCAAAACCATTAGAAAATAAATCTTCTTTCCTCTAAGTCACATGGTTAATCTTTTAGATTATAGCTGTGAGAATGCTGATGGAAACACGTTTCCAGTCTCAGATCAACCAAAACACACATCTCCTCTATTCTGTCATCTCTAATGTGCTCTTCTGGTCCTCTTAGAAGGCACCAATCCGGTCACAAAGGCAGACCCTCATGAACTAATCCACTCCCAAAGACAGCCCTCTCTTCCTTTCTTCTTATACTGGGAATTGATCCCAGAAGCATTTTACCTCTGAGATACCTCCCCAGCCTTGTTTTTTTTTTTTTTTTTTTCTTAAAGGAGTCTCTCTAAATTGCTAAGGACTTCACTAAGCTAACGTGGGTGTGGGTGACTTTGAACTTTTTGATTCTCCTTCCCCAGCCTCCCAAGTAGTAGTATTACAGGCTTATGCCACCCTGTCTGGATACAAAGACATTATTTTCTAATACCATCACCTTGGTTATTATGATTCAACAAATGAATTTTGGAGAGAAACAAACATTCAGACCATGCCACCTGCTCTACTCAAAATCTTAGCTTCTCCGTTGGCCTAAAAGGCTTTGATATTAAGGAAAATTTTATGCTATATAATAGCTTATATGTCTCATAATCAGTGAAGTAGCTATTCCCCTACCTTTTAAAATTCTGTAAATACATTAAGAGGAAATAAAAAGTGTTTAAAACATTTTATTCTTTTTGCTAAATTCCTACTTATGTCCACGAGGGGGAGCACTATACTGCAAAATAATACTGTGTATTCAGTATTTTCCTCCACCGTTTACCTCTCATAGGAGTCACTGTAATAAAAGCACGGCTTCTCATAGTTACTGTTTGTAAAGGGACATTTTCTTACATAGAGTGACCCATTTTTCAGAAGTAATTGGTTTGCACAATCCCAGTGCACCCTTTTTTAAATTCAGTCAACCAATTTACTCAATAAAAATAAGTTTTGAAATAAAATTTTGTCTCCAGGTATGGTGGCACGTGCCTATAATTTCAGTATTGGGAGACTGAGACAGGAGGATTACAGGTTTGAAGGCAGCCTCAGCAATTTAGTGAGGTTTTCAGCAACTTAGTGAAATCTAGTTTCAAACTAAAAAAGTAAGTCGGGCTTAGGGGTGTAGCTCAGAGGTGCAATGCTCTTGGGTTCAATCCTTTATACCACAGAAAATAATTATTTAAAAAATTAAATTTTATATAATAATAATTATATGTACCATAAATAATTTTGTTGTTGGATGGATTGTTTTTAATTCCTTTTAATGCAAAGTTTCAGCCGGGTGTGGTGGCGCACACTTGTAATCCCCACGCTTGAGCGGCTGAGACAGGAGGATTGCGCAGGTTCAAAGCCAGCCTCGGCTACTTAGTGAGGCTCTCAGCAAATTAGTGAGACCCTGTTTCCAAATAAAGTACAAAATAGGTCTGGGAGAATAGCCTGGAGGTAGAAGGTCCCTGGGTTCCACCCTCAGTACCACCAAAATAATAATAATAATAATAATAATAATAATAATAAATAATGCAAAGTTTCTTTAAACATATCTGTATTATTATTATTATTATTATTATTATTATTTATATTATTTTGTACTAGGGATTGAGCCCAGAGGAAATCTACCTCTGAGCTACAACCTCAACCCTTTTTATTTTTTGTTTTGAAATAGAGTCTTGCTAGATGACTGAGAATCTCACTAGGTTGCTGAGGCTGGTCTCAAACTGTGATCCTCCTGTCTCAGCCTCCAAAGTACTGGGACTATAGGCATGTGTCACCATACCTGGCTGAATTGTTTGGTTTCGTTTTACCTATTATTCTTCACTAAATGCAATTCTACTGATGCACAGGTACATTTATTCGGTCCCTTTTTCAACTACCTCTGGAAGCTTCAGCATTCAGTATATTCAAAAACAGTACAGTGGGTTAAGAATCAGTCATCCTAAGTCAGAAGCCAACCATCGCCAGCTAAGTCATGGTCTCCTGAGGAAACTTGACATGGACACTGCATTATTGAACTTTTCTATGTCAGTGCAGCCTCGGCGGCCTGAAGCTGTATAATACACTGCCTGTGCAACCATGCGTGGTAGCCTGAGGCTTAGAGTGCTCACTGGGCTAGAAATGGTGTATATGTCAGATGGCTCCTAAATGAACATTTCTTTGTAGATTCTGTTCATTTTTGCACATTTCAGGTGACATGGATTTTTCCTTGTAAGAGTTCTTAGGCCTCCCTTATTCATTATTAATAGGACAGTGTCTACTGGGAAATCAGGAACTCATATGGTCTGGCCCATTCAGCTTCTGTTGTGATCTCCTCTTTTTATATTGCTCATTTTCAATGAAGCTAGAAATACTGTTTCTCTTTTGCCTATGTGACAGCCAGCTAAACTAGAGTTGGCCAGGAAAAGGTTGATAAATTTTCTTTGTTTGGTAAAAATTGCTTTTTTTCCATTTTTAGCAGAAGGCTAATATTATTGAGGCACTGGGCAAAATATTTTACATGTGTTAGCATTCTGAATAATAAGCCTGACATGTTGCAACTTACTCACTGTCAGTATCTTCAGTTTAGAAGATTTGTGAAGAGTAAATCAGTAAAACTAGAAATAATGGAAATAATAATAGAATAGAACAGATGTGAGGAGATAACCTGAGAAACCTAGAGATTAGCTGAAAAGACAGTGGGCACTGGCATAGGTGGAGTTCTAGAAGAAATCAATAAATACCAGAAGCCAGCACAATGATTGCATGCAACTTTTATTTATGTTTCAATTATTTTAAACAAGCCTAATACTGGGGTCATGGTAATATTCATTAGTGGGGTGCTTTTATAGATAAACTTGGTTAGTGAGCTTTCCATGACTTTTACAAGTACCTTAGATATCTTTGAAAGAGGAACGATTTATTGTGGCTCGTGGTTTCAGAGATTACGGTCCATGATCGATTGGCCCTGAGTATATGGAGGAACAAAACTGCTCACCTCATGGCCATAAAGCAAAAGAGAGATAAAGAGAAAGAGACCAGGGTCCCACAGTTCCCTTCAGTTGCACTCCCCCAGGAACCTGGAGACCTCCCACCAAGCCCCACCTCTTCAAGTTCCCACCACTTCCCAGTAACATCAAGCTGGGAACAAACCTTTAAACTGTGGGGTCTGTGGGAGACATTTAAGATGCAAACTATAGCACAAACTAGTCAAAACTAATGACCAGTAAACATATAAAATTAAAACTGCATTCTGATTTACATAATTTTCAAATTATCTTAAGTTCCTTCATAATGTATGTTTTATTAATACAACTGAAACATTAAAAATGGCTGCAGAAATTCAGACATTTCTTTTAGCAACCATTTGAAAGAACTTGTCAAAGGGAATAAAAGGCCTTTAATATACTGTTTCTTCACATTGCCTTGTGATTTCCTTCAACAAGGCAGAGCTGAGCAAACAAAAGCCACAGTACAGGCTTCTGATGTCATTGCTGCCTGCTCCTATGGTTACCAAGATAGACCCACAATTCCTAATCATCTGTGTCAGCCCACTCCCTAGACTATAAATATAGAGCAGAGGGAGTAAAGGTCACTAATCAGTATTCTGTCTTTCCTTGGGGTAAGATACATGAGACTATATCTTCATCATATCTTTTAAATAATCAAATTATTCCTAAAGCATAAAGTGCTACATATTTTCCTTTGTTCTCAAAATAGCTATGTTCTTTCAACCTAAATCAAAGTTGCTAGGGTAAGAAAGCCTTTGGGAATATTCAAACAGGTGTGAAAAATAAACAACTGAATTAGGAATTGGAATGTGAACTCAGCTCGTATCTACAGGTTATTTCTAGTAGGATATGAGATTGAAAATCATGTCTGAGACACTAAGATACAATAGAAATTAAATATCAAAGTGAAATGTTTTACCCTTGGGGACTTGCAAAAAGGACATTACTGAAAACCCAGGACACAATTCTTAGACTCCTTGACAATACTGGGAGTATGAATAGGTTGAAAGTGGGATATAGGAGAAGATTTGGAGAGATCTGATCTATAAATCCTTAATTTCCACCTAATTTTGGAGTATTTTCCTTATCATAAGAGAAGATCTAGCTGAATGTGGTGGCATACACCTGTACTCCTACTGTCTCCTTCGGAGACCTAACTGAATAGGAAGATACAGTTGAATATGGTGACATACACCTGTAATCCTGTAATCCTTGGGAGACAGAAGGATAGCAGGTGCAAGGCCCTTAGCAACTTTGAGATCTGTCTCAAAGTAAAAATAGGGGTGTAGCTTGGAGTTAGAATGCCCTGGGTTCAATTCCCAGTATAAACAAACAAACAAATAGGAAAAAAAGGAGAAAATCTTCAATGAATTTACTTGAGGAGCTTTTATGTTTCCTGATATTTAATGGACAAAGGAACTAGTGTCTGACTGCCTCCTGGAAAATCTAAAATCCGGCAAATATGGCTGGCTAGCCTCTCCAGTGTTACCCTCAAAGGAGATGCCACTTCATTAAAGTCAACTTCCATGCTAAGAGATTTGTGGTGGGTCAAGGATGTGTGAGCAGTTTCCAGTGGTGGGAAAAGAGATAGATGGCTTAGAATTATTTTTAATTGTGCCCAATAGGATTAACTTAGGCACATAGGAGATGAGCTGTGAGGTGGTTCCTGCAGAAAAACTTTATTGGATGGTCAAAAGAAAACCTGAGCTTTAATGAGAGCAGAGAGACATAAGATCATGCCTATGGAAAGAAAGCCCAGTGAAATATTCCCAGTGCTGGCTCTGCCACAGCCACTCATCCCATCATATGAGAAGGAATCATCTCCACCTTTACCAAATCTAGAGAGGATACCATTTAAGTAGAAACTCACAACTTTCTTACTGCTCTTGTTTCTCCCTGCTTTGGTACAAGCTAGACTAGAAATAACAGGCAAAACTGGAAGGAGAGGACAAGTGCTAACTGGGAAAGAGAAGAGCCATGATCCACCTACTCCCAAATACCCACAGACACCCACTGCAAGTGGTTGGCATACAGCAGTCTTCAGCTGGGGAAGAAAAAACATCGTAACTTTAAAGTTTTGGTTCAGGCGTAGAAATGCTCACTGACTCCAAATGTTAACCCCATGAATCATGCTTTCCAGAGTTTAAACCATTGTCAAGTGCTTGGGATGGAATTGGCTGGGATGGCCCTGTGTCTACTTTTAATCACTAAAATGCAAAGAAAGGGCTGCTGTGCCAGTTCTGGGCCTAAGCCTTAAGAAAACCTGCCTGTTTCCAATTTTGCAATCTTGGGAGAGCTTTATATAAGAAGCCCAACTATGCTGTCAAAAGGCCACATGGAAAAACTACATGGAGAATGAAAAGTCTGATTACATGGAGAAAGGACAGGTTGCTTTACTCAGGTGCGAGGCTGATCTTATTTCACTCATATACACACTCAACTACCCCTAGTATATTCAAGCAAATCTTAATCATCATATAATTTTATTTATAAACATTTTAATATATGCCTCTAAATGAAAAAGTTTCTTTGTAAAGAACCATTTAGCCAGGTGTGATAGCACATGCCTATTAACCCACCAAGTACTTGGGAGGCTGAAACAGAAGGACTACATGTTCAAGGCCAGCCTCAAAACCTTAGACCCTGTTACAAAATGAATTTTAAAAAAAGGCATGGGGTATAGCTTAGAGGTAGAATATTTCCTGGTTTCAATCCCTAGTACCATCATAAAAGAGAGAGAGAGAGAGAGAGAGAGAGAGAGAGAGAGAGAGAGAGAGAAGAAGAAAAAAATCACCTTAATTCCATGATCTCATTTAAAAGTAATAATTGCTTAATTTTATCAATTATCAGTGTTCAAATTTTCCTAATAGGTCATTTTAAGTGATTAAGATTAAAATTGAGTTCTACATAATATCCACACAGTGTATTTATTATGTTTTTTAAGCTTCTTTTCACTTCTCTCCATTTCCCATTCTGTACCATACACTCATAGAGAAGAATCTTAAACATAGATCTGAGCAAAGATTGTGAGACACCCATTCAGCAGGATACTCACTCTAACAAACAAAACAGAGCCCTCATGAACTAATGAAGAACAGGCAACCATTTAATGGGGCCCAGCATTTCGACCAGGGGAGATCAGCCAACATAAATAATACATGAACTAAAGATGCTGCTGAAAATTTGGGCAGGAAATAATATAAAGCACTTGAAGAACTACAAACATTAAGAGAGGAAAGAGACTTTTTAGACCTAAAGAAGATAATTCCCCTGCCAAACATTGTAGTAGATGGAGAGGATAATGATTGCTGAGATCAGATTTGTGGCTTGGAAGAAAAATAACAAGAAATGTATCTCAAGTGCAAAGTAGACATCATGAGAAAAGAATTTTTTTTTGTAAAATAGAACCAGGAGTCTTGATATGCTCAATAATAATAACTTGATAGGAATTTTAGGAAAAAAATGGAAGAAATCTAGAGATGGTAATTATAATAGAAAATGTCCAGGGCTAATGAAAAATATGTCTGCATATTAGAGGGAATCAATGATATTGATTCTAATAAAATTGATTAATAAAAAGATATATCTCAGTCATATTCCTGTATTATAAGGCAAATTAGAAAAATCTTATAAGTTCCTAGGCATAAAAAACAAATAGGCTTCCTGGAGAGGAGACGGAATCAGACTTCTCATCTATACCACTGAAGTGATAATAGGCCAATGTCCTGCAACTACTTAAAGATTTGCCACCCAAGAAGCCTGCATCAGCCTAAAGATACTGAATTTGGGATATGATATAATCATAGAATGTATCTCCCATGTTCTCCGTACAAGGAGAATATTCCAGAAAAGATGCTAAACAAAGGTAATAAGAAAAAAAGCTTTAATGTGGAGATACTGTGGAAACAGCGGTGGTTAATGAAGCTAGCAAGATGTAATTTGTCCTTAAATAGAAACAAATGAGACCAGACTTGGAGGTTTTAAGATCAGTAAGTAGTTGAAAATGAACTTCTTGAAAAAGAAGGAACATATCAAAGGTTTGGAATGATCTCAGCAAAATCTGAGGTAGCAGAGAGGGGTATATAATTCTATTGCTAAAGTTTCATGGTGAACCAATCAGTCAGTGGGGAATGAAAGGGGAGGTAAGAATGAGCATTTGTACAGGCTTGAACTTACTGGGAGGAAAGAAGAGTGAAAAACTAGAAACCATGGGATGTGAGAAATCAATAATATTTCTTAAAACGTGATTGTGGGACTGGGGATGGAAAAGTATCCATTAATGAAATAAAAAGGGGGCAGAACTTTCAACATCTCTGGGGAGAAACTGAACTGAATTCAGTTTCATCATACCTATAAAACATCATCAAATAATAACTACGAGAATGGAGAAGTGGCAAGTCCTGTAGAGTGGTTGGAGGGAAAGAAAAGGCAAAAACAATTAAAAGAACTGTGCTATAAGAATCTATCATGAATATAATCATTTATACATATATAAAAATTAGATGGCCTGTTGTTTTGAAATGAAGTACTATTCAAAGCTTTTATTTTTAGATGAGTGGACAGAAAAAAATGCCATATATATATACACAGTGAAGTTTTACTCAGCCATAAAGAACAAAATTATGTCATTTGCAGGAAAATGGATGGAACTAGAGAACATTATGCTAAGTGAAATCAGCCAGTCTCAGAAAGGCAAGTGTTATATGCTTTCTCTCATAGGTGGAGGATACAGAGAAAATAGGGGAAAAAGGGACTTCATGAAAATGAGGAGAGAGACCCGTAGAATAGTAGAAGGGACTAGGGAGGGAAGAAGGGAGGGGGAAAAGGAGACTTGAGTAAGAAAGACCAAATAGTATTAAGTTCACATGTGAAGGTATCACTAGCAATCTCACTAGCATGTACAGAGAAAGAGAAGGAGGTGGTGGGATGGGGTGCATCAAGAGTTGTTATGTGCATACATGAATTTTACAACCCCAGCTCTATTTTGTTTTTTATTCTTTATTTTGAAACAGGGTCTCACTAAGCTGCATTGGGCCTCACTAAGTAGCTGAGGCTGGCTGTGAACCTTAGATCTTCCTGTGTCAACCTCCCAAGTACTGGGATTGCAATTGTGTGCCACCACACCTGGTACACTAATAACATTCTAAAAGAAAAAAACCTCTGCCTTATGTAAATAAAGATAATTATAAAATAATAATAGTAATATAACTTTAGCAAGGATATACAAAGTAAAAATAACTCATGCCATCTAATTACAGGACAAAGAGTAATTCAGGAAAACAATTTCTCATTACCATTGTTGTTTAACTAAAAATAAATAAAAAGGCAAGCATGGTAGCCCATGCTTGTAATTCAAGTACTTAGGAGGCTGAGGCAGGAGGATTACAGGTTCACGGCTAACCTCAGCAATTTAGTGAGGCCTTTCTCAACTTTGGGAGACCCCTGTCTCAAAATAAAAAAGGGTGTAGCTCAGAGATAGACAGGCCCTGGTTTCAATCTCCAGTATCACAATGAGAGAGGTAGAGGGAGAGAAAGGAGAGGAAGAGGAGGAAAAGAAGGTTATGGTAGTGGTGGTGGCGGTGGTGGTGGTGGTGTAGGAGGAGATGGAGGAGGAGGAGATAAAACAGGTTTTTTCTGGTGGTACTGGGGATTGAACCCAGGGACATTCTACCTCCAAGCTACACCCCCAACCCTATTTTTGATTACTTATTTTGAAACAGGGTCTCACTAAGTTATGAGGGCCTCACTAAGTAGCTGAGGCTGACCATGAACCTGCGATTCTCCTGTCTCAGCATCCCAAGTTCTGGGATTACAAGTGTGTGCCACCATGCCCGGCTTACTTAACAGTTTTTTGATTTTAAATGAAACAAAATGAAAACACCTTACACACACACACACACACACACACACACACACACACACACACTTCTTAGGTAGCAACTTCTAGGAAGAATTTGACTCTTCCTTAGCCCACCCTTGTTGTATGTAGAGGCCACAATATGTGATAGCTAACTGAAGCCTCAGGTCAGGTCATGGTTCAAACTCAGATTTTTCCACTGTTTGAGAGTATAACCCTCACTTAGATTCAATTTCTTGTCAAAAAATAGAGGTAAGTCAATGATTATTGTGAAGTTTACCTAAGACAGGTTAAATGTCAGTCCCATGACCTGGCACACAGTAAGTGCTTAGTAAGTGACCTATTATTTTTTTCCTATATAAGGCAAATGTAGGACCAAATAGGAAAGGACATTGAAACTTGCTCAACTCTAAAAAATACTTTACCTTTGCTTTTTAATTATTTACCTCTTCCAAATAAAGAAGTGATATCTATGCTAAATTAATCACCGAGTCAAAGTCTTGTAATATAGAGAATTAAATGTGAGTTTTGAAATTGAGTCCTTCAAAAATGCCACTTTAAAAGATTTAGTTTCCTCAGTCCCCATTCCATCCCCCATATAGGGGATTGAAATCAGGAGCATTCTACCACTGAGCTATAGCCTCGGCCTTTTTTATTTTTATTTTGAGACAGAATCTTAAGAGGTTGCCAAGATTGGCCTCAAACTTGTGACTCTCCTGCCTCAGCCTCCAGGTGACACTACAGCTGCACCTGGCTAGTTTTCTTACTTTAAAATTGTCATGGAGGGGAAACCTCAGCAAAGCCAGAAAGGAGGGGTAGGGGAGAAAGAAGGCTGAGGTTAATTAATGGAAAAGTTACATTCAAGTATGTGTATACATGTGAACATAACATAGTTAACATGGACACACAGTATTGGGAGGGAGGAAAAAGGGGAAGCAGGGTAGGAGAGGAAGGCACTAAATACTGTGTGAATATATGCCATTATCAACACAATCCACATTATGATGTGAGACTCTAGTGCTCCAATAAAAAAATAAAAAACAAAAAAATAAATTGTCATAAAGTGAAATAACTCTCAAACCCAGGGTTTTGAGGATCAGATAAAACCATGATTAAGAAAATTCCCTATATATCATTAATTGCCACCAATAAAGATCATGTAGTCAATGCTTCCTTGGCAGCTGAACTAAGCTGAGCCCACCAGGGTACCTTTAATAAGGTACAGTCTGAATTCTGCCACACTACAGAGCTGCAGAAATAAGCAAGTTAAATACCCTTTCACTGCCCAGTGGTCCCTCTAGACCACTCTGGGCAAGCTTCGGAGATATCTAAAGGGTCAAAGAATTATCTTGGTGCTCTTTACATAGCAGACTTTATTCTTTGAGTCATTGTACCCTCCTGCTGCTTGCTGCCAGTTGCCAGTGTTGAGGTCAGCTCCATATCCATATCTGCCACCCATTCTGCTACCTTTGGTCCCCAGTATTTGCCACTTTCTGACTGTTCCTTTTGCTTTTAATTTTCTTCCAGTTCTTGTTTGTTTTTACTGGTAATTTTTGCTTTATTATTTTTGCTTACTTACATTTGCTTTTCTTTAGATATTTTCTCCTTCTAGTAGGTAGTTAGACTTTCTGGCCATCAGGGAAGAATAAAAGTACTGTTTTGCATTCTGACTCTCCCCACCAAACTAGCCAAAAGACCCAACTCAATAAATGTCACAAAATGATCATGGATATAACTGAAAAATTCAGATTTGGGGAAATCTATCACAAACAAACTGAATCTGTGATTTATTTATTTTTGCTGAGGCCATGGGAATTGTGACATGCTGAAAAAGGGAAAGGACTTATCTTGCAGTAAATGGAGGTTCTCACTGTCAAACACCTGGGACAAGCGGTGAAACCAAAGACTACTAAAGAGAAGAGCTTTGTTTTCTTTCTGATGCTCTAAGTGGGGCATGGTGCCTGAGGACCAGGGAGGCCTTGAACAGCTCTAGGAATAGGAAAAAGATGCAACAGCAACCACAGATAAGCAAATGGTTTCCTCAGAGCAGCAGTAAGAGTAAGTCTAGTAAGAGTAACAACAGCCTCCAGGGCAGCTTGGAGAGCCCAAGAGTCTCCAGGGCTCCTGAGTTTCACTCAGCCCAACACAACAGATGAAAGAGGATCTCCAGAAAAGCAAGATTTCTTGCAAATATGATCAGGTGGATGGAAGCTTGGTTTTCATACCTTGCCACTGAAATATTTGTAATTCAAACTGGTCATACTGTTCATTCTTATTACAAAGTCTCCAGCAGCTTTAGACAAAAGTTTTTTGTGTTATGGTCCACAAAAGCTAGGAGTCTATAAATATAATAAAAATCCATCTTAAAATATTTGAAATACTTCAAAACTGAATAATAAATAAAAACAGGCACAGTTAATTTTAACACATGGTAGGTTCTATAACTTAGAATTATGATTTCAAGTGATAGATAGCAACCTTCCAAATAGCTACAACAAGCAGGGATTACAGCTTTAATCCCAGTACTGGGAGGTGGAGATAGGAGGATTGCAGAGTCAATGCCAGCCTTGGCAATTTAATGAGACTTTATTTATTTATTTATTTATCTATTTATTTATTGAGGTACTGGGGATTGAAACCAGGGATGTTCTACCTCCAAACTATACCTCCAGCCCTATTTTTTATTCTTCGTTTTTGAGGTACTGGGGATGGAACCTAGGGGCATTCTACCTCCAAGCTACACCCCCAGCCCTATTTCTTTTATTCTTTATTTTTTGAAACAGGGTCTCACTGAGTTGCAAAAGGCTCAGTAAATAGTAGCTGAGGCTGTCTACGAAGTGTGATTCTCCTGTCTCAGCTTCCCCAATGCTGGGATTACAAGCATGGGCCACCACACCCGGGTTCTATTTTTTATTCTTTGTTTTGAGACAGGGTCTCAATAAGTTGCAGAGGGCCTCACTAAGTAGCTGAGGCTAGCTGCAAACCAGTGATCCTTCTGTCTCAGACTCTCAAGTACTGGTTTTACAAGCATGTGCTACCATGCTCTGCTGACCCTATTTATTTTATACCAAATAAAAATAGGGCTAGGGGTTTAGCTCAGAGATAGAATGCCCCTGGGCTCAATCCTCAGTACTCCCCCACTTCATACATACACAGTAGCTAAAGTAAAAAGAGAGAATTTTGTTTGAAGGATTCAAGATTTTGTCATAGACCAAGAGCTGGAAAGCAGAAAGGAACTGAAACCAAATACCAAGGATCAGTAGGATTCTCTAATTCTCATCCTCTTATACTAATTCATTCTTTTCTATGAAGACCTGCAGTCCTAATTCCAGACACTTAGGCCAGAGAATCCAACTGACTGACTTGTGTCAAGTGTCAACTGCAGATCCAGTCATCTGTGGCCAAGAACATGGAATCATTCAGTATAAGCATGGTGGCCAGCATGTTCAACATTTACAAATCAATACATGTTATTCACCACATAAATAGAGCTGAGAACAAAAATCACATGATCATATCAATAGATGCTGGAAAAGCATTTGGCAAAATCCAAGACCCATTTATGTTAAAACACAGCAGAAAACTGGAATAGAAGGAACGTATTTCAACATCAAGGCAATATACAATAAATCCAAAGCCAACATCATATTGAATGGGGAAAACCTGCAAGAATTCTTTCTAAAATCAGGAACAAGACAAGGATGCCCACTATCACCACTCCTTTTCAATATAGTCCTCAAGACTCTTGCCACAGCAATAAGACAAGAGAAGGAAATCAAAGGAATTCAAATAGGAAGAGAGGGATTAAAACTATCCTTATTTGCAGATGACATGATCTTTATCTAAAAGACCCAAATAACTCAACTAAAATACTTCTGGAGCTGATTAACCAATTCAGCAAAGTTGCAGGGTACAAAATAAACCTAAAGAAATCAGTAGCTTTTCTTTATGCCAACAATGACTTCACAATGAAAAAAATAAAACAATTCCATTCACTATAACCTCAAAACCAATAAAATACCTAGGAATAAACCTAACCAAAGATGTAAAAGACCTCTTCAAAGAAAACTATAAAACATTAAAGAAAGAAATTGATGAAGACCTTGGAAGATGGAAAAGCTCTCCCTTGCTCATAGATAGGCAGAATAAATATCATCAAAATGGCCAGTCTGCCAAAAGTGATCTATGGATTCAATGAAATTCCCATTAAAATACCAATGACATTCTTCATAGCCTAGAAAAATCAGTCATGAGTTTCATATGGAGAAAGAAAAGACTCAGAATAGCCAAAGCAATTCTCAGCAGTAAGAACCATGCAGGAGGTATCACAATCCCAGGCTTCAAATGATACTATAGAGCAATAGTAGTAAAAACAGCATGGTATTGGCACAAAAACAGGCATACTGACCAGTGGACAGAATAGAAAATACAAAAACAAACCCACATGCCTATAATCAAGTAATCTTTGACAAAGGGGCAAAACTGATACAATGGAGAAAAGACAGCCTTTTCAAGAAATGGTGCTGGGAGAACTGGCTAACCATTTGTAGAAAGAGGGAACTAAATCCTTACCTCTCACCATGGACAGGAATCAACTCGAGATGGATCAAAGACTTAGAAATTAGGCCAGCAACTGTGAAGTCATTACAGCAGGGCATAGGCTCAACTCTTCAACATATAGGAACAAGCAGTAACTTTCTCAACAAGACCTCCAAAGCACAGTAAATTAAAGCAATAATTAAAAAGTGGTATGGCGTCAAACTAAAAAGTTTCTTCTCATCAAAGGAAACCACCAAGAACCTAAAGAGGAAGCCTACAGAATGGAAAAAGATTTTTATCAGGCACCAGTCTGATAGAGGGCCAATATCCAGAATATACAAAGAGTTCAAAAGACTACACTAGCAAAACAAATAACCTAATCAAGAAATGGGCAACTGAACTGAATAGACACTTCATAAAAGAAGAGATACAAAGGGCCAATAGATACATGAAAAGATGTTCAACATCACTAGCCATCACAGAGTTGCAAATCAAAACTACGCTGAGATTCCATCTAACCCCAATCAGAGTGGCAAGCATAAAGAAATCAAATGACAACAAATGCTGGTGAGGATGTGGGGAAAGAGGAACTCTTTTACACTGTTGTTGGGACTGCAAACTAGTTCAGCCACTATGGAGATCAGTGTGGAGATTCCTTAGAAAACTTGGAATAGATCCACCATATGATCTGGCTATACCACTCCTGGGTATTTTTCCAAAGGGGTTGAAATAAAAGAACTACAGTAACATATGCATACCCATGTTCATAGCAGCACAGTTTGTAGTAGCCAAAATATGGAACTAACCTAGGTCTCCAGCAACAGATGAATGGAATTCAAAATTATGGAAAATAGACACAATGGAATTCTATTCGGCTATAAAGAAGAACAAAATCATGGCATTTATAAGAAGATGAAAGATCTGGAGAACATTATGTTAAGTGAAACCAGCCAAGCACAGAAAAAGAAGGAACATATGTTTTCTCTAATATGCCCAAACTAGGGAGTACTGAGAATACCAGAAGGACTCCAGATAATGGAGGGGAAATATCAGCAAAGCTATAATGGAAGGATAGGAGAGAAAGAAGGCTGAGGTTGATTAATGGAGGGAGCCATATCTTATATGTGTAAAAGTATGAATGTAGCAGCGTTAACCTGGACATTCATTGTTAGGAGAGGGGAAGGGGAATAGGGTAGGAAAGAGAGGGCACCAAGCACAGTATAAATGTATATCATTTTCAATATGTTTCACATATAAATAAAAAATAAAAAATATATAAAAAAAAACATGGTGGCTATGATCCTATGCCATGGGAAAAGGGATCCATGTGACCTGGCACGGGGACATCCCTGAGATGTCTACCACAGTGACCACAAGTTATGCTATGACTTGAGATACCTAGTTTAACTTGCTTTGTTGCAAACTTTGAAATAAGATTTATTTGACAAATTTCCAAAGCACAGTTTGGAATGAAAATTTTTATATTTGTACTTAAAGGAAAAAGCAATTGTGTTATAGTAGAGGTTTGTAGCTCTACTGTAGTGGTTTGTGACTTCAGATCGAGACATGTGCCCTCTCATGACGTTGTATCAGCAAGTACATCATAGCAGCTCATGGTGGGGTGGTCAGGTAAATATCGGGCAACACTCAGACATTTGCACTGGATGCAGAACATTCTTGGAGGAGAAATAGACTGTGTGTGTGTGTGTGTGTGTGTGTGTGTGTGTGTGTGTGTGTGTGTTTAAGTGAGTATGTGGGGGGAGGAGTGGAGATTGACCTCAGGGGCATATGCCTTTGAACTATACCCCAGTCCTTTTTATTTTTAATTTTGAAATGGTCTCACTAAGTTACCACATACTGGCCTGGAACCTGGGATCCTCCTGTCTCTGCCTCCCAAGGACTAGGATCACAGGCATGTGCCACCACACCCACCTAGAAATAACCATTTTTAAGAAATATATGAATGGGCAACATGTTGTGATGCAATTATATTATTAATAGTTTGAATTTGTGGTGCTATCTGACTTTTAATAAATGAAACAAGCTTAATTTTTAGATGCAATCTTTTAGCTCTTTCCAACTTGTAAATAAAATGTCAAGAATAAAAGTGAAACTTAAAGGTTGAAATCTACATGCAAAACAAAATAAATATTACAATTTAAAAACAGCCTCAATATGGCAAAATAATAAGGAGATACTGGACTTCAATTTCTTGAGTTCCACATGTTGCTTCCTTGTTTACTAGCTGGGAAATCTTGAGCATACTTAACTTTTCTGTGCCTCATTTTCCTCAGCTCTAAATTGGAAACAGTACTTGTTTTAATAAGGCTCCTGTGAGTATTAAACAAGATGGCACATAGTAAGGCATTCACAACGTTGTTTGAGCCCAGCTTGGTGGTGCTAACCTGTAATCCCAGTATTTGGATGGCTGAGATAAAAGGATCACAGTTTTGAAAACAGCCTCAGCAATGTAGTGAGGCTCTGCGAAACTTAGTGAGATCCTGTTTCAAAATAAAAAAATAAGCTATGGCTGGGGGTGTAAGTTGGAACTAGGATGCCCCTGGATCCAAGAAAAACATTGTTTGACATTTAGTAAATCCTCAATAAAATTCGAGATAATTATCAGCTCCTGACTCCGGGGTGTATCACCATTAAAGCTAACCATCCCTGTGTCTCGGCCTCTTTGGGACATACTCAGAGTTGGAACTCCCTCTGTTCTTGCTCATCAACCTGGTATCACATCATCCAGCTTCATTTTTATGGAAATTTACCAATGGCTTTTATATGTTGATGTTGCCCTTCCTTTCTTAGTTCTTTTATCAGTTTCTTATTTTTTGCTTATTGCCATTTCAAGGAGTCTAGAAAGAAGAGAGGGAAATGTATGTTCTTGTTACAGCCTAGTCAAAAGTCTTTCAGAGATTTAAGACATTCTTGGATGTCTTGTAATGATCTCGATTATGTACTGCTTAAGAAATTGCCTTTTCAGCTCACTTCAAACTGAATACTTACCCATGAAAAAAAAGTGAACTATGTCAGATGTTGTTAGTGAGTCAACTTTATGTAAAAAAAGATTTCTTATGATTCATATTTTAAGCTATTGGATTTGTTATACTGAAGAATATTGTGAGACTGCTAGGCACTCATTTAAAAACATTATAGTTTGCAACTACTTGTCTCTATTAACTAGGAGTTTCTTAATACTCTAACTAATGAGAATAAAGAAATACAGCACAGAGAAATGACTAGAGTTCCAAGCAATCTTTCATATATGTGTGTGTGTGTGTGTGTGTGTGTGTGTGCGCATTTTACTGGGGCTTGAACCTAGGGGTGCTCTACATCTCAGTTACACGCCCAGCCTTTTAAAATTTTATTTTCTTGATTGATTGATTCATTCATTCATTCATTCATTGTTATTGAATATTGATCCCAGAGGTATTCTACCTCTGAGCTATACCTCATGCCTATTATTAATTATTAATTATTATTATTATTATTTTGAAAACAGGGTCTCCCTAAATTGATGAGGCTGGCCTCAAACCTGTGCTCCTCTTATCTCAGCCTCCCAAGTACTGGAATTACAGTCATGTACTAATGTACCTGTCTACCTATTATACATTTTATAAATAACTAGAAGAGAGGAATCTGAATGCTACAAACATAAAACAATGATGGAAGTGCCTTGATTTGATCAGTATACATTGTACCCATGCATTGAAATATCACACTGTATTCCACAAATATGTAAAATTATGTGTTAAACAAAAATTTTTTAAAATTTAAGGATATGAAAATGCTAACTACTCTGATTTTATCTTTATATATTATGTATACATATTGAATTATAACACTGTTTCCTATAAACAGGTACCATTAAACTCATAATAATAAAGAGACTTTTAAAGAAGAATTATAACAGAGACTGAAGATGATATTATATAGCTATTATCCAAGATTGCTATCAACTCTGTATTTTATCTAAATAAAGACTTCATATATAAATACTGGCAATTTTTATTAAAGTAGGTGTATTGGTCATACATTTAGTTTACTTTCAAGGCCTCAATAAATCTAAAGAAAAAGATATAGACCCAGGAATAAAATTGGATTGTTGGTAGATGCAGAAATTTCAGACATTTTTGGAAGATGCAAAGTATTTGGAGAAGTGAAGACTGATTTAGCAGAGTAGAGGAGACCATGACACCAAGAGCTGACAATACAAGACACTGACCAGCAGCAAGCTAGTCTGTCTTCCATAGAGATCTCGGAGGGTGCAGAACTTGGAGGTGTTGGGGACCATGCAATGTGGGAATGAGGCACAGGCCTTAAAACAAGAAAAATTAAAGCCCACAACAAACAAAAGCAAAGCAGAAACTCAGCACTATCAGACACTGAGTATGTCCTGGGTGAGAGGTGCATAGAGAATGAAAGTTAACACACAGTTAAACCGGCCCGCCAGCCACTTCCCATGCCCTTCCTCTGAAGCCTAGAAGCTGAGAATCAATAAAGGAAGATGGAAATACACAAGGACAGAGAAAAGGGGTGTGAGATATTATAGTAGACATGAGATACCAACCAATGTTTTAGGAAAGAGAAAGCTGATCCATGGGTGGTTCCCACTTGGCAGAGTGAAAACAGATGAAGTCTCTGTAGAGGCTCAACAATGAGGCAGCCAGTTTCTTGGCAGGACCCAGGAGAGATGGAGGGCTTGGAGTAAGGGGTGAGGATGGCTGTGTGAAGGAAGACTAGTTGGCACTTAGACTATTTGATCCTCTTCTGCCCACTCTCATAAATCCAGGCATCTGGAGACATATTCTTTAGAAAAATGAAATCAAGACACTCTGAACTTAATGATGACAGACATAGCCTAGGGCCAGAGTGAGTAATGTACTCAAAATGGGGGTCATATTAAATTATGCACAGTGAATGGCAAGATATCTCAGCCCATTTATTTAGGTGGATTCTCAGCTAAATTACAGATACTCAGTGTGGCACAGAAGTAGGAGTTTGGGAAGATTTAGCTCTTTCAGAAAACAGGCATGGAAATAACTAGGGTGGTCATTAATGTATAATAAACCATGATACAATGTTGTGGTGTAAAGCATATGCTGTTTTATTATGCTAATGGTTTCTATAGGTTAGAAGGTCAGACATAGCATTCTGTAATAAGACTTAAAGTAGCATGGCTCATTTCTGCTTTACAACACTTAGGGTCTCAACTGGGCACATATATTTGGAGTAATGTGAAGAACCAGGGACCAAATCATCTTTAAACTTCTATAACCATAAGGATGGTAACTAGTGCGGTGTCATGCAGACTGGGTTAATCTGGGGATCCAGCTGGAATTGCTAACTGTAACTCCTTCATGCAGCCTCTCCACATGGTTTGAGCTTCCTTCCAGCAAAAGATGGAAGTTTCTTGGTAATCTATGATCTACCCACGTAGGTCACACTGTGTCACTTCTGCTGGACTCTCTTGGTCAAAAGCGGTTGAAAACCATCTAGATTTGAGTAGGAGCACAAATACCACTTCTCAAGAATATCAGATAATTTGGGAAGGATGAAATGACTTATAGTCAGGTTTTTAAACCACCAAAGATAGCCTTGAGAATAATAGTCAGGAGCTCATCAGGGAAATCCAAATCCAAAATCCAAAAGGAAAACCAGGCTTTGTTCTAGTTCATGAGAAAACAAAATTATTTTCCAGATTTACCTGCTACAGGGTTACTGCTGTAATACCTGGCTGGATACACCCTAGTCTAGAAGCTAGGGTCCTTACAAGGGAAGACACATAAAGATGGTGCTTGGGAGATTGAACCTAGCAATCAGAGTTTCAGTGTGGCCCTTGTTTGGATCATGTCTTATGAAAACCACCAAAAATTTGAACACTGATGATACAGTATATTTACTGTAATATTTTGGGGTGATAATAGTATTATTATGTTGAAAATGGTAATTTTGTTTAAATTAAGTTTCTGCTTCAAAAACATGCTAAAGTATATATGGATAAAATTATAATAATATCTTAGATTTGCTTTGGAATAATTTAGGAAGAGAAGGAAGAAGAAATAGAGGTATAGATGAAATAATACAGACTATATGTTAATTATGGGAGCTAATAATGGGCACATGGAATGTATTTGTATGATTTTCTCTCTTTTCATGTATGTTTGTAAACTTTTACACACAAAATAATTGAGAGCTTACCCATAAACTTGTGCATGCACATAGACACATACAGATAGGCATTACATGTCACTATGCAGTTGTGGCTCTTACTTAGAGGCTGTGTGACACTTTGATGATCTTATCAAAACTGGAACCTCTTCCCTGAAAATGCATATGTGCAGAAGTCTGAAAATATAAAGACTATTTTAAGGATGAGGAGGTTCTTTCCCTCAATATATCTGAAACCCATCCACATACCTCAGGTTAGGCATTACTTCTCTCTGAAGAACATGCTTACTTGTCATATTTTTCTCTTATTTGCTATCACTACTCAGCCTTCTTATTCCCTTGTCTAATTAACTGTGGCAGAACTCCTCTCTTGCTTTCTTTCCATCTCTTTGATAATGATCTGAGCACTGAGTAAGAGAACTCCTGACCTAGCATTAAATCAACAGTTTTTCACAGACCCCCCTAGGTAGCTTTTTTGTTTTGTAGTGTCTAAATTACTGCTTCCTGTACCTTCCATGGCATCTCCAGTTTACAACTGTCAGTTATGAGAAACTCAGGCATATTGTCCACCATCTACTACTGAAATGGAACCTGCTCTAGGAAAATTTCCCCATGGCATGAAAAATTAATTCCTATTCTGTGCTCCTGTAGCTCTCTGAACGTGCTTCTACCAAATGAAAGAGCTGTCACTATATCAGGTTATATTATATATAGAATGTTCATATTATATGATGATCTAGTTGCCTGTCTTGTTCCTTCAGCAGACTGTGAGCCCCTTGAGAACAGGAACCCTATCAGTTAAGGGCTTCACACACAGTAAGAGTGAAATTAACATTTCTTGAACTAATAAATAAATGACTTCAAATATAGCATTTAGTGAATTACTTAAAAGGGAAAAAACAAAACAAAATTAAAAATGTAAAAAATTAAAAATGCTTGTCAGGTCTAGGTGTATCCTTCCCAGGAGGTCAATTAAGTGGGAGTTATTTTGAATGATTATTTTTATTGCACTTTTGTTGACCAGAGGACAGAGATACATTTTGGTTAAATTATAAATTTATTATAAAATAAATTTTCTATTATTATTAACTACCTTCCTGGAAACTTATTTTATTTTATTATTTTATTTTTGGTATTGAGGATTGAGCACAAAGGCATTCTACCTCTGAGCTAAACACCCAGGCCTATTTTTTTTAAGCAGGGTCTCTCAAATGTGCTGAGGATCTTGCTTAGTTGCTGAAGCTGCTTTGAACCTTTGATCCTCCTGTCTCAACCTCCCAAATACTGGGATTATAGGACTGTATCATCATGTCCGGCTTGGAGATTTATCTTAACCTGGATTGCTTAGATGTTCTCTTCTGGGTTAAGCAACAAAGGAAGAACTGTTTTCTTCTGGAAGCATTTGTTGAAAACAACAAGTGTTACCTTGGCAAAAATCAATAACCCCTGAGCTAGTCTCCCCACCATTGCTGGAGGGTAGCCCAACTGTATGGTCCCAGAATGGGCAGTTGGACTCTAAGCAAATGGATCATTGGGCAGGAAATTCTACTAAGAGATATTTTGACAAAAGTGAAGAGCATGGTATATTACATAAGGGATTCAGAACAAGAATGCAAGTGAGAAAGGGTGATCGAGCAGGGGACTTTTGCTAAATGGAAAAAAAAAACCTTTTTTTAAAAAAAATACAAATCTTGCCAATGGCTTCTTTGCTCTTTCTCAAAGTCTGTTCAGTGATGAAAGGGGATTACTATTGTCTTCAAAGGAAAAGGTCAAGTCTTTTTGCAGATTAATATGAATTTTACTTAAATTAGAAAACCATTTTGGCTAAAATATAATAGAGATCAAAACATAATATTTGAGTTTCATTGCCAGATGGGACTCAGCAACTGAGAGGGAACTTACTTTCCCAAACAAAAACATTAGAGAAATGGACAAAAATATACTTAACATCTGTATTCAGACTCATCCCACAGTTAGAGCAGGATTGTTATCTTTGAGAGAAGGTAAACCAGCAATGTTGGCTGTACAAGGATCCTAGCTTTCTGCATTTC
Organism: Muscardinus avellanarius; assembly: GCF_963383645.1. NCBI lineage: Eukaryota > Metazoa > Chordata > Mammalia > Rodentia > Gliridae > Muscardinus > Muscardinus avellanarius. The sequence continues at coordinate 157,019,116 of NC_137786.1, forward strand.
ATTGATGGCAGTGCATAAAAGGAAAACCCAGGCAAGAGCTCAGTGTTGTGTTGAAAACACAGAAGTCAGACTTTGGTAGCTGATATAATAGGTAGCTGGAGATAATAGGATAGGGAACTAGAGGATAGAGAACCATGCAGAGAAAGGGCACTAGAAACCTGTATGAAAGTCCACTTAAGTCTGCTGCTGAATAACAAAATATGCATTCAGAGGATGAAAACTCTTCAAGGCCAAGCAAGGAACCAATTACATGCTTGTGGAGTACTTAAAATTATTCCACAGGTCACTGAGTCTCTATTGTTTATTCTAGTGTTTTTCTTTCTCTACTTTCATTCAGACAATTTCTATTGCTCCCATTTGATCTTTGATTTCACTAATATTTATTGAGAAACATCTATATGCCTGATATGCCAATCACAAGGGATTCAAATATAAATAAAACATAATCTGTACTTTCAATGGACTGGCAAGTCCTTCGAGATGACTTATGAAAGGCATGTGGTGCAAATGGAAATGTGGAACACTGGCCGCCATACTGTGGTCTGGGTGCTGGGGCAGTATGGCCTGCATCCTTGTTATCAGGAGACTGTCTGCACTTGAGTTCCTGAAGGTGATACCTGAGCATCCCTGAGGGTCCTCTTATCTTTACCATTAAGCAATGTGGAGCTGTAAAATAATTAGAGTTGGCATGCTTTTAGAGGATTAATGTTCTAACAAATTGGGTGATTTTGCTCAGCATGGCTATTTGGGATAACATATTGTGAATTTACTGAGCTCATCTGTGACCAGATTCCTCTGCAGTGTAATTGAAAGTGAATGGAAATGGCTATTTATGTATTCTCAGCCATTAGATATTGCTTTCATCTCTGATTTCTTTGGATGATAAGTCAAAATATGTACTGCAATCATTGCCTGCAGTGCCACTTTGCATATTCAATTAACTAAGGCCTGTACTTAGTACTGCTCACAAAAAGGCAGGTGGTGAAGGAAGGCTTGTTCTGTTAGACTTCAGAAGTGACCCACCTGCCAAATGGGGGTGTATTTCCAAACTGCATCTCCTTCTACAGGGTTTTATGGCCACCAGGGGTATGTGATCCTCAGCGAAATTCACAGTCCTATGGCAATATTGTCTAAAGTTTTTGCTTGGATATTAAGAATATTTTGAAAGCCTACAATGAGCTCTTGGTAAAATACATTTAGGCAGGGCTGTATTAAAGTTAAGCCTGCCCTTCCTTCCTTCCTTCCTTCCTTCCTTCCTTCCTTCCTTCCTTCCTTCCTTCCTCCCTCCCTTCCTTCCTTTCTTTTATCCTTCCTTCTTTGCTTCCTTCCTATTTTCCTTCCTTCCTTCCTTCTTCTTTGTGGTACTAGAGATTGAACCCAGCAGTGTTCTACCTCTGAGCTACACCCCATTCCTATTTTATTTTATATTTTGAAGCAGAGTCTTGCTAAATTGCCAAGACTGGATTTGAACCTATGATCCTTCTGTGTGTTACACATTACAGGTGTGTACCACCACACCCAGTTTAAATACATTCCATTAGTGCAGGGGTTTACAGAGCTCTGAGTACAATTATGCATATGTTGAACTTTTATAAGAGGGAGGTAATAAAATATCAAGCTTAATACAAATGACAGAAGTTATTGAGCACCTGTTCACTACCTATTATTTAAGTGTTTTATATAAATTATTTTCATAATCCATATTACTATTCTATGACACATCTTTCTTTTATTTTTTGAAATGATGGCCCTGTGGCTTGAAGTGCTTAGTTAGATGGCCAGGGACAACATGAGCAAGTAGTTTTTCTGGGCCTTGAATTCAAGCTGTTTGGCTGGAGAACTCATGTTCTTGAGTTCATGCTCACAGTGTTCTGTTTCATTTATTTGTTTGTTTGTTTGTTTGCTTAGTGTGTATAGCACTGGGAATTGAACCCAGGGGCATTCTATCTTCTATCTACACCCCAGCCCTTTTTATTTTTTCTTTTGAAACAGGGTCTTGCTAGTTTGCTGGGAGTCTTGCTACCTTCCTGAGGTTGTCCTTGAACCTGCAATACTCCTGTCTCAGCCTTCCAAGTATTGGCATAACAGGCATGTGTCACTATGCCTGGTTTATTTTTATTTTTTCCACAAAGGATCTTACTCAAGGAAAAAACACATCTGAATGAAATCTGGGAGATGAAGGTAACAGATATTGCTGGGATATGCCCTAATTCTGGGTCATCACTCTAATGATATAAGAGGGTCAAGGGGACATAGGACTTACATTAGGCATTTTTCAAGTCACCTTAGTCTGATCTTATTCCCTAAGGTGCCCCCAAAATTAATGACTTCTAGACTTTTGAGATGTGAGCTGACTCCACATTTTTCTGAGCTTCAGAGTTACATTGTGCTTATCCAGCTTATTTCTCACTTTTTCACCCAAGCATTACAAGAAACCCTGGCCATATCATATGACCCATTAAACTCACCATTTTATGTGCATATAATGATCCAGGTCCTGTTCTAGCTATTGCATTAAGAGCCCATTCTAGAATCCATTGCAGGAATATAAGAGATGTAAAATTGTCTTTGCTGGAAAGGCTGACTAGAGAATGTGGTTTTGAAATGCCATTTTCAATGGACCACCTGAGACTTCACTCTCAAATTAGGCACATCTATTACCTATCCCTGGAAGAACAGTTTAGCCCTGTCCTTCTCCAGCCTACCCCCTGCACTTACCCATGGTAGTAGCAGGGAAAATGAGTATTTTGAGGGCAACTGGATCACAAATGAAATCTAGGTGGGGATGAGCTGAGCGTGTTTGATTTTTTCCTCCCTCATTTTCTAATGAAGTCAGTCCCACCTGAAGAGAAGTGAGAGAGGCCTTCGACAGATATTAGAAGCTTCTCTCGTGCTTTTCTCTTCTGAGGAGAGTAGCAATTCCTGCTCTTCTGTGGCTGGAAACAGGTGTGTGAGGTGTGTGTGTGTGGGGGGGGATAAATATTCCCTCTCCCTGATTGTTAGTAAGAGATAAAATAGCTATGCAGTCTCTCAAGGAGCTCAGAGTCCAGTGGAAGAGACAGGTAGAGAAACAGACAAGTAAAACACTGTGAAATAAACACTGTGAGAGAAGACAAAGCAGAAGATAATAGGGATGTGGTCCCAGAAGTATTTTTAACCAGCTAAATACAACGCTTACATTGTTTTCTTCCTCTGTTAGGGTTACATTTTCATATATTAATACTTTTCCTTCATTCATCATTCATTATCCATCCATCCACCCATCCATCAAATGTCCATTGAGTACTGACATGTGGCAGTGAGCCCTGAACATATAGAGATGGCTGAGATGAATAAAAACAATATTTTCTTAGAATAATTATGCAAATTGATTATTAAAAAGACTCAGAGTTTTTTTTTGGGAAGTCCTCAAGGCAATGCCACAGAGGGTATAAACTCTGGGTGGAGGAGTCATCCTGTACAGGTCAGGGGTACCCTCTGAACACTATAAATTAGAAGGGAGAAGGAATAGTGCTAGAGCCAGCAGACATAAGTACAGGTTCTGAAGAGAGGCGTGAGGATGAAGAATTCAACTCAAGAATTTGATTCCAAGAATTTTTAAATTCTAACGTGGGGTTGGGGTGCCAGCTTACTATCTCTACTGGCCGACCCCTGCTCCTGGGTCAATATTTCCTACTGGCCGACTATGGGTTTATTTCTCTAGAGGTATTTATACAGGTACAGGTCAATCAATATCCTCGTGCTATCACCACCAGAATACGATAAAGACCAATCCAAAGCACATACATTACAGGTAGGTTAATTAGTACCCTCATGCCATCACCACCTGATCTTCTCCCATACCTTTTACTTTGAACTTTCTATGACCCCAAACCTTGTTGACTCTGGGCAAAGGACAGTCAGCTGAATCAGAAATATTCTTTTAGGGGAAAACCTTAATGGCTTCCCACAGAGTAGTATAGTAATATTGGGTTAAGAGCCTCAGAAATGAATTGTGGAGATGTTCTCACCCAATATTCAGTTGCTTCAGTGTTGCGTGGATTCAATATAACTTTTTAAAAATAGGCTGTACCCACAAAAATTCAAATGAGGCATAGGGAATCAAATGAAAGTCTTGGAATTGAATTGATAAAACACCGACAATGGTCGAACTGTTCTTATGTCAAAGGATATGGACTGGCAATTATTCTGTTTGTGAAGGGAAGACGAAATGACTGAGGACTTGGAAATAAAGGAACAAAATTAGCTCTAATGAAATGTAATGAATATAGGAACTGAAGTATCTTAATGTGTAGTTCCACAAAATTAGATCTTGAAATTATGAGAGTAAAAAAATCTATCATGTGAAATTCCATTGCTCATTTGAATAGCAAAGGAACAAAGCTAGCACCTGCCAAGAGGAAGTCTTGTTTAAGGAAAGGGATGTGTACCTTGACAGAAAGCTCACTCTTTGGAATGTTGACTGTTGGGAGAGCAGGGGCAGCTGTCTTCCTACCTCCCCATCCCCAATTCAGCATTCTTGGGCTGGCTGGACAGTTTGTTGTTTTAATCTATAATAGTTATCACCTTCCAGCACAATGTAGAATTGACTTCCTTTTTGTGCTGCTTGTTTGTCATCTGTCTCCCCCATTAGACTGTAAATTCACCAGAAGGGCTCTTTCTTTGTTTCTTGATGTATCATGGGTACCTAGAAGAGCACATGAAATGTTAATTGCATGATGAATTATTTGAAAAATGCCTCCAGGGAAATAACATAGAGGTATTTTTATGAAAAAATATAGCTTTAGGAAAAACAAAAAAAATATTTGGAAATTAAAATAAATGTGTTTGCTAGAGGTCATTCTGATGGCCTGAATTAGAGAGAGGAAGACAAAGCCACTGGATGACTAAAACTAAAATGAGGGTGATAGGGTAATAAAAACTGCTTCCTGTGGGGGTGTTTCTATAGAAAAATATTCCAGATTCCACTGTGCCAGGCTGAGGATAGCTGCCTAGCAAAGTCCTGGGGTGATTTCCCTACATGCACAGCAAATTGAACAGCTACTCATGCATCAGACTAACTAACGTGAGTTACATAAATCATATGAAAGTCTATTATGCTTACATTTAGTACAAAAATGAAAAGATGCATTGAATAAAGCAAGAAAGAGCTCCAGCACGGTGTCTCCCCCAACTCCAATTTAAATAATTTAAAGAGAATTAAATATAGGCCTTAGACTTGAAACACAATACTACATCCCCTCATGATCTCTACAACCTTTCAATAATTATGAACTGACCCATGGGAATTGCAGGCGGTAAGATGGTTTGTTGTCTACACCATGCCTCCTCCAACCTTACTTTGCAGAGTGGGAAGCAAGAGTCTTTCTGCTGAGGAACAGGGCACAAAAGTTAGCACAGGAATTTGTTCTGTGGCCCAGCACCTGGTAGAAACTGAAGGCCCTGAATGCAGGTAGAAACTCATGTCCAGTGCTGAAATAGCTAAAGTTAATATCTTAAAAAGATAGATAGGAGAGTGTGGTTTGAATTTTTCACAGTACTGAAGGGAAAACACAGTCAATCAAGAATACTGTACTCAGCAAAGCTATCCTTTAGAAATGGAGTGATAAAGACATTCCCTGAAAACAAAAGCTGAGAGAGTATATCTATTCCAGACTTATTTTATTAGAAATGCAAAAGGAGTTCATCAAATAAATAACAATTAAGGAAAAGAAAATATAGTAAGGTATAAAACTTACTGATAAGCACATTTGGTATGCTACAATATTGTAAGCATGGTGTGAAATTATATCTTTAGCATAAAGACTAAAAAAAAAATTAGAAAGCAATACTATATTAAGATATTTTTTCCCCAATGACACTGGAGTTTGAGCTCCAGAGCATTTTACCTCTGAGATACACTCCAATCCTATTTTAATTTTGTTTTGAAAGAAGCTCATTAGGTTGCAGAGGGCCTCACTAAGTTGCTAGGGTAGCTGAAACTCTGTGATCTTCCTGTCTGTTTCCCAAGTATTAAGACTACAGGAATGAGCCACTACATCCAGTTACTTTAATATCTAAAAAGATAAGCAATATAAAATGATATATACTGGTATATAAAAATTCACAATATAGGGAGGAATAAAGCAAGTGGAATATTTTATTAGTATATCTTATTATTTTGCTTCTGTTCTTTTTAAAAAAATTTTATTGGTGCATTGCAGTCATATATCTTAATGGGATAAAAGATGGTAGAGACATACATGCACACATCACCCAATTAGCCCTTCTTGCTTCTGTTCTTTATGATCATGTTAAGCTGCTATAATTTCAAAATAGCTTGTTATAATAAAATGTTTCTTACTGAAGATTGAACAGAAGCATTATTTTTATTTTTTATTTTTTATTGGTGTATTGTAGTCATACATCTTAATGAAGTACAAGATGGTAGAGGCATACATGCACATATCATCCAATTAGCTCTTACCCAATTCCCATCCCATTACCTCTCCCCTCCCTCCTTCTCATGTTTGGCTTAGTGATTGATATGTTTGTGAATGTACATCATGTACATTAGGGAATTTCTCCCATCCCCCTCCATTCCCCTCAGTTAGGTCACCTAATTTGCTCATCTATAGTTTTTCCTTTGTCTAGAGTTCCTCCTATGACCCATTTTATCCCTAGATTTTTCATGTATTATGGAGAGCATCCAATTTCTTATTTTTTGTGACTGACTAATCTCACTTAGCATAATGTTCTCCAGTTCTATCCATTTCCATGTGAATGATGTAATTTTTGAACAGAGGCATTATAGCTCCGAGCTACACCCCCAGCCCCATTCACACAACACGTGTGTGTGTGTGTGTGTGTGTGTGTGTGTGTGTGTATTTCAAAATGGGTATTGCTAGATTTGTGAGATTCTCACTACTTGCTGAGGCTATCCAAGAACCTGCGATCCTACTGTCTCAGGCTCCTAAGTACTAGGATTACTCTTTGTGCATGGGGAAGGGGGTGGGTAATAGGGGAAGTCTACCTCCAAGCTACACACCTAGCTCTACTTTTTTAAATATTGCAACAGGGTCTTAATAAGTTGATGAGAGTCATACTACTTTCTGAAACTTGTTTCAAAACTGTGATCCTCCTGTCTCAGGTTTCCAAGTATTGGGATTACAGGTGTGTGCCACCATGCCTGGTTAAGTATTGGAATTACAGGCCTGCACCACCACACCTGGCAAAAGATGTTTCTTGTAAGCCTCATGGTATTCATAAAGCAAAGATTTATAATGAAAAATAAAAATAATAAGCAAGGAATCAAAACAAACTACTAGAAGCCAGGTATGGTGGCACAAATCCATAATCCCACTTAGTTAGGAGGCTGTGACAGATGGATCTCAGGTTCAAAGACAGCAATGTAGTGAGATTCTCAGCAACCTAATGAGACTCTGTATCAAAACATAAAAAGGGCTAGGGTTGTGTCCCAGAGGTAGAATGCCCCTGGGTTCCATCTCCAGTACCTTATAAACAAAGATAAAAACAAAAGAGCTACTGGAGTAATTCACTTAACTGCATAGGAAGATTGTAAGAGAGGGGGGAAAGGAACTACAATAAAACTAGAAAACAAGTTACATGACTTCTGGGAAGATGGTGACCGAGAAAAGCGGCGTTTACAAGTCCTGCTAATACTCGATCTCTATTGCCACAAAATCAGCACTTTTCATAGCCAGAAAACACTATCAACAAAGAAATAAAAACTATAAATACAAGGGACAGAGAAAAAGAAGACTAGAAGAACAACCAGAGACCAGAAAAGAACTCCCCTCCTGCATTGCGGCGGTGGAGCTGTGCCGGCACCATCTTACCTCACAGCACCAGGCTCCAGAGAGGAAAGGTAAACAAGGCGCTGAAGTGAGCAGCTGCGGATCATTTGGGTGTAATTCAGCAGTTCTTTCAGCACAAAGAACGTCTAAAACTCACAGTGGCCAAGCTCATCATGCCCTCCAGGGACTCAGAATGGAGCTCAAAACCAGAAAAGGAATACGCCAGCCTCAAGGCCGAGGGTGTGGCAGCAGCACCATATTGCCAGCAGTGGCAGCAAGTTCACCACGTCCGTGACAGCTCCAGATCAGTGCACTCAACAACTGTAAGTGAAATTGTGGCCCCTTAAGGCAATATCCCAACACTGCACCCCCAGAGACGTGCGCAGCTTTGATAATCTCCCTGGGTCTGATATTTTGCACTCCGACTGAGTGAAGGAGTATCAGTGGCAGAGATACCACACCCTAGTCGCAGCTCCCTGTGGGAAAACGCCGAGCCTGCCCCCCCCCCATGGTATAGCGCAGCCTCGATTAACTCCCTGGTTCTGAGATTTTGCGATACAACCCAGTAAAGGAGTAGTGACAACAGAGATTACCACAGATTCAAGATCCAGAGCACCCTAAGTGAAGTCGTGGTGTCCAAGGGAAGAAACCAGAGAAGGCACAAATTTCTGAAATCATGGGAAAGAGGAAAAACAATGGAGCAATGAATGCCTACAACCCCACAATATTAGAACCTGATAACACACAAATTCAGAGATCTCCAGAAGATCAAATCAGGAATATAACTGTAGAAATAATACAGGACCTTTGAAAAGAATTTAGAGAGAGTTTAAAAGAAATAAAGAATGCAGTAAATGAAGTAAAGGCATCAATTCAAACTATAAACAATTGATTAGACCACATGGAGAATAGAATCTCGCTCCTAGAAGATGATCACTCCAAAAATGAAAGCATAATTTATAACTCAGAAAAAAAATTGAGAGCAGGAACTTGAGACTGAAGAAATATGCACCCATTATAAGAGAGCTAACCTAAGAATAACCAGAATAGAGGAGGGAAAAGAAGGTAAAACCAAAGTGATCAATAATCTCTTCAAGGAAGTAATAGCAGAAAATTTTCCAAACATAGAGCATGAGGTCGATACATAGGTCCAGGAAACTTATAGAACTCCCTTTAGACAGGATCAGAGAAGAGGTTTCCCATGCCACATAATTGTCAAAATGACCAATGTGGAAGCCAAGCAGAGAATCTTAAAGGCAACAAAAACAAAATGTCAAGTGACATTCAGAGGCAAACCAATTAGAATCACTCCAGACATCTCAAACCAAGTCATGAAAGCCAGAAGGGCTTGGAGTAACATATTCCAAACTCTGAAAGAAAACATTTTCCAGCCAAAAATTTTACCCAGCAAAACTATCTATCAAATTATATGGGGAAATAAGAAGCTTTCATGACAAACAGAAACTGAAGGAATTTATGTCTTCAAAACCAGCTCTAGAGAAAATACTAAAAGAGATTAACTACAAAAAAGAAATAGGTAATACACACTAGAACCAAAGAAACAAGATTTTCCATCCAACAGACAACTAAGCAAAGAAGAATAAACAGTATTTCAAACAGAAATAAAATCTGAACATGTTAGGAATTAAAAATTATCTCTCAAAAATCACACTGAATGTAAATGGTCTCAATTCCCCCATAAAAAGACATAATGTGGCAAAATGGATTAAAAACCATAATCCATTCATCTTCTACTTACAAGAAACACACCTTATAAGTAAAGATAGCAATAAACTCAAGGTAAAGAGCTGGAGCAAGGTAATTCATGCTAACAGAACTCGAAGGCAAGCTGGAGTAGTAACTATGATATCAGACAAGTTAGACTTCAAACCCAAACTTATTAGAAGAGAAAAAGAAGGTCACATTTTACTGGTAAAAGGAATAATCCAGAAAGAGGAAATAACAATAATCAACATCTATGCCCCATACATAGGTGCAGCTGCTTTCATAAAAAAAAAAAAAAAAAAAACTCTTTGTGACATGAAGTCACTCATAAATCCCAATACAATAATACTGGGAGACTTCAACACACCTCTCACAACATTAGATGGATCTTCCATACAAAAGATCAGTAAAGATGCCACAGAATTAAAGAATAAAGAACACCATTAATAAAATGGACCTGTTGGACACATATAGAGTATTTCACCCAACTACAGTGGAGTTTACATTTTTCTCAGCTGCTCATGAAACCTTCTCCAAAACAGATCACATCCTGGGACACAAAATGAGCACTAGCAAATTTAAAAAATGTTACATACTTCCCTGTGTCATTTCAGACCATAATGGAATGAAACTAGAAATCAACTTTAAGAAGACCCAGAGAAACAACATAAACATGGGGAGACTGAACACCACACTTCTGAATGAAGAATGGGTCATAGAAGATGTAAGAGGTGAAATCAAGAAATTTCTAAAACCAAATAAAAATGAAGATACAACATTTCAAAACCTCTGGGACACTGTGAAGGCAGTATTAAGAGGAAAATTTATAGCACTGAGCGATCACATAAGAAAAACAAAAAATCATCAAATAAATAACCTAACAACACAAATCAAAGGCCTTGAAAAACTGGAACAATCTAACCCCAAAGCCAGTAGAAGACAGGAAATGATTAAAATTAGAGCAGAAAATAATGAAGTAGAGAATACAAAACAATACAGAAAATAAAAAAAAACCGAAAGCTGCTTTCTCAAAAAAAAAAAATTAACAAGACAGATAAACAACTAGCCAATCTAAACTAAAAAAAAGAGAATCAACCCAAAATATGAAGATAAAAGATGAAAAAGGAGACATTATTACTGACAGTGTAGAAATCCAGAGGATTATTAGAAACTACTTTGAAAAACTATACTCCAACAAAATAGAAAATCTGGAGAAAATTGACAAATTTCTAGATAAATACAACCTTCCTAAACAGAGTCAAGAAGATATAGAACATTTAAATCAACCTATAAAAATAAAAGATATTGAAACAGCAATAAAGACCTTACCATCAAAGAAAAGCCCAGGACTGGATGGCTTTCCAAGTGATTTCTATAAAACCTTTATAAAAGAGGTCACCATTCCTCAAAATATTTTGTGAAATAGAAAAAACTGGGACTCTCCCAAATACATTCTATGAAGCCAACATCACACTAATACCCAAACCGAATAAAGACAGTTCAAGGAAGGAAAACTACAGGCCTATATCGCTGATGAACTTGGATGCAAAACTATTAAACAAAATACTAGCAACATGCATTCAAAACCACATCAAGAAAATCATTCACCATGACCAGGTAGGGTTCATCCCAGGGATGGAAGGCTGGTTCAACATACAAAAATCAATCCATGTAATTCATCATATAAACAGAATCAAAGACAAAAATCACATGATCATTTCAATAGATGCTGAAAAAGCATTTGATAAAATCTAACATACATTTATGATAAAAACACTGCAGAGAATTGGAATAGAAGGAACATATCAACATCATAAAGGCAATCTACAATAAGCTCACCACCACCATCATATTAAATGGAGAAAATCTTCAAGAACTCCCCCTAAAAACAGGAACAAGACAAGGAGGTCCATTATCACTTCTCTTCAATATAGTACTAGAGACTCTAGCCAGAGCAATAAGGCAAGAAAAGGAAATCAAAGGATTACAAATAGGAAAAGAAGAACTCAGACTTTCACTACTTGCAGATGACATGATACTATATTTAGAAAACCCAACAAACTCAACCAAAAGGCTTATAGAACTCATCAACAAATTCAGCAAAGTGTCTGAATACAAAATCAATCTTAAAAAATCAGAAGCCTTTCTGTATACCAACCATAAATCCACTGAAAAAGAAATTCAGAAAACACTTCTGCCAAGACTTTGCTGCCCACCCCATCTCGGCATCTACATGTGTGAGAATCCATGTAGTCATAGGCGATTCTCAAAGTGAGAAATAAGCCCCGAGAGAAGGTGTGGTCGCTGGCAAAAAGTATTCTCCACTCTTAGATATTCTTTCATAACTACTATTCTTTTAGTAATGATTCTTTTAACTTTCCACATGAAATTGCTCCGGTGGAAAAAAGATCAGGACTGTGAGTGAAAATTGAATCCATGTCCTTCCAGTAAACTTTCAGCCTTGCTCAAATGGTAATTAGATGAGCCTTGTTCGAATGGTAATTAAAAGCAGCATTCCAGTCCACCTTCGACCTTCAATACAGCCACACCACCTGGTTAAAAATAGCTATGTCAAAACAAAGGACAGATAAAATAGATGTGTAAAGATGAAAGAAAGAAAATATGGTGAGAATAAGAAAGTATTTTGTATGAAGAAGAGCTTATCCTGAGATTGGCCCGAATGGGAAAGAGAGAATTAGGGTAATCAGAAAAGAAAAGAAAGTTGCAGAAGGTTAGTGATAGGAATATGGATTATTAAAAGAAGGAAAATGCTCAGCTGCTAGAGAAATATATCTGACAACTAAATCTAAAGACTTCATGTTATTTCTTGGTGTTTACCTGCTAAACTGTGTCATGAGTTTGTTTAAGTTTTCAGACAGCGGATAGTATTGCAAACAAAATCTAGCAGACATTCATCGAAATTCCCTAGATCATCATGAAGGAACACGGATTTTCCTTAAGATAACTATATGAAAGCTGGAATCTCGGACTTCGTCCCCCATTATATATAAAGGAGGACATTGGACTAAGCCCTAGGAATGAAAACTCTTAAAAACTGGATTCTTCGAGTGATCTTAAAAACTAAATTCTTCAAGTGATTTTGGGTGTGACTTTTAGCCAAATAGAAGCCTCTGCAGCTGCAAGGCCAAAGGGGGCTGGGCACAAGACCCACCTGAGATAATTGGACTGATTTCAAACACAAAGACCTGGGATATCCCAGGTCTTTACTTTTGTCTTGTTCAGGGTTGGTAATTTGCATGTGTATCTCTCTTTTGTACCTTGGGTGTTTTGCACTTCTTTTTACTAGAAATTCACTGGGAGAGGGGAAAATATAAAAAATCTTGTGTCCAAAAATAAAGTGTTCGATTGCACAAGAAGCATCGATCCATGTCAGGTTCTTTTTAAAGCGCCGATCATAGGATTATTTTCCTAGGAAAGAACCGCTACAGATAAGAATCTGTAGAAAATCACTCTGTCCTTCCCCACCTTTACTGAGACCCTCGACCGCGAGCAAACTCGCGCCCCATTGGACTAGCTGGCTTTTGGCACACTTCCACTCAGGATCTCCCACATAAAAATAAAATACTTAGGAATAAACTTAACCAAGGTGATAAAAGATCTGTACAAAGAAAACTGTAAAGAATTGAAAAAAGAAATTGAAGAAGATCTTAGAAGATGGAAAGATCTTCCCTGTTAATGGATTGGCAGAATAAATACCATTAAAATGGCCATCTTTCCAAAAGTGATCTACAGATTCAATGCAATGCCCATTAAACTACCAAGATCATTCCTCACAGGCATAGAAAAATCAGTGTTTAAGTTCATTTGGAATAACAAAAACCCCAGAATAGACAAAGTAGTTTTCAGCAACAAAACCCATGCTGGAGGAATCACAATACCTGACTTTATACTATACTACAAAGCCATTGTAATAAAAACAGCATGGTATTGACACAAAACCAGATATATAGACCAATGGAGCAGAATAGAAGACCCAGAAACAAGTTCACACACTTTCAGCCAATTGATTTTTGACAAAGGGGCTAAAAAGATACACTGGAAAAAAGAAAGCCTGTTCAACAAATGGTGTTGGCAAAACTGGTTAACCATATGCATAAAACTGGAAATTAATCACACTTTCTTACCCTGCACAAGATCAATTCAAGATGGATCAAACACTTGGAAATCAAACCAGAGACCTTGAAGCTCCTTGAAGAGGGCATAGGTCCAACAAGACCCCAAAGGCACAACAAATTAAAAGGCAAATCAATACATGGGAGTGCATGAAACTGAAGAGCTTCTGTTCAGCAAAGGAAACTGTCAAGAGCCTCAACCGAGAGCCAACAGAATGGGAGAAGATTTTTGCCACCTACACCTCTGAAAGAGGACCAATATCTAGAATATGCAGAGAACTCAAGAAACTCAACACTAAAAAAACAAATCATCCAAAAAAATGGGCAAGCGAACTAAATAGACACTTCATGAAAGAAGAAATTCGAATGGCCAGTAAATGCATGAAAAAATGCTCAACATCATTGGCAATCAGAGAGATGCAAATCAAAACTACCCTGAGATTTCACCTAACTCTACCTAGAATGGCAATCATTCAAAACACAAACAACAAATGCTGGCAAGATTGTGGAGAAGTGGGAACTTTAAAACACTGCTGGTGGGATTGCAAATTAGTACAACCACTTTGGAAAACAGTATGGAGAATCCTCAGAAGAATGGGAACAAATCTACAATTTGATCCAGCAATACCACTTCTGGGTATCTACCCAAAAGAAAGGAATCCAAACTACCAAATTAATGCATGTGTACCTATGTTCATAGCTTCAGAATTCACCATAGCCAAACTATGGAGCCAGCCAAGATGTCCATCAACAGATGAATGGATAACAGAACTGTGGGATATTTACACAATGGAATTTTACTCAGCCATTAAAAAACTCAATTACATCATTTTCAGGGAAATGAATGGAACTGGAGGACATTATGCTAAGCGAGATTAGTCAGTCACAAAAAAAATAAGAAATCAGATGCTTTCCCTAATATGTGAAAGCTAAGGAGAAATGGGTCATAGGAGGAACTCTAGATGAAAAAGGAAATCCTATAGAGGAGTAAAGAAGACAACCTAAATGAGGGGAAGGGAGCGAGGAAGAAGGAAATTCTCTAAAACACGCAATGTACTTAAACATATTAAAGTCAGTTACTAAGCCAATCATGCGAAGGAGGGATGGGGAGGAAATGGGGTGGGAATTGGGTAGGGGCCAAATGGATGATGTTTACATGTATGTCCACACAAGTTTTTTTCCCCAATATGATGTATGAATATAATGCACCAATAAAAAATTTAAAAAGAAAACAAGTTACATGATGGCTGTAGTAAGACCTTACCTATCAATAATTACCTTGAATATAAATGGATTAAATTCATCATTGTCTGGATGAATTAAAAAAAACCTAAGATCAACTCTACGTTGCTTATAAGAAAATTATCTCTGAGAATACATATTGCCTGAAAGTGAAGAAATGAAAGAAGATATTTGATGCAAATATAATCCAAAAGAAAGCAGAGTAGCCTTATCTATACTGAATAAAATAGACTTTAAATAAAAAATAGCAAAAAGAGCCAGAAGTCAGTATGTAATGGTTAAGAGGTCAATTCAGCAAGAAAAAAGAATAGTTCCAAAATATATGCATCGAATATAACAGGACCCATATATATTAATAGATCTAAGAGGAGACAAGATTCCAATAGAATAATAGTTGGGGGATTTTAACACCCTACTTTCAGCAATGAACAGATCATCCAGACACAAAATCAACAGCAGAATTTAACTGTACCTTACACCAAGTAGACCTAACATACATAGAACATTCCATCTAACAGCCTTCAAGTAAATATTTTTTCTCATTATTATTGGTAACTTCATATATGAACATAGCATTATTTGAACTGTGTCCTTCATTAAGTCTCCCTTTCATCTCCCCATCTTCCTCCCCAAATATTCTTCCACCATTCTACTAGTATCTCCCCTCACTTATTTGAAGTCTATTTTGTTTCCCCATTTCTCTCTAGCTTCCATATATGAGTGAAAACAGACTGACCAATTTTACTAAGCATCATCTCAGTTTCCATCCATTTTCCTGCATATGACATAATTTTGTTCTTTATGGCTGAGTACAACTCCATAGTCTATAGATGCCATAGTTTTGCAATGCATTCATCTATTGATAGGCACCCAAGTTGGCTCCACAGTGTGACTGTTGTGAACTGTGCTGCTATAAACAAGGTTGTTTTTGCTTTTCTTAGAAGATGAAAGAAGAGTGATAACTAGAGGCTCGGGGATGTAGGTGAGAGTGGGTGTGAGTGATAGGTAATACTGCTAAATGGTTATTGAGTTACAGTTAGATGGAAGAAAGAAGGTAGTATGCTCCTGTACAGTAGGATGACTATAGATAGCAATTATGTACTGTATATTTCAAAAAGCTAGAAAAAAAGGTTTAAAAAGTCTTCATGATAAAGAAATGATATATGTTTGGTGACAGGCATGGTGGTGCGCGCTTATAATCCCAGCATTCGGGAGGCAGAGACTGGAGGATCGCAGTTCACAGACAGCCTCAGCTACTTAGTGAGTCCCCTTGCAACTCAGTGAGACCCTGTTTCAAAAATAAAGAATAAAAAATTAGGGCTGGGATTGTCACTCAGAGGTAGAATGCCCCTGGGTTCCATCCCCAGTACAATAAAAAATAAAAAGAAGAAATGATATGTTTAGGAAGATAGATATGTTTATCCTGATTTAAATGTTATACAATACATTACATTACCCCATAAATATGTATAATATTTGTTTTTGTGTATCAATTAAAAATAAATTAGAGAATAAAACCACCAGAAGAAAGTGGGTCTCATAAAATTAGTCTTTCTTTACCTCTTCCATCAGTTATTTTAGCACAGAAATTTCCAGGTGATATTCATTTCTCTCTCTGATTATTTAGCCCACTCTTTTGTAAAAAATTATTGGTTAATTTGTTCAATGGTTTATCAGACCCTGGTGAGCCCTATACATCTGGAATCTTTAGGGCTGTAAAAATTCAGTAGTACAGCTGGAAACCATAAGTGAGTTTGATCAGTCTCCATTCAGCTCCTGCAATTGAGAAAGCATTGAAAATTGTGTTTTTCTTTCACTAATCCTGTAATTGTTTTTACTTCTGAAGACTGGGTTAATTACATAGTGGCTATTTTAAGGTTGCTTCTGCCTACATAATGTTTGTGTTTGGTGTTTTTTCTTTGGGTAAAGGAAAGCCTTTTCTTGGGTACCTGAAATCAAAAGGGTAACAGCATTAGCCAATGTTTGTTCAGTAATGACCACTAAACTTTATTTTATTAAATAATCACAATGATCCTGTGTAGTGGGACCATGACTGCAACTGTTTTATTTCAAAAGACTTGAGGCTCTGAATCATCAAGCTGTTTGTTCAAAGATACACAGCTAGGAAGATACCCGAGGTGGAATTCAGACCCATGTTTTTGGACCAAAATTCTGGGCACTTTACTGCCCATTAATTCTAATTGTCCTTATGTGACAATAGCTTATGTATTTGTTTTTCATAACATTCCACATAGTAATTTATAGATTTAAGAAATATATGGTCACTAGAACCTAAGGACCACAGTCATTTTTCAGAATAAATTTGGAGTGTGTGTGTGTGTGTGTGTGTGTGTGTGTGTGTGTGTTATTGGGATTGAGCTCAGAAGCATTCTGCCTCTGAGCTACACCACCAGCTCTATTCTATTTTTTGAAACAGAATCCCACTAAGTTGTGGAAGACCTCACTAAATTGCTGAGGCTGGCCTTGAATCTACAATCCCTGCCTCAGTCTCCCAAACACTGGGATTATGAATGTGTTACACCACATCTAGCTTCAGACTAAATTTTATACTTGTTTCAATACTTGATTGCATCGTCAAATAGAAGAATAATAAATTTCACCTTTAACTTTTTTTTGCTAGTTTTATTTCTCTAAAAATACACAAATAGTCGAGATTAGTAACAAGATCTGAGCTGTTCCTATTAGTTCTTTCTTTTCTTATGCTGCAACTGGAGTAGCCAGAAATAAGATGGAAACTTCTAAAAAACCTTTTTTCACCTTGCTTCCACCAATCTTCATGCCATATGAGGCTGAGAAAATAGGATTACCATGGGGTAAAATCTAATAAGACTTTCTTATTCTAGTCTTGCTCGATTATTGATCCATTCTAATCATGTTTTACCATTACCTAGTCTTTCTTAATGGTCCTTCCTTCCTTCCTGTCTTCTTTCGGATACAAAGAGAGCATAATCCATGTATACTCTCCCTAATGTGAATATGGATGTGTATTTTGAAATAGTCTGAAATAGCATCATACAGATGATTATCTACTCTGGTAGAAAGTTTTGAGCATTTCCCAAATTCTTCAGTGTGCACTTATTCTATCTTTGGACAGTTCTGATTGCAGATGGATTCCTTGCCCTTCCCTGTAGGCCTTTCCCCAAGTTCTTATGTTGGTAGGTTTCTGGCTGAGTGTAGCTAATTAAATGTCCTGCAGATGATCAAGGGCCATAAGATAAATGAGATACTAAGATGTTTATCTTTCTTTATATATTTCTTGGGTTATTTCTGGCTAGGCTAGTCATTTCCTGTGACGCTAGCTCCTCTCTGTCAGACCTGCCATGAAAATGGCTTTTGCCGAGTAACCCTGGCATTTAGACCTGGGCAACATTGCCTTCTATTTTTATTCTTCCAGCTCAGGCATGGTAGTGGCTCCTTAAAGTTGTTAATGCTTTCCTCCCACTATTCTAGATGGGGTTTCAGCTCCTTTATTACTGGTGGAACTAACTTCATTTGTTAACATATTCCTCTGATGAAAATAAGGGAATTGCACTTTCTTGGTTATACTCTGACTAAAACAGGCACCGATAACCCCTTGAAGGTCACTGAGAACAGCAGCCTGGTTAAACTGTACCAGTAGGACACATTTTCTTACTTGATGAGTGGAATTACATCATATTTACTTTGGTGCACCTGTAGGAACATGAGTGGCTAGTGGATTTTTATATGAATTCACTGTTATTTGTAATATTTTTTATAAATTAACAGATCTTATTTTTGAAAGTTTTAGGCTCACAGGAAAATCGTGTATAAAACACAGAGTTCCCATATGTCCCCTGGTATCCACATACCTGTCACTTTGTTCGTTTTTTTTTTCTTCAAAAAAATAAGTAAGTAACTGAATGTAGTGGTTTATGCCTATAATCCCAGTAGTTGGAAAGGCTGAGGCCTGAGGTTTGTAGGCTGAAGAGCAGCCTTGGCAAGTAGTGAGACTCTCATCAGCCTATTGAGACTCCGTTTCAAAAAAATAAAAATAAAAATAAGGCTAGGGGTGTAACTTGGGTAAAATGCCCATGGGTTCAATCCCCAGTACCATAATAAATGAATAAGTAAGTAAGCAAATAAATAAATAAAATGGAATTAACAAGTAGCAATCCTAGCTCCACTCTTCTATTTGTGAGGATGTATATTAAAAGGGCTAGAAAAACTCATTTTCTAGATTTTTTTGACATGTAATGCAGAAAATAATAATTACTTCTCTGTAGTGAATGCTTTGAAGAGGCACACCAGCTATGGGTCTATTCAGCTAGAGGAATTCCCGTGACAGAGTATCTGTTTTGAGGTCTGATAAAAGAGGAGAGGAGTGGGGTTGGATGCTGCGGGTGGGAGAGGAGAAGGAAGCTTGAGACTCCCTCACAATCAGATGGTACATATTGGGGGTAAGAGAAGCAGTATGGGCACATTTAACACACCAAAGCTGCTGGTGGTTAAGGCACTTTAGTAACTCTGTGTCAGTATGAAGAGGCTTTTTGTACAATAGAAGATTTGGCTGAAGAGAGAGGCTGGGACGTCCACAAATAGTACAGATAGAACAGAAATGAGCCCTAAAATCCATTGGGAAGAACTGATTACCACCATAGCAGCTTGGGAGATGTGAGAGATCACTTGAAGCAGAGATGACTTGCTAGTTTGGGAGACTTGCCTCCTTGCTCCTCTCTCTCTCTCTCTCTCTCTCTCTCTCTCTCTCTCTCTCTCTCTGCCTCCCTCCCTCCCTCCAATTATGAGTGTCTACTTAAATGTCAAACACTGTCTAGGAAATGATGACACAGTGATAAAAGAAAAAACTATCTTGCCTTCAATCTGGCAGGATGAAAACATCAAAGAACATAACAAATGAGTGATTGTCATATAGTATGCTAAAGGGTGAAGGGCATTGTAGGAAAATAGAGAGATAGTGCACAGGGGTTGGTTAGAGGACGGGGTGGGATTGGTTAGGGCAGAGCGCACTGAGAACCTGGTTTTTGTCAAAGACATGAAGAAGCAAAGGAGTGAACCATGAGGTATCTAGAGGAAGATATCTTCAGGTCAAAGAATCAACAAGAACAAACAAGGGCCAAAAGGCAATAACTGCCTCATAAAGTGCAGTCTATATCTAGCTTTTGACCTAATCACCCCAATACTAGGTACTTGGTGAACAAAAATGAACATATATAATCCACACAAACACTTGAATGATGATGTTCATACTGGCTTTCTGCATATTAGCCCAAATGGAAAATATTCCTAATATCCATCAAGAGAAGAATGAATAATGGGCTGTGGTATGTTCTTACAATAGAAAAGAAATAACTGAATACATGACAGAACATGAGTGGATCTCAGAAATATCGTGTTAGGTCAAAGTAACTAGACACAAAGAAATATGTAGTATTTGATCCCATTTATATTAAAGCTAAGAACAGGCAAAAATAATATGTGATAGAAATTAAGCAGTTGCTGCCTACAGATGGGCGGAAAATGACTTAAAAAATACCTGAGGAAACTTTCTGAGGAGGCAGAAAAATACTCTATTTTTTCAGTACCAGGGAGTGAACCCAGGGGTGCTCTATCACTGACCTACACCCCCATCCCTTTTTATTTGATATTTTGAGACAAGGTCTCGCTGAGTTACCAAGGCTAGTCTCACACTTGTGGTTATCCTGCCTCAGCCTCCCACACTGCTGGGATTCCAGATGTGGACCAACATTCCTGACTAGAAATGTGCTATATTTTGATTCATGTAAGTATTGCACATTTTACTGTGTATAAATTATACCCCAATTTTAAGACATGTGCCTGGAGAGTTTGCTGAGAACAAAGCAGGGAATCAGGGCATTTGGTGTGGAGCAAGTAAGAAGATAGCAGGAGACGAGGCCAAAGATGCACGAGGGTATTGAGTGAGTCCTATAAGGCACTGTGGCCTCTGGCTTTCCTTCTGGGAGCTTTGGAGGATTTTGAGCAGAGGGAGGCATAGAGCTGTCTACTATATGCTGGGACAAGATCACTGTGGTGCTGTGTTGAGAACGACGGCGGGAAGTGGGGTTAAAGCAGGCATGCCTGTAAGAGACCATGGCACTAACCTGGGATAGGGAGGATGACAGCTGGAATGAAGATGGCAGCAGCGGAGATGGCAAGAGGCTTGGGAATTTAAGTCTGAAGATAGAGAAGATTAGAATTAAACAATTGAATGTGGGGAAGAAGGGAGAAATGAATTAAGAGTGACTCTAAATTTTGGCTTGAGTAAGTAGAAAGATGTAGTTGCCATTGGCTGAGACAGGCAAGACAACTGATGGAGAAGGTGAGATGGCCAGTGACCATCCACATAGAGACAATGATCAGGCAATTAAATATTTGTTTGTTTTCTTGTTAATGTGTGTGTGTGTGTGTGTGTGTGCGCGCGCGCGCGCGCGTGTGCGCACGTGCGAGTGTGTATACTGGGGATTGAACCCAGGACCATTCTACCACCATGATATATCTCTGGCCCTTTTTATTTTTTTGTTTTAAAACAGGGTCTTGCTAGGTTTCTGAGTATCTTACTTTGTTTCTGAGGCTGGTCTCCAACCTGGGATTCTCCTGAGTCAGCCTCCCAAGTACTTTAATTACTTGCACGGCTGAGTTTTAAATGTATTAATATTATTCAGGGTCACAGGACTGTGTGAGATCACCAAGCTATTGAGTATGAGGAGACAAAAGGAGAGGTCCACAGATACTTGAATATCAGCCACTCTTGAAGGCATTGCTGGCCTATGGTTAGGCAGAAAAGGAGAGACCACCAATAGGAAGGGGATGGAAGCCTCATCACAGCAGGTCAGAAGGTGAGGCGTGGTCGTCTTGTCTCCTTTGACCCCTTTCTGCCTTGGCATCAGAAGAAGGTGGGAGGGGAAAGATCGGAGAAAACAACCCTATTCTTATCTCTTTATACTCCCCCCCACTCCCACGCTCCTCAAGTCTTGAGTTTAGATGTGCTGCAATGAAGGGAAGGCAAGCTTTGGATAATTGAGATTGATGCTAAATAAACAGCATTAAATTATAATGGTCCCAAATGTGAAAGTGCCAGCCGGGTGTGGTGGTGCACGCTTGTAATCCCAGCATTTGGGAGGCTGAGACAAGAGGATTGCGGTTCATGGACAGCCTCAGCTACTTAGTGAGGCCCTTCGCAATTCAGTGAGACTCTGTTTCAAAAGAAGGAATAAAATATAGGACAGGAGTGTAGCTCAGAGGTAGAATGCCCCTGGGTTCCATCCCCAGTACTGCAAAAAAAAAAAAAAAAAAAAAAAAAAAAAAAAAGGAAAGTGCCTACAAAGGTATGGAGCCTGAGAGATACCTTCCTAGAGCTTCCAAGAGCCTACTACCCAGGAGCCTACTACCCAGCTTAGAAAACAGTGTGAGTTAAAATACAGTGTGGGTAGTGTTAAAAAGAGCACAGGTAATATCAGTTATTGAGGAAAAAACAAGACTTTTACTGTTTATATCTCTGTGAGTTGAAACTGCTGGTAAAACATGGCATGCTTGTTTCTGATACATTAAAGTGAGATAGAGATAGAGGAAGGAAAGAAGGGAGGGAGTGAGGGAGAAAGAGAGGGGGAGAGAGAGAGGGAGAGAGAGAGAGAGAGAGAGAGAGAGAGAGAGAGAGAGAGAGGAGGGAGAGAGAGAGAGAGAGAGAGAGAGAGAGAGAGAGAGGGAGAGAGAGAGGAGGGAGAGAGAGAGAGAGAGAGAGAGAGAGAGAGAGAGAGAGAGAGAGAACACACACACACGCTAGCTTTGGGTTTTAATTAAACCCTACTTGCATTAAAACAAGTAGGTTGAACAGTACAATAATCTACAAGATCATTTCTAAATCTAAAATTCTATCATTGATTACAAGCACTTGAGATGAATGGCAGCCCATTGGCTGGTGCTAAGTCAACATTTTGCAAAAGAATCATTTTCTTCTCAAACTACATATTTTTAAGAAAAAGAATTGACCATTAAATTGCAATGAAACCAAAGAAATTTTTTAAAATACAGTTATTAAAATACTTTTAAGATTCTGCTTTTAAGGCAAGCATTACCAATAATAAGGGGCAATATAATTTCTATCTATATGCAGAGCATGCATATCAATGAAATTTCAGTCTATGCAGACACCTGCTTTACAAGGTTTAATGAGAATCTAAAAATAAAAACGAATGTCCTATGAAGAGATAAACACTCTGACAGATTTGTTTGACACAAAGAGTTCCCAACACTGAGGAACATATCCTTCCAATCCATGTTTAGCTTCTTTAAGGTCCTTAAGCAGCTATCTTTTAGCAAACCCTAATGAAGGATGTGTTCCAGAAATGATTTCCTATAATTCTTCAACATTAGTGTAGAAATCAGCTAAGGTCACAGAATGCAAATCAGTGATTTTTGCCATATAAAATTTATTCTAATTATCCTCTTGGGATAAACCTCGCAATTGAAGCACATGGGTTTTGAGCAGATTTGAGGCCCATTTTGCAATTGCAAATAGACAAATATTGAACCTTAAACAGCAACTAATGGTCACAGCATCTGTGCAACTGTATGTTACAAAAGAAGAAAAGTCATCTGAAATTGACTCTGGAAATTCATTGCTATTATGAGCAATTGTTTTTTAATTTAAAAGAGCTAGTAAAATTATCAAAACTATGCCTTTTTGAAACCTAGGTGCATTATTACAATAGGAAAAGGTAAGATCTTACCTGATATGTTCAACATAATTCTGTGTCCTTGGTAAGTACCTACTGGTCATTTGACTGAATTCTCACAGACATGGAAGAATTAAATACAGAAAAGATACATTTAGAACTGAAGCAAAACTGCCGATTTAGAAGCAGTAGACTAAAATGCTATTATAAAAATTATAAAATGTGAGGCTGAGACATAAGATAGTGGTTCATGGCCAGCCTCAGCTACTTAGTGATGCCCTTTGTAACTCAGTGAGACCCTGTTTCAAAACAAAGAATAAAAAATAGGTCTGGGGGGTGTAGCTCAGAGACGGAATGCCCCTGGGTTTCATCCAAGTACCACAAAAATTATAAAATGTTTTAAAAGTATAAATTTAAAAGTTCTTATGCAAATATCAATATCATGTATGGGGAAGGGGAGGGAGTAGGAAGGGAGCCAGGAAGGAGCTCACCAAGTGCTGGGTGCGCGTATGTCCCTATCATTATGAACTACTATGATATGAGACTATAGTGCAACAATAAATGTATACTAAAAAGACTGAAAAAAGTAAAAAAGTAAAAGTTTTATCCATAATATTAGAGTTTATGTGATGTTTTCTTGACTGTTTGCATAGTTTTACTTTTATTTCTCTATGCATACTTAAAAATTTGAGAAATGCCATTTTCTTTAGAAACAAAGAAATGTGGGTAAGTAATACATGTACAAATAGCATGTGTATAGAGAGATAAATAATGAGAAAACAAGCCATATGTAGATACATATATGAGACAGCTCTGGTCTTTAATTTCTTAACCTTAAAATAAGTTGAAGAGTATGGTAGTTCACAAGATTATTTCATATCATATATATATATATACATATATGTATGTACATACATACATATATGTATACACACACACACACACACACATATATATATATATATATATATATATATATATATATATAGAGAGAGAGAGAGAGAGAGAGAGAGAGAGACTGAAACAGGAGAATTGCAGATTGAAAGCCTGCCTTGACAAGTTAGCAAGGCCATGGTGGCAAAAGCCTGTAATTCTAGGTAGTAGAAAGGTTGAGACAAGAAGATAGCAGGTTCAAGGCCAGCCTGGGCAACTTAGTCTCAAAATAAAATAATAAGAATTTCTGGGGAAGCCAGGCATGGTGGCACTCGCTTGTAATGCCAGTACTTGGGACACTGAGACAGGAAGATCTTAACTGCTTGGACAGCCTCAGCTACTACTAAGTGAGGCCCTCTGCAACTTTGTGAGAACCTGTTTCAAATTAAAGAACAAAAACTAGGACTTGAGGTGGAGCAGATGTAAAATGCCCCTTGGTTCCATCCCCAGTACCACAAAAAAAAAAAAAAAGAAAGAAAGAAAGAAAGAAAGGAAAAGAAAAAGTACCAAGGAGACAGAGCCCAGGGTGAGGGGAAAAATGGCCAATGGTTCCCTACTGTTCATGCAGGGGTACCCCAGGAAGAAGAATGAGAAATGAGAGTGTCTTTCTCCTCTTCTTCTCCTCCTCCTCCTCCTCTTCCTCCTCCTCCTCCTCCTCCTCCTCCTCCTCCTCCTCCTCCTCCTCCTCCTCCTCCTCCTCCTCCTCCTCCTCCTTCTTCTTTTGTTTTTTGGCAGTCCTTGGGTTGGATCCCAGAGACATTCTACCTCTGAGCTATGCCCCAGCCTTAATTTTTTTTTTTTTTAAGCATGGTCTCACTGAGTTGCAAAGGGCCTCTCTAAGTAGATTGGTTGTTTGCGAACTTGCATCCTTTTTTCTCAGCCTCCCAAGTACTGGGATTACAAGGGTGCACCACTATGTCTGGCTTCAATCCACCTGTTTTAGCTTCCCAAGTACTAGCATAACAGGTGTGGGCCAGCAAGCCCAGCTCTCAACTCCTTTTCTTTTTCCTTTTTGTTGTGCTATAGATGAAATCCAGGGGAATTCTAACTCTGAGCTACAGCCCCAATCCTAATTAATTAATTAATTAATTTAATTTTTGTGCTCCTGGGGATGGAAACCAGGGGCATTATACCTCTGTGCTCCCTATTTTTTTATTTTGAAACATGTCTCACTGAATTGGGAAGAGCTGAAACTGGCCGTGAAATGAGATAATCTTGTTTCAGTCTCCCAAATGCTGACATAGGAGAATTGCAGATTCAAAGCCTGCCTCAACAAGCTAGCAAGGCCCTCTTCACACTAAAGCCATGGTGGCACAAGCCTGTAATCCTAGTAGAAAGGTTGAGACAAGAAGATAACAGGTTCAAGGCCAGCCTGGGCAACTTAGTTTCAAATAAAATAATAATAAGTTCAGGGGAAGCCAGTCATGGTGGCACTTGCTTGTAATGCCAGTACTTGGGAGGCTGACACAGGAGGATCTTAACTGCGTGAACAGCCTCAGCTACTATTAAATGAGGCCATCTGCAACTTTGTGAGAACCTATTTCAAATTAAAGAACAGAAATAGGGCTTGAGGTGGAGCTTGGGTGTAAAATGTCCCTTGGTTCCATCCCCATTACTAAAAAAAAAAAAAGTAAAAGAAAAAAGAAAAAGAAGTACCAAGGAGAACAAGCCCAGGGTGAGGGAAGAATGGCTAACCATTCCTCACTGATTATGCAGGGGTAACCCAGGAAGAAGAATGAGAGTTGCTTTCTCTGCTATTTTTTCTTTCTTTTTCTCTTCTTTTCTTTCTTTTCTTTTCTTTTTTTTTTTTGGCAGTGTTTGTGTTGGATCCCAGGGGCATTATACCTCTGAGCTATGCCCCAGTCTTATTTTTTATTTTTTTATTTTGAAACATGGTCTCACTAAGTTGCAAAGGGCCTCTCTAAGTAGATGAGACAGTCCACAAACCTGCATCCTTCTTTCTCAGTCTCCTAAGTACTGGGATTACAAGCGTGCACCACCATGCCTGGATGCAATCCACCCAAGTACTAGGATCACAGGTATGGGCCAGCATGCCTGGCCCTCAAGTTCTTTTATTTGTTTGTTTGTTTTTCTTTTGTGTGGTGCTATTGATGAAACCAAGGGGCATTCTAAGTCTGAGCTACACCCTCAATCCTTATTTATTTATTTATTTATTTATTTATTTATTTATTTATTTTTGTGCTACTGAGGATGGAAACCAGGGGCATTCTACCTCTGCACTACACCCCCAGCCCTGTATTTTATTTTGAAACAGGGTCTCACTGAATTGTGAAGGGCCTCACTAAGTAGGTTGAAACTGGCCGTGAAACCCAATAATTGTTTCATTCTCCCAAATGCTGGCACAGGAGGATTGCAGATTCAAAGCCAGCCTCAACAAGTTAGCAAGGTACTTTCCACACTAAAGGTGTAGTGGCACATGCCTGCAATCCCAGCTAGTAGAAAAATTGAGACAGAAAGATAGCAGGTTTAAGGCCAACCTGGGCAACATAGTCCAAAATATAAAATAAGTTCTGTGGTAGCCAGGCATGGTGGCACACACTTGTAATGCCAGGACTTGGGAGGCTGAGACAGGAGGATCTTAACTACGTGAACAGCCTCAGCTACTACTAAGTGAGGCCCTCTGCAACTTTGTGAGAACTTCTTTCAAATTAAAGAACAAAAAAAGAGGGCTTGAGGTGGAGCTTGGATGTAAAATGCTCCTTGATTCCATCTCCAGTACCACATACACACATACATACAAAAGAAAAGGTACCAAGTAGACCAAGCCAAGCGTGAGGGGAAAATTGGCCAACCATTCCCCACTTGCTCATGCAGGTGGACCCCAGGAAGAGAACAAGAGTTTCTTTTTCTGCTTTTTCTTTCTTTTTTTGCTTTGTTGGCAGTATTTGGGTTGAATCCCAGGGGCATTCTACCTCTGAGCTATATGCCCCAGTCTTATTTTTTATTTTTTTTAATTTTGAAACATGGTCTCACTGAGTTGCAAAGGGCCTCTCTAAGTAGATGAGGCTGTCCATGAACCTGCATTCTTATTTCTCAGCCTCCCAAGTACTGGGATTACAAGAGTGCACCACCACGCCCAGCTGCCATTTATCTCTTAGCCTCCCAAGTACTAGGATCACAGATAAGGGCCAGCACAACCAGCAATCAAGTCCTTTTTTTTTTCTTCTTTTTTGTGGTGCTATTGATGAAACCCAGGGGCATTCTAACTCTGAGCTACTCCGGCTATTTATTTATTTATTTATTTATTTATTTATTTATTTATTTATTTTTGTGCTACTGGGGATGGAACCCAGGGGCATTCTACCTCCATGCTACACCCCCAGCCCTATTTTTTATATTTTATTTTGAAATAGGATTTCACTGAATTGGGAAGGGCCTCACTAAGTAGGCTGAAACTGGCCATGAAATGTGATCCTCCTGTTTCAGTCCCCTAAATGCCAGCATATATATGTATATATATAACATGTACAAGTCCTTTGCATAATTTCTTACAATAAGTTGTGTGAGATCAGTAATAGCAGTAAGTCTGTTTTATGGACGAGAAAGCAGGTTAAGAAATGTGTTTAAGGGCACGCGGTTAGTTAATTGTAGACACTATTGATTTTTAGTTTATTTGATTTGAAATCCATATTCTTTTATTCTGTCATGTTATTCTCTTTCTGCTAACCTACTAATGAGGTGATACAAATATACTCCTACAATTAATAAGGTAATTCTTTTCTTTACAAATGAATTCATTGCAGAATTTAACAAATGATGATTGTTTAAATGCCCTTTGCCCTTATAAACATTTCATATCCTACAATATATGTTTTCCAGTAATATAAATATTATATAATATGAGACATGCTTTTAAAAATGAAAGCCATCAATGTATTCTGGGCTCCAAAACCACCTTTTCCACTTCATTCTGCATGTGTTATTTCCTGACATCTTGACTTCTATCATGGTTAGAACCTTTTGCTGAAAATAGAAATGACATGGGAAGAATGACATGCCTGTGAGGCAGCGAAACTGCCAGGGACTGCCAAGGTTTCCTGAGTTTCCACAGTGCGTTGGATGTGTTCAGCCAAGGGCAGAAAAATGCACAAAACAACTTCCCTGTGATTCAACACCATGGAACAGGACAGTGAAGAGGCAATAAGCAGAGAGGTGCAGAGAGGTGCAGAGAGGTACAGCGGCAGATATTTGTCACATATTTCTAGTGATGAATACCATGTGTTTTCTAAGCTATGCTAGGTAATAGGTAAACATGAACTGATTCATAAGATAAAATGTAGAACTATGAGCTAGTTGTGGTTACACACAATCCCAGTACTTGGGGAATCTGGGGGCTCTCAGGTTCCAGCGTGGCCTCAGCAATTTAGCAAGGTCCTGAGCAATCTAGCAAGTCCCTATTTTAAAATGAAAAAAAAAAAAAAAAAAAAAGGGCCGGGGATGTAGCTAAGAGGTAGGGCCCTTGAGTTCAGTCTTCATCCCCAGTAACAAACAAACAAACAAACCAGGTAAAAATGACATAGTCAGAATGGCAGAACAATATGTTGTCCCTTTGGCTTTGCCTCCTTCACCTAAGACTCCTTTGAAGTCTTCACCAGTCACTTCTGAATTATCCTCACTGTATTTCACCAGCAACACAGACAACCAAACTCCATCATTTTACTGCTTTCTAACCCCAGGTTTGCTGCCGAGGGAAGGTCTCTGCCAAATTTTCCAGTGCCAAAGAAGCAGATGCTGCTGCCCAGGGCTCTTGCCTTGGTTGCCTCCTACCTCCGGCCCCGTGCGTCCCTCAGTGTTGAAGCTATTTCTTCGTGCCAAAGCCACTGATGTGAGCAGTTTTGGTGTATCAAGCTCATGTTGTGCTCTCCACTGGTGTGTGGAGAATCCTCTCTCTCTCTTTTGTATCACACTCCTAGGATATGTGTAACTCGTGTCCTCAGGCTTCATCAGTCTGTTGGTAGAGGAAGTCACATTAACTTAATGCCTACAATTCGCTGGCTTCTTTGCCCTCATTTATAAACCTGCATTGATTCCAATCTCATCCTTGCCTGAGTTTCCTCTCTTAAGGGTGGGGTCCTTAGAGAGCATCTCTGTGTACTCAGAAACAGATCTGTGCAGATTTTGCTACCTACTGAGTTCTTCTAGCTGTTTCTTCTTTACTTCATTCTTCCTGCCTTTTTAAAATTAGAAATCTTCCATGTAAAAAATGTTTAAGGTCAGGTGTGGTGGTGCATGCATGTAATCCCTGTGCTTGGGAGGCAGAGACAGGAGGATTGCGCTGGTTTGAAGCCAGCCTCGCTGGTTTAAGAGACCCTGTTTCCAAATAAAAACATAAAATAGGTCTGGGAGTGTAGCCCAGAGGTAGAAGGGTTTCCATGAACCCCAGTACCACCAAAAAAACACAAAAAATGTTTAAAAACAGTCATGAGCCCCAGACACAGGGTACTGAATTCTGAAGTAGCATGTATCATTGCAATAAATTTCAATGTATTGGTTAAGCAGTCATATCCAACATGAAGAATCAACTGATAAAAGCATGGCAGATAGGAGTGGTGGTTTTGTCTCTGAATAATAGTTTTTTTTTTTTTTCCTAATGGTACTGGGGATTGAACCCAGTGGTGTTCTACCTCTGAGATACACACTCAGCCCTATTTTATTTCTCTTATTATTATGACCATTATTATTCTTATGATATTGGGTGTTGAACCCAGAGGCATTCTTCCTCTGATCTACACCCCCAGCTCTATTTTAATTTCTATTATTACTATTATTGTTTCCGAGGCACTGGGGTTGAACCCAGGGGCATTCTTCTGAGATACATTCCCATCCCTATTTTTATTTTATACTTTGGAGCAGGGTCTCACTAAGTTGCTGAGAACCTTGTTAAGGTGCCGGCTAAGATGCCGAGGCTGGTCTCAACCCTGCAATTTTTCTGTTCTGAATCATTTCATTTCTTTAGAATTCTCAGGATTGACCCCAAACACTCCATCACTAGTTATATCCTACACAGTGAAATTTTCTCAGATTAATTAATACTGAGGGGGACTGCGGGATGTAGTTCAGCGATAGAGCACTTGACTGCCATGTGTGAGGCCTGACATTCTATCTCTAGAACTGCCAAGAAAAATTAATTAATATTGGAGACTCAACTTGTTTCTCTGATGTGATTTACTACTAGTATTGGTTAATAAAATTGTCTTTATTTTAATTAGCACATAATAATTATACATATTTGTGGGATAGAATTTAAAATTTGATAATGTATACAATATATAATGATCAAATAATGTAATTACCATTTCCATCTCCTTAGACATTTATCATTTCTTTGCATTGGGAATCTTTCAACTCCTTTCTTCCAGCTATTTATACAATATATAAAATTTATTGTAAACAATAGTTACCCACCCTATGCTATAAAAAGTGATGATTTCACTTTTTTTGACATTGCAAAGTTTAATATTCTCAATCTCATAACATTTTTATATTTTATAAACAAATTAAAAATGTGCTTTTGATGACACTACTTTCATTGCAGCTGTACATTGCAGAGAGGAGGTCAGGACATCCTGTTAGTGAGCTTTCCATTACTGTAACAAATACAGGAAAACATCAGCTTAAAAAGAGGAAAATTTTATTTTGGTTCACAGTTTTGGAGGTCTCAGCCTTTGATCAATTGCTCCTGTTGCTTTTGGACCTGTGGCAAAGCAGCACATCATGGAGGAAAGCATTTGGCAGAGGAGGATGCTCACCTGGTGGTGGCTGGGGAACAAGGAAGGAGAGAGGAAGTGACCAGCCTCTGGAGCCCTTCAAGTGCATATCTCCATTTACCTAAAATCTACCTCTAGGCCCCACCTCTTAAAGTGCCAAGTTAGACCTCCAGGGGACATTTCAGACTCAAATTGCAGCAGACATTTTATACAGGAGGCTTACAATTTGGTTCTGGGTCTGTCCCTTTTTCTGTATGCCTTTAATTCAGACTTTGGTGTCTCTGAAATTATTTCCTCACCTACTAAACAGATAAATGGTTCAGTATTAAAAAAAAGGCATTGGAAATATACAATGTTCATAAAATGTAGAATAATTTTAACAAAAATAATAAAAGAAATTGAGAATTTTATTTACTTTATAGAAGATAGGTTTGTAAAATTTTTACATTTGAACCTTTTTCATAATAATTGTGGAAGTACTATAAGAAAAAGTTCAAGTAACTTTAAGGTAAAATTGAAGCAAAAAAAAAAGAGAAACAAAAAAATGTATTTGAATAAATAAAAATTTTGGAGGCCAGGTGCGGTGGCTCACGCTTGTAATCCCTGAGCTTGGGAGGCAGAGACAGGAGGATCATGCAAGTTCGAAGCCAGCCACGCTGGCTTAAGAGACCCTGTTTCCAAATTTAAAAAGTATTAAAAATAGGTATGGGAGTATAGCCTGGAGGTAGAAGGGTTTCCAGGAATCCCAGTACCACACACAAAAAAATTGGGGGACAGAATAAAGTATATTTCTGCATTTACAAATGAAATAAATATGTATTTTCATAAGCACCTTCTTGGTAGACTTTTCAGGGTTTGATACAAAAAGTATTTTCTCACATCATTATCTTCATTATTATTTTACAGTTATTTGTGAGTTCAGTTATAGTAGGCCTGGCAATATTAATACAAGAGAGTGTTATATATCCAGAATTATTGCAACCACATTATCCAATACACAAAAAGAGAAAGAAAAAAAAAAAAACTAAAACAGTGTGCCCTTATCCATTTCATATAATTTAACATGAATTTGTTTCAAGCAAATTTACTAATATAAACAGAATACCAGCAAACATTATACTGGAGCTTTTAACTTCTCCTTTTATTTAAAAAATACAGATTCAATCTGAATTCTTAACAATTCTGAATTAATGGTGTCCATTAATTACATATTAATGATATAACATCTTCTACATTTAAAGTTTAATGTATTTTAGATTTTTTTTCTTTCTATACAACATGTTTTCTGCTTTCAAAAATAAATTGGATGAAGTTTCTTTCACCCTCTGCTAGATAAATTGAATTTTCTTGTGTGGAAGCAAAACAACTAGGAACATTTTTTTTTCCATCTTGGGCAGCTCTGTTGAGTTATAGCATCATCGCACACCAAGGTTTTACAGATAAGGAAGTCAGGTGTGGAGAGACACATGTTCTTAAGGAGAGAAAGGGAAAACCATACTCACTAAATGTGTGGTCCATGATCTACCTGGAAACACAGTGTAAGTGTGGGTTTCCTCACTTTCTATAGACCCTAAACCTCTGTCTCTCCCCACCTAATGAAGTGGCTAGTGCTGCTGGGACCAGACCTATTGTATACTTAGGGGTCTTTGTTCTCCACAGATAGGACTGGGTTGGTCTGACTTCTTCCTGGTCACCACAATTGTGTGGTCTGTCATGATCTCCAAAGTCCCTACTAGGGTGCTATGCTCTGTGGACTATACGCTTCTTTGCTGAATTGGCCCTAGGGGTTGTCTGCTAATCTGTGCCTCTGCGATGATCAACAGCAGACTCCATTCCCCTCTTAACCAGGGTGAACTAAAAAGTCTCAGACCTTGTGAGTCTATTACTTGCTGCACACCTTGTGGCTGTGCTAGGCAGTCTCCTAAGGGGACAGCTGGTTCACTTATGGTATTGTTGAGAGCTGCTCTGGATCTCTAGAGGATGAGGTTGGCTCTGCTGTCACTGCTGCAGGTTCTAGCTGGGTGTCTAGGTAGTAGGATCTCTGTGGAGAAAGTGAGGAGCTGACCACTTACAATTCCGATGAACTTCAGGTACTTACTTTGCATCACATTGTTGAATTTTTTGCTCAGGATCTCTGGAGGCTGTATTGCTAGAAGTCCTGGCACTATGCAAGATGGTGCCACTGCAGCCCCTGTAACTAGAGCCATTCCCCAGGGGAGGTGGGTGGGTACTTTGTTATCCTCTCTTCTATCTTCTGGCTTTTTTTCTACCACCTTTCAATTTTTCTTGCTTTGTTTCATTTTTTTTTTTTTTTGCTGTTTAATTTTTCTCTTGTCAAGATGTTGTTTTCACAGTAATAGAGGTCTAGTGTCAGCACAACTGAAATATGCTGCTTCCCTCAGTCACCATCTTCCCAGAAGTCCTGTTAATAATAAAAACTGAATAATTTTTTAAAATTTGTTTTATTTTATTTTATTTTGGTGCTCAGGGTTGAACTCAGGGGCATTCTACTGGCAAACTACACTCCCTGCCATATTTCATTTTTTAATTTTGAAACAGGATCTCACAAAATTGTGGAGGGCCTCACTAAGTTGCTTATGCTGGCCAGAAACCTGCAATTCTTTCTCAACCTACCAAGTACAGGGTACAATTGTGTGCCACCATGCTCGGGTTCCTTTTATGTAACAACAGTTCTAGGTTTACAAAATGATTGTGAATGTAGGCTTACATGCCATGTACTTAAAATTTCTACTATTAATATTCCATGTAAGTGTGGTACATTTTTACAACTAATGAACCGATATTAATATATTACTATTAATTAAACTCCATTTTTTATTCAGAT
This sequence comes from Muscardinus avellanarius, assembly GCF_963383645.1. Classification (NCBI taxonomy): domain Eukaryota; kingdom Metazoa; phylum Chordata; class Mammalia; order Rodentia; family Gliridae; genus Muscardinus; species Muscardinus avellanarius. Next base: position 157,053,208 of record NC_137786.1, read on the forward strand.
TGCTTTAGCTATAAAAATTTCTTAGACTCTTGCTATTTTGAGGACCCTAGCAGTTTTAAGAAACTCCAATCAAATATTGCTATGGTTTGAATGTTTGCCTCTCCCAAACTCAGGTTGAACAGTAATAAGAGGTAACATCTTTAGGTAATGAGGGATCACTCTTAAAGTAGGATTGGTACCATTATAGAATGGCAAGTTTGGTCCCTTCTTGCCATTTCTTGCTGTTCTTTCTTCTATCTTTGCCATGTTGTCTTACTGTTGTACTCTCAAGTCTCCAGAACCATGAGCCAGTACATTTCTGTTTATTATATTTAGCTAGACTTAGATATCCTGTTAGATCAGCAAAATTAACTGATACAGATATTTTTAAATGTCCCTCAATTAGAATTTTCCCAGTATTTTTCTTGTGAGTAGAGTGGGTAAATGTGTTTTGAGGAGAATAAATGATAGAGATAGAATGCCATTCTCATTATATAAAGTCAAGGGTGACACTATCAATATGACTTACTAATAGTGCTGTTAAACTTGATGAGTTGATTGAGATAGTGTTTTTAGGGCTTCTCTATTGTAGAGTTACTCATTTTTTTCTCTGTATCCATATTGTACATTTTGAAGAAAATCATTGTGTGAAGACTACACATAAGTAATGGTGTATTAGACTCCTCCTTTAGAATGGTCTATCTATATAAATTATATTGAGTCCTTCTAAACTGGAGTTTTGCTTCTTCAAAATTTATTTATTCAATCATTTGTATAATTGTGCACTCAAGAACCTGTATTTTATTTTTAGTTAGAATGCAAAGCAATGATACTATATATTCTTGCTCGTGTTTTTCCAGCTTTGGCTACTAGGGACTCCTCCTACTACATTTCTTTTCAGCATGTCCTGTATCCCTTTGGCATGCCCCTATCAATGCAGTGTTTCTTTTGAGTACCTACTTATTATTTGGAATTACAGTATGCCTCAGGCTCAACTTGCATATTTTCTGCCCAAATTCTAGAATCAGCCAAGAAGCCCTAGTTCCATTTAGTGAAGAATGGCAGTAGAAATCAGGATCCAGGCACTACATGTTCTCATTGTTACCTGGCTGTGATTGCTTCTAGGCTGGCTCAGATGACAGAGAAAAAAGATATGTGTGTGTCTATTCATTGGTATATATAGAAACAACAACAGGAATTTCCATATCCAATGATATATACTTGTATTATGCTAAACATGAGTTTATACAGATGCTTCCAACTCTAATCTATTACATGTGGATCATTCTAAGCCCAAACATTTCTTACTGGTAAACTTTCACTCAAATAGTGAGAAAATTGGTACCCATCTCCCACTATTGACTTCATTGTTCCATGCCAGTATTCATGTGTAGTGATTTCAGAGTTATTGACCAATATTCTTGTAAGAAACATCTTTATCAACTGTAGTTCGTATAGAGTCCCTTGTATCTTTACTCTTACAGACTCTACTCATTTTGAGCACTATTTAGGTCAGCCTCCTAATCCCCACCCCATTCAGTGAGGTTGTTTCTTATGTTTACAATATATTTAGATTTCTTTTGTCATCTCTGTATCCAATCTTGGAATCCCCTGACTTCCTAAATAATTTTTAAACATTTGTATACATTATAGTCAAAATTTGTGCTAATAATATTCTATAGACTTTGAATAATGCATTCTATCATGTATAGAATTATACAAATAGAATCATACAAAATTATACAGAATCATACAAAATAGATTCATACAAAATAGATCCACCACCTTAAAGATCTCATATACTTCTTATGTTCAACCCTGTTCACCACACTCTGCAATTGACCACACAGCAATCACTGATCTGCCAGTGGTCAACCATCTCCATAGTTTTGCCTTCTTCAGAATGTCATATTATTGGAGTTATACATTATGCAGTTTTTTTAGATTAACTTTTTTACTTAGCAATATACACTTAAATATACATGTCTGTAGTGGTAGGAGGTCCTGGGGATTGAACCTAGCTAGGGTCACTCTATCTCTGATATATACCCCCAGCCCTATTTCATTTTATCTTATTTTACTTTGAGACAGGGTCTAGTTAAGTTTCTAACTGCCTTGCTAAGTTGCTGAGGATGGCCTCAAACCTGTGATCCTCCTGTATGAGACTTCCAAATATTAAGATTATAGGTGTGTATCACATACCTGCCATCAACATCTTTTTGTAGTTTGGTAGCTCATTCCTTTTTCTCACTGAATATTTCATTATTGATTTAGCAAAGTTTGTTTATTCATTAACTCATTTGTGTGTGTGTGGTACTGGGGATGAAACCTAGGGGCATTCTACCTCCTAGTGACACCCCAGCCCTATTTTTTATTTTTTATTTTGAAACAAGGTCTCACTGAGTTGCAAACGGCCTCACTAAGCAGCTGAGGCTGTCCACAAATCACCATCCTCCTGACTCAGCCTCCCAAATGCTGGGATTACAAGTGTGCGCCACCATGCCCAGCTCATCCATTAATTTATTAAAGGATATCTTGATTGCTTCCAGTTTGGGGCAATTATATATAGAACTGGTATTCATGTGAAAGTTTTTGTATAGGATATATATTTTCAAATCAATTTGGGTAAATAGATAGGAACATGTTTGTTTGTATGACTGTACTAGTTTTGTTAAGAAACTGCAAAGTTCTTTTCTAATGTAGATATCCCATCTTTCATTTCCTCCATCAATGAATTAGAGTTCTAATTGCTCTACATATTTGGCAACAGTTAGGATTAACAGTGTTTTGGAAACTTAGCCATTCGAATAGGTATAAATGGTATCTCTCTGTTGTGAAATGGATGGATTGAATTTTTTCACAGAAAAGGGCACCATTCATGTTCCCTAGAAATACATAACAGGTCATCCTCTTGACCAAAGTGTTTTTTTTTTTTTTTATGGGTCTAAAGGTGGAACCCAGGGGCATTTGACCTCCAAGCTATACCCCCCTACCCTATTTTGTCTGTCTTTCTTTCTTTCTTTCTTTCTTTCTTTCTTTCTTTCTTTCTTTCTTTCTTTCTTTCTTCTTTCTTTCCTTCTTTCTTTCTTTCCTTCTTTCTTTCTTTCTTTCTTTCTTTCTTTCTTTTTCTTTCCTCTTTCTTTCTTTCTTTCTTTCTTTCTTTCTTTCTTTCTTTCTTTCTTTCATACTGGGGGTGGAACCCAGGAGCTTTCCTACTTCCAGGTTATACTTCCAGACCTATTTTATATTTGGAAACAGGGTCTCACTAAGTTGCTGAGAACCTCACTAAGTAGATGAGGCTGGCTTTGAACCTGTGTGATCCTCCTGTCTCAGACTTCCAAGTGCTGGGATTACAAGTGTGTGCCACCACACATGGCTGTATTCTTTATTTTAAAACAGGGTCTCACTAAGTTGCAAAGGGCCTCACTAAGTAGCTGAGGCTGTCTGCGAACCAAGATCCTCTGGTCTCAGCCTCCTTAATGCCAGCCCAAACTCTTGTTTACACAGCTGTGGACTAAGGAACAGGGAAGAACAGTAACTTGACAAAGTCCAGTGAATTTTAGCAAAAGAAAAAAGTTGCACTGTGGCCACAGTATGACAATTGTTCTCCTCCCCCTGTTGTTATTTTACAATACTGGAGCTAGCTTTATTGAAGAAAATTTGAGGAACTAACTCTAGCAAGGGATGTTTTTCAGAAAGTCCTGAGACTCAGAACCAGAGGCAGGAACTGTGAGTGAGGAGATCTTTGAGAGGCCAAGTTTTGTGGGACCCATTAAGTATAGTGACATGGGGCCTTGTTTATAGAGCTGAATTGGAAATCATTCTATGGCAGGCCCTGGTAGCTTATGGTTAAGAATAACTCTACTCTCTGACTATGAGATTGTATTTTTAAACACTTAAAAGGATGGAACATATCCACAAAACACTGGAGGGAGAAATATGTCTTCTTATTGATTGCATTTACCATTTATACACTGTGGAGCTAGGATAAAAACATCTGCTGCTTGCTTAGAATTTTTATCTAGATATCAGAATCATGACTAAAATATTGAACAAAGTTTTACACCATTAAATAATGATAATACCTGGAGGAATTCTTTTTATAATAATACCTGAGGAAATTCTTACACTTGTATTTTACCAATGAAATAAGAGAATGAATGAATGATTAACAAATCTATATTATGAAATAAATATATATGAACTTTTATATAGTTAGCATGAGCAAATAATAAAAATAACAATAATGATAATAAATGACAAACTATCCTTTTAATCTGGAGGTAATTCTGATTCATTCATCCCATGGAACTGTTCAAAACCTGTCAGACTTCTACTTTGGTTCTTTATCTATAGCCTGATTTCTATTTCGTTCTATTTCACACTCTGTACGTTCTCGACTCTCTGTACAGATGAATTACTCTCTTTATGGGTTTTATATCTAATTCCATGAAATTTTCCATATTTTAGCCATTGTACATGTTCAGATGCAATGTGGTTGTTTTTTGTTTGTTTATTTTGGGTACTAGGGATTAAATCCAGGGGAATTTTATCTCTGAGCTATACCTTCAGGTTTTTATTTACTTTTATTTTGAAACAGGGTCTTGCTAGGTTTCTGAGAGTCTCATTAAGTTGATGAGACTGGTCTTGAACCTGTGATCCTCCTGTCTCAGTTTCCCAAGTGTGTGCAACCATGCCTGGCTAGATGCAAAAATTTGATTGCAAAGATGTTTCTGTTCTCAAGCCCTTTTTCACCTAGTCCCATCAGCTACAATGGAATTTCTGCAAAGTACTGGATTCAGCTCTTTGTATCTCTGTGTATCACCAGAACAGTCTATACTACAGTGATGGGCAGGGTACAGAGGAAAGAGAGCTATTGCTCAACTAGATATGATCAGAAAATATTCACCCAAAGCTCAGAAGTTTTTGGTTGTTCTGTATAATCAGGTTGACATTTGTGACTTCCTGTCATACTGGTTGGAATGAGTGTTACCAGAGTCATTTCATCCTGCCCAGAATAGGTCAGTGGTGGCCCTTGTTCCTGGACTCCTCTAAAGGCCAAAACTTTCTTTTTAAATTTCATTTATACATGGAACATATTGGAAAGGATATACACTTAGACTGTGCTTGGTGCCCTGCCCCCCCACCTCCATTCCCCTTACCCCCTTCCCAACAATGAGTGTCCAGATAACCATGCTATATTCATACTTTTACACATATTTGGATGTAGCTACTCCATTAATCGACCACAGCTTTCTTCCTCTCCTAACCTTCCATTCTGGCTTTGCTGAGGTTTCCGGTCCTTTATCTGAAGTCCCTCTGGTATTCCCAATGCTTCCTAGTTTGGGCATATTAGAGAAAACATATGTCTCTTCTCTTTTTGTGCCTGGCTGATCTCACTTAACATAATGTTCTCCTGATCTTTCCATCTTCTTGCTAATGGCATGATTTTGTTCTTCTTTATAGCTGAGTAGAATTCCATTGTGTGAATTTCCCATAATTTTTCAATCCATTCATCTGTTGATGGAGACCTAGATTGGTTCTATATTTTGGCTCTTACGTATTGTGCTGCTACAAATATAGGTATGCATATGTTACTGTAGTTCTCTGATTTCAACCTCTTTGGAAAAATACCCAAGAGTGGTAGAGCTGGATCATATGGTGGATCTATTTCCAGTTTTCTAAGGAATCTCCACACTGATCTCCATAGTGGTTGAACTAGTTGCAACAGTGTAAAAGAGTCCCTCTTTCCCCACATCCTCGCCAGCATTTGTTGTTATTTTACTTCTTTATGCTTGCCACTCTGATTGGGGTTAGATGGAATCTCAGTGTAGTTTTGATTTGCATCTCCCTGATGGCCAGTGATGAAGAACATCTTTTCATGTATCTATTGGCCCTTTGTATCTCTTCTTTAGTGAAGTGTCTATTCAGTTCAGTTGCCCATTTCTTGATTGGGTTTTTGTTTTGCTAGTGTAGAGTCTTTTGAGCTCTTTGTATATTCTGGATATTAGTCCTCTATCAGACTGGTGGCTGGTAAAGATCTCCCATTCTGTAGGCTTCCTCTTTAGGTTCTTGGTGGTTTCCTTTGATGAGAAGAAACTTTTTAGTTTGATGCCATCCTGTTTGTTAATTATTGCTTTAATTTCCTGTGCTTTGGAGGTCTTTTTGAGAAAGTTACTTCCTATTCCTATATGTTGGAGTGTTGAGACTATGCCTTCCTCTAATAACTTCACAGTCTCTGGTCTAATTTCTAAGTCTTAGATCCACCTTGAGCTCATTCCTGTGCATGGTGAGAGGTAAGGATTTAGTTACTTCTTTCTACAAATAGATAGCCAGTTCCCCCAGCACCATTTGTTGAAAAGGCTGTCTTTTCTCCAGCATGTGAGTTTGGCCCCTTTGTCAAAGATTAATTGACTAGAGGTGTATGGGTTTGTTTTTGTATCTTCTGTTTTGTTCCACTGGTCAGTATGCCTGTTGTTGTGCCAGTACCATGCTGTTTTTATTCTATTGCTCTATAGTATCATTTGAAGTCTGGGATTGTGATGCCTCCTGCATGGTTCTTACAGCTGAGAATTGCTTTGGCTGTTCTGGGTCTTTTCTTTCTCCTTATAAAGTTCATGATTGATTTTTCTAGGTCTCTGAAGAATGTCGCTGGTATTTTAATGGAATTGCATTGAACCTATAGATCACTTTCTTTTTTTTTTTTTTTGGTGTCACTGGGGTTCCTGGAAACCCTTCTACCTCTGGGCCTATTTTATATTTTTATTTGGAAACAGGGTCTCTTAAGCCAGCAAGGCTGACTTCGAACCTGTGCGATCCTCCTGTCTCCGCCTCCCAAGCGTGGGGATTACAAGCGTGCGCCACCACGCCTGGCATTACTTTTTAAAGTCCAAAATTTTCTAATGGCATAGTTTGCCAGCCCAGAAGAATCCCTCTAGGATCTGTCATTTCTGTGTGCTTGTCCAAGTATATGAGATAGATTTCGGAAGGTTGGCTAATAGGACTTTCTGGTTTTATTCTATTCCCTTTCAACCTGAGAGATAGGGGATAGCAGTTTTTCAAGGGGGTCCTTTCTAAAGGCATCTCTCTGTTTCAGAGCCCTCAAGTCCTTTCTTAACTTCCCTTTGTGCTGCATTCCCTTAAAGTTCCCTCAGAGTGAAGCACATCCCATCGAAACGGCCATTCACCAACAGGGAGCTGGAGCCAGGCTGCCAGGGATTCCCAAGAAGAAAACTGGAGGAGGAACAAACACAGAGCTATAAGGCAGAGATTAAGAGGACCCAGAAACCTTTTGGACTTCTTAGCCCACACATTTCCCTTCCTGTTTTTTTCCCCCCCAAATTCTTAGAATTTCCCCAAATTAGTTAATCCCGTGGGTTTAGGCACCACAGTCCTTTGAAGTGCATTGGTATCCTTTAGGTACAGGAGCCAGGAAAATTTTAACTCAGATTAATTTGTCAGTTTAATGGCAGTAATTTATCAGAGGAATAGGGTATTCCTGAGAGAATGAGAAACAAGACAGATGGGATTTGATGTGGGAAGAGCAGTGATTCTTGCCTTTGGTGGTTACAAACTCCTTAGAGAGTATTTTAAAAAAATCTACCAGCATTCTCCTCAGAAAAATGTGCATTTATAGAGGTGACTTTCACAGCTGGGTATATTCCAAAGCCAAAATTAGATGCTTATACACCCTTAAATCAACCTTTGAAGTACACTGTACAAGATTTTGAGGTATGTTTTTTAAGTAATTATTAAGCACATTGAAATTTTATTACTGTTGATCTAGACCAAGGTTGGAATAAAATGAATGATATCTGGCTCTTCAAAGCATTCTACATTTGGAGAGTGGGAAATAGATGTAAATCCTGAAGCCTGCCCGTATTGTGTCATCAAGTTTGGATTTTACTAGGAAGCCACACTCACCTTGATTCCTGTTAACTAATTTGTTTGTGATTAAGGATTTAAAAAATATTAGTAGCAAGGCTAGGTTGTAGAGTCAGAATATAAACTGCCTTTCTGCAAAATGAGTCTGCACGGTCTATGCAAAACTGACTCCTGATTCGGAGCATTTGTTGAGATGGTTGGAAGGATGGGAAGCATAAGAGCTGAAGACAGGGAAGAAACTGAAGGTGATGATGACAGTGTTGCAACTGTAGACAGATGGAGCGAGGTGGCAGTGCCCCTGCCAACCTCCGGGCTTTCCTAGGACTGGCCCCAGTGGAGATCTCTATCCTTTTAAAAGTTCCCCTTGCTCCCCCTTCTGTTTGCTCTTTCTCACCCTCTGTCTCTCTCCTATTTTCCCTAATGTTCTTCCTGTCTTCTTAGCACTCAGCAAGCGAGGCCCAAATGAAGTGCCTAGACACGGGAAAGCATAAAACAGCCTTATCGCCCTTCCCTGGTTCCTCTGGGTTCATTGTTATTTTTTTATGCAGTCTTTTTCTGCTACAGCTGTATTTCCAGCTGAAGAATTTTGTGACCTTAAGGACAGAAGGAAAAAAAAAAAAAAGGAGAGGAAAAAAAGCCATTAAAAAGGCAGTGAAGAATTTTAAAAGTCAGGATTTCCTTAAATAGCATCAACTCTAGCCAGTTCCCATATTTTCTATAGAATCTTCCCTGTCTGAATAAAAGGTAGATGGCCATTCTCTCTGGTCTGATGATTTCCCATTTCTTTTTTGGCACAGGGTTATTAACATCAAATTTTCTTAGTATCTAGTGAGACCATTCATTTATTCACCTCTTAAGTCAGCCCATATATTTGGTAGGAAGTGAATTCATGATTTAGGAGGTCTGACCATTGGAAAAGCTATAATCTGTCTATTAGTGCATAAAAACCTATCTGTACTTCTTACCCTATTTCCTTATTTGATAAAAAATAATTGGAGGGTCATACACAGTAGTAAATGCCTATAAATCCCAGTTCTTGGTAGGCTGAGATAGGAGGATCACAGGTTCAGGTTTGAGACCAGCCTCAACAACTCAGGAAGGCCCTTCACAACTTAGTGAGCCTCTGTTTCAAAATACAAAATAAAAATTAGGGCTGGGGTTGTAATGGGGAAGTATAGAATTTCCCTGTTTTCAATCCCCGGTATCAACCCCCAAATAAAAGTGAAAAGGAGAGGGTTAGAATGTGGTTTAGTTTCCTGTTTATTTATTGTTAAAATTAATGTGATAATCATTACTTAGCTCATGCAAAAAGTTTAGCGTGTGTTAGTTTCACTTCTTTTCTCTAGATGAGCACTCCCATGCTTCAGATGTTTCTATTCCAATCAGAACACAATGCCTACTATTCAAAACCCTGATATATGACAAGAAGCAACAGGACCCTTGCATTTTTTTTTTTTTTTTTTGGTGGTACTGGGGTTCCTGGAAGCCCTTCTACCTCCGGGCTACACTCCCAGACCTATTTTTACATTTTTATTTGGAAACAGGGTCTCCTAAGCCAGCGCGCGCGGCTGGCTTCGAACCTGCGCGATCCTCCTGTCTCTGCCTCCCAAGCGCGGGGATTACAAGCGTGCGCCACCACGCCTGGCGGACCCTTGCATTTTTGCTAAAGTTATTGGGGAATTTCTAGCTTCACATAGAAATACATAAGCATGGAGTGACAGTGGTCTAAAGACTAGCTTATCTATTGTGATAGATTTCTACAACTTTAAGTTATATTCTTGGGTTAAAAATTCTTAGTTTTCACGGAGATAATCTCCATCTTATTAAGACAGCAAGTGTATGAGATATTTAGCAATGTTCTGTAATCTGCAGACAAAATGATTTTAAATACTTCTTTTTCAAATGTAATTAATTATGCTAACATGGGAGCTCCACAAAGATGGGGATTTTTGTTCTTTTTTTCACTGTGGCACCTTGCTTATTTATAGTAGTACTTAACACATAAGAGAAACAAAAAACTTATGTGTTGAATGAATGAATGAATGAATGAATAAATGAAGAAATGAATGAAAGGGCTTTTTCAGACAGCCTACGGAAAGAGTCAATCCAGGCTTTGGCTGTCTAGAATATCTGAGAATATTAGATGCTCTCAGGAGTGTTGTGGAAAAATATTTTGAGAGCTTCGTATCTGGCATTGTGTCGAGCCGTTGGGATTTTGTGATTGATAAGTTAGTCGTATTCCTTGCCATGAAACAAACCTATAGCTTAATAAGGGGATCGACAGATGTTTATCAAGTGAATTCAACAGGGGTGGTTTTATGATAAAGAAGGTACAGAGTGTGCTATGAGCACTGTGGGGCCCCAGCATGTGAGCAAAGAACATGAAGATTTCTTGAAAATGAAACCAGAATTCAAATGAAAGGCGATTTAGCACAGGCCTGCCATTAACTAGCTGCCTCTTTCCTGGTGCGTGCTCTCTCTTTGCTGGGTACAGAGCGAGGGGACAGGGTTGCCTCAGTGGTCCCATGTGTCTATGACCCCTGAGAGGCAGCTGAAGAACCAAGCCTGAAAAGGTTAGCAAGCAACTTGTTCCCAAACTCTGTTTGAGGGAAACATCAGTCTCTCTTTCAGGATGCTAACCGTCACAGGTGTCTTTTAGCATTAGCATATTTCTCAGCCATCTGCAGTGGTTGCTTTCCACCTACACAAGCTGAGCCACTGCACACAAACAACACCCTTGCCCAGACTGCAGTACCATGCCGAAAGGCACTGCAATCTTAAAGCTTCATGATCATGCAAATTGTCCCAAGAGCACTATTTATCTATGCTGTTTGCAATAAATATATCTGTTTTCAGCTTATTTGTGTACAAGGAAATCAGTGGAGGAGGAGACTGTTTTTATAGGTCTTGTTTTAGGGTTTCATTGTTGTCCCTTAACCTCCAGGATGAAAGAAAACCTAAGATAGCATCTGGTTTTATTTGATGTTAGTCATTAGGGAGACCCACTCTTAAATAAAACTTCGAATTCAATACCCTCTCAATTCTGAGCCACCCACAGGATAGAGTTATGTAAATTCCTATGGTAAATTATTCCAGAGTTATTTTTGTTTTCAGAATTTTTTCCTTACATTTAGCTAAAGCATGTTCCATTGCTCCTATGCACAAGTGCGAACTTTCAGTGGTAGTGTAGTCTATGTGTAGTTATGAGTTAAGATCTCAGAGGTAGGCAGATTTGGGTCCAAATCTAGGCTCTGTTTATGATAAATTGTAAAATTTGAGACAATATCATGGGCATTTTGTGCTGTTTTCTCATTTGTAAACTGAGGAAAACAGCGCTCATATCAAGAGGATAATGTCCGTGTCCTTGATATTGACCAGGTTTTCCCCACATAATGAATATTTGATAAGAAATCATTGCAGTCATTGCTCTGCATAAATGATCTAATCCTAATATTCATGGGAGCAGAAACCATGACTTATTTGGATCTGTATTATTCATAGCCCTTTGGATGGACCTGTGAATATTATGTCTACTCAAGAATTGTATATAAGTGATTATCAAGAAACTTAAACAGTAAGCGTAGGGAAGAACTTGCTATTCTATTAACTACCTTCATGAGAGGGCAAATCATTTATACTTCCCGACTCTTAATTACTTTACTGTAAAATAGTGTTAGAAACAACTATTTTCACTTGAATATTTATGATGAGAGTTTATTATGTTCTATAAGATCTCTAGGGAAGAAAGTTCTTTATATAAAATTTTGGGGTTTCAGAATTGTTTATTATTAATAATCTATTTTTAAAAACATATTTTATTTAGTTACATTTTGTCCTGTGCCTTAAATAAGACAGAGGTTTATTTTTCTCCCTGTTAACAGTCTGGAAGTGAGCCAAGTAAGCTGGTGGTAGCTCTGTTCCATACGGTCATTCAGGATCCAGGTTCTCTCCATCCTTCTATCTTATTTTATTTTTAATTAATGTGTTAATTATACATACTAATGAAGTTCAGTATTTAGCTATATTGTAAAACATCTTTGAGAAGAGACATTAGAAACCCCATTAAATTTTCTTGATTAGACTCGAGATTAGATTATTTCAGGACCTGTGTTGAATATTGTTTTTTTAATTTATTGTTACATTGTAATCATAAATCATTATGAGGTAAGGAATGGTAGAGGCATATATGCACACATCACTCATTTAGCCCTATCCCAATTCCCATCCCACCCCCTTCCCCCTCCCTCCTTCTCATGTTTGGCTTAGTGATTGGCTTGGATATGTTTGTGAATGTACATTAGTGAATTTCCCTCTTCCCTCTTCCATCCCCCTCAGGTCACTTTATTTGCTCATCCATGGTTACTCCTTCTTTGTCTAGAGTTCCTCCTGTGACCCTTTTTTCTCCCTAGCTTCCTCATAATAGGGAGAATACCTGACTTTTCACTTTTTGTGACTGGCTAATCTCACTTAGCATAATGTTTTCCAATTCCATTCATTTTCCTGCAAATGACATAATTTTGTTTTTCCTTATCGCTGAGTAAAATTCTACTGTGAAAATATCCCATAGTTTTGTAATCAATTCATTTGTTGATGGACATCTTGATGAATACTGGGTTCTAAAATGAAAGCAGAAATAGAGAAAAGAGGCAAAAAAGCCAGACTCTAGAACAGTTCTGTTTCAGGTTCTTCTGGTGACTGATGTCTTTAGCTTTCTTGCTGAAGAGTTTCCAAAGCTCTTTGCTACTGCTCACCTTGGCTCTGCCCACATTCTCAACTGAAACTGCAGTTGATGCCAGCATAGAAACTGAAGAAATGCAGCCTGTAACTCCCTAGCACAGCTCTCCTTAAAGAGATTCTGATGAACCTACTCTTATATATATACTCTGTTCTTAGAATTTAAATAGGCCAATAAAAGAAGTATGTGATGAGAAGGAAGGGGAAAATCCCTGTGGGTCTTAAACCCTATTGGGAGTTTCTTATTACATTTGACTCTTCTTGGGAGTTCTAAAGTTCCAGCAGAATATTAGCTACATCACAAAATTCTAAACAATGTTTTTGTTATCTTCACCAGGGGCCATTTTGGATTCCAATGAACACAGTAAACGTCAGTTAGGTAAATAAACCATTAGGTGGAGAAAGGCATATTAGCATAATCTTTTTATCTGATTCACGGAATGACAGATCTCATGCAGTCAATGCTATAAGTCAGAAAATACAAATTAAAAGAGGTAAATAAAACTATACTTCTAAGTGTGTATGAAAACGTACAGAAGTCTAATTATATGGTGGTATTCTACAATAGAATTATGACACATTTGTTGATTTTTTTGATAAATAGGTGGACTTAGGCTTCTGGGTAGGACTAAATTGTAATGTGAAGAAATTTGTCCTATTTCAAGTTAATTGATAGCATGAATAAGAATAAAATTCAGGCTACTTGGTAGAATTTCACAGTTTTTCTCTTTATTAGTGGAAGCATATCTTTATATTTAGCAGTTTTACTTTGAGCCAATGAATGGTGTAAACAAAAAGAAGTTCAATCCTACAGGAAATTTCCATGTCAAATCAAATGCTTGTGGGAAAGTTGTTTCTTTTTAACTTCCTAATCCTGTGCTACTGATTCCATGAGATATAGGGCAAATAGTCTTTCCTTTGAAATTTTTTCCATAAACTAATTAAAAATATAGTTCAGGAAATCCTCTTAGTACAAATCAGGGGAAGTTGATAGAAATGAAAATAAGGTGAAATAGAAGTAGTGAATAGAGTCTGATATCCTTATTTGCAAGAGTACCATAGTTATGAAGGGCATAGTATAATTCAGATTCTACTAATATTTATTTAATGACATCACATACATAATCTTATTTAATATGTATTTATTTTTATTTTTGGTGGTACTGGGAATGGGACCCAGGGGCCTTCTATCTCCAGGCTACACTCCCAGACCTATTTTATATTTTATTTGGAAACAGGGTCTCTTAAACCAGCTGAGGCCAACTTTGAACCTGCAGGATCCTCCTGTCTCAGCCTCCCAAGCGCTGGGATTACAAGCATGTGCCACCACACCTAGCTTACTTAATATTTAGATTAAACTTGTCAAGTGGCTTTTACTATCACTTTTTTTTAAATTTAAGAAAATGGAGGCAGGGAGAAATTAATTAATTCCCTCAAATGAGCAGCTGATATGGGTAGGAACCAACTTCAGCTCTAATTCCATCTGACTGTTGGACGCTGGTTTTCCCATTTTGCTGATGGAAACCCTTTTTCTCACTCAATTGCCTTTATGACTACTCCATCTTATTCTCAGTCAGTCTACCTGATAATTTGTATCCATAAGTAGCAACTCACTATTGTAGGATGACAAGGTGGAAGTTTTCCCTTGGAAGCCCATCAGCACCTAAGTGTTGGTAGGGATTTGTAGGGATTTGTACTTTAGAAAAGATGCCACGGATAATTTCATTTCCTCACCACTCACCTGGATTGGCATTCTCTGCATTATCTTTCTACACTCAGAACCATTTTGGCTTGATTTTAATCTAGTGACTTTAGCATAGAACTTAGAACTTTCCCTTGTTTTCTTTCTTTTTTTTTTTTTTTTTTTAGGGGGCCTGGGGATGGAACCCAGGGGCATTCGACCTCTGAGTTACACCCCCTGCCTATTTTTTATTCTTTATTTTGAAACCAGGTCTCACTGAGTTGCAGAGGGCCTCACTAAGTAGCCGAGGCTGTCTGCGAACTGCGATCCTCAGGTTTCAGCCTCCCGAATGCTGGGATTACAAGCGTGCGTCACCACGCCCGGCTAGTTTTCTTGTTTAGTATCTTTGTGGTGTGTGTGTGTGTGTGTGTGTGTGTGTGTGTGTGTGTGTGTGTGCATGCGTTGTGTGTGTGTATGTATATATATATTTTGCACAAATTTACCATGCAATTATTTTCTTAGAATATTCTAGGGTTGGCACATTTCCTTCTCTAAGAAATAAATCTTGGAATACATGGGGCAAGGAACTCTTACCTTGGTCTGAAATTTTATTGAGGTTTAACTGAGACAACATCAATTCAGTTTTCTATAGAACTGGAAATCTCTCCCTTACATCTCTATGCTTCTCATCCTGTGAGAGTCTTTGAATCTCTTTAATGGATTACTACAAAAGGAGGCACTCCACTCAGGGTTTGGTCACTCCCAACATGCTTCAGGAGGGGATTTGATTTCTTTCACTGTACTTACCTACAGGTGCCTTTCTTTTTTGAACACAATCACTTCTAGTCTCTCAGGCATGCTCAGCCTCCACCTTCCCATACCATAAGATGCTCTGCTATCTCAGCCAAGTGCCATCCATACTTAATATTCTGCTGTGTTTTTTAATGGTTGCTTTTGCTTTCCTCCAGAAGCCATAACTCATTTTTCTCATTAATGAAATGAGGTGGGGAGTCTTGTGATAGTTAATTGATCATTGGGAAACCATAATAGTATGCTGCCAGGACCCTGGAGCTCACTGAGTTTTAAGTACCCTTGGTCCTCTGGAAATAATATGAAGCAGGCCAGATTATATAGCTTTATGTACAGTCTGTGTGTCATGCTGCTGCTCAAAGGGACATTTCGGCTTTCTCTCTGTGTTAGCGGTCTCAGTATTAAAATACTGTTCTTTCAAAATCATTGGCCAATTTGGATTTCACAGAGAGCACAGTCCCTTCAGGTTTTATCTGAGGGAAAGGAGCTGTGACTTTTCACAGAAAAGCTGCTGCCTGATAGAAGCAAAGCCATGAAAGGATTTTTCACAACTGGCCTTGATTGTTCTAAAACTCATCTTGGCGCAGCTGGGAGCCAGTGACTTGCTTCTGACCTCAGAGGTCATGTGAAAGAAGAGAGAGATGTGTTTTAGATACCCACCTCCATCTTCCTAGTGCCTTCTCTCTGCTCTCTCTGGGCTGTAAAGCTCATGGGAGGATGGAGAAAGTGAGCCCACAAGTGATGTCATTTTAGGAACAGGTGTAATTTTCAACCTTTGTCAAGATATATAAAATCCAACCCCAAGGGATTCATTCCTCTGGGGCTTTCTTCAAGAATCTCATATAAAAGTGTAAATACCATTGGGAGGTATTGTATTTTAAGTCTTATGCTTTTTTTGCACTTAAAACACCTTAAGGCAATGTCAGTCCTCACCTGAGGGGCATTCATTGACAACCATCTGAAGGCTAAATAATAGGGAAAACAGTGACTCTCAGAAGCAGCCTGCCAAGGAATGGTGCTAAAAGAAACCAAGGACAAATTCTGACAAGTTCACACTTTTTTGGTCGTCCATATGTGTGTAATAATCATTCCATTGCATGGGTTTTGGCATATCACATTTGCAGGATGTATATTATGGATTGTGTTCAAGAATTAACCATCCGGAACATTAATCTCTAATTAAGCAGGCATGCTAACATACAAAATTAGAACACACAATAGTTCATTTTCTATCAACACGTAAAAATAGGATCACAAGACTGAATATGTGTTTCTCTTAAGTAGATCATGGATACTTCTGCTTTGGTTAGCTAGTTTTCCATTTGAATGGTTGTGGTCATCTCTCTCCCTCACTGAGATCAAAAGGGCTTTCCTGGACAGGATGGGAAACAGAAACAATCTTTACTGAAAGTAGAGTGTGTGGGTCCAGAATATGACTGATTGTCCACCTGAGTCTAAGAGCACAAGGACAGACCAGAGATGGATGTCCTTCTGGGTTAGGAATGCAGAAGAGTCCAGAGAAGTAGAAAATGGAGAGAGAGCCAACGTGATGGCACATACCTGTAATCCCAGTACTTGAGCTAGGACTGCAAGTTCAAGGCCAGGCTAAGCAACTTAGCAAGTCCCTCCTCAACTTTGTGAGACCATGTATTAAAATAAAAAATCAAATAGAGCTGGATGTATAGTTTAGAGATAGAATGTCCCTGGGTTCAATCCTTTGTACCACAAAATGAATAAAATAATGAATGAATAAACAAACAAATAAACAAACAAACAAACTTGGGGAAGATTTCAAAAAGACAAAGAAATGTGAGAATAGGAGTAACAGGTTAACATAAGTGAACTATTTGGATAAATGTTGCACATTGAGGCTGAGTCTTAAAGATGGATTCTTACATCTTCCTAACACCCTTGTCTTATTTAGGCCAGATCCATTTATGAGATCTGGGATGGAATGAGTTATTCTTATCTATTTTATTCTACTTCAACACATATGTATATATTGAGTACTTCCTGTAGACCTTGTGAATATAAACACTACCTCTGATAATAATCCATACTCTAGGCACTGTGATAAGTTCTTTGTATGTATCACTTACTAAATCCTCACAAAAATCCCATTAGCTAAATATTATTGTCATGTTGCAGACAAAGGAACAGGTTCAACTGTGTCAGCAATTGTGCCCAAGATTACATGGCATGCAAATGGTGGAGTTGTGAATTGAAATCGGTTCCCTCTTTCTCTAAAATTTATCATATTAGCTGTGCATAGTGGTACAGACCTGTAATCCCAGTACTTGTGGCTGAAACATTAGGATCATAGGTTTGAGGCCAGCCTCAGCAATTTAGTAAGGCCCTCAGCAACATAGTAAGACCCTGTTTCGAAATAAAAATATGGCTGAGGGTGTAGCTCAGAGGAAGAATGTACCTGGGTTTAATCCCCTGTATCACACACATGCAAATTTATCATCTTAAAGTTTTATATAAACTTTATAGCTGCCTATATCCTGTTGCTGTATATAAATGAAATAAGGAAATCAGGAATTTCTGTAATACGTCTGCATAGTTCAGTTAAACTCAGATTTTTTGCATGGTGAGGAATCTCTAGAAGTAAAGAAAACATTCCTTGTGCTTCAGTCTTGCCAGTACTTCTTCCTACCTTTGCTTGTGCTCACCCCATCCTCCTGCCCACTATGCTGTGAGCCTAGGAGAACACAGGGTATGAAATGAATTCAGAGCTCTTTCACAAAGATTAGCTCACATGAAAAGTGATTCATCATGCAGTGCAAGAAGTCATGAAGAAGAAATGACCAGGTCAGGGGAAAGTGCTTGTTAGGTCCAAGCCTTGTTGTGAGTGCTGTGTGATATGAATAGATATCACTGTTGCTCTCCTGGAGCTTAAAAATCTACTGGAGAGGTTACTCCAAAGCCCAAGGAGTAGCCAGGCATGGATGAACTAATAGCACTTACATAACAGACATTTAGAGGCAGTTCAATTGATTAGTATCGATCATATGTGGCATGAAAGATTGTAAAGATGAGAAAGAAAACACGCATAAAGACAGAAAATATTCTTAACTACTTCTTGAATAATACAAAAGTTTTTACTTTGTGGCGAGGCCACGCCAAGGGGTATGTAGTGAGTAAAACTATGAGAAACAATATAGGAGACAGAGAGGACTCCAATTTGGTGCAGACTTGGTATTGAGGACTGGTGGCAGATAAGACCAGGAGAGTGGGCTGGATTAGAGGGATTCAAAAATTATGCTACATGATTTGGATTCTTAGAGAACGTGGAGCCAGTGCAGCTTTTCAAAGGAATAAAGACACTGTTAAAGGTCATGTTACACAAATAAATCAGGGAGTGCATAATATGTCTTGAAAGAGGGTTCCGAAGAGAAGGACGATGCTCTGCCGCATGCTGAAGCCTGTCCTGAATGTCTCTTTTCTGCCGCATCACAGTCTTTATTTCCTTTGTAGATATGACTATGGTACAAAATTATCATTCTTATTTATTGTTAACTTGTCTATTGTTTCTCTCTCTCTGAATGTACTAGTAGCTCTATGAGGCAGTGAACAGGCCCAGTTCTTTATGACTGGACTCAGACCCAACCATGTATCTTTTTTTTTTTTTGTACTGGATATTGAATTCAGGACATTCTACCTCTGAGCTATATCCCCAGTCTCTTATTTATTTTGAAACAGAGTCTCACTAAGTTGCTAAAGCTGGCCTGAAACCTTTGGTTCTCCTGTCTCAGCCTCCCAAGTACTGGGATTACAGGCATGTACCCACTGGTCCTGACAACAACCAACTTACCTTAAGCAGTGACTGACCTGTGCTACACAATAAAAAAAAAAAGAACAAATGGAAAAAAACTGGCATCAGGCATTATTTTTTATGGCTGATATAATAGTCCAAGCATGAGGTAATACAATCTTAAAAGTACTTCATTGGGAATAGAGCCAGAATTGAAAAGATAATTGTGTGCATTTTCAAAAAGCAGAGATGAAAGTGAAAGAAAGATTGATTAATTCTGTCATATGTCTAGTTAATTCATTATTTTTTTTCTCTTGGACTTGGACTTTATGTCTTAGTGCCTGCCAAAATCAGGAAGGCCTCACTCTTCTGGGTAAGACTATATAGATTCTTTTGACAAGAACAGAAATTACAGGATACTAAAGGACATCTAGTCATCATAAAAGTGTTTCATTTTCTCTTGATTCCAAATGAAATTCAGTGCCAAATATGCCCAGCTATTCTACAGTTTCCCACTCTCTACCCCAAAGTGAGACTTTTCTCCCATGTGAGCAATCCTCCTTGCAAAGCTGGTGTGGCTTCCTCTGCAACAGTGGGAGGTGACAGGGGGTCTTCCCTTTGAGCCTGAGAAGCCGACTATTCTCAGGGGTGAGAATATTTCCAGCCCTACCACTGACTTGTTCCTCACTAAAATTATGAGCCCAAAGTGTTAGTGCTTTGAGATATAGGATACAATACTACTAAACACAATCTATAATAATAGATGACATTTATTAAATAGTCTTGTCTGGTATGGTGCTATGCACTGTTAATATATAAGTTCAATTAATTATTGCAACATCATTATAAGGTAAGTACTATTACTATTTTCATTTTAGAGAAGAGTGCATCCAAACCCAGAATGTTTAAATCATTCGTTCCAGTTCCCAGTTAGTAATGACAGAGCTGGACTTTTGAAACCTACAAGTGATCTGGTTCCAGAACTGACATCCTTAACTCTTCTCCCACCCTTATCATGCTACTTGCCCCAGGCTCCTTCCGTGTGTGTGTGTATGTGTGTGTGTGTATGTGTGTGTGTGTGTGTGTGTGTGTGTGTGTGTGTGTGCAGTCTCACTCCAAAAATGGCTGCGCAGGTCTCAGAGCTGTGACGGGCTAGAGCCAGCTTGTGTGGGCTTGCAAGAGCTGATTATGCACAACTTGTCCCAATTCTGCATTCAGTGGTGGCTTAAAGTTGGCCATGGTGGGTGTATTTATACCACAGAAATGAGCAAACACTACAAGTCAGGGTTTTCCCCTCCAGAGAACTGGTTGTTACGTACTTAGCAGTACCCTGCTGCCTTAGTGTACTTTGTGGAAGAAAAAAAATGTTTTCATCTGCTTCCTAGGAGAAGGAAAAAAAGTTCTTTTTCAGATTGTCTTAATATTTTCATAGGGTACTTTCTGAAAGATCTCTCATATCACTTTTATAGCATTTACTTGGTAGTTATACTTATGTGGTAATCATACCATGACTACATTTACTTTCTGTAACGTCAAGTTTACATGCATATTAAAAGGAAACCCAGAGATATAACAATGTTCATAGTGTAGGCAGTTCTGCTGACTTGTGCAAGTGGGAGCATTTCTCTCAGAGTGAGCCTGAATTAGAAGAGTTCCCAGAGCCCCAGAGCAGAGCAATTCAGGGAAAGAGAATAAGACCACAGGTTTGTTTTCTTAATTGTCAGTAGATGTTAGACCATGGGCATTGCTTTAGTTTCTCTCTGTATCCCATACTTCGTTAGGAATATTAGATAAAAAGCCTCTGATGGCTCTATACTGCAACATCCTTAATAAGTTTTTGTTACTTTTCCTTTTAAGAATTATTTGGAACTCTGGGCATGGTGGCACACACCTGTTCTTAATACAGGAGAATCACAGAGTTGAGGCCAGCCCCAGCAACTTATTGAGAATCTGTTTAAAAAAAATAGAGCAGGAGGTATACCTCAGAGGTCGAATGCCTCCAAGGTTCCATCCCCATAACAACAACAAAAAAATTACATGAGGACCAGACTCTGTTGCCTCATGGTGCTTTTTCAAGCAGAGGAACCTGTTTCTGTCTGAGTCCTGATATGTCAACTCTAAAAGATGTTGATGAGGCAATGTAAGCCGAGAAGTAGGTCAGGAAGCAGAGGACAGATGGAAGCAGAGCTGGCCTTCACTGAAACTCTTCAACCCAGAGAACAAACAACGAAACTACTAATGATGATAACATATGGAGAGCAGTGCAAAATTATTAGTAGAAATGAACCACAGCTCCCATGATAGCTATTGCACAAAAATGCTCAACTTTGAAAATTGTAGAACAGAAAAACAGGTGAGGTCAGACATTTCCAAAGGTGAATTTTTGGCTGGGTGATCTAATAAAACTAGCTGTGAATTAGGAATCAAAAGGAGGAAGGAATGGAAAGGAAATGAAGGCGACTTTACTACTTTCTGCTTAGCTCCTCTCTCCTCTGTGCTTCTTTTCCTGTTTTTTTTTTTTTTTGTTGTTGTTGTTTGTTTGTTTTTTTCTCTTGTGTCCCCCTGCTCTGTTCTAACTTCTAATTTACTTTATTCAGATCATTAATTTTTCTTGTTTCTGTGTGTGGTCAGGGGTATAGAAATTCTGGTGCCAATTCAAAGTCTTGTCTGATTTCCCCCAAGCCATCCTCGGGACCAGGTGTCATGGGGTGAAGAGAAACATGAAATCCTCCTTAAAGTATCCTCTTCTTTTCTCATCTCTAGTGCTTTCCTTCCTTTACCTCACAGCCCAAGACACACTATATATATATATATATATATATATATATATATATATATATATATATATATATATATTGGCCCTTGGCAGTTGGGATTCTTGGAGCTGACACAGGGTCTGTTGTACCTAAAGCAGCAGGAAGGCACAGTAGGTGGCGCTCTCGAGCCAGCAATGCCCAGGGAGGCCAGGCAGAGTGTGGCTCTACCCTTTCTTGAATCCTGCCTGTTAAAGGAATTTGCTACACCTTGGGTAGTATACCTTGGGTAGTATATTGCCTATCACATTTTTAAAAGTATTTAGCCTTTTTTTTTTTTTTTTGGTGGTACTGGGGTTCCTGGAAACCCTTCTACCTCCGGGCTACACTCCTAGACCCATTTTATATTTTTATTTGGAAACACTGTCTCTTAAGCCAGGGAGGCTGGCTTCGAAGCAGCGAGATCCTCCTGTCTCCGCCTCCCAAGCGTGGGGATTACAAGCGTGCGCCACCGCACCCGGCGTAAGTATTTAGCCTTTTTGTGATGTTTTAAGGGGTGGGGGCTGAGAAATCAATTTCCTAAAACATTATTAAAGCTCATTTTGTCTGATGGAATTAAGAGTTGGATTGATCTTCTGCCCAGATATCAACTAGATGGCAATCTTTTGGAGAAATGACTTGTATGTCCATTGGAGGTCTCCTTTCTTTCCTAGTGTTTAGTTTTTGTAGGCTGTTGCTAAACGTTATGTCAATAAATAAACAAAAATAGACAACTACAGCCCTGTTTGGAAGTGTGAAGGAAAGTCTATTTCCGTTCCAGAGGAACCTTAAGACTGTTGAGAATAGAAGGCTCAGTGTAAGTGGGGCAGGAGGTGTTCTTGCTGGTGTGTCGCTATGGTAACATATACTTTACAGCTGGTCCTTGGCCCAGTGGAGGGATAGCACCTGGCTCCGGGATTAGCACAGAGCGGAGACTCAGGAAATGTTGAACACTCACTCTCTCCATATTCTGTGTTCAAGCAAGTAGGATATTTATCTTTGCCCACTTTTCCTTTACCTTTTTTCCCCTCTGAAGACTGCAGCAAAATTTTTGAGGGCTAAGTAGAAGCATCTTATTATTCTGATCCAGCTGATTCCTCTTTCTACCCTATCTTCCCATCCTTTTGTGAATTCTGTGATACTCCTTGGCATTGATGATAGCAGACTGGTCCATTCTATTTGGATCTATTGCCTCCTCCACCCCCTCTTCCCATTTCATACCTCAGTACTTCCTGTACTTTTGTGATTCTTTTTTAAATTAAAGCTTAGAAAATGGTTCATTTTTACACATCTAATCACTTGACCCAGTTTGAGATTTGTGGAATATATTCAATTGTCTTCAAGATTCTTTGCTAGCTAATCTGAAAAAAATGGTATCATCACCAATTAAGTTGAAGCTAAGGGCTAAAAGTATGAATCACCCCTTTCCTTCTAATTGCTTTTTGATACATGCTTCCTTTAGAAAAGAGAGTGACAAATTTCAGGCAGAGGGAAGGTAGGTGAAGGAAATGATTTATGGGTGAATGCACATCTTCTATGAGGGAGGAGAATTATATACCTCAACAAAAATCTCTCCGGGCCCTTCTTCTGCAGCCCTGTGCCTGCAAGTATGTAGTGTGGCAAGTCCAGATAGGAATAATTTTTACAACACAGCATTCTGATCTTTATAATCTTAGTTATGATTCTACATTGAGATGATCTAGTCTAGATAATCATTCCTCATAATATTTTCAGGGGGATAGAGGGGGTTTTCACATTGGATGCTATAATGAACACACACACACACACACACACACACACACACACACAAAATAATTAAACTAGTAATGCACTAATTTCAAGTTACTCCCCCTTTTCACCTTTTTATTTGCTTTAGGATTTGGTTTTCTAGTATCATCTGTGTAACACGCTATTCTATGTTCTGTATAGATACGTGTTGGAATGGTCTCCTCGAGTCACAGCTCTTAAACTATTTGAGAATTCATAGACTATCTACAATTGCTTAGCATTCAGCCTTTACATTGAATTTCCACCAGTTTATTTCTTTAGTTCCAATTACCTCTTTCTGTATATGCTTCTGAGTGATAACTACCCGAAAGTCTCCATTATAAAAGAGCCATTAACATAAGGCTTGTTCCTCCATTTCTTCTGTGTATGGAAGCCTTTTGCCATTTTTTTCCATCTCTACGTTTGCAAAACTGGAAGGTGTTTTCTCACCCAATGGTTGGAGTGAGGCTAAGACAGCAAGCACTGTAGCCTGTGGCATATTCTATCTGCTGAATATCTGTAGCTCTCCTTCTAAAGGGGAACCAGTATAAAGAAAATAGTCAAAGTTGCTAAAAATACATGCCAGGAATGGTGGGGCAGGTTGTATCAGTCAATTAATCACTTAATCACAGCTTTGGGGGCTCTCCTACCTTTTCAGTAAAAAAGGCAAGTTGGGACTATCCTCTCCTTATAAACCCTCACCTCCTTAATTGCTGGGTACTGTCCTGATTGGTGTGTACCCTAAGAGTGTAATCCAGTGAGTTGTCACACTTACCCCCTTCCCACTCATGAACCAAGATATACCAACTTTTCTAACTTCTTTCTCTGAAGACTGTTGTTAAAATTGAAGAGGTCAGCCCAGAGTGGAGGCAGATTCCTGTAATCTCAGTCCTTCAGCTATTAAGACAGGAAGATTAGAGGTTCAAGGCCAGTCTCAGCAGTCACTTAGAACTTGTTTTGAAACCAAATAGAGCTGGGGGTCTAACTCAGAGGTAAACTGCCCTTGGATTCAATCCATAATAATAATAATAATAATAATAATAATAATAATAATAAAAGGTTAGTCCTGTGTTAAGATAGAGGTTAAATTCTGTACTGAACTGTAGAGTCACAAAACTCAGAGGGATTGAAGAGAGGTTATAGAAAAATTTTTTGTTGAACTATAAAATACACTTATCAATATAAGCACTTTTGTTTAAAAAAATGCCATGATTCAAGTTGCTGGGAAAATGTGTGTGTGCATGTGTGTGCCCTTGTGTGTGTGTGTGTGTGTGTGTGTGTGTGTGTGTGTGTGTGTTCACATGGCTTCTTTCCCAGCTCTTAAAGCCTCACTATGATTCACTGCTTTTTTTCTTCAACAAATAACCATCATTATGTATTGAGTTGAATTAACTGGAAATGACAGATAGCAATGTTTTATTTTATTATTACTATAAAACAGTATTACCAAAAGGATGTTGGCTTGGTACACTTAAATTCTTCAGTCTTTGAGTTTCCTGAAGGTCACAAGTTTTTAAAAATCAGAAGGATATGAAGTCTGGGTCTTAAGATTGCTTTTCTGTTTGGAAGAGGTAAAAACAGGAGAGAATACTTTTTATTCAACTGAGAAAAATGTTTCTGTTGGTTACTGGCTGAATGAGCAGTTTGAGTATTTAGGTTCTTTTTATAGTGATACTTTTCTTTATTGGAGTGAAGGAAGTTAAAATGCTTCAAGAACTTAGACTGCTTTATGCAGCACTTAACACAGTAGTAAGAAGGTACTCAGGATGCATTTGTTGATTAAGTGATTGAAAAGTCAGCTCTAATATGCTGCTTGACTCCTTTCTCTGTTAATAAAAACAAATGTAATCCTGGCACACAAACTGTAATCTGGAAATGGGTTTTGGAAATCCACTCTACTGAATAAATGGGTCATTAGAGCCCATCATTATTGAGGTTAAGAAGGTACATTAGACTAGATGGAGGTGGGAGCTGGGGCGGGAAGCATTGTTAACTATTTCAAGATGTTGATAGAAGAGAGATTTTAGCCTCTAAGTTTCCATTTGCCTAATAGTCTTACCAACAGCTTAAGAAATCATACTGTCTGGAAATTGTCAAGACTGTGAAGGTTTGAGATTTTTTCTTACTTATAAGCTAATGCATTAGCCTATTAATTTTATAGATAATGGCAGAAGACACAAGTTCCTAGGTCAGAAATATAAGACTTTCTTACTCAGGATAATAACAATAGGCAGAGTAGCAGATATTTTGTGGCAATTTCTTTAGCCTCAGTTTCCAAGGAAGCTTTGAAAAAGTCCAGGTGACACCTGTACATATAATAGGCTGTATGGCAGGAGAGGAACCTGGAAATTAGGGAACTCATGAGCAGTAAGCATGCCTTCCCTGTGCTCTAAAAGCAGACGATTCCATCTTCCAAGATGGCTTTTCATACAAACATCCTTGAGAAGATAGTCCAGGACAGTGGAAGTCAGTACTTCTGCTTACAGGATGTGTAGAAAGTAAGAATATCACGGGGAATCAGCTTTCTAACAGACAGCTCTTGAAAGTGCAGGGCATCAATGCTCACTGCATATTTTCTCTCTCCCACTCTCTTGAGGCCATAATCTTAACTGGAATTGTAGACGTTTTCATGGTCTCCATTTTCTTCTCTCAAAACTGGCTTGTGATTACCCTGGGTATCTTTATTTTGCCTGGAGTCTGACCCTTGAGAAGTCCCAGGGATCTTTTCAACCAAGAAAACTACAGCAGAAATATGTCTCTGGTGAAAGGAAGTAACATTTTTCTGGACCTGTAGTGACAACCGATTGACCTAGTCATGGGGAGAAGAGAATAAAGAGGAAAGAATACAGTGTAGGGAAGAATGAGCAAATAGAGGAGAAGAGAAAAGGGAGAGGAGGACCAAAAACATATTCTCCTCCTCCTTCCCAAGAAAAGGCTATGTATTGTGCAGATGAGAAATAAAAAGAGCAGAGGTATCTGACAGAGGTTGACAACCACTGTTTAATCACAGGAAGGTTGGTGTGTAGAAAACAAAAACAGAAAAAAGAGAGAAAGAGAGAGAGGTGGGAAGCCTATTGCCTAGTTCAAATCTCACTGCATTAGTTAAAAATTTTCCTTGAATATTTTTATCTGCCATTTCCAATAGAATCAGGGATAGTATTTAGCATCTATTTATGAAAAGTAAAGCAGTGAGTCATAGAATACTGGTAAGGCTAGGGCCCCAGGGGAAACTGTGTGGGTAGCAAAGAAATCAAGCTTTCATACATTGAGCTAGCTGCAAAAAATAAAGATCCTTTTTCTTGAAAAAAAATCCTTCTATTTAGTATAGTGAACAATTTAAAAGAAATGAAAAAACAACATGTTATGTAAGTAAAAAGTGAAGGTTTAATGTCTGCAACTCACAAACTTAAATTCAGACTTTTTTAAAGGTAATAATGGAAATCTACCAGTATCACCAGATATTATGAGCAGTTCCTCATGAAAATAAAGTAATTTTATTTTTTATTTTTTTGCAGTACTGGGGACTAAACCCAAGGGCATTCTGCCTACGAGCTACACCACCCCCAGTCTTTTTTTACATTTTGTTATGAAACAAAGTCTTGCCAGGTTTCTTAGAGTCTCATTATGTTGCTGAGGCTGTCCTCAAACCTGTGGTCCTTCTATATCAGCCTCCCCATAGACCCTATCTTGATTGAGCTTTTAAATCTTCTCACTATTCCTACAAGTCTTTACTAAACTTTTTAACAGCAGAGCAGCCACACATTTGCCCATCAATAGGCCAAAACCATGAGCCAGACCACCTGATTCCAAGCCCAGATTTTGACCCACAGTGTTAAATTGTTTTTTTATTTTTTATTTTTTATTTTTATTGGTGCACTGTATTCATACATCATAGTGGGATACAAAAAACTTTTGTAGACATACATGCATACATCGCCCAGTCAGCCCCCACCCCGATCCCTCCCCCCATTCCCTCCCCATCCCTCCTTCCCATGCTTGGCTTAGTGGTTGACATTTAGTATTATAGCAATTTATCCAAAATTAAAAATGATAATCTCACATAACAGTTTCATTTGTCTGATACCAAGTTTTTGATAACTTAAAGATAACATTTCAATATTTCTTTTTGCTTTCTTTCTTACCAGAGAATATTTTTTTCTTTTTTTTTTAGGTGAAACTATCATATATTTATATATTTATTTTTCAGAAAAAAATCTATCCTAATATGGAATATGGACTCTAGATACCCAAAATGATCTCGAAAAAGAATAAAGCTAGAAGATATATATTTTCTAATTTCAAACCATATAAAGCTACAATAATTGAAACTGTGTAGTACTGTTCTAAAGGCAGATATATAAACCGTTGGAGTTAAATGAAAGCCTAGAGATACATTCTTCCATATATTGTCAAGTTATTTTTGACAAGGTTTCCATAAACATTTGGTGGAGGAAATAATAATCTTTTAACTAAATATTATTGAAAAATAATAATTACATGAAAAAGAATAAAATTGGATCCTTACCTAACACCATATACAAATAACTCAAAATATATAAAAGACCTAAATATAAATCTTAATACTATAAACTTTTAGAAGAAAATCTGGGTCATAAAACCTCACAACATTGAAATTGGCAGTGATTTCTTGGATATGATTTCAATGGCACAGGCAACAAAAGGGTAAACAAACTCCCTAAAAAATAAAAAATATTGTATATCCAAAGACAATGTAAAGAGATTTAAAAGTTACTGATAGAACGGGATAAAATATTTCCAAATGCTATATCTGAAGGTATATTAATATTCCAACTAGACATCCTAAAAATTAACAACAATAAAAGCAAACAATACAATTTAGAGATAGGTAAAACACTAACATAAATAATGAATCTCCACAGATAACTAATCTTAGTTGTCTGTTGGATGGAAGATCTTGTTTCTCTGGTTCTGGTGTGTGTTACCTATTTCTTCTTTGTAGTTAATCTCTTTGAGTATTTTCTCTAGTGCTGGTTTTGAAGACATAAATTCCTTCAGTTTCTGTTTGTCATGGAAGCGTCTTATTTCTCCATCTAATTTGATAGAAAGTTTTGCTGGGTAGGAAATTTTGGGCTGGAAGTTGTTTTCTTTCAGAGTTTGGAATATGTTACTCCAAGCCCTTCTGGCTCTCATGACCTGGTTTTGGAAGTCTGGAGTGATTCTAATTGGTTTGCCTCTGAATGTCACTTGGCCCTTTGCTTTTGTTGCCTTTAAGATTCTCTGCTTGGCTTCCACATTGGTCATTTTGACAATTATGTGGCGTGGGGATCCTCTTCTCCGATCCTGTCTAAAGGGAGTTCTATAAGTTTCCTGGACCTGTGTATCGACCTCTTGCTCTATGTTTGGAAAATTTTCTGCTCTTACTTCCTTGAAGAGATTGTTGATCCCTTTGGTTTCACCTTCTTTTCCCTCCTCTATTCCAATTATTCTTAGGTTAGCTCTCTTAAAATGGGCCCATATTTCTTCAATGTCAGATTCCTGCTGTTGGATATTTTTTTCTAGATTAGAAACTATGCGTTCATTTTTGGATTGCTCATCTTCCAAGAGCGAGATTCTATTCTCCATGTGTTCTAATCGGTTTTTGTACTTTGAATTGAGGCCTTTACTTCATTAATTACATCCTTTATCTCTTTTTGGCTCTCTCTGAATTCTTTTCGAAGCACCTCTATTATTTCTACAGTTATTTTCCTGATTTGATCTTCTAGAAATCTCTGAATTTCTGTTTTATCGGGTTTTGATGTTGTGGGATTGTGGGCATGTGGGCATTCATTGCTCCATTGTTATTCCTTTTTCCCATGATTTCAGGAGTTTGTGCCTTCTCTGGGTTCTTCCCTTGGGTCACTACGACTTCACTTAAGGTGCTCTGGATCTCGAGTCTGTGGTATCTCAGTCACCACTACTCCTTTACTGGGTTGTATCGCAAAGTCTCAGACCCAGGGAGTCAATAGAGGCTGCTTTAGACTATGGGAGGTTCCAGGTTGCGTGTTCTCCTATGGTGTGATATCTCTGCCACCGCCACTCCTCCACTGGGTCAAGTCCCTGGGAGTCAGTACTGGGATTTCTCCTCTGGGGCCCGCAATTTCACTCACTGTTGTTGAATAAGCAGATGGAGCTGTCGTGGACTCGGTGAATTCGCTGCTGCTTCCACCGGTGGCAATATGGTGCCGCTGCCATGCCCTCGGCCGTGAGGCTGGTGTATTTCTTCTCTGGTTTTGAGCTCCACTCTGAGTTCCTGCAGGGTGTGCTGAGCCCAGCCACTGGGAGCTTTAGATGCTCCCTGTGCCGAAAAATCCTCAGCAGCTCACCTCGGCTCGCTATCTGCCGCTCCTCTCTGGAGCCTGGTGGGCTGTTGGGTTCGCCGCTGCCGCCAGCAGTAAGGCGCTGCTGCCGTGTCCTCGGCCGTGAGGCCGGCGTATCTCCTCTGTGGCTCTGAGCTCTGTTATGAGACCCCCTCCTCTCTGGGGCTGGTGATTTTTTTGTTTCTCTGGTGATGGTATTTTCTGGCTATGAAAGGCGCTGATTTTGTGGTAATAGAGATTGGTTGTTAGTGGGGCTCTTAAGCCCCGCTTTTTTCGGTCGCCATCTTCCCGGAAGTCCCACCACAGTGTTAAATTGTAATAAAAAAACTAATAATGTGGAAGAACAAGAGAGGAAACATGTGATCTCTCTCTCTCTCTCTCTCTCTCTCTCTCTCTCTCTCTCTCCTCTCTCTAGATTGTGGAAGACAACATAACAGGTATCTATATTTATACAGACTCACAGAACTACTCTATTCAATTAACAACCACCTCTTTGTGAAATCTGGGAATGTAGAGGCCGAGGCAAATGGAAATGTATGAGCAAATGGAGGTGATTCTCAAATGGGCAGAAATGAGCACACCACTCTGGGGATTTTTCATGTAGAAGGGCGTCTGCTTGTAAAAGGCAAGTAAAGAGAGATTGCCTAAAATGCTGCCCTCAACAGTATTCCTTTTGGGCTCTTACACTCTAACATTTTTTTTTTAAGGCCACTGAATTTTCTCAGGCAACATTGTGGTCTTTCTCATCTTTACTCAAGTGACTCAATCTGGTGTACTGGAAAATTGAGTTTGAGGTTCAGCTTTCCTAAAGAATAGCTACATGGTCTTATATAAGGCCTGGAATCCATGGAGATGACTCGATCATCAGTATAGGGTGGCACATCCTAAATGAATGAAAATAATAATAATTATTGTATAAGCAGCATCCCAAATCCATTGTTCTTTTCTAAGGAGATGATGACTAGCTGTGTCCAAAACATAAATTCGGTCTAGTTAACCTCCAACCACTAGTATCCTGCAATTGGTCTTATCTAGCACAGTGTCCTTCCTCTTCTTCATATCCTCTTGTACAGTATGAATAGTACTTTTAATCTTATGTAATTGTTCCCTGATTACTCTACGCTTTGTCCTGTCTACAATGGTCCTGTGAATATTAACTGTCTCTGCTTAGAAATATTTCATGGGCACAGAATTTGTTGCCATGAACTGTTTTCCAAAGTGACAAACACAAATAGATGCTGAGTAACGTTTTGTGTTAACTTGAAGGCAGAGTTGATGGTACTGATGATCTTCATAGCTTACTACAAGTAAGAGACGTGGTAAATTTATTCCCCAAAATTCCTAAGAAGGAACTCTGATGCATTCAAAACCAGAGAGAAAGAGAATGAATAGTATTTTAAAAAGGGAAGAATGGCCTAGTCTTGCCTCTTAAAATAGAGAGCCATTCCACTTGTGCATTCCGCCATTATGTGGAATTCAACATGCCTTAAACCAAACTCCCTATTTTCTCTCTCAAAGCAGCCTTCCTGATTAGCTTTCCTATTTTGGATTTATTCTCATAGCTTCCTAAGCACAAAACCCCTGAATCATTTAATACTGCCGCCTCTTCCATACACTCATATCCAATCAGTAATCAAGTCCTGTTGTTTCTGCCTTCGAAATAATTTTATATCTTTCTCTTTTGGTTACCATGGATACCATCGAATCTCCCTTTTTGCTTCATAGCTGGACAACTGCAGTAACTTCCCGAGTCTTTGGCTCCACTCTGCCCTGAATACAGCAGCTGCTGGAATCATTTCTTTTGTCATGCCCATCCTTGCCCAGAAACCTGCAGTAGCTCCTTGCTCTTCTTAAAGTCACAACTCCTTAAAATGTTCAGGGCCTTCCATGATCTGATCATACTTAAAATATCTCTGCTAATTTATATGGGGCATTTGTGTAAAACTGAGAAGCATCCCTGCATAGGAAGCTTGGAGATTTATGGCATAACAAGTGAACTATGCTTTTGTGTGAATGTTAAAGAGTGGTTACATCCTCAGGGTGAACTACTTTCTTCCAGAATGCACAGGGCACTGGAGCGCAGGGCACAGGCTATTCCTCAGCCTCCAAGCACATAGACTGCCTGTAGGTTAAAAACTTCACAGCTACAGGCAATGACTTTCAGACTACCTGTACAATCTGATTTCTCTGTGCATCTTAACTCAGTCCTTTTCTCAGGCAACTTTGCTTCTCTTGAACATGCTATTCTTAGTTTCACCAGTGTCCCTTGACTCATGTTATTATTAATTTTTTGCATTTCCTGAAATATCTTTCTGCTGTCTCATAGCTGGATAATTCCTGCTTGCTCTTCAGAATTCACCTTAAATGCTATTGCTGTGGAAAGCCTTCTCTAACCCCAGAGTCCAAAAAAATTGATTGTCCATGTCTCATCCATCATGCATATTCAATTATACTACAGAGGGTCGAATATGATAACACACTATGCAGATGGGACAGACTATGTCTTTTTCAAATTTTAGGTGACTAATTTCATCTTGCTCTGGAATTTCTGGCAAAGTTGGAAGAGTATAAATGTTCTACCTTTAAGGTAACTCTGTCCTTTGAAGATAATCAGTCATTTCAAACTCAAATATTCCAACTCCCTTCTCAAAGTGGTTGTAGAATATGAGACCAGGGGAAGATTTGCATGCACAATAGTGTCCAGGATGTGCTGAGGGGTTGAGTGAATTGCATGTTGTCTTCTGCTTACTCTGGAGCTCTGGTTAAATTCATCTCAGCTGGTATCTGAGAGTCAGTCTTGATTCACGTTAAATCTACCACTGAGTATCTGGCTGTTATAATTCAGGTTCTATTTTTCCATATGGGTGATGCATAGTAATGCCTCCCAAAGGGCTTGGCCACCCTCTCCTGATGATTGGACCCCATCCCATAACATCTTTTGCTGATGCTTCAGATTCCCAAAGACTCCATTCCATCTCCAGTTTGGCCGGTGTTTGTCTCTAGTTTCTCAGCCAGCACTCCTGGTCCACATTCCATGAGGCATCCAGGGGCTTCTGGAGAGCTTCCACATCATGCAAGTGC
Source organism: Muscardinus avellanarius (assembly GCF_963383645.1). NCBI lineage: Eukaryota > Metazoa > Chordata > Mammalia > Rodentia > Gliridae > Muscardinus > Muscardinus avellanarius. The sequence goes on from NC_137786.1 coordinate 157,086,031, forward strand.
CAAGAGAGAGTCAAGTGCACCATCCCAGCCCCTCTCAGCAGATGCTTCCTCCATCCCTTGTTGCTGTACTGTTCAAGGCCAGCTGCACAGCCTGGGGCAACAGGGCACTGAATGGCTGTTCCAGTATTCTACCTGAATGTGTCTGAGGTTTTAAATGCAATCTGTATTGTGACAAAAACCTTCTGTCTCCACACATACCTGGCCCCTGTGCTGAGGATATACTCAGGAACCCATGATCAGCCTCTATCTCATCTGATCTCCTTGTCTAACCACTACACCTTAAGTCATATTATTTCAGTTCCTTTTTTTTTTTCAGTACTGAGGATGGAACCCAGGGGCTTTCGACCTCCGAGCCTTATTTTTTATTCTTTATTTTGAAACAAGGTTTCACTGACTTGCAAAGGGACTCACTATAGTTAGTAGTAGCTGAGGCTGTCTGAGAACCGTGATCCACCTGTCTTAGCCTCCCAAATGCTGGGATTATAAGCATGCACCACCACACCCGGCTCACTTCCTTCTTACTCCTTAGATAAATGGCAATTTTCTATAGGTCATAATTCCTAAACGTCTTTACATCTAGAGTATATCATAAAATTGTATGTTTTCAATTCCATGTTTTAATTCTTCTATAAAGAAAGATGTTGAACTTTAGAAATAACTTTATTTCTGAACAGACTCTGGCTTTTATGACTATAGTTTGGTTTCAAGATCCTTTCTTACAAATTCAAAGCTGAATAGTGTCTCTTACTTTGCGAAAGCTAGAAATAGCTATAACAAAATCTCAGAGATGATAAAACATCTTATTTTGTAGTGGACAATCCAATTTAAAAATGAATGAAAAAGAAAATTATTAATGTATCACAAAAATATTATCCACTGTCACACCAACACATGTACTGTATTGTAGTTACATTTCACTGATCTGTCTTTCCTTCCAAACTCAAAGTGTCCTATGGCAGCTGTATCTTACTCAACTTTGGGTCCTAATAAACATAAAGCAAAATTAAGTTTGATGTTCATCTCCTGTCTTTTTCTGGTCCAATGGAGAAGGCAAGGTAAGGTCCCCAAAGAACAAAAGGGATCATAGCTTTATATTCTCAAGCAGGGAAAGGCACATATATGTCAGAGAGGATGATTAGTGTCCTTGTGGAAGCTCCTGGGCTCCTAAGCAACTGTATGTGACAATAGTAGGTCAGAAAGAATTTTCAATCCTGCCAGTATGCCTTCATATAGACAAGAACTAGATGTATGCTGTGTTGCTTTAGGCTCTTCAGGAGAGAAAATAATGGAATTCCTATTTTGATGGAGCTGCCAGGGAATGGTGCTGACTCTTAGAAATATGTTCAGACATCCCCAAATTGGAATGTCTATTTAATATTATTATAATTATTAACTGTTGGACTCACACTATATGTGGGGGCTCTTCAAAGAGCTTTATATGTTAACACATTTAATCATTTTCACAATGCTAGAAAGTAGCTTCTATTATTAATTTCATTTTGCAGATAAAGAAATGGAGGTACATCGTGGTTATTTGTCTAAAGTCACAGAATCATGAAATAGTGGAGTTAGGATGTGCCCACAGGGAATTCAACTCTAGAAACTATTGTTATGAGGGTGTTATCCCCCTGAAAATCTTATTCAGATAATTCAAATATAGTATGTGTGCCTAAATCCAAACTGCTGCCTTATAATAAAAATTCATAAGCTAATTTTATATTTCAGGTGTGTAGCCTTCAACAAATCTAGGGGAGAGGCTGTAGACCCAAGGAAAGAATGTTTAGTAGCAGATCTACAAAGAGAGTCCAAAAGGGAAATATTCTGGAATAATCCACTAATATACACGAAGTAATAGAAAAATTGCTTTTATAATCCAAATGGCTTTCAAACTTTGTTTAAAGCAATTTCCCCCCAAATATACAAGGTAGTAAGACAAGATAGATCAAAATGATGCTGCAAAACTGGAAATTGCAATGAGGGCTGAATGTCTTCAATGGGCAGTCTGGACCTGTATACCCTCTCCCTGCCCCATGAAGCTCCCTTCTGTGTATCAGGACTTTTGATACATTTTTCCATAAACTTTAAAATTTTAAGCGTGGTTTAAAAAGGGGATGTTTTTCACAATATTGTCTGAGGCTTGCTTTATGGTATTTTTTTAACACATAGTCACATGTGTTAGAATAGCTAGGAGGAAAACTATTTACTCAATTGGGTATGTGCATCAATTTGTGAAGAAAAAAGGAAAAATCATTGATTTGGTTTTTATTTTTATTTGGTTTTCAAATATTAACCATATACTGATATGGTGACCAAATTTCTTAAACTAAAATATTAGTGTGCTACATTGTCTGAGAGAAAAAGTAATTCAAAATACTGTCTATATAGCTTATCAAATGTGGATGACAGTTTAGTGTAATGGATTCATAGAATCCAGTTTTGAATTGTGATTTCCTATCTGTAAATTGGGGGCAAGTTAGTTGACTCCCTTGTGCTTCAGTTTGCTTCTCCAACATGAGGGTATTTACCTGTCTATAAATGTTCTAGGGATAGTCTAAGTATAAATGAAGCCATAAATGCAAAATGGGATAATACCCAGACTATGGCAAATATTATCTAGGATTATTACTATTGTGAGGCTGGCAAATATTTTTGTGTTGACCTCATTTTTCAAATATGACTAGCTTGCTGGGCATGGTGGCGCATGCTTGTAATCCCCGCTCTTGAGAGGCGGAGACAGGAGGATCGCGCAGGTTCGAAGCCAGCCTTGCTAGCTTAAGAGACCCTGTTTCTAAATAAAAATATAAAAATATGTCTGGGAGTGTAGCTTGGAGGTAGAAGGGCTTCCAGGAACCCCAGTACCACCAAAAAAAAAAAAAAAAAAAGAAAAAGAAAAAAAACCCAAAAAAAAACCCCACAAAGAAAAACAAATATGACTAGCTTTTAGTGAGCAAGGAGAGGAGCACAACCCATCTCTGCATGCATATATTAAATATATTTATTATACTAATATGTGCCAGAGACTGTACAGGGGCAATAAAGCCCTTTCTTTATTCTCAAGGAGTGGCGCTCTTAATGGCAGAGTCAGAGGAGACCAATAATCACTATCCATGAAAAGATAGTGCTCTCAATTTGTAACAAGTTCAAAGTTGACAAGAGAAAAGGAAGACACCAAATGCAATCATATAATTAGAAGAGATTTTTTCAAGAGTATAATAATTGAGATAAATCTGAAGACATACTTAGCGAATTATGGACAAAAGGAATAACGTGTTTGCTATGGTCAGATATAGAATGCCCCTGAAGAGATCATGATTGTCATTTGGAGTTGATGTGATTGAATCAGGAGGGCTATACATCCCAGCAGTAGGTAAATCCTTTGTCATGGATTTATCTGGGTGGTAGCCTCAGCTGGCAGGATTTGGCTGGAGAAGGTGGGTTCCGAGAGTGTGGCCTTGGGGATTATATGTGGCTTCCCCTTCCCTTGCTCTCCCTCTCTTGATTCTAGCCTCCATGGTGTAAGGAGCAAAAGTAACAATAGGTATAGGAGGTTGGGGTTAGATTCAAGAGATATTTTAGAGGTAGAAGCTATTATGATTGAGAATGTATTGGATTTGGGCAGAGACATAAAAGATAAAAAGAAGTACACACGACACCTATTTTCTTGTAGTTTGGGTGACTAAGTTTGGAAGATGGTATTGTTAAGATGACAATTACAAGAAAAGGTAGATATTTGGTATGGGAAGAATGGTTTTGACACAAGGAATTTGAAGGTCTTTGGAGTTACTAAGTAAAGATACCCCATGCACAGCTAGATATATACATCTGGAGTTTATCCAAGAGAAACAAGTCAGAGGAATATATTTGTTCATCAATAATATGTATGTAGGCAAATGGATGAAATTCTCTAAGGAGAGTACATGGAGCAGAGAAGCTAGAATAAATAAGAGAGCCCTGGAGGGTAACAAATGTGAGAGTTAATTAGAATAGGATGGAGATTGGGAAATAGCAGCAAGAGGGAGATCAGCAGAAAACTGGGTTACAGAATCCATAGGAAGAAATTGTTTCATAAAGAATAAAGAAGTCAGGAGCATCAGATGACACAAAGGTCAAGTAAGATAAAGTTTTAGAATGCCCACAGGGACCAGAAACTAAAGAAAACCAGTGATACTTTGGAAGAAAGTAGTCAATGGGAGAGCTGAAGCCAACTGGAATGTCAACTAATATGGCTGAAAAGGAAAGAAGAGATGATCACTTATAGGAAGGAGGGGCATAAGGAAAAGGGAGAGGATTCGTATATGACGTAACTGAGTCCTCTGCTTGTGGTCCTTTTAGTTTGAAATAAAAATGTCAGGCTGGCTCTTACATGAAGGATCTTGGGGAAGAATACACATTCAGGTTCCTCTACTCTGTTGGAAGAACTAAATTATTTCTATTCCCTTCTATTTATTTGGCTTAGTTTTCTTATCTCTGGCTGAGCCCATCCTTCAGAGGTCTCCTGAATTCTTCATCATGTGCCCCCCACCCCATTTTAAAACACAGTGTACTGAATCCTTTTGTGTTCTAAATCTCTCTGACTTGCTTTTTTAGTTTTAAAATGTTTTTAAGTTTTGTGGTTTGGCATAAAATAAAGCTTGCTTTCTTAACCGTTTTAAAATATATAGTTCAGTAATGTTCAATATGTTCACATTGTTGGGCAATTTTTGTCTAGGACTTTTTTATCTTGCAAAACTGAAACTCTATACCCACTAAACAACAACTCCCCATTTCCTCCCCCTACTCCTTGGAAACCACCATTCTACTTTCTGTTTCTAAGCATTTGAATCCTCTGTATATTTCTTATAAGTGGAGTCATATAGTATTTGTCTTTCTGTGACTGGATTATTTTGTCTAATATTATGCCTTCTGAATTCATTCATGTTTTAACATGTATCATAGTTTCCTGGAATGGGAAAAGATGAAAAAAATGGACAGAGAAGGCCATAGAGAAGGAGCCATCCCATGGGTTGAAACCAAAGAAATTCTACTTGAACCCCTACCCATTTGAGATTCACTTATTTGATTCTCAGTGTCTTTTGCTCTTTCAGTCTTCCCAAGTAAGAAGCAAACATTCCCAGAGATGGATAAATCTTCAAATACCAAAGGACTTATTGGTTATCTATTGACTGAAACAAGGTGCTACAGGAAATGGAAAGGCAGATGGGTACCTGTAAAAACAGGATGAAGAGTACCAGGAGGGGATAAGGATAAGGTGGAAGTTGGTGAGAAGGGCCCAAAGGGAAGAGTAGAGGTCAGAAGCCATCCTTCTTAAGAATCCTACCAAAGTCATATGGATTGTCTTAGAATGCAAGTTAAGACCTTACTAAGGAAGATTTGTAGTTTCATTAGGTTTGGTTTATATAAATCTTAATTCTGTTTGCATTTCAAGAAAACACTGATGGTAAAGAAAGAAAGCCTAAAAGGATCTCAACTAGAGAGAAACCAGATGGTAGCTAGATACTGCTAGATACTAAAAGCAGATTCCTTATAGTGAGGAGTTGGGCATGAAAGCTGGTATAGCACTTTGCAAGAGATGTAGCCCTCAGGAGATTCTAGGATACTCTATGTATTTCCAGCTGGGAATTCTAACCTCTTGCTATTCAGCTGCCCACATGACTCTTTTAGATAACTAAAAAGAATCTGAAAGTTAACATGTCCAATACTGCACTCAGTTTCCCACTTCTTTCCCAAATCTACATCTCCCCTAGTCTTCTCAAGTTCAGAAAACGTTACTAGTGTCAATCCAGTTGTTTGGACAAAAAACAAAATGCAATATCCATTGCCTCATAAAATTTATCATCAAATTCTAATATTTCTATCCTGGAAGATATTTATTATCTCCCATTTTCACTGGCCCACTCAGACCAAGAATTCTCTTTTCTTATTGAATGACTACAATCATTCCTAACTGGTCTTTCTGCTCTACTTCTGACAGCCTACATTGGCTGTCCAAACAGCAAACACAAATTCCTTCAGTCTTTTCACTGAACTTGGAAAAAATTCAAATTTTCGACCATAGACTCTGAGGTCCTGATACTCTTTCTGACCTCTTCTATTATCTTTCTCTTCCCTTACCCCACTTCAGCTGTGTATTCCTCCATTCCATTCCTCAACAACCCCCCCCAATTTTGTTCTCATCATAATGACATTCTTTCTACCAGGACCTCACTTCCTCATGTCATGCAATTTCTGTCTCCTCAGGGCACTTTTAATCTCATCTCAAATGTATCTTTCCTAGAAGGCTCTTTCTGGAAGTTTAGACAGGAGGCTCACAAGTTCGCGGCCAGCTTCAAAAACTTAATAAAGCCCTCTACAGCTTAGTGAGACTTTGTTTCAATATTTAAAAAAATAGGGCTGGGATGTAGCTCAGATTTAGAATAACTCTGGGTTCAATAACTAGCATCACATACCTATGCACACACATAGGTATGCATGTGTTCCTGACCATCCAGTTTAAAGAAAGCTTTCACTCCAGTCACTCTGGGAAATGTCATCCTCTTTTATATCCCTTCATAGGAATTAATATTTTAATTTATATGTTCATTATGATGCTCTTCCCATTAGAATGTAAACTCTAAGGAGAAAATATTTTGTCTGAGGATGTCCCAGAATGTACCAAGGTGTTTGATACAAAGTTCTGCGTCGACTGGATAGGTGAGTCACTTTTAAGCATACCGGTTGAAAATTGCTTTTGGATGAAGCAGATGGCAAGCAAGGAACCCTGTTCTCAGAATGGATCTCTGCTCTTATGAAAAGATGAAACAAGAACACGTTATTCAACAAATTAACAATAACAGTTCTGGATTCTTCCTGTTGCAGGGCAAATGCGTTTGAAGGTGAAAACAATGTGGTGTTGATCTCCCTTCCTGGCTTTGCAAAGAACCAGGAAGATGAAATCAGTAATTTCAAAATGAGTCACTGGAAACAAGTGGTTTTCAAAGAACACACCTTGAAGTTTAAACCAGGTGACAGTGAGGGAAGAAGAAAAACATGACAATATTTTCAACCTTAAAAACTTTTCAGCAGAAAAGGCTTGCCATTTTAAATATGTGTGCTAAGTCAGGGTCGACAGCACCCACAAGGAATGAGGGACTTTTGGGACTGGTAGGTGGCTGTTTTCTTGATAATGGTTAACTTATAATTTTCATAACTGATATTTTTTTAAAAGTGGAAATGTTCTAAAAATTTTTCCTCAATTAAGGGAGGCAGTGGAAAAAAACACAGGCTTCAGAGCAGGATAGATCTGGGTTTTATCCAAGCTCTGCAGCTAAAAAATTCTGTGACGCTGGCACTAAATAAATGCTGCTGGGCTGGAGGTTCTTTATCTGTAACATGGGACTAATGATAGCTCAGAGATGTGCTGCATGAATGAAATGAAACGGTGATTGTAAAAGTGTCATTATACAAAATAGGAACTTCAGAAATGATAAATATTATGATTGTCACCAATGAAACACCCTCTTTAAAGACATTGAACAACATAGATCTTTTTCTAATGTCTTGTTGTCAACATTATGAGCAGATCACTTCTGTGACATCTTGTTAAAATAGCTATGGATGCACATGGTGTGAAGTATGAGCTCAAACATATGCCAATATCCACTAGCAACATTAAAAGTGTGCTTACAAAAAAAAGTGTTTCCTGAAAACCTCTGAGATCAGATAGCTTTTACTTATTCATGAAGGTCAAGTGAAACTTGGCAAAATTCATGACTTTCAGGGCAGCTTAACGTCTTCAAATCCTGCAAAGAGTCAAGTAAGCGCTATTCTTCCTTAAGCAGATTTCTGATCCTCATAAAAAGTCTCTTGCCAAGCATGGTGGTGCATGCCTATAATCCCAGTACTTGGGAGACTAAAGCAGGAGGATTGCAGGTTAGAGAATAGTTTGTAGTGCTTTAGTGAGATCCTGTTTCAAAATAAAACATAAAATAATCTGGGGTTGTGGCTTAGAGGTAGAACTCCTTTGATTAAATCCCCAGCCCACACTTTCCAAGTCCCTCTTCTGTGTGTTGATGGTATCTTCACTGACACGTGGTCAGGCAGTGCTTTCTCTTTCTTGCACGAAGAACGAGACCCAAGAGATGTTCCAGTGGAAAGTATTCTGTGATGAATACACATGGGAATTAGATTCACAGTGTATAGAAATATCTCTGAAATGTCCTCTAATAAGAAAAGAACATTTGGTTATATTTAAACTAATATTTCTCAAACATTTAGACTCTACCTTTTCCCTTTAATATAATGTCTATGAACAGCAAATTTGCTTGTAACAAAAAATATATAAAGTAAAACTACTCTATGAAAATGCTGTATTTCCTAAGAAAAATCAAATCAAGACCTTTAAATATGTCCCTGAAAGGAGAAACTCCTGTAGGGAAGGATGCACCCTCATTCTGACCTTGGAGTTCCATCAACTTCCAAGGTGGAAGTTCCCTGGGAATATTTTTAAAATATGGGAGCACTTTTTTTCTCCTAGAGTGAGAACTGTCATACTTGAGCATATTCACAAGGAAAGAAAACATTATCAACTACTTCCTTTTTTCTTTTAAAATATAGTTTAGAAATTATACCATTTTTATATATGCAGATAGTTATATTACCTCTGAATTTTATTTTAGGATAGCATAGAGAAATTATAAAATATTTATTTCAGAAGTAATTGTTGATTTAGTAGGGTTGGAAATCACTCATTTAGGGATTATCAGTTTTTAAATGTGTTACCCAATATACTTCATTAGAAATCCACGTCCCCAAAAGCCTAGAAAAGGAAAGAGAGATGTGGTTAATTTTCCTTCTTGTGTTTATTAGCATTGAGTTCAGCATCTTGTGGAACAAAACCTGAATATAGTGGCTTAAACCAGAACATTTCATTACCTCATGTAAAAACTGGAGGTCAGAAGGCAGGAGAACATGAATTTATTAGGAACCCAGGCTCCCTTCAGTTTTCTTCCCTGCTATCTTTTAGTGATGCTGTGTATGGTCCAAGATGTTTGCTCAAGTTTTAGTTATTACTGACATTAGTTCACAGAAAGTAGAAAGGATTGAAGAAAATCATGCTTTCTCCCTTGTAGAATATTTTCTAAACTTGTGCACATGACTTCCTCTTACACACATTATCCAGAATTGGGTCATATGGTTGCACTTACTTGCAAAGGTGACTAGGAAATGTAACCTTAATTCCAGGAACCCACATATCCAGCTGAAATCCATGGGTTCTGTAATAGTTGATTTAAAAAGGTGGCAAACTCTTTTCAGCCTCATGTTCCAGAAAGGCCCTCTAGATGAATTTGGGGTTATAACTTTCCAGATTTTTCTTTTACTTATACCACTGGCTTTAGGGATGACTCCATACATTTCAAATGTAAACAGTCAATTTTACAGGTATAATAGCCATGCAGTAGCATATTTTAGTACAACAATAGCATTTTGATGATAGAAAAATTTATGTACTTTCGTGGTGTATGAGATGTTTTCTCATGAATATAAGTCATTCTTTTCTCTTATTTCTGTATTGCTGGCAGTGAAAATATCTTCACGATATTCTTCTGCTTAAAGTTTTTCTTATGTGGTGTGATCTAATAATTCTTTTTTCCCACTATATTTAGCCTTTTGATGCCATAATTTTGTTTGGAACATCAAAATTAGCTCCTTTAAAAATATACATGATTCGGTGAGCTTCGATGATTCATAAGACATTATGACTTTTCATTGAGCAATAAACCAGAAATAGGATAATTGTGATGTTTTATGGTTGAAAATATAAAGTCCTGAAAACTCTTCAACTTATGAAAGATGCACCTTCAATGTTTGTCTGTATGCCCATGTAAATTGTAGTTGACTCTTTTGAGTATCATGATTGAAGAGGGTAAGTAAATGATACTATCCTGACATACTTGTGTTTTTCAGTGTTTCCCTTGATTTAAAATATAAGCTTTGTGACCTCAAGTTCTCTGGCCTTCAAGGCTAAAGAAGTAAAGCAACCATAAGAAGTTGGATATAATCTTACTTTCATACTTTTATTTTAAATTAATTTTTGCTTTTTTAAATACTGGAGGTTGAAGTGCAGGCATTTTATCTGAGTTTCAACCCAGCCCTAATTAAATTTTTTTATATTTTTATTGGTGCATTATAATCACACATCTTCATGGGGTACCAGATGGTAGAGGCATACATGTATACATCATGCATTTAGCCCTTCCCCAATTCCCACCCCATTCCCTCTCTTCTCTGCCCTTCTTATATTTGGCTTAGTGATTGACTTTGATGTGTTTGTGGATGTACATTAGGGAATTTCCCTCTTCCCCCCTCCTATCACCCAGCCTAATTTAAATTTTGAAACAGGGTCTCACTAAGTTGTTGAAGGATCTTGCTGAGTTTCTGAAGCTGACCTCAAACCTGCAATCCTACTGTTGCAACCAGCCTCCCAGGTACTGGGTTTACAGGAGTATACCACTGTACCTGGATTAATTTTAATTTTAAAAAGAATTTTATTGACATACTGCAATATTATATCATAGTGTTGTTCACTGTTGAAAACATACATTCACACTGCTCTTTGTGTATTTCCCTTCATATCCCACCCTGCTCCCCCTCTTCTCTTCCCATGAGTTAGTGAAAATGAGAATAGTACCGTCATATACTGCTATAGTATTATTTAAACAGTTTTTTCTTTGATCCTCCCTCTTACCCTTCTCACCCATAACCTGCTTCAATTACTCTACAAGTCTTTCTCTGCATTATTTAAGTCCCTTATGTTTCCTATTTTCTCTCTAGCTTCCATATTTACTTATAATAATAATAATAATAATAATAATAATAATAATAATAATAGTTATTGTTGTAATGCAAGCATCCTTTCCATATGCACAGAAGATTCAGTATCTTATCATAGCACTCACCCACATACTCCTTAGGATTCCCAAGGAATGCCTATACACCCCAGAAATCTATACTGGTTGTGGATCCTTCTCTCAGCTATTCATTTTGTTCCAGAAGGGATTTCTGTGCCTGGAAACATTTCTTCCTGTCTTATAATCAACTTCCTATGGCTTCTGCTGTTTTACTTGGATTGATTTATCCCAGTGTGAACACCCGCACCTTCTTTAATTCACTAAAGCATCAGTGGGGCTGTGCTACAGTGGTTAGCAAAAATGACCAATGGTTTGATAAGAATCTCACTATTTGCTGGGGCTGACTATATTTTCTTTATCCACTTATCTTCCTTATTTTTTCCATTGATTTTGCCTTGAGAGAACTGGAAATGCCCGCACAGACTGCTAAACTATGTACCGACTGCCATCCCTTTCAGGATACCCAGGGATGTTACAGAGTACAGGCATTGGGCAGGTGACTGTTGGCTTTTCCTTTTTTCCACTTTATGTGGGCTAAGTGCCCTCCTGGGGGCCCCCTCACTGTGACTGTGCTTGTTAACCATCTTCCTGTGGTGGGCTATCTTACAGTGCCAGCTTCCCTGCTGCTCTCCATGCTAGGGGCACTCCTGAGCTCCATCCTCTCCATCACCTCCATGGTAACTCACTTTCGTCACTCTGCCTTTGACATCTCCTGTCTTTGTACTTATGTTCCTTGAATAATGCTATGTCAGGTGTTGCCATCCAGTAAGAGTTCTTCTTCCACTTTGTAGCCAGGGGATAAATTTATGTCTTCAGTATTGATAACTTCTTTGTTTGATGTTGGTTCTCAGAAATTGCTTTTCTACTGCTGAGAAGCTTTTGCCTTATTTTTTCAAGTTTCTCATCTATTTTGAATCTGGAACTGTTCCAAAAAGTCTAATGGCTCCAGAGAACCACTGTTGGAATATCCAGGGTTTTTTTTGTACACCAATTGTTATAATGATGCTTAGTATTCCACATGTGCCACATACTAGAATACATAACTGAATTAGAGGCTGTATTTTCCAGGAAGGTTTAGCTCAGTCCTGGGAAAAAGTATGTCTTGGGGTTGTTAATGCTTCAGAAAGATGCAATATTGTTCTATCCATTATAGACTTGGGGGCATCCAAAATCTGTTAAAAATAATTTAGTATTTAAAATTAGCTGTAAAGAAGTAAAATTTGTATAAAGCACTCAGGTTATAAGAGGAGAAAATGAGAAGGACTGGAGGGAAAGGATGGTACCGGATGGGAATTCTTTGATTAGAAGTAACAAAATCCAACTGAAATTCACTTCAGAAAAACAAAGTAATTGTTGGCTTGTGCAACTAAAGAGAGAAGGGCTGGCCTCAGGGTCAACTGGATAGCAGCATTCCGTCCTGCATCTCTCCTCTCTTTGTTGTGTCAGATGGTATTCTCTTTTTGAATGGCAGATAGATTTTCACTATGCAATATGGCCAAGGTAGCTTATGTGATTCATTCATTGTTCCAGTCCCTTGTTGGAAAAATTTTCATTGCAGTGACCATTGTGAAATGAGTGAACCTTTTTCTCCCTGCTTCAATGCATATACATCCCAATGAAAGATTCTGATTGGCTCAGTTAATGTCATGAATTTATCACTTTGCCATATCCAGGATATACTTTGCCTGGCCTTGATCATTGCCCAGCTGTGTGGCAGATGGTGTGTATATGTTTGAATGTGTGTTGGGGAATGATAATTGTTCTTTTCCTCATAATTATATTAGTTTTTATGGAGGGTAGAATCAGTTACCTGAAAAAAGAAAAGGGGGTGATACATAGGCAAAACAACTGATATTCACTAAGAGCTGAAAAGAAGAATTATTATTTTTTTCAATATTGGGGGGAAAGTACATGGAAAATAGAATATCAGTACAAGAGATGCATGAGAAAAATGGTACATTTGGGTGAGGATATGAAAGAGTGATAATAATAACACTTGAAAATTACACAGAATATTTGAAATTTGTAGGCATTGTAGAATTTATCACACAGCAGGATATGTTGTTAAAAGCAGGATGAACTAAAGTCGAAATTATCTGAGGCCCACAGAAAGATATATTGATAGAAAAATAAATTATCTCAAGGATCTGATTTAAATTTCATCAACTCATAGATGGAAAAGGGCATTGGGTAGATTCCCTGAAAGATACAGTCTTTAGAGTAGCTTTTCTGTGAGTGCAAAGGTGTTCTATGAAAGAGAGAAGGAACAGAGTTGAGGGTTTGTTCTGAGAGGATAAGCATCCAAAACTCTAAAGAGCTGAAGAGTGCAGTAGTGACTTCGGCCAGAATTTCTCTCTGTGATCTAGTATAGCTGACCACAGGCAGCCTGAGCACCAGAGGAAATTTCCAGAGAGGAGACAAAACAGCCTCATCTGGGCTGAGCCTCCTGCCAACATCAGGAATTGCACAAACAGCACAATACAGGGAAGTGTGGCCTACATTTGGCACTGTGAGGTCCAAAAGTTCACAGATTATTCTTTCCTTAGGAAATAAACAGATGGAACTCAAAGCAAATGAAAGGAACGTTGCTCAGTGAGAACAAAGCACGACTTATTTAGAGCTTCTCATTAAATTAATCCATATGCATAATCTAGGGAAGATAAACCAGTTACAAATAGCCAATCCATTCTGTCTTCTTCACTGACAAGAGATGCTGATCAGGATCTTGCCTACCTTTATAATATATTAAGACAATCTGTTTCAAAGTTGACACATTAGTGTATTAAAATAGAAAGACAGTAGGCTTCAGATCCTAATTTTACCACTTAGGTGTAATATAGTAATTTAACTTTTAAATTTTGTTCATTTTCCCCATTTGGAAAATGGAGAAACCTGGGAATAAAAACCTAGATTTTTTTTAATCTAGTGTTTTTTTCTCTAAATAACAATATTGTCCCAACAGGATAGTTGTACAAAAGGGGAAAGTGTTGCTGAGGAAAGGGAGAACTAATAAAAAACATTTCATTGAGGTTATGTTCGTGTGTGAAATTTTCAATCTCAATATTTTTGCAGGGTTTCTCCTCTTTCCCATTTTCATGTGTGGGGAAAAGGAGCAAGTGGGGAGGGAGCAGGGAGGAAGTTCACCAAGTACCGTGTGTGTACATGTTCCTACTACTCTGAATTACAATATATTGTGAGAGTAGAATGCACCAGTAAAAATATATTCATTAAAAAACAAAGAATACATGAAAGTACTGTATAAGGTGTAGACAGGAAAAGACGGACATTTACTGAGCATCCTCTGTGATCTAGGTATTTGGAATATAAGGATGATGAAGGCATAATCTTACCCTTGAGTCATGTGCTAGGCAGACTGATAGTCTCCCCAGCATATTCATATACTAATCCTCTGAACTAGTGAATATGTCACCCACCTTCTATGGCAAAAGGGACTTTGCAAACATAGTTAAATTAGGATCTTCAGATGGGGAGATTACCCTAGATTATGTGGGTTGGCTTAATGTAATCAATGGATCACATAGGGAAAGAATGAGGCAGGAGGGTCAAAGTCATAAAGAGTCAGAAAGAAAGATATAAAAATCAAAGCAAAGGTCAGAGGGATGTGGAACCATCAGCCAAGGAAAGTGGGAGCAGAAATAGGCAAGACAATAGATTCTTCTCTGGAGCTTTCAGAAGGAAGACAATCTTGCGTTTTATTTTTCATTATTTAAAATTTTTTTTAATTGGTGCATTGTTGTGATACATCTTAATGGTGTTCAAGATGGCAGAGGAATATGTATACATCACTCATTTAGTCCTTCCCCAATTCCCACCCCATTCCATCCCCCCTCCTCATATTTGGCTTGGTGATTGACTTTGATGATATTTATAATGTACATCATGCACATTAGGGTTGTGCATTCTTGATTTTTGCCATTACATCCATTTGGGACGTCTGCCCTCTAGAATGGTAGAATAATACATTTTGGCTGTTTAAATCCACTAAGTTAGAGAATTTGTAACATCAGCAGTGGGAAGTTCATACATGTGGCTTATAATTTATGGGATGAAGATATCCATCAATAGAGAATTTCATTTGAGTGTGGTAGATGCCATGACACGTATGCACACATGTGTGCTGGGGAGAATGAAAGCCCTCACCCAGTGTGGGTGTTTGTGGTACCTTGTTCAAAAGAGGCTTTCTAACGTGGAAAAGATTAGTCATGTAGATGCCGTTTCTCCTGCTGGTGTTTTCAATGTCTTTACCTATTGATCTAGTCCTAAATGTATAACCTTCCTTTCTAAAAACTTTTTTTCTACCTTTACTCCCCCTTTAGCCACTTCTGTGCCGTTTCCTTCCAGAATTAAGTTCTTTGATAGTTGCCTATGAAACTGGCTTTTTTTTTTTTATCACTTCCTTTCCTTTGTGGCATGTGGAAGACAAACTTGAAGGGAACACTCTGAGTCAAGGAAGCCGGTCAGAAGCATTCCTTACTGCAAAGGGGACCTAATAAGCGCTGGTGTCTCTCAGGGTTGCATCAATTGAATAAAAATGGGAAGAAACACCTTCAAAGACTATCGGGACTATAGAGAAACAGACTCTTTTGTTTTTCCACAATGTAATTTTCTGAGGAAATACCATATATGTCTGTTTATTTTCTTGTATAGCATTGTGGCATGTTTAAGCTGGAAAATATCTGAGTTGGAAGGAATTATGGAGATCTTAGATGAAGTGATTGCCTTACTTATATTTTAAAACTTGAAAGTTGGGGGCTAGAAGAACTGAAAGGAAATTGCCAACAATATATGTTAGAGTAAGTGATGCTGCTCACTTACCTATGAGATGAGGGACTGTGGTTGGAGGGAGATTCTGTTATCCAAGAATTTTGAGAAAATGGGAAAGAGAAGGAGAAAACCTGAAAAAAAAATGCATTTGTATTTCATCATGCATATGAACACTTTAAAGTTTCTAAGAGATCCTGCACTAAAATCTATTGAACTTTGTTACCTTATTGTTTCCCAGATTTCTTTGACCATAGATGTCCCTTCCTTTTTGTTTACACTTACATCATCAGTAGAACCCCTTTTCTTCAGAGAACTCCTTTTCTCCCTTCCTTCCTTTATGGTTTCTTTCATGTTCTTCCCTTTCTTTTTCCTTCTTCCTAATTGTTGGTCCACATAATTGCCTGCAGAGTTTAAAGCAGCCTATATAATTTGTTATTCAAGGAACCTGAGTGAGGCAGATAAACATTTATTTAAAAGCCTACTAACCTTACTTTATTAATGTGGGTTCTAGCTCTTATTTTTAACAACATTTTATTGGTGCTCTATAATCGTACATGATAGTGAGATTCATAATAATACATTCATATATGCACTGACCATGATTTGGTCTGTTCCTTCCCCAAATCTCCCCTTTCTTTCCTCTCCTCCCTCCTCCAACCCTTCCCCACTGCTCTGTCTCCCCTAATTTTCATGAGGTCCTTTATCTATTTTTTCGATCTTCTACATATGAGAGAAAACTCGCAGCCCTTAATTTTCTGAGACTGGGTGACCTTATTTAGCAGGATGATCTTCAGCTCCATTCATTTTCCCGCAAGTGACACAATTCTGTTCTTCTTTATGCCTAGCTCTTATTTAAAAAAAAAATCAGTGTTTATTATTTTCTTTCCTTCTCATTGATAAGATAGCTGGAGAAAAATTTACTCCATCAGAAATTGGTCTACTGTAGTTTCAATTTAAGAAATGGCATATTATCATGGGTGGAATGTTTCCTAATTATATATGTATACAAATTTTGTTTTTTTTTTTCATTACTGGGGAGGTTCCATCCTACCTCTAAACTATATACACAGCTTCATTTTTTAATTCTTTATTTTGAAACAGGGTCTCACTGAGTTGCAGAGGGGCTCACTAAGTAGCTGAGGCTGTCCGTAAACTGGGATCCTCCTGTCTCAGCCTCCCAAACGCTAGGATTACAAGTGTGCACCACCACGCCTACCTCTGTATATAAGTTATAATCATGCAATTAAACTTTATTTATGGCACTTATACTATTTATAGAGTATTCTCACATGTTGTTATTCATATCCTTTGTGCCAATCTCCTACAGTCAGCAGAAAATCCATGTTATCCTTGTTTTACAAAAAAGAATCTATAGCCCAGGAAGATTGACTGTTGCTACTGACCAGGGTGTGGCCACCACGGGAGAAGATTGGTCTTCTCATAACTGACTAGAAGGTATTGATTTGAATGCTTGAAAGATGGTACATAAATGAGTTTTCAAATTCAGGTTTCTTAAGAATTGGCTCTTATGATTGTGGGATTGGTCATTCCAGAGTCTGCGGATACACTTGTAGTCTGGGGACTGAAGGGGAGTTTTTGCTGCAGTTTAAGAGCAAAGACAGTCTAGAGGCAGAATCCTTTCTTCCTTGGAAGACCCCTGTCTTTTTATTGTTAAGGCCACCAATTGATTGAATGAGACCTACTTATGTTATGGAGGGTAATTTGCCTTTCTTAAAGTTTACTGCTTTAAGTGTTTATTAATTTAAATATCATTTAAAAGTACCTTAACAACAACATTTAGATGACTGCCTTATCAAATGTCTGGTTACTGTGGCTTAGCCAAGATGAAACATAAAATCTATCATGGCTAGCAACTATATTCATGCATGACACAACTCTCTCAAATTAGAGCCAGTGAGTGATATATCTCTTGAGGTTTAGTGTCTTCTCTGTTACTTCCAAGTAAAGAACTGTAAAAGGTAAGTATATAATGCAGAATGTATAGAGTCTTATTATATAAAAACTTGGGTCAGAGTGGTCTAGGATGAGATATTTTATTTGAAGAAGGCCAAATATTTCCCAGAAAGATTTATGGATACTAACAAGCCCTCAAAGACCATCAGATCTGGAATAGATTTTATGGCCTTCTAGTTCTATTTCTTTAGTAAACAGATTGGGGTGGGAAATCAGGTTAAACATATTTTCTTAAACATTTATTATTTCTTTATCAAACAAAATTTAAACATTTTTCTTTTAGTTTTTGAAATGTCCTTTGTACTTTTCTAAAAATTTGGTTGCTTTCTTACTGTTTGGAGAATATGTTACTTAAATATTTTGTATATCAACCCCTATTTAAAGTGCAATTAGCAAATAATATTTGTTCATTCTGTAGGCTGTCTCTTTATTCTGTTGATTATTTTCCTTGCTGTGCAAAAACTTTCTAGTTTGATATAATTTCACTTGCCCATTTTTGCTTTTGTTGCTTTTGCTTTCAGAATTCTTTCTATCCAAAATATCATTGGCCTGACAAATGTCATGGGGTTTTCCTCCAGTGATTTTACAGCTTCAGTCCTTATATGTAAGTATGTATTTAATCCATTTTTAGTTTATTTTTACATGGTGTGAGATAAGGATCTAATTTTATTCTTGTGCATCTGGAAATCCAGTTTTCTCAACACTATTTATCAAAGAGATTGTCCTTTCTCCATTGTGTGTTCCTGGCCTCTTTGTTGAAAATCTTTTCTTTTTCACACAATAAACTTTCTCCCACATCAGGGCCTCTGTACATGCTTCCTTCGTCGCCTAGAATCTACCTCTTCCTGTTGATTTGACCAAGGACATAGACCAAATGCATTCACCATCCTATCTAAACTAGATTACTATTCTCTCTCACACCCTTCATTTCCTTTTCTTTACCTGTCTTACCATGACTTGTAACAATATGTTTATATTTAATCTGTCCTCTTTCATTAGAAGTAAGTTTTCCAAACAGCCTATATTAAGCATCGAAGAACAAGTTCATGCATCACACCTTTGTAGAAAAGCAAGAGAATCCACTTGTATACCAATGCTTTATGTTGCTTCTGATCTCCAATGAAGTCCCCAATACTGTGCCACATTTCTAGTACAAAGTAGTACAGCCTTGCCCTTGATGTAATCAGCATTTAGGAACAGTCTTAAAAATAATTGATTGCCTAAATAAAAGAGGGATCCAGAGCACAGGAATGAGAGAAATATAACATGTATCATGGTGAATTTGAGTATGAAGCAAAAAGCAAACCAATCTATTTTTCTATGGTCGAAAATAGACCAAAGGAGCCAGGTGTGGTGGTGCAGGCTTGTAATCCCAACATTCTGGAGGCGAAGACCAGAGGACCGCGGTGCGTGAAGAGCCTCAGCTACTTAGCGAGGCCCTTCACAACTCAGTGAGACCCTGTCTCAAAAAATAAAAAAGACTAAAAAACAAATAGGATTGGGAGTGTAGCTTGGAGGTAGAATGCCAGGGGTTCCATTCCAAGTACCGGAAAAAAAAAAATGGACAGAAGGAAGAGTTTTTTTAGTGGAGATGGTGTGTGGATCTCTATGTGGCAGCATCTGTACCTGTGCATTTTAAGAGCAGTAGGTATAACTGCAGCAACTGGTATCAGGGGCCAGTTAGGGATGGAAATGAAGGCAACAAATAGTAGGATATCCAGAGATGATTATTTTGAACACAAGGGCATCTTTTGAAGATAAAGAAGCCTATGTCCCCTGAGATGTGTCACTCATTGGTGGAGAGGATAGAGCACTCCCTAGGAACTCAATTTGCTCATCACCTCAGATTTGACTGGCTCTCAGCTCTCGAGGGTTTAATCAAGATAACAGAACTCATAGGAAATGAATATGCAAATCATAATTTGAATTATTCATTTATATAGTAACTTTTTTCCAATATATGAATTTTATATAACTATCATCCATGTCCTCTGTTTGTGCTATTAGAGAGAAAACTGTTACTATATTTCTAAGATTTTAAAAAATACTGATAATTAGATTACACCAGTGGTTAATTGCCACTTTTTGGAAAACAAAAACTAGTACCATTCTAAGGGTGCTCACTGGAAGATGCTTCCAAATGTTATTAATATAGAAATTCAAAAGTACGTATAGTACAGTGCTTCTTAGATTTGAGAAGAATAGAGTAATGATCAGATAGGTTTCTAAGTGGGCAATACCACTCCTGTTATGGAGGTGGAACAAAATACAGATGCATAAAAGAATGCAAATTTTGTCACTGCATTTTTCTGTTTATTCTCTTATGGTAGATTTCTTGCTTTTTGTGACTGACTAATCTCACTTAGCATAATGTTCTCCAGTTCCATCCATTTTCCTGTAAATAATTTTGTTCTTTATGGCTGAGTAAAATTCCATTGTGTACATATCCCATAGTTTTGTAATCCATTCATCTGTTGATGGACATCTTGGCTGGTTTCATAGTTTGGCAATGGTGGATTATGCGGCTATGAACGTAGATATGCATGCATTAGTTTGGTAGTTTCGTTTTCATTTTTTTGGGTAAATACCCAGAAGTGGTATTGCTGGTTCTCCCTAACATGTGGAAGTCAGGGAGAAAATGCATGTTAGAAAGAACTCTAGAAGAAGGAGAAACTATAGCTGAGCAAATAAGGTGATCTAACTGAGGGGAATGGGAGGGGAGAAGAGGGAAAGTCCATAATGTCCATGACGTACATTCACAAACATATCAAAGTCAATCACTAAACCAAACATGAGAAGAAGACAAGGAGGAGGGAATGGGGAGGGAATTGGGGAAGGGCTAAATGAATGATGTGTGCATGTGTGCCTCTACCATCTTTTACCCCATTAATATGTCTACAATGCACCAATAAGAAAATTTTAAAAAGGTAGATTTCCAGATCCTGAGTAATATTTTTTCCTGAAAAAGGGGCAGTGAGCTGAATAAGTTTGGGAACCTCTGATCCCTAGAGGTTCCTTAATATAAAAGGTCAGAGGAAAATGGGTGGACCATTCAACAGGTGGCCCCAACACCAAGGACCTGGGGAGACATTTGAAAAAAGGAACGTAAGGCTTGCTTGCCCAGGATAGCCAAGGGGATTTCAGGAAAGAGAGGATGTATGATGTGGGAAAAACATATTTAACCTGAAATTACTTGGATTTGATTTAACAACATGTATAATTAAGTTTTAATTTCAGATTACTTAAATGAGAATGTTGCTTTAATTAAAAATAGAATATACCCATGAATTCAGTAAGTTTTTTGAGTGCCATTCCTATGCTAGGTATCACGCTAGGTGCTGGAGCCATTGTGATGAACTAGGTAGTCTCATCCTGCATGAGGCTTAGGATAAAGATAAAGACAGAGATACTTTCGTCCAGTTCCTAGGGAAGCTCAATAAATAGTGTCACCATTGCATCAGAGAACGTTACAGTGGCCATTCAGGCCCCACTACGCAGGACAGTGCCTGAGCAACATTGCCAAGTTCTCACTGTCTGGCCCTCCTCTACCCAGGTTCTGTAGGCACAACTCCTTTGTGTCTAGGGGATAGAGGAAGGCAGACCTGGAGGAAAATACTCCATAAATTGTGTGCTTGTGTATGTCTATCACTTTGTACCTCAGTATGATATGTAATTACAATCTATCAATAAAAATAAAATAAAATTGTATTGTTTGGGCTAGGTTGCTTTTGTTAAAACACGAATGCAGTCATTTGTTTTGTTGTCATTTTGCCCGCAATCTTTTGCCTGAAGAACACAGTGTTTTATAAATTGTTTGCTGGAACTAACAGATTATATTCATTATTTCCAAGCTTTCATGAGCATTCCTATATCATCTTAACATCAACAGTACAAAATCAGCTGCAACAGTTATTGAGTACTTAAGACATAAAGTGAGTATGGTTCCTGATCTCAAATTGCTAGAGCTGAGGTGCACGTGCAGACAACGATAACCAATGCAGTGAGCCAGCTCCTGCCACATCAGGGCCACAGACAAGAAATGCTAAAGGCCTTTGTGGAGAAGAATTGCACGGACTGTTAAGATTTCGGCAGATAGACTCTTGTTTCTTGCTACTTAACTCCTCAGTGTTACCCACGTTATCTGCAAAAGTCCATGCAAATTTACCTAAACTTACTTAGGTTTGGGGCAAACATATCTTTAAGGCTTCATCTCTAATTCTTTTCCACTGTGTGATGAATAATGAATTATTTTAATTTGGATTAAATTTCATTTCTACCCAAGTTGTTTCTCAGTGAAGTAAAAAATTATTTATTCAATACATTGTGTTAGACATGATGTGGGGGCAACAGACAGCTTTTCCTTTTGAACAGTTTGCGGTCTGATTAGGGAGATGAAATAGAAATCCCAAGTCAAGATACAGAATAATATAGAACCTAGAGTTAAATACTGAACTGTGCAATGCAATTAGAGAAACTATCAACCTTGTTATTGGAAAAATTTTATTCCGCTGGTGAAAGGAAATAATTATTCTACTCCAATGAAGTGGAAAGGCAATTCACAAGTCCAGTGGGACTGAAGAAAATCAGCCTGGGCAGGTAAAGGGTTGCTCTGGTTAGGAAAGCATTTCTTTGATGAGTCCAAGCAGCCGAGACTCAGTAGACCTCACTGCTCTTTGGGGTTTGAGCCACTCTGGCCTGTAGAGTAAGAGAGTGTGCTCCACAGGCCTTGAACAGTTCTGTGCTCTACTTGGTCTTGTAGGGAGATGATCAGAGGCTGAAAGAAAAGGAAGTGAAAGTGATATGACCCTTTACTGAGCACTTATTATGTTCTGGGCATAGTATATATATTTTTCTTATGGTTTTTCATCTTATTTTTACAAAAAATTTGTATGGTATCTGTTGTCATTCCCTTTTGCAGGTGAGGAGAGTGAAGCTTATGGGGTTTGAGTGACTTGTCTCAGGTCAAATGCTTAGTTACTAGTATAGCTGGGATTCCAGCTCTTATCTCTGACTCCTAACCCTGTCCTCTCTGCATGCCTCATCCAGAAGATAGGCTAAGGGGAGAAGTGTCATGATGGCATAGGTCATGCTCTCTAGCAGGACGGAAGTCCTGCCTTTTGCAGTACAGAAAAAATAAATTCTGAATGTTTCCGGATGAGTGCCTATGGTCTGTCCTATGCTTTTTAGCTACAGAGAATATTACCCATATGCAGCCCATTTATTCTACTTACAATTATAAAGTACCATTTACTCTGTGTGTGTGTGTATGTGTGTGTGTGTGTGTGTGTGTGTGTGTGTGTGTGTTACTGGGTTAAACCCAGGGGCATTCTACTTCTGAGCTACATCCCCAGCCCTAGTTTTCTTATTTTTAAAAAATTTGAAACAGGTTCTCCCTAAGTTGCAGAGGGCCTCACAATGTTGCTGAGGATGGCCATGAAATTGTGAACCTCCTGTCTCAGCCCACAAGTACTGAGATTACAAGTGTGTTTCATCACTCCTGGATTAACTTCAGTGAGTCTTGTGAAGCCACAGAATAAAGCATCCTCTTTTATGTTGCAGGCATTAAATAAACATTGAGCAGAAAGAAACAACAACAATCTCAACATACCCCGAAGATGAGACAGCTGGTATCCATCAGGGAATTCCAGTGGAAAATTCATGAAGCTGCAAAAAAATTCTGTTTAATCCTCACTGTCACCTTTTGCCCCTTGGCAGTAACTTTTGAAAAATAATGACATAAAAGACATATCCAGTTGAAAGTTTTCCTCGATTTTGACCAACACTCTCCAATTAAGAGTTTTCCTGTCCTTCTAATCTCTTCTACTGCGGGTAGAGGCGGAATTGTGTAGTAAAACCAAGCATCGATAGGGATAGAAATAAGGGGGTCTGATTCCAGTCTTAGCTTTTTGGTAATAATTACATAATTTGGGTTAAGAAACTTTGGAATCTCTCTCCTCCCATATTTTACCAGTGAGGGATTGTTTTTAGTAGGAGGGCTACCAATATTCAATAGTGTAGAAACTGAATCAAATTTGGATGACCTCATATAATAGAAAACACATCTGGAGGGCAGGGATTTGAGCTCTTTTGAATATCTAGGAAAGAAACTCAAAGCAGAAAATGGTTGTAGAATTGTTTCTCTCCTTCTTTTCTTTCCTGGGAAAGACCAAGAGTTATTTTGCTGGTCATTTCTTGTTTTTTGCTGCTTTGACATCAATTACCTTGTTATTTAAGGAATGGAGGTAAAATATATGAAAGGAGGAAAGTTTGCACTTCTAAGAGATGCCAGAGAAATCTATTACTCTGGGTATTTAACATTGACTTTTAAAAAGAAACTGTTAAGATAGGAATAGGGCTTCAATAAGTCCTATTGTTATATTTGTTTGGAAGAATGCTTTCCTTGATCTGGTAAATAGAGAAATTAATATGAATTGTAAAGATTAGGACTAAACAAAATGTAGTTCATCTTGGCTCACATTATTTGGTTATTATAGAGCTACCTTTTTATATGTTTGTTAGAAGAGTAGGTGTAAAAATGCTAACTTCAGAATCTACTTTGGTTGCTTGCCAGTGTAAGAGTCTGCAATCTCTTTCTCCTCTTTCTATGCACATATCCAAGAAAAGATCCTCTCTTTTGATAAGTAGTTTTGGATGCAAATGACAATAAACTGACTTGAATGGTTTTTGGTGGAAACCAGAAACATAGATTACAAAACCAAACTGTCTTTTGGGGGCAAAGGTGAAACTTATTTGGGAGGTTTTTTTTTTACATTTTTATTGGTGCACTGTATTCATACATCATAGTGGGATACAAACTTTTGTAGACATACATGCATATATCGCCCAGTCAGCCCCCACCCGATCCCCACCCCATTCTCTCCCTATCCCTCCTTCCCATGCTTGGCTTAGTGGTTGACATCTAGTATTATAGCAATTTATCCAAAATTAAAAATGATAATCTCACATAACAGTTTCATTTGTCTGATACCAAGATTTTGATGACTTAAAGATAACATTTCAATATTTCTTTTTGCTTTCTTTCTTACCAGAGAATACTTTTTTCCTATTTTTTTAGGTGAAACTATCATATATTTATATATTTATTTTTCAGAAAAAAATATATCCTAATATGGAATATGGATTCTAGATACCCAAAACGATCTTGAAAAAGACCAAAGCTAGAAGATATATATTTTCTGATTTCAAACCATATAAAGCTACAATAATTGAAACAGTGTAGTACTTTTCTAAAGGCAGATATATAAACCATTGCATTATCTTCTAATAATAGTAAGTGTATGTTTAGGTCTTTAACTGCCTAGGTTAATTTCATTCCTATGTACTTTATTGTTTTTGATCCTGTCATAAATGTGATTATTTTTTTATTTCCTTTTCCCACAGTACATTGTAGTATATAAAATATTTTTATGGTTTTTTTTTTATGGTACTGGGGTTCCTGGAAACCCTTCTACCTCTGGGCTACACTCACAGACATATATAGATATTTTTTTCTTTTTTTTTTGAAACAGGGTCTCTTAACCTGTGATCCTCCTGTCTCCACCTCCCAAGCACTGAGATTACAAGCCTGCATCACCACGCCCGGCTTATGTTGATTTTTTAATCTTGCAATTTTAATGAATTTTTGTTAGCTTTAAAAGGTGCGTGTGTGTGTGTGTGTGTGTGTGTGTGTGTGTGTGCATGCGCGCACGTGCGTGTGTGTGTGTGTGTGTTTGTGTTTGTAGTCTCTAAGGTTTTATAAATATAATATTGTGTCATTTGCAAATAGAGATAATTTTACTTCCACCTTTCTGATTTGAATTCCCTTTCTTTATTTTCCCCCTCTAGTTTTTCTGACTAAACATCTTAGTACTATATTGAACAGAAGTGACTTTCTATTCCTCCTTGCCTTATTCCAGATGTGGAAAAAAAAAGCTTTCACCTTTTTTCACTATTGGACATGATGTTTGCTGAGGGATTTTTATATATCGTCTTTATTAAAGTAAGTGTTTTCAGTATCTAATTTGTTGGTAGTTTTATCATAAAAGGATATTGACTTTTGTTAAATGCTTTTTTCTGCATGAGATGTAATTTGTGATTTTTGTCCTTCCCCGTTAATGTTATATATTAAATTGATTAATTTGCATATGTTGAATGATACTTGCATAACAGAGATAAATCCCACTTGATCATGGTGTAGTGTGTGTGTGTGTGTGTGTGTGTGTGTGTGTGTGTGTGTGTTACTCAGGAAGGAATCCAGCCCTATATTTTATTCCTTATTTTGAAACAGGGCCTCACTAAGTAACTGAGGCTGGCCTTGAACTTGTGATTCTCCTATCTTAGCCTTCCAAGTACTGGGATTACAAGCCACCACACCCAGCTGATTGAGGAAATTTCTAGCTTTCAGTTTGTCTTTGATTCAGTTTTCCTGGGTTGTGTATTTCTAAAATCCATACATTTCATCTAGGTTGTCCAAGTTTTTGGTGTATGATTGTTCTCAATAATACTTTATGATATTTAAAAATTACTGTGGTGTCAGTTATAACATTTCTTCTTTCTTTTCTGATTTTAAGAATTTTCCTTTATTATCTTTTTAAAGTTAATTTGTGTGTTAATTTTAATTATTTTTTCAAAATAGGCCATAGGAGGAATTCTAGACAAAGAAGGTGAAATTATAGATGAGCAAATAAGATGATGTAACTGAGGAAGATGGGAGGGGGAGAGGAACATTCCCTAATGTTCAGGAGGTACATTCACAAACACAGTAAAGTCAATCACTAAGCCAAACATGAGGAGGAGGGAGGCTGGAGGGAATGGGGGGAGGGCTAAGTGAGTGATGTGTGCATGTCCCTCTACCATCTTATACCCCAATTAAGACGTATGACTACAATGCACCAATTAAAAAAGACCCTTAATAATTATCATTTTTTCTAATGTTTTTTCCATTTCTTATTCTACTTAATTCCTACTCTAGTCTTTATTATTTCTTTTCGTCTGCCAGCTCGGGTTTCATTTGTTCTTCTTTTCCTATTTCCTGATGGTATGGAGTTAGATTGCTTATTTGGGATCTTCTGCATTTTTAAAATTTATTTTATTTTATTTATTTTTTTGGTGGTACTTGCGTTCCTGGAAACCCTTCTACCTCTGGGCTACACTCCCAGACCCATATTATATTTTTATTTGGAAACAGGGTCTCTTAAGCCAGAGAGGCTGGCTTTGAACCTGCGCAATCCTCCTGTCTCTGCCTCCCAAGCGCAGGGATTACAAGCGTGCGCCACCACACCCGACATTCTGCATTTTTTTTTTAAGGTGTAAGTGTTCTTGCTAGAAACTTCTTAGTATTGCTTTATTATATTCCATTAGTTTCAGTTTGTTATGTTGCTATTTCATTAATCTTTAGGTTTTTCTAATTTTCTTTTTGATTTCTTCTTTGACCCCAATGATTGTTGGATTGTATTTTTAATTTCCATATACTTGTGAATTTTGACAATTTTGTTTTCTTTTTCAAGTGTTTTGATTATTCCTGGCCTCTTATAATTCTGTATAAATATAAGGATTGAACTTTCCAATTCTGCAAAACTTTAGCCATTGGAATTTTTTCTTTTTTGTGGCACAGGGGATTCAGCCCAGGGATATTCTACCACTGTGCTATGTCACCAACTCCTTTTATTTTTTATTTTAAAACAGAGTCTCACTAAATTACTGTGTGCTGACTTTGAACCTGCAATTCTCCTCCCAAGAGGATCATCCTCCCAAGTGCTGGGATTACAGTGGTGCACCCCTGCAACCAACACAGGTGGTGTTTTTTTATTTTTGAGTTGCATGTAATTTTTATTTTATTTTTTATTCGTGCATTGTATTCATACATCTTAATGGGGATAGATATTATATTGAATATTTAGATTTCTTTGTGAAGTATTTCTATTTAGTAACATTAAGTCTCCTCATCCATGGACACAGATTTCTTTTCATTTATTTAGATTGACTTTAATTGTTTTACAGCCATGATTTAGTATTTCACCTATTTGATTACATCTATGTTAGATAATGTGTGATAGGGATGCCCAAACTATTTAGTGGGGGAAAGAATTGTCTCTGCAACAGATAACTTAGTAACCACATGCAAAATATTGATTAGACTTTTATCACATGCCATATACAAAAAATAACTGTAAATAAATTAGTGACCTAAATATAAGAACGAAAACTATAAAAATCATTAGAGAAAATATAAACTATGACCTTGAATTTGGAAGTAGATTCTTAGATCTAACATTGAGGGTACCAAAAGCAAAAATAGATAAATTGTACTTCATCATAAGTAAAAATTTGTTTTTAATGATTGTCATTCTAATTGGGGTTAGATAAAATCTCAGTGTAGTTTTGATCTGCACCTCTCTGATTGCTAATGATGTTGAACTTTTTTCATATATTTATTGGCCATTTGTATTTTTTCTTTTGTGAAGTGTCTATTTAGTTCACTTGCCTATTTTTTATTGAGTTATTTGTTTTTTTTACTAGTAAATTTTGGAGGTTTTTTTTACATATTCTAGATATTAGTTCTATATTAGAGGGGTAGCTGGCAAAGATCTCCCATCCTTTCAGCTCTCTATTAAGGTTCTTGATGGTTTTCTTTGCTACACAGAAGCTCTTCAGTTTAATGCAACACCACTTACTAAATCTCTTTTAATTTCTTATGTCTTTGAGTCTTATTGAGGAAGCAACTACCAGTGCCTATATATTGGAGCATTAGTCCTATGCCCTCTTTTAGTAAATCTCTGGTCTAATTTCCATGTTTTGATGCATCTTGAGTTGATTCTTGTGCATAATAAGTGCTGTCGAGGATGTGCTAAAGTAGGAACTTTGATACATTGGTGGTGGGATTACAAATTAGTGTAGCCACTTTGAAGATCAATGTGGAGGTTCCTCAGAAAAATGGGAATGAACCTACCATATGACTCAGCTTTACCACTCTTGGCATCTATCCAAAGGGATTAAAACCAGACTACCATAGTAATGCATGCATATCTATGTTTATAGCGGCATAATTCACAATAGCCAAAATATGGAACCAGTCTAGTTTTTAATCAACAGATGAATAGATTACCAAATTCTGTATTATACACACAATGAAATTCTACTCAGCCATAAAGAAGAAGAAAATTGTGTCATTTCCAGGGAAATAGATGGAACCGGAGAATATTATGCTAAGTATAAAAAGTGAAAGGTCAGATGTTTTCTCTCATATGTGGAAGCTAGAGAGAAATTGGGATGCAAAAGGGACACTAGACAGAGGAGAAACTCTAGTGGAGTGATGGAGGGGGCCTAAGGGAGGGAGGCAGGTGGGTGGAGGGAGACTTGATGAAGGAAACACTTCAGTGGACATGATGTACAGACAAAATCATCAATGCCAATATCAATGTCATGCATAGGGAGGGTGAGGGAATGAATGGGAGTTGGAGGGAAGGCTCACCAAGTTCTGTGTGTATGTATGTCTCTGTCACCCTAAACATCATTATGATATCTGATTACATTGCACCAATAAAAAATTGTGCATCAAAGAATATTTTCAAGAAAATGAAAGAGCATCCTACAAAATGAAAGAAAATATTTTCAAATAATATGTATGCTAAGGGACTTAGTATCCAGGACACATTAAGAATTCTTACAATTCAACAGTAAAGGACAGCATAATTTAAAAAGGACAGAAGACATAAGTAGAAATTTCCCCCAGAGAAGATAAATGAGTAATAAGCAAAAATAGAAAAAGATGCCTAATACCATTATTCACTAGGGAAATGCAAACCGAACAAACAGTTACCAGTTCACACCTACCTGATGACTATTCAAAGATGAATAATAGCAAATCTTGGTGAGGTTTGGATAAATTTAAATCCTCATACATTGCTAGTGGGAATATAAGATGGTTTAGGGCAGTGAAAATATTTGATAATTCCCCAGAAAGTTAAACATATAATTAATTAAACTATAGCCCAGCATTTCCAGTTCTAGGTATGTGCCTGATAGAATTAAAAACAGATACTTAAACAGATATTTGTACATGAATGTTAATAGTAGCAGTATTCACAATAGATGGAAATAACCCAAATATCCATCAGTGAATGAACGAATAAACAAATTGTGTATACATATAATGGGATGTAATTCAGCCATAACACAAAATGAAATAGCTACATGATATGATCAGGATAGACCTCAAAAACATTATGTCAAATGAAAGAAACTGACAGGGAATATTATAAATTGTATGATAGCATTGATGTGAAATACCCATAATGGGTAAATACTTAGAAACAACACAATGGTGCTTGCTAGAGGCTAGGGGATAGGAGGATGATAATGGCTTAATTGGGGCAAGTCTTTATTTGGAGTTGCTAAAAATGTTTTACAACTATATAGAAGTGGCATTCACACAACACTGTGAAGGTACTAAATGCCACGGAGCTTTCACTTAAAAATGATAAATTTTATATCATGTAAATTTCACCTACAGCAAAGGTAAGAAGCAAACAGGTATTCACTCAGTTCTTGTTTCAAACAAATTTGTTGATATAATTCCATCTACTTTAAAATCCCTGCTATATAGAATATTGTGTTTGAAACTCTTAAATTGAAAGTTGACAATCCCCTATACATCTGAGAGAATCTCAGGGTAGACCAGAGCATGTTGATTTCTTGACATGTATGTATCTGTTCATCTCATGAATGCATTATTTACAATATCCCTTTCAGTCACGTAGCCTGGAGCTTTTCAGGTCCATCACCCCCAACTGTCTGACTCCAGGTTCCTTTGGTTTCTCCATCTCTTTTTCTTTTAAGATTGTGTTGTTTTTTCCCCTTATTCAGTGGAAAGCTATGGTCTGCATGACTGCAGTGAGAGGGGGAAAAAAAAGAAAGACTTCTGGCTGTGAGCCATTAAAATAACTGGGGTAAAGTAGGGGAAAGGAATTGGATTTGAAAAGCCCACAGGACAGCATCCAACACTTATCTCTGTGGAAGATGACAGCTCATGTGGTCCTGAGTACATAAAATATCTTTTAAGAACCATTTGTTCTGAGTTGTTTATTCTAAGAGTTTTTTTTTATTTCTATTTAATCTTGTGTTGAATATCCAACATTACTAAAAAAAAATCCAATAGAATTCAATAGATGGATTCTTCTATGCTATTAAAAAATGCAGCACATTGTCTTGGGAAAAGATTGTCCAAAATGTAGCCAGACTAGTCACTCACTCTCCTCATTCCCTCACATTATCCTCTTGGTGTGTCCAAACTGAAAAGTCTTTTCCCTCTGTGAATTTTCCAGTGACCACATCAACTGACCCCCCAGAAGTGTGTAATGTTTAGGAATGATTTTCCCCTCTCTGGTCAAGTTTCCCATTTCTGGGTAAGTGGAATAATCCTGCCCAGAAAGTGCTCCCATCAAACCCTAAATTGGATCCTCTGGGGCTTCAATGCAGTACATTGTGCTACTTCTGACACCATGATTCCCATGGCAACTCCCTGATGAGACTTTTTGTGATCAAAGGAAACACAATGGCAAAGAAATTTCTGTTAAATCTTAATAGCCTTGGTTGTTTACTATTGAGAGAGGATGGAGTTGGAAGAATTGAATTGTATTGGGAATAACTACAGAAGTTTTAAGCCATAAAATTATAAGAGTCTTGTTTAGTAGTCTTTGTTCTTTCAATTTCTTCCTTATCTTCTCCATAAATCTGAACTCTTGTAAGGCTTGCTGGAATAAGCATTCTGGGCTTCAAAATGTGAAAGAGAATTTTACTGAGAGTGTAGAAGTGGCCCCAGCTGATGAGTCCACAGGATTAAGACCCTTGTCATGGGAAACAGTATCTGACCAGCTTTGTGGTCTTTAACTAGTCAGTGGGGTTCTCTGTGCCAGTTTCCTCTGGTGACAAAAGGAAGAAAGTACGTTTTTTGCCACCTTCAGAGAGCAGATTGTGATGATGAAGTATATGATATTTTATATCCCAAACTGGGTTTTTAACCAACTGGCAAAAATTGCATTATAAATATCTTTCATAGTCAATTGTACACCCTATTTCAATTATGATAGCTGCCACACCTACATGTTTTTCAAAGAATATCTGCCTTCTGCAGAAGGGGTGTAGGTAGTAATGATTACTATTTTACCTTATGGTCTGATACAAAGAAAATAAATAATTAAAATAGATTGTCTGGAATTTGTATGGAAAGATTTCTAGAATTAAGATATATATCTGGGAATGTAGGTAAAAATTATTATGAGGAAGGATCAGGGCAATAGAGGATAGTAGATGGTTATAAAGAAAATAGAGAATAAAATCAGGATATTGGAAAAAGGGATGTTATAAAGCAGCAGATATTTTGAGTTTAGAAAACTATAGAGAGAGAATGAAAATATTGTCAGTTGGTAGCTGAAGAAAAAATAGTGTATGTTGCAGAGAGAGGTAGAAAACTGGCAGTTCAATAGCAAGACAGACATGGTTTCAAACTTTATGGAGCCAACAACTAAGCAGATTGTTATTTTTAAGAGATATACTAAGTGCTCTGGCATCAAGGAGATGGGATACTGCAGGGATGCATAGCAAGGATAGCCACCGTGTTTAGAGCAGTTCAAGGGAGATTTCTTAGAGAAACTGATCACTTAGGATTAAATCTAATGACCAGTTGGAGTAATTCCTCTTTCCATTCATCTCTCCTGCATACCCTTCCCAGGCTATGGTGACTAACATTCTATTCTCTACTCACAGAGAAATTTTAAAGCAATTATAAACAAAATTTTTTAAAAATGCAAGTAAGTAAATTGACATCTTTATGTTCCTGGTTTGGAAGATTCGATATTCTTTTTTCATAATTTTATTAGGGCACTATACTGATACATCACAGTGAGGTTCAAAGTCATACAAACAAATGTACACACAGGTCTTGTTATGTTTCCTTTCAGCTCTCATTCTGCTACTCACCCCTCCCTGTACCTTCATAGTATAATTGGAATGGTTTATTTAATCAGTTCTCCCCCCACCTTCTTCCCCTTCTCCCTTCTCAATATTCTACTAGTCACTGTCTTTAATTGGCTTACTTCTAAAAGTGGTCTACAGATTCAGTGTAATTTCCATCAAAATTCCAATGATTTATTTATTTATTTATTTATTTATTTATTTATATTTTATTTTTGTGTTACTGGGGATGGAACCCAGAGGCATTCTACCACTGAGCTACATCCCCAGCCCTGTTTTTTATTCTTTATTTTGAAACTGGGTCTCACTGAGTTGCAAAGGGACTCACTAAGTAGCTGAGGCTGTTCTTGAACTATGATCCTCCAGTCTCAGCCTCTCAAATGCTGGGATTATAAGCGCCAATGATATTTTTTATAGAAATCGAAAAAAGTAATCCTAGAATACATATGAAACTACAAAGGAATTAAAAAACCCAAAGAAATCTTGATACAAAAGGACAAAGATGGATATATTGCATTTTCTGGTTTCTAAATATATTACAAAGCTATAGTAATTAAAACAGCTTAATACTAGTATAAAACTAAGCATATAAATAAATGTAACAGAATAGAGAATTCAGCAATAAACCCAGATATATATGGTCAACTTTTCTTTGAAAAAGATGTCACTGATATGCAATGGGAAAAGGCTAGTCTCTTCTGTAGCAAGGAAATTAATGACCCAATTTAAAAAAAACAGACAAAAGACCTAAATACCTGAATAGATGTTTCTTAAAATAAAACATACAAATGGACAACAGGTATATGAAAAAGTATATATTCAACATTACTAATCAGGAGGGAAATACAAATCAAGACCATAAGAAAATATCACTTCTCATCTGTTAGATTAGCTATTACATACATACATACATACATACATACATACATACATAAAAAGTGTTGGAGAAAATACTGAGGCTGGGAGTGATGGTGCACACTTGTAATCCCAACATTTGGGAGGTAAAGACCGATGGATTGAGGTTCTTGGACAGCCCCAGCTACTTAGCGAGGCCCTTCACGACTCAGTGAGACCCTGTTTCAAAAAATAAAGAGACTAAAAAATAGGACTGGGGGTGTATGCCCCCGGATTCCATTCCCAGTACTGCAGAAAAAAAGAAAAAAAAAAGAAGGATACTGAGAAATTGGAATTTTGGTACACTGTTGATGAGAATGAAAATTGTAAACCACTATGGAAAATTGTATGGAGAACACTTGAAAAATTAAAAATAGGACTGACATTTAATTCAGCAATTCCACTTTTATGTATTTGTTCAAAAGAATAGAAATCAGGGTCTTGAAAACAATATGTACACTACTGTGTTTATTCAAGTATGGAGGATTCTCAGAAGAAAGGGAATGAACCTACCATATGATAAAGTATCATTCAAAATAGCCAAGATACAGAAGAAACTTAAATGCCCATCTATAAATTAGTGTATATACATATACACATATGTAAAATATATAGTAATAGACTTAATGAAATATTATTCCACATTAAAAAGGAAATCTTGCCATATGTGAGAACATGGATGAATATTGAGGACATTATTATAGGTGAAATAAGGCAGTCATAAAGGAACAAATTCTACATGATTTCACTTATATGAAATAGCCAAACTCATAGAGGTAGAAAGTTTCTAGTGGCTGCCAGTAGTAGTAGTATAACTTTCCAATGGAAAATTACTGTTTGATGGATGTAACATTTTAGTTACACAAGATTCATAAATTCTAAAATCTACTGAACAATATTGTGCTTGTAATTAGTAGTACTGTACTTATGCTACACTTAAAAATTTTTTAAGAGGGTAGATCTCATGTTAAATATTCTTGCCACAGAAAAAGATAGTTGACATGTGTCCAAGTTTCATGTAAGTGGTAAAGAGGCATCCATAGTGATGTAGTCCATTCAATGAGGGTATGAGAAATTAAGATTTGGATAGTCAGTGGAAATAAGAATACTAAAATGAATTACAAAGTTAGATTAAAAAACCTCTGAGCCATAATAAACTGTTACTCGAAATTGTACTTCTAAAGCTACTCATATGGTTCTCAAAAGCACTTTTTAGAAAATTACCTAGTATGACATTAAAAAAATCATATAAGCTGGGTGTGGTGGCACATGCTTGTAATCCCAGCATTTGGGAGGCTAAAACAGTAGGATCACAGTTCATGGACAGCCTCAGCTACTACTCAGTGAGAGTGAGGCTCTTTGCAACTCAATGAGAACTTGTTTCAAAATAAATAATAATTAAAAATAGGGCTGGAGGTAAAGCTCAGATGTAGAATACCGCTGGCTTCCATCCCCAGTACCAAAAAAAAGAAAAAGATCATATAGTCTTTTTTCCTATTTTCAAGTTCTGTATACATTTTAGTGAATATTGATTGCCTCTGTATCCACGAGTAAACTGAATATTATTTTTGATAATGCATGTGTTCACATGTCCTTACACACTCATGAAATCTGATCTCATATGTTTTGTGATTAAGATTGTTAGTTGAACTTGCTTGGTCTTGGAACTGTTCCTTTATATTGTGTAGGTTTTGTCCTATTTGGCCTGAGTTGTTTATATAAGCAAAGCAAAAACATTGCATCATGAGTCTTTTTGTTGTATTGTCAGCAAAACTAGAGGGAAGGTCACCTAATTAATTTTTATCTTTTGGTTATATAAAGCATCTGAGAATCTAGGGCTGTATTTTCAATAGCCTTTATTATGCCAGAGATATATTTTTTTACCATTTGTATTAGTTTATCTATTCTGCAGCTCAGAAACTAAAATTAAGCAATAAATCTCCAACACGTTCTAGCTGTAGTGCCTATAACTTAAAGATTTTCCTCTCTGCAAGACCCCTCAGTTCCATGAGGTTCCCCGCCTGCCAAGAAGTGTCCTTCTTTATTACTAACCATGAGCCACAGTTCTCTTGAGGGGACTCTGTAGGTATTAATTCTATATCTAAGGTACAATTCTTGCTTGCTAATGGTGTGTCCTTCATACCCGATTAAATGGAATTTATTCTCCAGGGTGGCATTACCAGCTTTGGTTGCACAATTGATCCATTCCAGTTAGATCCTGGCATGAGGACTAATTCCTAGAAGTCTTGTGTAAATAATTACACTACCATTCAATGTTAAGAGTCTTAATTCATGAAGTTGTTCTAAGTGCTTTTTTTTTTCTGGTGGTCCCTGGGAATGAACCCAGAAGTGTCCTAATTCTCAGCCATACCCCCAGCTCTATTTTATTATTTTACTTTGAAACAGGGTATCACTAAATTGCTGAGATCCTTGCTAAGTAGATGAGGCTGGCCTCAAACCTGTGATCCTCCTGTCACAGCCCTCTATGATACTGGGATTACAATAATGTGCCACCATGCCAGCACTAAACAAGGCAATTAGTATCTTTTATGTAGATTATGCTAGCGATAACAGCTCTAAATATAATTTGCCAATTTATAGATGAATTAAAAATAGAAACCGCAAAATCTGAAGTAGAATCTTACATTTTGTCAAAGGTCAGTTGATGATTTTTAAGCTTAGCCCAACATATAAATGTTCTGGATTCCAGTAACCAAAGTCATTATTATCTCTAGATTTCTCTAATGATTCATTAGTAAGATTTCCCATGGGATATTTTAATTTAATTCTGAGGGAATTAGGTGGAGATTAAAAAAATTCAAAGAATGCTTCTTTTTAGTTTGTATAGTATAGCCTGCTAAATCAATCATTAAAATTACATAAAAAAGAAAAAAGGAAGTATCTGGCCATTAGAAACAGAGCATTAAAAGCACTACTAATGAGACTCTCATCAACCTAGTGAGACTCTGTTTCAAAATAAAAAAATAAAATAGGGCTGAGGGTATAGAACAGAAGTAGAATACCCCTGGGTTAAACAAGAATAAAAATAAAAGCACTACCAGCAATATTTTAAAACAACTACATGTAGGTTTTCCTCATTGATTTTATTCAGTCTGATGAAGCTGATCTATGCTCTGTTGATCTTGGCTCATCTCTCTGCTTTCATGAAGCTGCACCTTCTGTATTAATGTCATGGTACAAACTCTGCCTCAGGCCTCTGGTAAGTGTCAATGGGCACTGCTCTGGGCAGCTGGCAGTGTACCTCAAAAAGCCTACTCAAGTGCCTGTTGTAGTTCTTGCCCCCCCCCCAAACACTAAGATGATACTTTTTGGCTATTTCTTCTAGAATGTCCAACTTCTGGTCTAAATGAAGAAGGATGAAAGGAAGGAAGGGAGGGAGGGAGAGAGAGAGGGAGGAAAGGAGGGAGGGAGGAAGAAGGAAGGAAGGAAGGAAGGAAGGGCAGGAGGGAGGGAGGGGAAGGGAAATAGGGCAGGCTTTCATTCAAGAAAGACCATACTGATGACAAAAATTGGAACTTTTCCTGAATAAAGGAATGAGGAAAATAATGGGAACATAAGTGAGTTTGTTAGCTATGTCAATCAAGAAAGGTAATAAAATGTTTAAGATATAACAAAACTTGTGAAGCCTCAAGTATAAATTGGGCTGCAAGATTTACTGGAGAAGAAAATGGTAGGTGAAGATGGGCATAGTGGCGCACATCTGTATTCCCAGTAATTGTGAGGGTGAGATGGGAAGATCCTAGGTTTAAGGCCAGCCTCAGTAATTTATTGAGGGGCCCTCAGCAACTTAGTGAGACCCTATTTCAAGTTAAAAAATTAAATATGGCTGGGAGTGTAACTCAGAGGTAAAATGCCCCTGGGTGTAATCTCTAGTACCAAAAGAAGAAAAAAAAAGAAAGAAAATGGTAGGTGAAAGAAGAAAGGAAGGTTTTGGAAGCTGGTTCAATCCAAGTCCAGAGCCTGTTGAGGGCAAACTCATGATCACAGATGGCCACTTCCTGGCTGTATCCCAACATGTTTTACTTCATTCCTATTCCTGACCTTGACTCTCAGTTTGTGCTTTGCCCCCATCTTTCCAGCTTTGATTTAGAATATCTTGACCTCAAAGGCAACTTCTATCCATATTCTTCCAAGCTGTGTGGATAGTATTACTAATGACAGCTATAGCAACAGTTAAGATTTGTTGAGGCTGAGTGTGGTGGCATACATCTGTAATCCCAGCGCTTGGGAGGCTGAGACAGGAGGATTGTAGGTTCAAGGCCAGGGTGATAATTTAGGGAGACCTTGTTTCAAAATAAAAAATAAATAGGACTGGGGGTGTAGCTCAGAGATAGAGTGCCTCTGAGTTCAATCCCTGGTAACACACACACACACACACACACACACACACACACACACACACCACACATACACATGCCACACACACACACATACACATCACACACACATCACACATACACACCACACACACACACACACCCCACACACACCACACATACACACCACACACACACCACACACACACACCATACATACACACCACACACCACACACACACACCACACATACCTTTTTGAGTGAGTACTTAGCATTTAGTCATACATCTCAACGAAGTACAAGATGGTAGAAGCACACATGCACACATAATACTCAGCTCTTTTATGTGTGAAAAACATCTTTGCTTCATCTTCACTTCTGAATGAAAGTTTTGCTGGGTATAGTAGTTAAGGTTGATAGTTGCTTTTCTTTCTGGATTTAAAGATATGGCTTCACTGCCTTCCCACTTTCATT
Source organism: Muscardinus avellanarius (assembly GCF_963383645.1). Lineage (NCBI taxonomy): Eukaryota > Metazoa > Chordata > Mammalia > Rodentia > Gliridae > Muscardinus > Muscardinus avellanarius. The sequence continues at coordinate 157,124,352 of NC_137786.1, forward strand.
GTCTCCAACGAGAAATCTGTTTTCATTGTTTTTTTAAAATTTTTATTTCTTTATATAACATGTTCTTTTGTTTGGCTATTTTTAAACTTTTGTTTGTTACTTATTTTTAGAAATTTGCTATTTATGTGCCTGAATGTGAGTTTTTTCAGGTTTGTTGAGGGTGTTTTACTTTATGATTTTTTACTAAATTAAAAATATCTGTCATTATTTCTCAAATATATATATATATCCCATCTTCTCTTTCAAAGACTAGGATACCCATATTTGGTCCTTATCTTACTGATGCTCTCTTCATCTTTCTCAGTGTGCTCTATCTGATATAGCTTCTGATGCTGTGCTTTCAAGTTCACTATTCTTCTCTTATGTCAGAACTACTCTTATCCATGTGTAGTTCTCATCTTTTCCACTAGACTATGAATGCTATGTGGAGAAGAACATTGACTTTTTCTATAGTGTTGTAAATCTCATGTCTACAACAGTATCTGGCTCATCCTAGGAGTCCAATGAAAATATACTGTACTGATTTTAGATTTGTCAATCTAATTAATGATCAGGGCACTATTTTTCAGAATTTGTTTCAAAGTATTCTGATGAGATGTAAGTATAGGACCTTTGATAGCATATAAATGAGGGTTTGGATTGTACTGTTACCATTTATAAACTAAGTGATCTGAAGATAGTTGTTTTCTTTCTTTGAGACCCAGGATTTGCTGTTTTTTAAACATTGAAACAATAATAGCTTCTTGGAGTTTTTATGATAATTGAATGAGGCTACTTTTGTAATAGTGCTTAGCACAATGCTTAAAATACAGTAGGTACATCACAAATATTAGCCTCTGGCTCACCCATTTGCCCTTGTATTCTCATCCTCTTCAATCCCTTTCTTCTGTTTTATTGTATTCCTTCTTTCTAAGGAAAATCCTGAATGAATTATTAATGCTACTTATAGTACAGGGATAATGTAGCAAAAAGTATTTTTTTGATCATTGACAAGAAGTTAGATGAGCTTAGATATAGCGCAAAGTCACAGGGAATTAGATTTGGAGACTTTTGAACTAAAATTTTTCATTATGGCACAGGCATTGAACCCCAGAGAAAAGTTATGTGGCCAAAGGTTCTAGAGAAAACTGGTGGGCTGTTTTGGAAAGAGTATCCTTGAGTGTCTCAGAGTGACTCAATTTTAGCTTTATTTGTTTTAAAATTGTTGCAAATGTAGGTGTATGTATGTTAAGTCCTGAAAGGTGTTCTCATGGAGCTGAAGCTAACAAAATGCAGATGTTGGAACAAATTTTATCCTATTCCTCATTTTTTAAAAAATTAAGACTCCTGCATAAAAGAGTTCTAGAAAGTGGTGCTTTCAAATAGAATCTTCACTGTGTGTTTACTGTTTAGAAAAGTCTGTTGAATCATTACTATTAACTGTACCTAATTATCTGGTATTGAACTTATATTGCAGGCAAGTGGGTATCATACCTGCAAAGGCTGGGACCAGGCTTGGCATGGTGGCCCATGCCTACAGTTCCAGTAGTTGGGAGGCTGAAAAAGGAAGATTGTAGGTCTGAGACCAGCATTGGCAATTTAGTGAGACCCTGTTTCAAAATAAAAAATAAAATAGGCTTGAAGTGTAGCTCAGAGGTAAAATGTTCTTGGGTTTAACCTCCAATACCACACACACACACACACACACACACACACACACACACACACAAACACACACACACACAAAAAAAAAAGATTGGGTGCATATGTTGTGCTGTTGGGGTGGGTGGATGGCAGTTGGGGAAGGAATGGTGAATTCTAGAGTCAGACAGCTTTGATAGAAATCAGGCTATTGATATCTTATGACTGTGTGTTGTTCCTTTGAGTTGATCAATGGACCAGTGCCAGAAAAATAAATGAGAACCAGTGACCAAATTAAACGTTGCCTGATCGTTATGTCAAAGACAAAAGCAGGAAGATAAAAATCTCAAGCCAAATAGATCCAGGACAAAGGGGAAATAATGGCAGCTGTAACCATAGTTTGGAACTAAGAAGTGGAACAAATGAGGCTGAACTTGCTGACCATCTGTTCAGGAGCTGAGGAAATCTCAGAAAATGCACTGGGCTTAGGATCTCGTATTCTTGCTGTTTCTCATTAGTAGAGGACCTGGGAAGAGTAACCTGTTTTCCTGTCAGTCTTCTCATCTGTTAAATGGAGATAATGATACACACACACCCCCTTTATAAAATCAGCCTAAATTAGTTTCAAATGGCTTTACTCATTCAACCAACACCCTTCCATCATTTGTACCCAACTTCCAGCTTCTATGATTTTTATGACCTCCTATTCTTGCTAGACCCTGCCTGTGGCAGAAATTACCTTTTGTACTTAAGCAGAAAAAATGCACTGGGACAGCAAGGATTCTAACTCAGTGTCCTGTCTTGATCCTTTCTGCTCATAGGTGGTCTTGAAATATTATCTTCTCTGGTCTTCAATTTACTCAAGCTCAGAGGATGGTTTTTGAAGATTAAATAAGATGATGTTCATGAAGTACTGCCTGACACATAGTAAGATATTTATAAATATGTATTATTGTTGTTAATATACTCAAAGTATACATTTTAAATATTTGGAAATGTACACAAATATATATTGAGCACATATCAAAGGTTGGTTTTTACCATTCCTGAGGGGAGCAGCAGGTTGATAAAGGAACCTCTGAGAGAAAGAAGTATATATAGTTGATAAAAGAAAGAATGCTGAAATGAGGTCAAGTCACATACAAAATTGTTAATGTCCTAAGAGGCCAATAAAATGATAACCCTTGTTATTTCTTTTACTAGGCAGTTATTATACTGATTTTCACTGGATAAAGACATACCACAGTCTTCTTCAAGTTCACACAGCTTTACAAAGAGTCTGAGCCTTAATTAATAATAAATATTAAGTCAAACCGAATGGCATCTTTGGGAATCAAATGGCTCACAGCAAGACTGTTAGAAAATGCTCTGATATAAAGATCTGCCAATGGTTTTGCCTCATTCCAAGTTTTTGATAGTTGTTTTTGCTTTGGATTTGAAGCCTTGGTCTTCTGGGATTTGGGTTCTGATGGTCAAGCTACAATTTACTATCCTTTAAGACTTTGTGACCAAATTAAATCACCACAAATATCTTTGGGTCTGAAACTTGTGAAGGCATTGGGAAATGATCAAGGAGAAATAAATGAGAGGCTGGAAATTTGACAAGTTTAATTTTTGTGTTTTGGAAGGGGTGTTAGGCATGGAGAAGTAGGTCATGTTTCACACTGCAGTAGTCATCTGTATGTAAGCATGAAATGATTTTTATTTGATCAACATATTCCTTAAATTTCATTTGCCATCTTTCTTTCTGTGTCTTCTCAGATGAACTTTCCATTTGTTTTTAATCTTTTTATTTCCCTTTATTTAATTTATCTACCCAATCTTTTCTTCTCCTTTCTACCCTTGCTAGGTCTTTATATTTACTCCAGGCAGTTTTTCCTCTTATTTTATGACCCTTCTTGTCTCAGAGTGGTTGAAAGCAGAAATATCTGGTTTTTTTTTCACTCTCTTTGATTCTTTCTTTTGTTTGCTTTTATGGTATCTATTCACCAGCTGTTTCTTTGGTTGTCACAACCCAGGCGCTTTGTTCCCCAATTGCCTCCTTATATTCTTAGGTCTTAATTAGAGGGTAGACAAAAAGAGAAATGAAATTCTTAAGCTAACATGTATAATATAAATTTTATAAGATAATCTTTTGCTTATTCCTTAATCTAGCATGCTCTTTTAATCATATTTAATAAGTTGACTAAATAGTACAGATATTTATTACTTTTAAAATCTGATATTAACATAGATTTTTATAAGGAACACTTTCCCATAAGAGCGCATCATTCATATAAGCATTTTAATTTCTGTATTTTCCTCCTGTCTTTATCTCCTGTTATATGTGCTTTTTACATAATTGCATTCATCGTGTACTTATATTTAAAAATTCTCTTTATTTAGGCTGTGGAATATGGCCTAAGTGTGATGAAGAGTTGATGAAAGTTGCCAATCGAAAGCCTATGGGCATTGTGACATTCTGGGATGAGAAACAAAGACTTCTATCAGTAGGCTGAGTTCATATTCACAGAGTGCAACTGAAGAGTCTGAATTAGCTTCCTCTGCACATATGGTCAGGCAGGCCCAGGTCTGCCCTTCACAAGTAGACAGTTAGCAACAGGCTTGTTTCCCAAATCTCTTGGAGCAGGAGAAGCTAGTTAACATAGGGCATTTTTATAAGTGAACAAAGAATCTCTACTACATGAATGATAAGTTCTAGAGCAGAGAGAGCCTGAGGTTTGGAGTGAGACTGAGTTCAAGTCTTGTCACAGGCTAGTTAGGCAGCCTTGAGGGAGTCATTTCATTTCTGTAGGCTTCAGCTTCTTCATCTGTAAAATGAAGATATTAATCATTATTTTTGAGGATCTACCACTATATATAATATGTTATATATGTGATAATTTTCCAATGCCTTCATATGTTTCAGATCCAAAGATATTTGTGATGATTTAATTTGGTTACAAAGGCTTAAGGGGTAGGAAATTGTAGCTTGTTCATTAAACTCAAATCCCAGAAGACTAAGGCCTTAGACATATGCCATATATGTTATGTACACTTTGTGACAAGATATAGGTTCTCATAAATATTGAAGAAATAGGGTAAATTTTATGTAATCACTTGTTTTTCTAGTCATTGAGAATGTGTGAAAGAAAAGAAATTTTAGGATTTGCTATATGCCTGCATTATTGCTATCATTTTTTTCTACAATCCTTTCCAATTTACAAGTGTATATCTGTTGGGTGTGTGGGAGTAATTAAATCAGTAATTAATTAAAGACACTGTGCTATTGACATAGGAACAGATTAATAGTTCAGCAAGTCAGTATGAAGTTCAGAAAGAAACTTATATTTGTAAATCTTTTTAGTACATTTTGAAGATGACAACTCACATCTGTGGGCATTTGGAAGAACGTACACCTTCTTATGATGTATAAAGTCTCCACATTTTCTGCGAATCTGGCTTGAAGAAAGTCTCTGAATTTTGTCTTAAAACTCAATGAATTATGCAGAATGGTGAACTGAATGTTCTCCCCAAATCCTTAGTGTAATCAGAGAAAATATGCTTTAAAATCAAAACACCCATAATGATGCTAAAAAATTTGATGTGAAAGAATGTACCAAGGAAAAGAAATCTCAAAGACTTTCTGGATAATAGAAGGAAAATGAGATCAGATTAACAGAAACAACCAAAATATCCAGATATTTGAGGGAAAACAACAGCAAAAAACAAGCAAACAAAACACTCCAAAGATCCAATTCCAGAGACAAAAAGGAAAACAACCAAGGACCTGAAGTGAGCAGTTGCAGACCATCAGGGTTGTAAGCCATCAGCAATTCCTGCACAAACACTGGCTACAACTTCTAGCACTGGTGGCCGAGTTCACCAACACCCTTCAGGGATCCAGAGCAGAGCTCAACACCAGAAAAGAAACCCACCTGCCTTGCAGCCAAGGGTGCCATGGCAGTGCCATCTTGCCTCACTGTACCTGACTCCAGGGATGATCAAGAAAACAATCAAGGACCTGAAGTAAGCAGCTGCAGATCATCAGAATTATAAGTCATCAGTTCCTCCTCTGCAGCAGTGGTGGCCAAGCTCATCATGCCCAGCAGAGATCCAGATTGGCATGCACCAAAACTGTCAGTAAAGCCATGATCTGGACAGGAGAATGCCCAACGCAGTGCCCCTTGGGACTTGTGCGGCCTCAATAAACATGGTCTAAGACTTTATAGTTCAACCCAGTAGAGGAGGAGCTGGAGCCTACAACTTGCAGCAGTGGCAGCTGAGCTTACCATGCTCTCCAGAGATTCAGAGCTGCACTCAGCAACACTATATGTGAAGTTGCAATTCCCACGGGAAAACACTCAGTGTGGCATCCCTAGGGACTGACACAGCTGCTATAAACTCCCTGGGTCTGAGACTTTGCAGTTCAACTGGAGAAGGAGGGACAGAGTCTGCTGTTGGACATAGCAGAGGCTCAGAGAGACTCAGGCTCTGATCAGTGGAAAGTGTGGAGAAACCAATGCTTAACACTAGACCCAACTAATAGATCTCTGGAATCACCACAGACCACCCAATCTCTGTGAATGGGGAGAAGTCAGACCATACCAACCCTAGCTGTGGAGAACAGAGACTGTTACACTGAGTTTGGTCTCAGAGGTATACACCACCTGCAGAGGCAGGGAGAGACAGAGGCTCTAAATCTGTAGAAAGTGTGGAGGGTGACCTGCGCTTAACACTAAATCCAGGCCTATTGATACTACCATCTGCACAGAATGAGAAAGACTTAGAGAACCAGGCTTACAACAGGAAAGGTGCCAGTAGCACTCAGTATCAAAAAAGAGAGAGACTGGAGAGGCCCTATCTACTGAATAGTCATTTATTTGTAGAGTTGCATTAATTTGTCACTGTGTGTGTGTGTGTGTGTGTGTGTGTGTGTGTATGTGTGTGTGTATGCCTGTTTTTTTTGCCTCTTCCCAAACCCTCTCCACAGCTTCTTCCCTTGTACATACCTACTCTCTTCTATCCCTTTTCTATCTTTTTTCTTTTTGTTTCTCTCTTCTCTCTTTCTTGTCTTGTATTAAATTCACTTCATATCACTATACCAGAAACTCTGCATAGGTTACCAGAATACTACTAAATTTTCACTATCTCTAATCTCTAGTATATACTACCTTACAAAACTCATATTCTCATTCTATTCTATCATATCTGGTTCTTTACCTTATTCTTCCATTTATGACTTTACTTCCCTCCTCACTCAACCTTCACAGTTGAATACAATACAACTTGCCCTTGGATATACCAGCTGACACCTGGAGCTGAGAGAAATCTATCAAAAGCAACAGATACAAACTTCTGAAATCATGAGAAAGAGGAATAACAAGTAAGCAATGAGCTCCCACAACACCACAATAACAGAACCTGACAACACAGAATTGCAGAGATCTCCAGAAGGTCAAATCAGAAATGTAACTGTAGAAATAATACAGGATTTCCAAGAAGAATTTAGACAGTCTGAAAGAAATAAAGGATGCAATCACTGAAGTGAAGGCATCAATTCAAACTATAAACAATTGATTAGACCACATGGAGAATAGAATCTTGCTTCTAGAAAATGATCACTCCAAAAATAAGAGCATAGTATAAAACTTAGAAAAAAATAATTACACAGCAGGAATCAGACATTGAAGAAATACAGGCCCATCTTAAAAGAAATAACCTAAAAATTATTGGCATAGAGGAGGGAAAAGAAGGTGAAACCAAAGGGCCCAACAATCTTTTCAAAGAAGTAATAGCAGAAAATTTTCCAAACAAAGAGCAAGAGATTCACACACAGGTACCAAAAACATATAGCACCCCCTTTAGACAAGATCACAGAAAAGGTTCCCCATGCAACATAATAGTCAAAATGACCAATGTAGAAGAAAAGGGGAGAATCTTAAAGACAAAAAAAAAAACAAAAGACAAAGTAACATTCAGAGTGAAAAAACAATTAGAATCATTCCAGGCTTTCCAAACCAAGTCATGAAAGCCAGAAGGGCCTGGAGTAACATGTTCCAAACTATGAAAGAAAACAACTTGCAGCCAAAAATTTCCCACCCAGCAAAACTATCCTCAAATTAGATAGGGAAATAAAACATTTCCAGACAAACAGAATTGAAGGAATTTATGTCTTCAAAACCAGCACTAGAGAAAATACTCAAAGAGATTAACTGCAAAGAAGTAAGTAATACACACCAGATCCAGAGAAATAAGAATTTCCATCCAGCAAACAACTAAGCAAAGAATAACAAATACTATTTTAAATAAAGTTAAATATCAACATGTTAGGAATTAAAAGTCATCTCTCAATAATCACACCTAGCATAAATGGCCTCAACTTCCCATAAAAAGACATAAAATGGTAAAATGTACTAAAAACTAAATCCATCTATCTGCTGCCTGCAAGAAACACACCTTACAAGTAAATATAGCAATAAATTCAAGGTAAAGGGCTGGAGCAAGTTAATCCATGCCAATGGAACTCGAAGACAATCAGGAATAGCAACTATGATATCAGACAAGTTAGAATTCAAGCCTAAGCTTATTAGAAGAGACAAAGCAGGACATTTTTTTATTTGTAAAAGGAACAAACCAACAAGAGGAAATAACAATAGTCAACATTTATTCCCCAAAGATAGGTGCAGCTACTTTCATAAAACAAAACTCTTCATGTTATTAAGTACACATAAATCCCAATACAATAATACTGGGAGACTTCAACACCCCTCTCACACCATTAGACCAATCTTCTAGTTTAAAGGTCAGTAAAGATGCCTCAGACCTAAAGAACACCATTAATCAAATGGACCTGTTAGACACATATAGAATATTTCACACAACTACAGAAGATTTCACATTTTTCTCAAACGCCAACAGAACCTTCTCCAAAATAGATCACATCCTGGGACACAAAGTGAGCACTAGCAATTTCAAAAATGTGACATACTTCCCTGTACCTTTTCAGACCATAATGTAATGAAATTAGAAATCAACTATAAGAAGACCCAGAGAAACTACATAAACATGTGGAGGCTAAACACTACCCTGCTGAATGAAGAATGGGTCATAGAAAAAATGAGATGAAATCAATAAATTTCTGGAAACAAAAATAGAGATACAACATATCAAAACCTCTGGGACACTTTGATAGTAGTATTAAGAGGAAAATGTATAGCACTGAGTGCTCACATAAGAAAAACAGAAAATCATCAAATAACCTAATGATACACCTCAGAGCCCTTGAAAAACCAGGGACAATCTAACCCTAAAATCAGTAGAAGACAGGGAATTATTAAAATGAGAGCAGAAATCCACAAAGTAAAGAATAAAAAAATTTAGAAAATCAACAAAACCAAAAGCTGGTTTCTCAAAAAAAATAATAAGATAGATAAACCACTAGCCAACCTAACCAAAAAAAGAATCAACCCAAATTATGAAGATAAAAAATGAAAAAGAAGATATTATCACTGGCAGTGTAGAAATAAAAAGGATTATCAGAAGCTACTTTGAGAAACTATACTCCAACAAAATGGAAATTTAGGAGGAAATTGACAACTTTCTAGATAAATATAACCTGCCTAAACTGAGTCAAGAAAATGTAGAAAATTTAAATCAACCAATACTAGTCAAAGAGATTGAAACAGCAATAAAGAACTTACTATCAAAGAAAAGTCCAGGACCAGATGGTTTTCCAAGTGAATTTTATAAAACCTTTATAAAAGAGCTAATCCTGATACTCCTCAATCTATTTCATGACATAGGAAAAAAAAAAAAAAACTGGACTCTCCCGAATACATTCTATGAAGTCAGCATCACATTAATACCAAAATCAAATAAAGGCGGCTCAAGCAAGGAAAACTATAGGTCTATATCTTTGATGAACTTGGATGCAAAACTGTTAAACAAAATATTAGCAACACACATTCAAAACCACATCAAGAAAATCATATGCCATGACCAGGTAGGGTTCATCCCAGGGATGCAAGGCTGGTTCAACATACAAAAATCAACCCATGTAATTCATCATATAAACAGAACCAAAGACAAAAATCACATGATAATTTCAATAGATGCTGAAAAAGCATTTGATATAATCCAAGAATCATTTATGCTAAAAGCACTGCAGAGAATCAGAATAGAAGGAACATACCTCAACATAAGGAAGGCCAATCTACAATAGGCGCACAGCCAGTATCATATTAAATGGGGAAACTTTGAGAATTTCCCCTAAAAACAGGAACAAGACAAAGTTTCCATTATCACCACTTCTCCTCAATATAGTACTAGAGACTCTAGCCAGAGCAATAAAGCAAGAAAAGGAAATCAAAGGAGTACAAATAGGAAAAGAAGAACTCAAACTTTCACTATTTGTACATGACATGATACTAAGAAGACCCAACAAACTCAACCAAAAAGCTTATAGAACTTATAAATAAATTCAGCAAAGTGTCTGGATACAAAATCAATCTTAAAAAGTCAGAAGCTTTTCTGTACAGCAACCATAAATCCACTGAAAAAGAAATCCAGAAAACACTTCCATTCAGGATTTCCCACAAATAAATAAAATACTTAGGAATAAACTTAACCAAGGAGGTAAAAGACCTCTACAAAGAAAATTATAAGACATTGAAAAAAGAAATAGAAGAAGATCTTAGAAGATGGAAAGATCTTCCATGTTCATGGATAGAAAGAATAGATATCAAAATGGCCATACTTCCAAAAGTGAATCTACAGATTCAACACAATACCCATTAAACTACCCAGATAATTCCTCATAGACATAGAAAAATCAGTCCTTAAATTTATTTGAAATAAAAAAAAAACCCAGGATAGCCAAAGTGATTCTCAGCAACCAAAACCAGCTAGGAGGAATCATAGTTCCTGACTTTAAACTATACCTCAAAGCCATAGTAATAAAAACAGCATGGTAGTGGAACAAAAACAGATACATAGACCAATGGAAGAGAATAAAAGACTCAGAAACAAATCCACACACTTATAGGCAACTGATTTTTTACAAAGGGGCCAAAAACATACATTGGGAGAAACATAGCCTGGTCAACAAATGGTATTGACAAAACTGGTTCACCATATGCAGAAATATGAAAATAAATCCCACTTTCTCACCCTGCACAACAGTCAATTCAGGATGAATCAAAGACTTAGAAATTCGACCAGATATCTTGAGGCTCCTTGAAGAGGGCATAGGTCCAACACTGCAACACATATGCACAGATAAAAACTTTCTCAAAAAGACCCCAAAGATACCAGATACTAGAAGGTAAATCAATACTTGGTACTGCATGAAACCAAAGAACACAGCAAAGGAAACTATCAAGAACCTCTACCGAGAGCCAACAGAATGGGAGAAGGTTTTTGCCAGGTACTCCTCTGATAGAGGACTAATATCTAGAATATATAGAGAACTCAAGAAACTGAGCACTAAAAAACAAATAACACAATTAAAAAAATGGGCAAGTTAATTAAATAGACACTTCATGAAGGAAGAAATTCAAATGGCCAATAAATTCATGAGAAAATGCTCAACACCATTAGCAATCAGAGATGCAAATCAAAACTACTCTGAGATTTCACCTAACTTCAACTATAATGGCAATAATTCAAAACAGAAACAACAACAAATGCTGGCGAGGATGTGGAGAAGTTGGAACTCTATAACATTGTTGGTGGGATTGCAAATTAGTGCAACCACTTTGGAAAACAGTATGGAGGGTCCTCAGAAGAATGAGAATGAATTTACCATATGATCCAGCAATACTACTTTTGGTTATCTACCCAAAAGAAAGGAAACCAAACTACCAAAATAATGCATGTGTATCTATGTTCATAGCTGCATAATTCACCATAGCCAAACTATGGAACCAGCCAAGATATCCATCGACAGATGAATGGATTACAAAACTGGGATATGTACACAATGGAATTTTACTCAGCCATAAAGAAGAATACAATTACATCATTTACAGGGAAATGGATGGAACTGGAGAACATTATGCTAAGTGAGATTAGTCAGTCACAAAAAAATAAGAAATAGGATGCTTTCCCTAATATGTGAAAGCTGGGGAGAAATAAGTCATAGGAGGAACTCTAGATGAAGGAGATTCTATAGATGAGCAAATAAGGTGACCTGATGAGATTGGAGGTGGGAAGAGAGAGATTCTCTATTGCACATGATGTACTCTAACAAACATATCAAAGTCAACCACTAAGCCAAGCATGAGAAGAAGGGAGGAGGAGAGAATGGGGCAGGAATTGGGTAAGGGCTAATTGGGTGATGTGCGCATGTATGTCTCTACCATCTTGTATCTCATTAAGATGTATAACTATGATGCACCAATAAATAATTTTAAAAAATAAATGAAAAAAAAACCCAAACTGCAAACAAACAAAAAAGAAACTAGAGGTGGAGGGGAAGATCAGAATCAGTAACCAGGGGAATAAAGGCAAACTGTAAGAACATTCTATTCTATTATCCTTTGAGACGTTTAAGAGAATATTACAGACCCAAAATAAGAACTGGTCACAATGAAGGAGAAAGAATAAGAAACAGTCCTTATAAGTAAAAGTCCTTATTGCTAATGTTTTCTCAACAGAAATCCTCAAAACCAAATTATAGAATTCAAAGATGTCAATGATTTAAGATCCAAGAAATGTAAAGAGAAGATAAAAAAATATATATGAGCCGGGCGTGGTGGTGTACGCTTGAAATCCCCGTGCTTTGGACGTCGGAGACAGGAGGATTGCGCTGATTCGAAGCTAGCCTCCCTGGCTTAAGAGACCCTGTTTCCAAATAAAAATATAAAAATGGGTCTGGAAGTGAAGCCCAGAGATAGAAGGGTTTCCAGGAACCCCAGTAGCACCACCACCACAAAAAAAAAAGAAAGGAAAAAATGGTAGATAAAGAGGTCAGATCTAGAAGATCCTATATGTTGACAGAATCCACAACAGCTATTCCTGGGAATAGACTGATAGAGTAGTGAGGTAGCATTGACCTGCATTTATATGGAAATGTATGTAAGGCAAGGTGGCACTTTAAGTCAGTGGCATTTGGGGGACCAGAGTTCCTTGGCTCCTGAGTTTATCATCAATACCCTGTTCCCAAATTACTTGATTCAATGCAGAACTGATGCAAATCTGCCAAAAAGCTTTTATAAGCAATGTTTCAAATTTGTAATTTTTAATGTTTATTTCCTTTCATCCTAAAAGTACATTTCATATTCCAAGAGAAATGAGAACATGGAGTAGAATGCAAAGGAAACTGTAAGATTTTCTTCCCTAGCACCATGTGTGAACAGAGAAAAATAAACAGTTTGGGGAGTTCTTCCAGCCCCACTGGCCTTTTATTCCATTAACAATATACTATTCCTTTTCAATAGACCTGAAGAATAGATACTAGAACTCAAACCTCATTCTTTTCCACTTTTCATCTTTCCTTGGGAAGAGGGGCCTGGATTCATGAATATCCTTCAGCCAACTTACATAACTTTACTTGACTAGAAGTACAGAGCTGTGTGGTCCAAAGTCAAAGAAAAGGTTTACCTCAACCATATTGTGAGCCACGAGTAGAAAGAAGAATGGATTTTATGTCTTACACATTTCATGCACACTGCAAAAAGGGAGTAAAAGCATGACATGGTACTCAGTCAAGGGACTAGATTCTGCTTAGTTACTCAAACTAGAGTGTATACGTTTGCCTCGGTAATTTAGGATAGGCTGAGCTAGGAGGATCGCAGGTTTGAGGCCAACCTCAGCAACTTAGAAAGTCCCTGTTTCAAAATAAAAAATAAAATAAAAGGCTGAGGGTATAGCTCATAGGTGGAATGCCCTTGGGTTCAATCCCCAGTATCAAAAGAATAACAATGATAATAATAATAGGAATAATAATAAATGATTAAAATAAATAGATGTGTTCAACTTTTAACCCATTGATATAAATTCCACACAATTTCTGTGTTGGAGTTGGCTTTTGTATTTGCAACTTTATTGGCTTCAAGTGGAAAGGAAAAGAAAGGAGAAAAAAAATATGTTCATGAAGGCCAAGGCATCGTGATGCATGCTGTGAACAAAGGTTTCACAGTAACTTAAATAAAGAGCTGTGCTGGGAACATTAAGTTCTCTTCTAGTGCATAGTAGCACAGGCTGCCAAACAGAAAATATTCGTGCTCTGGCATTCAGGACTGCAGTCACAGAATAAAGTGATTTTATTTCAGCAATGTAACATCATCTGTCATGTTAAATTAATAGAATTAATTTGATTTATATTGGTTCTGTAAGTTAATAGTTGTGTGAGCAAAAGAAATTCATACTCAGGTTTATGTTTGTGCATGTTTAAATAGCATTGTCATGAACTAATTTAAACTAAGAGTCAGGGGGTACTTGTATCTTTAATAATCAGGACACATCAAATTTCATCTTCACTACCCCTAGTGGTTCCTCTGGTTCACATGCTACACTGGAATAGAGACAAGGGCTCGTATAATGTGGCCTCCTCATTTCTTCATTAGATAGGTCTTTTTTGGATCTGGTCTTCAATTTCTAGACAAAGCTTTTTCATGTTTTAATTTTCTAGTTATACATGAGTGTCCTTCCTTGCATACTTCTCAGAAGACTGGAGAACTGGATGTTTTGGAAGAGCAAGGCTTGGGGTGTCTACTGAGAAAAGGTCTTTTTCTAGAATCAGCTAGTTTGTTGCTAGTTACAAAAACACACTCTCAGACAGTCCAAGGAGACTCTGAAATCACTCCAGCCATTCTTGCCCACTGTGGGTGAGATGAATGCTTTGGTGGGAATTATGACTACTGTCACCCAACTGAGAGTTGTCCAAAGCCTTCCCTTTAAGACAGGGCCGATGGCTTCTGGAGTTCTTGTATGAGAAGTGATAACTAGGTGAAAAGATGATACATAGTTCAAATTAAACTAGAAAAGCAACATATGAATTCATGATGAGAACAGCCATTTTAAGCAGATAAAAGTATTTCTGGTCACTGATCAGTGCATTTCCCCCATATAGTCATATATAATCAAAAGTTGATTTGGTGAGCATACAACCAGATCCTGGGGAGTGAGCTGATCTGTTTGGTTGGGTCAGAACATAATAGGTGGATGCAGCCTCTGAACAGAGGTTCAGATACGTGAAACTGGCATGTGACTTAACATTTTTTATGAGCCAGGACAAGGGATCCTCTTTTTTTTGGGGGGGGAGCAGTGAGAGAGTAGATACAACCAGCATTTGCTTCTTTGTCAATTTATAAAAAATTTCTTCTTTCTGAACAGTCCCTTTCTGATTAATGTACATTTCCTTAAATATACTACTACCTAAAACCTACTTATAACCAGGACTAGTCAGCCTAATTTAGTTTTTAAGACAACCTTATATTAAATTAGCTTTTAACCACTGTGTATTGATTTTTCTCTTGGAAGGTAATTGTCTTAGTCCATTACTATAAGGGAATACCTGAATATTATAATGAATAGGAATTTATTGCTCATGGTTCTGGAGGCTGGGCAGTCCAAGGTCAAGTTGATATCACCTGGTGAGAGCCTTCCTGCAGCACCCTCTCAAGGCAGAAGGCAGAAGGATGGATAGGGCCAAGCAAACTCTCCCTGCAGTAATGAGCTCAATCCTATGACATTGACCTTAATGAATTCTCATTAGTTCCACCTCCCAACCCTGTTGTATTGGTGATTAAGTTTTTGGAGGAACACATTCAAACCCCAGCATCAATCTTCTTAACTTTGTCTTAAAGTTCTTGGCATTTCAGTGTTGCTTCGATATACAACAGTTTTCATTCTTTTATGTTGTGATTATTAAAAGGAAACAAAGCTGGGCATCCTAGTGCACACACCTGTAATCCCAGTACTTGAGAAGCTGAGACAGGAGAATTGCAGGCTCACAATCAGCTCCAGCAATTTAACAAAGCCCTCAGCAACCTAGTGTGACCCTGCTTTAAAATAAAAAATAAAAAAGGGCTGTAGGTGTAGCTTGGACTTAGATTACCCCTGGGTTCAATTCCCAGTATGACCAAATAAAAAAAGGAAATAAAACTGATACTGGCACCACTAGCATTTCCATATAGGAAGGGCTTAGAGGCTGTGCTCTAACAGGAATGGGGCTAGATGACTGCTCTGAAGCTGCTTTTAGAAAACAAGGACACAGCTTTTACATAGAAAATGTATTTATGTGGCAGTAGCTTAAAGCTGTGTTTACACAGTAATCATGGTTTTCCTTGGGATAGATGTTTATTTAGAGTGATTTGGGTTCTGAGATTGATGAGGATTGCGGGTATTTCCGCTTTCCTAAACTGCCCCTTGGTTGCCGCTCAGTGCACAGTTCAGCTCTATTTGCAATCCTCCTGGAGGTGGATTTAATTAATGGGCTCTCTCCCAGCAACCTCAAATTACTTTTCACTCTTTCCTTTATATCCATTTGCACCTGTGTGTTTTATGCCCTAGTTTTGCAAATCTGTAAATCACTCACTTGGTCAATGAAAGGACGATTTTCTTCTGAAGATATCTCCTTTGCCAGAGAGTTAGCAAGCTTTTCTCTCTCCATTTGCACATTTAGATTTTTATCCTAGGCAATTCAGACAATACCTGCGTGGGCATTCCAATACCACCAACTCAGAGACTGCAGGCAATCTTATTCTGCTCAGGTTTCTCGTTAAATCTGATTAGAAGATCTTCTGGTTAGAAGATCAAATTAGAAGAGGAGTGTTATCAACAGAAAGGTAAATGACCAAGTGTAATGTGTGTGTATATAGTTTGGGATGTGTATATATGCTTACTTCAATTATACTCAAAAACCAATATAGTAACAGTTGTTTGGAAGATCCATGGCTTTTCTTCAACCCATTAGTGTATAGTGTATGAGTTCCTCTTGCTGCTATAACAAATTATCACAAATTTAGTGACTTAAAAATAATACAAATGTATTATCTAATGAGTCCAAAAGTCAGAAATCCAAAATGGGCCTCACTGGGCTAAAAGAATTTTGGCAGGTCTATGTTCTCTCTGCAAGGTCTGAATCAAATCCACTTCCTTATTCCATTTGCTTATTCCAGAAATTAGGACTGAGATATTTTTGGGGGGTTGGGAAATTATTGTGCCTACCACATGTGAAAAAATCCAAATAATCTAAAATTTTTAGTATGTGTACTTTTTTTTTTTTTGGTGGTACTGGGGTCCCTGGTAACCCTTCACTTCCAGGCTACACTCCTAGACCTATTTTGATATATTTTTTTATTTTGGAAACAGGGTCTCTTAAGCCAGCAAGGCTGGCTTCGAACCTGTGTGATCCTCCTGTCTCCGCCTCCCAAGTGCAGGGATTATAAACATGTGCCACCACACCCGGCCTAGTATGCATACTTTTGCTTCCACATTTTTAACATAAATATGGACCAATGTCCGAAATATGAAAATCTCATGAATGTATGATAAAAATGCATGAGTAATATCATTGACATTATTTCCTAGAAGATAAAACCATAGTAATATACCTTCCTATCAGAGTAGCTCTTTTCAATATTTGATCTGAAAATCACTGAAAAATCTCCATCTTCTTCTTTATTTTGATTCTTCATGGGCCTGCCACAAGTACATGAAATTTCTAGTGTTCATTACTACTTTTATTTTGAAAACTATCTTCAACTGACTTTTTCAAAATTACATTATAAAACTTGGTAGCACATAAATCTACTAATTCGACTAAGACCTTGACCTCTATTAATATATCAGAGAAATTAGATTGCTATTTGGTAGGGTTCAGGGTAGGTTAATTTAGAGCTTGGAACGGTGGAGAAGACAAAAGTGGCCAGGGCAGGAGGGGCTACTGTGTCAGGGTATGAAGTGCATGGTTGGGAGGTCCTCAGGGGGACCTGCTCACTAATATACTAAAAATTCCAATACTTATACAACATAATATTGATGAACACATTAGGCCTCATTCACAGACCTTACTTTAGAGGAACTCACTGGGATTCTTTTTTTTTTTTGAAGATTTAAAGAAGTTTATTAGAAAGATAGAAATACAGAGGATAGGTACAGCTCCATACCAGACTGGCATGGAGGGGTGACTCGAATGAATACACCGGGAACTCAATGGGATTCTATGAAGATAAATAAATTTATTTTCCTAGGTTTAAGCCCTTGTTCCTTCATTCAGCATGAGAGTATCCACTAGTACTTTGAATCTTGGTTATAAATTCAAACTTTGAATCTTGGTTATAGGTTTGCCTTATATTATCATGCAATGGCTTCTATCATTTGAAAGAACCCAGTATTTTCCCTCAGCATTTTTTTTGCCCATGTTTTCTGGTATATCACGTACTAAATAAAGCCTACATCTCCTTTCTCACTCTTAGGTTTGTTCACCAAAGCAGAGCCTACCTGTGGGAGGCTCTCTTTCCACCTTTAAGCCCTGCCTCCTCTTCTTGCCCTTATTACATAACCACCCAGCGCCCCATGCATTCTGTTTGGTTGGGTTAAGATGTCATCACCTCCAGCTTTGAGTGCATGCAGTGTTTGGATGGGCAGGCTTTGAGGAGCGTTTCATCAGCCCATGCTGTGCTTAGTGCTGCCAGAGGTGGTGGGGTCCCTGCCAGTGATGCATACTTAGGCTAATGGCCTGTGGGCTTCTGGGAAACAAAAGGGCAGGTAATGGAGTGCAGCCATCAGAAACTGGCAGAAAACAAGGTTCATTTTGAGCAAACCCATTAAGAAGAACATGAATCAAATAGAATCTCAGACTCTCTGGAAATATGATTGTGTCCCTGTTAATATCTCTCAAGTGGAAAAAATTAAAAGAGATGGCTGGGATCCCAAATTCCCAAGCCCTTGACCTCCACTGCCACAGGAGCAAGAGGAAAAGATGCAGCAGGGATGTGTAGGGCAAATGCACTGTTATTCACCCTAATCTTCTAAGCCCTATACTCTGAAACAATGAGAAATAAACCAGTTTTCCATTCCACATTGCAGTACTTTATGAGTTTAAAGTTGGTAATAAGCCAGGCGTGGTGGTGCACACTTATAATCCCAGCGCTTGGGAGGCTGAGACAGAGGATCACATAGGTTCAAATCCAGCCTCAGCTACTTAGTAAGGCGCTCAGAAACTTAGTGAGACTCTATTCCAAATAAAATATAAAATAGGTCTGGGAGGTAGAAAGCCTCTAGGCTCCATCCCCAGTACCACCAAAAAAAAAAAAAAAAAAAAAAAACCAACCCACACGTCTGGGAGTATAGCCCAGAGGTAGAAATGCCCCTGGGTTCCACCCCCAGTACCTAATAATAATAATAATAATAATAATAATAATAATAATAAAGTTGGTAATAATGACTACCTTAATTCTGCTGATGGACATTTGAAGGTGGAGTTGGGAATAAGTTCTGAGGCTCTTTGATCAATTAGTGAAATATAGGAGACACAGTAAATTCCTTGCATTTTGTGCTAAGAGTGATACAGAATAGTAATAGCAAACACTTACGTAGCATTTCTATTGTGCCGAAAGCATCATCTTCACAATTACCAACTGATATATGTACTATTACTATTTCCATTTATATAGATAAGAAACTGAGACTCAGAGAGTTACAAGGCCCAAGTTTAATAGTAGGGGCTGGCAGAGCTAGGCTTTATATCCTGACATTATGGCTCCTTAGTCTATATTCTTTGTTTAGTGGTTGTTTCTGTTGTTTTGTGGTACTAAGGACTGAACCCAAGGGCATTCTACTTCTGAGCTATGATCTCAGCCTGATTTTATTTTTTGAAACAAGGTCTCATTGAGTTGCCAAGTTTGACTTCAAACCTGTGATTCTCCTGTCTCAGCCTCCTAAGTACTGGGATTGTAGGCATGCATCACCATGCCTGGCTGTAGTCTATGTTATTAACCACTGAACTAATGCTGCCTTCCTAAAGAAGAAATGACTAATAATTCTTCTTTGGGGGATATTAAAATGGCAGAATATTAAACAAACAATGTATATAGTGTCATTCTAAGAGAGATAATGGGCTAGACTAAAATGGATAAAGAAGATGAAGTGTGAAGGAGTCAAGCCTTGGAAAATGTGCAGGATTTCAGTAGGTGCAGGGGAAGGTGAAGGTTTAGGAAGTCTTTCTGGACATAGCATCCCTGCCTCCATTATTTGCTAGTAAGGATCATCGGGTATTAAGACAACCAAATGTTTCTTCACATGTTTGCAAAAGCTTACTCATGGAGAACAGCTGAGCTACCTGAAGGGTTGTTGGAACTATGGTCCTCATGTGCATCAGAACCACCAGGAGCTCTGGTTAAAACAGTCGGCTTGGCTCCATCTCTGGAGTTTCTGATTCAGGGGATCAAGGGTAAGGCCTGAGAATTTATATTTCTAACAAATTTCTAGGCAATGCTGATGCTACAGGAACTTTACTTTGAGAGCCACTAGCTTGAAGCAGAAGCCAGTAAGACTTGAGAGAAAGGAGAAAGATGTGGGCTGAGGATACTGGAAGGAAAAATAAATGAAGAAAGAATTATTGTCTGATAGGGATAGTTAACTTTTGTGATAATATATTCTGAGCCAGTGCTAGGCAAAGCATTTGACATATATTATTTCTTTTTATCCTTCAAACTTTAAATGCTATCATTATTTCTATTTTATAGCTAAAAATGAAAGTCTAAAGGCATTAGAAACTTTTCCATACAACAAAATGTATAGATTTAATTCTATATCAAGCCAGTTTTAGGGTACAAGCACTAATTAATACTGTGTTCCACAGCTCTGAAAGGTGTTTTGATGTGATGTGTTTGGAAGTACATAATCTTTGCAGGTTTCTAATCAGCAATGTAACAAAAGTGATAATTAGGGTAAATTATTTTAGTAACATTGTGCAAATCTTAAAGTCTGAGAGGATAACTATGGACTATTATAACAATACAGGCATAACCTGAGCTTCCCTATTCAATTCTCAGAGTGAGTAGCATGTCAAATGCTGCCATTAGGAGTTTGATGAAACCTAGATTCCTTTTTGTTTGCATATCTGATTCTTATGGTACTATGAATTGAACCCAGAGGCATTTTACCTCTGAACTATATCATCAGCCCTTTCTATTTTTTTCTCTTTCTGAAATAGGGTCCTGCTGCTCGGTTGCTGAAAATCTTGCTAAGTTGCAGCCTGGTCTTGAACCTATGATCCTCCTGTCTCAGCCACCCATGTAGTAGGATACAGGTGTATACCACCATGCCTAGGTGCATATCTGATATTATAAAACATAAATTCTGAAATAAGAGGCTTTCCTTTTAGGTCTTTTGGCTACAGTTCATCTATTTACTTAAATATATTACTGAAATTTACTAAAACTTTCAGTACTGTAAAAAACTACTTTGAGTTATTGCCTACTTTTAGATAAAAAGACAAAGTCAAGTTTAAAAGTCTTGTTGGTGTCATACAGTTTTATGTTATGTGTAGGTGTGGATTTTTTTTATCATGTTTGGGTCTAAGTTGGTGTCTTTCTGTAAAGTCCTACATTTTTATATCTTCAAATATTTTTCTTCCTTCATTCTCTCCATTAGTTCCTTCTGGAAACCTGAGTAGCGTATGTTGGATCTCTTCGTTCTGTCCTCTGATTTTATTAATCTCGCTTTCATGTTGCCAATATCTATGCTTCAGAAACACTTTGAACAATTTCTTTAATTATCCTTTCATTAAATCTCTCTTCATCTCTTTCTAATCTGATATTTATTTATTTATCATTTAATTTATCTATTTTGTTTTCACTTTAGTTTTCAAGTTTTTTCATATCTTTTATGGTCTCTTGTTTCTTGCTGTTATTTTTAGACTTTACTTTTTCAAGCATACCAAACATTTGATCATATGCATCTGATAATTCTAATATCTGGAGTTTTGTCTAATTTCACAATGTTATTTCTGCTGAATCTCATTCATGTTTCTTTGTTTTCTTATTGTTTGTAATTTTTAACTTCTAACATATATTTTGGATCATTATCTGAGAGAATTGTTTTAGGTCAGATTGAAATTAAATGCTTTCAGATAATATTTTAATTTGCTTCTTTATACCCTGGGAGTGGGCATTAGCATGCAGGCTAGTTCTATATTTTAATTTCTATTTGAGATCTTTGGACCACTCAGTTTTAACTAAAGCCAAAAGTTCCATGAGGGTTAGCTTATAGTTATGAATTCTTTACAAAAATTTTCTTTCCCCTACACCCAGTGACAAGGTGCAAAGAGATATCTCTTAAAAAAAAACTTTTATTGGTACATTGTAATTATACATCATCGTGAGATTCAAAGTGATACAAATGTACTGCATACTTCACTTGGCATATTTCTTTCTGCATCCTACCTAGCACCCCACTCCCCAGTACATGTTAGTAAAACTGACAGTGATACCTTCATATATGGATCTAACATTATGGGAACTGTTCCCTTACTCAAACCTCTTCTATCCCCTTCTCTTCTCAAATCACCCTTCACTATTCTACTGGTCTGTCCTCAGTTTTTTGCTGTCTAATTCAAGGAGGAAATTATATTCCAATGGGACCTCAGATTTATGCTTTTCTTTTTCTTTTTTGGAGTGCCAAGGATGGAATCAAGATTTTGTGCATGCTAACCAAGTACTCTACGACCAAGCTACATCCCTAGGGACTTAAGATTAGGTGAGGTACTAGAATTACACTTTCTGCTTTAGATGTGCTCTAGATTTTGTCTACTTTCTGCTGTGCCTTATGCAGTCTTGAAAACCAGTATTCATTTTCACTAGGGCTCAGCAGACTCTCACGATCAAAGCTGGATTTGTACTTCCTTGCCTCCTATCTGTTTTGATTTTGGAATGTGATCTATGTTCCAGCCAGTTTATTAATGTGTTAAAATATTCTAAATATACAAGCACATAATATCTCAGCTATTTCCATCAGAAAGGTTGCTCTGACCTGGACATGGTGGCGCATGCTTGTAATCCCAACATTCAGGAGGTGGAGACTGGAGGATAGTGGTTCTTGGACAGCCTCAGCTACTTAGTGAGGCCCTTTGAAACTCAGTGAGATCCTGTTTCAAAAATAGAGTAAAAAATAGGGCTGGAGGTGTAGCTCTGAGGTACAATGCCCCTGGGTTCCTTCCCCAGTAGCGCAAAAGAAAGGTTGCTCTGGAAACCTTAAGTTGAAAATGTGTTTCAAGTTATTAAAAAAAAGAGATAGTAATTTTCATTAAATGATACCATTAAATGAAAATGGTAAACAAAATCCCTAAGGACACTAACAATATTTTTATTTGTATCTTTAGAGCTATATACCATGCCCAAGAAATAATGAACTCCATAAGGAATTAATGAATAAAATAATGCAAATAAGCCGGGCATGGTGGTGCACATTTGTAATACCTGCGCTTGGGAGACTGAGACAGGAGGATCATGCAGGTTTGAAGTCAGCCTCAGCTGGCTTCAGAGACCCTGTTTCCAAATAAAATATAAAATAGGTCTGGGAGTGTAGCCCGGAGGTATAAGGTCCCTGGGTTCCATCCCCAGTACAATAATAATAATAATAATAATAATAATAATAATAATAATGCAAATACATTAGAGGGTTTAAGTTGTTTGATCAACATAACTTATTATTATTATTTTTATTTCTGTGTGTGATGCTGGAGATTGAACTCAGGGGCATTCTACCTCTGAGCTGCACCGTGAACCCTATTTTATTTTTTTATTATGAAATAGAGTCTCACTAAGTCACTGAGAACATCATTAGGTTGCTGAGGGTGTCCTCGAACCTGTGATCCTCCTGTCTCAGTTTCCCAAGTACTGGGATTACAAGTGTGTGCCACCATGCCCAGCTAATATAACTTCTTAGCAAATGTATTTAGAAATAGGCTTGATTGTCTTCTCAATATTCAAGTATCTACATTATGCTTATATATGTCTATATGTTTTATATAGACATATATAGAGAGATGTATATGCACATATATGTATGCATGATATATGTATACATATATACATTTGCTATATTGTTCTCACATTATAATATAATCACAGTTATTGCTAAGCCTAAACTTTAGATGATTCATTTCCTTACCTTAAGGAATTTTGTACCTGGAACTTCCCTTAGTATCCAGTTCTGTGAGCTGAGAAGAGGGCCCCATGCTGCACATAAAATAAATGAGTGTGGGAGACCTGTGGAAAAGAGTCTTTACAGGTAGCAGTCCCCTTACGACTGAGGAGTTCTTCAAACTTTGGACAAAAGGCATAATATGGAAACTGTGAAGAGTTCTGTCAGCTCAGGTTCTGAGGTATTTATGGCTAATTCTGACTGGCTTACAATCTGCGGTGTAACTAACTAGACTAAAACCTGCCTCGCTTTAAGCTCAGTAATTAATTTGTCCCTTCAAAGGAGTTTAAAATAATCCTTAGAGCAGACATTAGAACTAAGTAAAAGTAGTTCCACATCCTGGCTTTGTCATTTACTCTCTTTTTGTTTAAAAGCAACCTACTAAATTTCAAGCCTTTGTTTCATCATCTGGGAAATGCAAATAATAACACCTATCTCATAAGACTAGCTTACGACTTTAAACAGATAATGCATGTAAAATCATTAGCACAGTACCTCATACTGTGAAGCAGCAATAATAAATTTAGCAATAGTAATTGCTATTATTTTTGTCCTCTATGAAGCCTGGTGCAGCGTACTTGTTACACATTAGAACAAAATATGTCCAAATTAAAGAACCAGCTATCTTTATTTGTTTAAGTGATTGCCCACATTTCTTCTCAGCCTTTGGCCTTCCCTAGTGGAAGAAACGAGAATCAAGGTGATCCTTTGGCGCAAAGAAAGCCATATAGAGACCTATTCACTTCCAGGACTATAAAACTTGTTAAGCAATTCCTCAAAGAAAGAGACAAAGGCTGGCTTCTTGCCCCATCAAGAGAGAGAAAAAAAATTCCCAGCGCCTGACTGCAGCTTTGCCCTGGAATCAGCAGCCTTTGGTTCTGTCTGCACTGCCTTGGCAAAACTTGTGGGCTTCCATTGAATTAACATGCAGACCTACAGCTCAGTCCCCATCGCAGGCACCATGCACATAATCTCTCTCAAGGATACTATCTACTCCTGCTAACCTCCAAAAAAGAGATTAGATAGAGAGACTGATTTTTTGATGATCTGCATTTTGGTCTTAGAGAGGGTCTTTCCAACTATTTCCTTTGCCTGAGAAACTTCCACCTTGCTTCTAACAATTCAGCTTGTTATCAGCAAGAAATAGGAGCTCCTGAAAGGAAATCTCAGTAGACCATCTGATTCAGGAAGGATGTGTGTAAGACACACACACTGTCAGATAGCAAGCAGGGAAATGTTTCTATGGTCAGGGTTAGAGAGAGATGGAGGTTTGTGGTCAGAAAAACCAAATCAATAGTGGAATTTGAATTTCTTTCAAAATTCAATATCTTTCATCCTCTCATTTTACTTGATTTGTGACTTTCAACGACAACTTAGACAGTCTGGACTTAAGGTTCTCTGCAGATGGGAAGTAAAATACTGTACAGAAATATTTCAATTTTTTGCAAGATATGACCATGCCACATTCATTGCTAACTATATTCTGCGATTATAATGTGAGCTGCTAAATCAGAGAGGGGTCTAAGATTGTATTGTGCAAACTATAACATAATGGCCATTATTCTGCCCAAAGTTTGAAACAGTTTTATCTTGCACTCTAATAAAAAACATAGATACAAAAATCCCTAACATCTTTGCATGGCATATAACAATATTTCCTTTTTTAAAAGGCTAAATAATTCCATATGTCATTTATTATGTATATACATAGTATATTTTTATAGTGTCCATGTTTATGTACATATATATTCATAATTATATGTACTAAATACATACACATATATATATACTGCATATATATATATATATATATATATATATATATATATATATTGCAATTTCTTTTTCCATTCACCAATCAAGTGATCTTGCATTTAAATCTTTAGTTCATATGAAGTTAATTTTTTTATATATCCTGAGAAAATGTTTAAATTCCATTTGGAGAAACTGTTCTTTTGCCACCATATATTTTTGGCACATTAGCTGAAGATAAATTAATCATTAATACATTGATGAATTTTATTTTTTTTAATTTTATTGGTGCGTTATATTCATACATCATATTGGAGTAAAAAACTTGTGTGGACATACACCCATTTAGCCCCTGCCCAATTCCCACCCCATTCCTTCCCCATCCCTCCTTCCCATGCTTGGCTTAGTGGTTGACTTCAATATGTTTAAGTACATGTGTGTTTTAGAGAATTTCCTTCTTCCCCCTCCCATCCCCACAGTTAGGTTGTCTTGTTTGCTCCTCTATAGGATTTCCTTTTTCATCTAGAGTTCCTCCTATGACCCATTATACCTTAGCTTTCACGTATTAGGGAAAACATCCGATTTTTATTTTTTGTGACTGACTAGTCTCGCTTAGCATAATGCCCTCCATTTCCATCCATTTCCCTGAAAATGATGTAATTGAGTTTTTTTAATGGCTGAGTAAAATTCCACTGTGTACATATTCCACAGTTCTGTATCCATTCGTCTGTTGATGGACATCTTGGCTGGTTCCATAATTTGGCTATGGTGAATTGTGCAGCTATGAACATAGATATACATGCATTAGTTTGGTAGTTTGGCTTCCTATCTTTTGGGTAGATACCCAACAGTGGTATTGCTGGATCAAATGGTAGATTTGTTCCCATTCTTCTGAGGATTCTCCATACTGTTTTCCAAAGTGGTTGCACAAATTTGCAATCCCACCAACAATGTTTTAGAGTTCCCACTTCTCCATATCCTCACCAGCATTTCTTGTTTTGTTTTGAATGATTGCCATTCTAGTTGGAGTTAGGTGAAATCTCAGTGTAGTTTTGATTTGCAGCTCTCTGATTGCCAATGATGTTGAATATTTTTTCATCCTTTTATTGGCCATTTGAGTTTCTTCTTTTGTGAAGTGTATTTAGTTCTCTTGCCCATTTTGTTATTGGATGTTTTGTTTTCTTCGTGTTGAGTTTCTTGAGTTCTCTGTATATTCTAGATATTAGTCCTCTATCAGAGGGGTAGGTGGCAAAAATTTTCTCCCATTTTGTTGGCTTTCATTTGAGGATCCTGACAGTTTCCTTTGCTAAATAGAAGCTCTTCAGTTTCATGCAATCCCACGTATTGATTCGCCTTTTAATTTGTTGTGCGTTTGGGGTATTGTTGAGAAAGTGTTTATCTGTGCCTATGTGTTGCAGTGTTGGACCTACACCCTCTTCAAGGAGCCTCAAGGTCTCTGGTTTGATTTCCAAGTCTTTGATCCATCTTGAATTGACTCTTGTACAGGGTGAGAAAGTGAGATTTATTTCCATTTTTCTGCATATGGTTAACCAGTTTTGCCAACATCATTTATTTAACAGACTATCTTTCTTCCAGTGTATGTTTTTGGCCCCTTTGTCAAATATAAATTGGCTGTAAGTGTGTGGATTTGTTTCTGGGTCTTCTATTGTGCTCCATTTTTCTATGTATCTGATTTTGTGCCAGTACCATGCTGTTTTTATTACAATGGCTCTGTAGTATAGTTTAAAGTCAGGTATTGTGATTCCTCCTGCATGGGTTTTGTTGCTGAGAACTACTTTGGGTATTCTGGGACTTTTGTTGTTCGAAATGAATTTAAGGACTGATTTTTCTATGTCTGTGAGGAATGATCTTGGTAGTTTAATGGGCATTGTGTTGAATCTGTAGCTCATGTTTGGAAGGATGGCCATTCTGATGATATTTACTCTGCCTATCCATGAACATGGTAGACCTTTCCATCTTCTGAGATCTTCTTTGATTTCTTTTTTCAATGTTTTATCATTTTCTTTGTAGAGATCTTTTACCCCCTTGGTTAAGTTTATTCCTAAGTATTTTATTTTTTGTGAGAGATCCTGAGTGGAAGTATTTTCTGAATTTCTTTTTCAGTGGATTTATGATTGTACAGAAAAGCTTCTGATTTTTTTTTTTTGGTGGTACTGGGGTTCCTGGAAACCTTTCTACATCTGGGCTACACTCCCAGACCTATTTTATACTTTTTTATTTGGAAACAGGGTCTCTTAAGCCAGCATGGCTGGCTTCAAACCTGCGTGATCCTCCTGCCTCTGCCTCCCAAACACAGGAATTACAATCTTGTGCCACCATGCCTGGCAAAGCTTCTGATTTTTAAAGATTGATTTTGTATCCAGATAATTTGCTGAATTTGTTGATCAGTTCTATAAGCCTTTTGGTTGAGTTTGTTGGGTTTTCTAAATATAGTATCATGTCATCTGCAAATAGTGAAAGTTTGAGTTCTTCTTTTCTTATGTGTACTCCTTTGATTTCCTTTTCTTGATTTATTGCTCTGGCTAGAGTCTCTAGCACTATATTGAAGAGAAGTGGTGATAATGGATGTCCTTGTCTTGTTCCTGTTTTTAGGTGGAGTTCTTGAAGTTTTTCCCCATTTAATATGATGTTGGCGGTGGGCTTAGATTGCTTTTATGATGTCGAGATATGTTCCTTCTATTCTAATTCTCTGCAGTGTTTTTTTTTATCATAAATGGATGTTGGATTTTATCAAATGCCTTTTCAGTGTCTATTGAAATTATCATGTGATTTTTGTCTTTGATTCTGTTTATATGATAAATTACATGGATTAATTTTCATATGTTGAACCAGCCTTGTATCCCTGGGATGAACCCTACCTGGTCATGGTGCATAATTTTCTTTATGTGGTTTTGAATGTGTGTTGCTAGTATTTTGTTTAGTATTTTTGCATCCAAGTTCATCAAAAATATAGGCCTGTAGTTTTTCTTCCTTGAATTGTCTTTATTCGGTTTAGGTATTAGTGTGATGTTGGCTTCATAAAATGTACTTGGGAGAGTCCCAGTTTTTTCTATTTCACAAAATAGATTGAGGAGTATTGGGATTAGATCTTCTATAAAGATTTTATAGAATTCACTTGGAAAGCCATCTGGTCCTGGACTTTTCTTTGATGGTAAGATTTTTATTGCTATTGGTTGGTTTACATTTTCTATATTTTCTTGATTCAGTTTAGGAAGGTTGTATTTATCTAGGAAGTTGTCAATTTCCTCCAGATTTTCTATTTTGTTGGAGTATAATTTTGCATAGTAGTTTCTGATAATCCTCTGCATTTCTACACTGTCAGTAGTAATGTCTCCTTTTTCATATGTTATCTTCATAATTTCGGTTGATTCTCTCTCTCTCTTTTTTTTTTTTTTTTTTTTTTTTGGTAGTACTGGGGTTCCTGGAAGCCCTTCTACCTCTGAGCTACACTCCCAGACCTATTTTTACATTTTTATTTGGAAACAGGGTCTCCTAAGCACGGGGATTACAAGTGTGCGCCACCACGCCCAGCGATTCTCTCTTTTTTAAAATTAGGTTGGCTAGTGGTTTATCTTGTTAAATTTTTTGAGAAACCAGCGTTTGGTTTTGTTGATTTTCTGTATTTTTTTATTCTCTACTTCATTAATTTCTGCTCTAATTTTAATAATTTCCTAGCTTCTACTAGCTTTGGGGTTCAATTGTTCCTGTCTTTCAAGGGCTTTGAGGTGTGTCATTAGGTTATTTATTTGAAGATTTTCTGTTTTTCTTATGTGAGCACTCAGTGCTATAAATTTTTCTCTTAATATTGCTTTCAAAGTGTCCCAGAGGGTTTGATATGTTGTATCTTTATTTTTGTTTGTTTCTAGAAATTTCTTGATTTCACCTCTTACATCTTCTATGACCCATTCTTCATTCAGAAGTGTGGTGTTCAGTCTCCACATATTAATGCTGTTTCTCTGGGTCTTCTTATAGTTGATTTCTAGTTTCATTCCATTATGGTTTGAAATGACACAGGGAAGTATGTCACATTTTTTAAATTTGCTAGTGCTCACTTTGTTTCCCAGGATGTGATCTATTTTGGAGAAGGTTCCGTGAGCAGCTGAGAAAAATGTAAACTCTGCTGTAGTTGGGTAAAATATTCTATATGTATCTAACAGGTCCATTTTATTAATGGTGTTCTTTAATTCTGAGGCATCTTTACTGACCTTTTGTCCAGAAGATTGATCTAATGTTGTGAGAGGGGTGTTGAAGCTCTGAGTATTATTATACTGCAATTTATGTGAGACTGAATGTCACAAAGAGTTTGTTTTATGAAAGTAGCTGCACCTATATATGGGGCATAGATGTTGATTACTGTTATTTCCTCTTGCTGGATTATTTTTTTTACCAGTAAAATATGACCTTCTTTGTTTCTTCTAATAAGTTTGGGTTTGAAGTCTAACTTGTCTGATATCATAGTTGCTGCTGGGTGTTTGTGCATTTGAAGATGTAGGCACCTGTTTTGATATTTTCAGTTTGGCTTTGGCAAGGAAAGCTGTTCATCATTCAACTTGTCCAGAGATTCTGGGCGGGCTGATTGGTGGGATTGATGGGCCAGCATGTAGATGGAGTGTCCGAAATGCATGATTCATAGATCAGCAGGTAAGTGGGCTGGGTAGACTAGGATGTACCTGGTACACTGGGATGGGCCCACGTGCACTGGGATGGGCCTTGAGTCTCAGTCCTAGGGACCATCCTGACACCAGGGTTGCCCTAGAATCCAACTTTGCATGAATGGGCCCAAATCTCGAGTTTGTGGAGATTAAATTATATTCTGGATTTTCAGAGTTATGTCAAGAGCCACAATCTACTGGATCAGGCCTGTACCCACTGAACTTGGAGATAAAAGAACTAGCCTGATGATGGGATAGACTTGGGGAATATTGATCTATGAGGATTATCCTAGAATCTGGAATGACTGAAACTCATCTGGCACTGGAATAAGTCTGGAGCTTGTATCTTTGGGTGCAGACCAGTGTCAGGTTCAACTAAGTAGGGCAGTTTAGACCCCTGGATCTCCCAAAGCAGGTCTGGACTCTGGTCTGCTGAAATGTATGAAGTGTAGCCTGCAGGAGCTAGCCTGAGGTTGTATGTGTTTGGACTCTGTATCCATACGTGTCAAGCTGGTACCTGAGGCAATAGGAAATAGCCTGGAGCAGGGGTCTGTTGGTGCTGATATGTTGCTGGGTGGACCTGGTGATGGGCGTCTGCAGCAAAGTCAGGTGCTCACTTTACTCCCCTTGCCCCATGTAATCTCTCTCTCTCTTCCCTAGGTTTTGGGGAGGAGTGAACTGGATAACATGAAACTGTCCTTTCTATCCTCTTCTTATTTCTGTGTTTCACCCAGGTACTGTAATCTTTCACCTAGATTTTTTAACTCTTTTAAGATATATTTGCGTGTGGATAATCATTCAAACTGATATTTCTGTGATACAGTAAGTAGTGAGAAAGTCCTGTTCCACCATTTTGCTGATGCTATTCTCCTTTGGTTTGTTACTATGGTAAGTTATATCAATTGGTATTAAGTGCTAAACTACTCTTGAAATTCAGGACTATTCTCCAGTTGGTTCCAAGTTATGACTTTTTATATATTGGTAGATTTGATTTGATACCATTACTGGTAAAAAGTTTGGGTTGTATGTTCTTGCAGTTTGAAGATTTGTCATTTTCCCTTCTTATAACCACTTTAGTTTTTATGTCAATGCAATGGATTTTTTTCTGCAAAAGTTTATGTAAAGTTGGTATTCATTATTCCTTAAATGGTTGATAGATTCTTGGGCTCAGTATTTTCTTTAGAGAAAGGTCATTAATTACAACTGAGATTTCTTTAGGATACATTACTATTTATATTATCTATTTTATCTTCAATGAGTTTTTTAAATGTAGGACTTTCAAGAAATTTTTCATTTCATCTAAGTAGTTAAGTATACTAGTATATAGTTAATTATAATATTCATTGTGATTTTACTAATGCATCTAGACCTATAGTGATGTTTTCCATTTCATTCTGATAATGGCAGCATTATAATTTATTTATTTTTATAAATTATTTTT
Source organism: Muscardinus avellanarius (assembly GCF_963383645.1). Lineage (NCBI taxonomy): Eukaryota > Metazoa > Chordata > Mammalia > Rodentia > Gliridae > Muscardinus > Muscardinus avellanarius. The sequence goes on from NC_137786.1 coordinate 157,155,972, forward strand.
TAGCTCAAGATTTATTATTTTTAAAATCTTTTCAGCTGGGTGTGGTGACTCATGCTTGAATCCCAGTGCATGGGAGGCTGAGGAAGAAAGATCAGAGTTCATGACCAGCCTCAGCTACTTAGTGAGGCCCTCCACAACTTAGTGAGACCCTGTTTCATAATAAAGAATAAAAAACTGGGCAGGGGGTGTAGCTTAGAGGTATAATGCCCCTGGATTCAATTCTCAGCATGAAAAAATTAAAAATAAAGACAAAATCTTTTCAAATAACTTGCTTTTGGCTTCATCTCTTTTTATTTTTTTATATTTGCTTTCATTCTTTATTCTTTCTCAAAAGTCTTTGCATAAGAATGTACATTACCAATTTAAGATCATTCATGGTTTCTAATATAAGCATTCAAAGCTATAAACTTCCCTCTAAATACACAACAAACTTTGTTTTAATCTTGAGATTGTTGATTATTTATTCTTAACCATAATTGAAGTTAGAGTATTTTCAAATTAACTTTGCCATTTTTGTTTGACCAATAAGCTATTTAAATGCACGTAATTTCTAGTATTTGAAATTTTTCTCAATAGTTCATTTTTAGATTTTTAGTTCAATTCCACTGGAGAATAAAATCTTTTAATCAATAATATTTCATTACATTTAGAGTTCTGTATAATGTATAGAGATTTTATGTCTCAGACTACAGTTTATTTCAGTGAATGTACCATTTCCACCTTAAAAAAATGTTCATTGTGCTATCACCAGGGGGAGTGTTCCATAGATGTCAATTTAGCTAAAATGAATAAGTTGATGACATTATTCAAACTTTCACATTCTTTTTAATTTTTGTTCATTTATTCCATTAATTACCAAAAAGTGAGTTCTACACTGTGGATTTCTTTCAGTCTATCATTTTTTTTGTTTCAGGTATTTTGAAGCTGTTTTTACATGTGTACAAATTTAGGATTGTTGCATATAAATGATGAATAGATACATTTGTTATTATAAGACATTCTTTTTGATAACTATTTTTTCTTACTGTATCGTCAATTTAGCTAAGGCTAGAAAATATAGTTATTTAAGGTTCCTTATGTTTATGTTTTTTATGTTAAACCTTTTCTATCATTTTAAACTTCTTTGGTTATGAAGTGAGTTTCTTGTAATAATATTTAGTTGGGTTTTGATTTTTTATCCAAATAACAGTCTGCCTTATATGTGGATTATTTACTTTTTATTTTCAATGTAGCTATCAATATGTTTGGACTTATATGTACCATTTTCTATTTTCTATTTGTTCTATTCTGATTTTCATTGAATTTAGTAATTTTTAGGATTCCTTTTCTAATTCTCCTATGACTTCTTAGTCAAATGTCTGTATCTCTTAATTATTCATATATTATTTATATTATTTTAGTGGTTGCTTTAGAGTATGTATATATATATATATATATATATATATATATATATATATATGTATGTATATTCAGAGTCTAACTTTAATAGTATTATAGCATTTCATATAATTTCATATATGGTCTGAAAACCTTGCAATAGTGAATTTCCATTTTTTTCTCTCCCATTCCTTTGTGCTGTTTTTGGTATATGTTTTACTATACACATTTGTTAAATTTAACAATATTTTAGTATCATTTATATTTCAGTGTTAATTTTTTTCTTTTTTGTGGTGCTGAGGATTGAATCCAGAGGCATTCTACCTCCAAGCTATTTCATTTTTTTTATTTTCTAGCAGCATCTCATCAAGTTACGTAAGATCTAACTAAGTTGCTAAGACTGGCTTCAAACCTGTGATGCTCTTGTCTCATCCTCCCAAGAACTGGGATTACAGGCATCCACCACCACACCTAGCTCAATTTTCTTTTAGAGAAGTTAAAAACAAAATTTTAAAGTATATATACATATATACATATGTACATACATGTTTGTGTACATATGACCACATATCTATCATTTCCAGTGATTTTCATTTTTTATAAAGATAAGATTATCATCTAATATTATTTTCTTTCTTCTTGACAACTTATTTTACTGTTTTTACTGAGTATGTCTGCTGGGACTGAATTCTCTTCATTACTGATTAATTTAAAACCAGTCTCCTTTGTTTATCTCTATGCAACATTCTTTTTTATGGAGAATGTGTGGATGCTTTTAACATTTAAAAAAGCACTGTCAACTTGATTTATTTTATGATATGATACTATAAAATACCAATAAAAGTATATATATATATATATATATATATATATTTAATTTATTTTTTTTATTGGTTCATTATATTCATACAACTTATTGGGGTAAAAAAAACTTGTGTGTATAAACATGTACTCATCGCTGATTTAACCCCTACCCAAATACCACCCCATTCCCTCCCTGTCCCTCCCTTCCTTGCTTGGCTTAGTGATTGACTTTGATATGTTTAAGTACATTGTGTGCTTTAGAGATTTTTCTCTTCCCCCTACTTTCTCTTCCTTTAGGTTATCTTGTTTGCTCCTCTTTTCTCCCTAACTCTCACATATTAGGGAAAGCATCTGATTTCTTATTTTTTGTGACTGACTAATCTCACTTAGCATAATGTCCTCCAGTTCCATCCATTTCCCTGGAAATGACGTAATTGAGTTTTTTTTTATGGCTGAGTAAAATTCCATTGTGTACATATCCCACAGTTTTGTAATCCATTGATCTGTTGATGGACATCTTGGCTGGTTCCATAGTTTGGCTATGGTGAATTGTGCAGCTATGAACATAGATACACATGCATTAGTTTGGTAGTTTGGTTTCTTTTCTTTTGGGTAGATACCCAACAGTGGTATTGCTGGATCAAATGGTAGGTGTGTTCCCATTCTTCTGAGGATTCTCCATACTGTTTTCCAAAGTGGTTGCACTAATTTGCAATCCCACCAACAATGTCTTAGAGTTCCCACTTCTCCACATCCTCGCCAGCATCTGTTGTTGTTTGTGTTTTGAATGATTGCCATTCTAGTTGGAGTTAGGTGAAATCTCAGGGTAGTTTTGATTTGCATCTCTCTGATTGCCAGTGATGTTGAGCATTTTTTCATGCATTTATTGGCCATTTGAATTTCTTCTTTTGTGAAGTGTCTATCTAGTTCATTTGCCCATTTTGTTATTGGATGCTTTGTTTTTTTAGTGTTGAGTTTCTTGAGTTCTCTGTATATTCTAGATATTAGTCCTCTATCGGAGGGGTAGGTGGCAAAAATCTTCTCCCATTCTGTTGGCTCTCGATTGAGGTTCTTGATAGTTTCCTTTGCTGAACAGAAGCTCTTCAGTTTCATGCACTCCCATGTATTGATTCTCCTTTTAATTTGTTGTGCCTTTGGGGTCTTATTGAGGAAATGTTTGTCTGTGCCTATGTGTTGTAGTGTTGGACCTATGCCCTCTTCAAGGAGCTTCAAAGTCTCTGGTTTAATTTCCAAGTCTTTGATCCATCGTGAGTTGACTTTTGTACAGGGTGAAAAAGTGGGATTAACATCCAATTTTCTGCATATGGTTAACCAGTTTTGCCAACACCATTTGTTGAAGAGGCTATCTTTTTTCCAGTGTATGTTTTTGGCCCCTTTGTCAAAAATCAATTGGCTGAAAGTGTGTGAACTTGTTTCTGGGTCTTCTATTCTGCTCCATTGGTCTATATATCTGTTCTTTTGCCAGTACCATGCTGTTTTTATTACAATGGCTTTGTAGTATAGTTTAAAGTCAGGTATTGTGATTCCTCCTGCGTGGTTTTTGTTACTGAGAACTACCTTGGCTATTCTGGGCTTTTTGTTATTCCAGATAAATTTAAGGACTGATTTTTCTATGTCTGTGAGGAATGATCTTGGTAGTTTAATGGACATTGCATTAAATCTGTAGATCACTTTTGGGAGGATGGCCATTTTAATGATATTTATTCTGCCAATCCATGAACATGGAAGATCTTTCCATCTTCTAAGATCTTCTTCGATTTCTTTTTTCAGTGTTTTATAATTTTCTTTGTAGAGATCTTTTACCTCCTTGGTCAAATTTATTCCTAGGTATTTTATTTTTTTGTGGGAGATCCCGAGTGGAAGTGTTTTCTGAATTTCTTTTTCAGTGGATTTATGGTTGGTGTACAGGAAAGCTTCTGATTTTTTAAGATTGATTTTGTATCCAGATACTTTGCTGAATTTGTTGATCAGTTCTATAAGCCTTTTGGTTGAGTTTGTTGGGTTTTCTAAATATAGTATCATGTCATCAGCAAATAGTGAAAGCTTAAGTTCTTCTTTTCCTATTTGTACTCCTTTGATTTCCTTTTCTTGCCTTATTGCTCTGGCTAGAGTCTCTAGTACTATATTGAAGAGAAGTGGTGATAGTGGACATCCTTGTCTCGTTCCAGTTTTTAGGGGGAATTCTTGAAGTTTTTCCCCATTTAATATGATGCTGGCAGTGGGCTTGTTGTAGATTGCCTTAATAATGTTGAGATATGTTCCTTCTATTCCAATTCTCTGCAGTGTTTTTATCATAAATGAATGTTGAATTTTATCAAATGCTTTTTCAGCATCTATTGAGATGATCATGTGGTTTTTGTCTTTGATTCTGTTTATATGATGAATTACATGGATTGATTTTCATATATTGAACCAGCCTTGCGTCCCTGGGATGAACCCTACCTGGTCGTGATGAATGATTTTCTTGATGTGGTTTTGAATACGTGTTGCTAGTATTTTGTTTAATAGTTTTGCATCCAAGTTCATCAGAGATATAGGTCTGTAGTTTTCCTTCCTTGAACTGTCTTTATTCGGTTTGGGTATTAGTGTGATGTTGGCTTCATAGAATGTATTTGGGAGAGTCCCGTTTTTTTTTTATTTCCCAAAATAGTTTGAGTAGTATTGGGATTAGCTCTTCTGTAAAGGTTTTATAGAATTCACTTGAAAAACCATCTGGTCCTGGGCTTTTCTTTGATGGTAAGCTCTTTATTGCTGTTTCAATCTCTTTGATTGTTATTGGTTGGTTTAAGTGTTCTATATCTTCTTGACTCAGTTTAGGAAGGTTGTATTTATCTAGGAAGTTGTCGATTTCCTCCAGATTTTCCATTTTGTTGGAGTATAGTTTTTCAAAGTAGTTTCTGATAATCCTCTGGATTTCTACACTGTCAGTAGTAATGTCTCCTTTTTCATCCCTTATCCTCATAATTTGGGTTGATTCTCTCTTTTTTTTAGTTAGGTTGGCCAGTGGTTTATCAATCTTGTTAATCTTTTCAAGAAACCAGCTTTTGGTTTTGTTGATTTTCTGTATTGTTTTTTTATTCTCTATTTCATTAATTTCTGCTCTAATTTTAATAATTTCCCATCTTCTGCTGGCTTTGGGGTTCAATTTTTCCTGCTTTTCAAGGGCTTTGAGGTGTGTTGTAAGGCTATTTATTTGAAGATTTTCTGTTTTTCTTATGTGAGCACTCAGTGCTATAAATTTTCCTCTTAATACTGCCTTCAAAGTGTCCCAGAGGTTTTGATATGTTGTTTCTTTATTTTCATTTGTTTCTAGAAATTTCTTGATTTCACCTCTTACATCTTCTATGACCCATTCTTCATTCAGAAGTGTGGTGTTCAGCCTCCACATGTTTATGTTGTTTCTTTGGGTCTTCTTATAGTTGATTTCTAGTTTCATTCCATTATGGTCTGAAATGACACAGGGAAGTATGTAACATTTTTTAAATTTGCTAGTGCTCATTTTGTGTCCCAGGATGTGATCTATTTTGGAGAAGGTTCCGTGAGCAGCTGAGAAAAATGTGAACTCTGCTGTAGTTGGGTGAAATATTCTATATGTGTCCAACAGGTCCATTTGGTTAATGGTGTTCTTTAGTTCTGAGACATCTTTATTGACCCTTTGTCTGGAAGATCGGTCTAGTATTGTGAGAGGTGTGTTGAAGTCTCCCAGTATTATTGTGTTGGGATTTATGTGTGACTTCATGTCACAAAGAGTTTGATTTATGAAAGTAGCTGCCCCTATGTTTGGGGAATAGATGTTGATTATTGTTATTTCCTCTTGCTGGACTATTCCTTTTACCAGTAAAATGTGACCTTCTTTGTCTCTTCTAATAAGTTTGGGTTTGAAGTCTAACTTGTCTGATATCATAGTTGCTACTCCTGCTTGCTACTCCTGCTTATCCATTAGAATGGATAACCTTGCTCCAGCCCTTTACCTTGAGTTTGTTCCTATCTTTACTTGTAAGGTGTATTTCTTGTAAGCAGCAGATGGATGGATTCTGGCTTTTAATCCATTTTGCCACTTTATGTCTTTTTATTGGGGAGTTGAGGCCATTTACATTCAGTGTGATTATAGAGAGATAATTTTTAATTCCCAACATGTTAAGATCTTATTTCTGTTTGAGATACTGTTTATTCTTCTTTGCTTAGTTGTCTGCTGGATGGGAATTCTTTTTTTTTTTTTTGGTTCTGGTGTGTATTACCCATTTCCTCTTTGCAGTTAATCTCCTTGAGTTCTTTCTCTAGCGCTGGTTTTGAAGACATAAATTCCTTCAGTTGCTGTTTGTCATGGAAGCTTCTTATTTCCCCATCTAATTTGATGGATAGTTTTGCTGGGTAGGAAATTTTTGGCTGGAAGTTGTTTTCTTTCAGAGTTTGGAATTTGTTACTCCATGCCCTTCTGGCTTTCATAACTTGGTTTGGGAAGTCTGGAGTGATTCTAATTGGTTTGCCTCTGTATGTCACGTGGCCTTTTGTTTCTGTTGCCTTTAAGATTCTCTCCTTGGCTTCCACATTAGTCATTTTGACAATTATGTGGCGTGGGGATCCTCTTCTTTGATCCTGTCTAATGGGAGATCTATAAGTTTCCTGGACCTGTGTATCAACCTCTTGCTCTATGTTTGGAAAATTTTCTGCTATTACTTCCTTGAAGAGATTGTTGATCCCTTTGGTTTCACCTTCTTTTCCCTCCTCTATTCCAATTATTCTTAGGTTAGCTCTCTTGAAATGGGCCCATATTTCTTCAATGTCAGATTCCTGCTGTTGGGTTTTTTTTTTCTAAATTAGAAACTATGCGTTCATTTTTGAAATGGTCATCTTCAAGAAGCGAGATTCTATTCTCCATGTGGTCTAATCTGTTGTTTATACTTTGAATTGAAGCCTTCACTTCATTAATTGCATCCTTTATCTCTTTTTGACTTTCTCTAAATTCTTTTCGAAAGTCCTCTATTATTTCTAGAGTTATTTTCCTAATTTGATCTTCTAGAGATCTTTGGATTTCTGTGTTATCAGATTCTGATGTTGTGGGGTTGTGGGCATTCACTGCTCCATTGTTATTTCTCTTTCCCATGATTTTGGAAGTTTGTGCCTTCTCTGGGTTCTTCCCTGAGTCACTACGAGTTCACTTAAGATGTTCTGGATCTCGAGTCTGTGGTATCTCAGTCACCACTACTCCTTTACTGAGTGGTATCACAAAGTCTCAGACCCAGGGAGTCAATTGAGGCTGCTTAGACCGTGGGGGGTGCCAAGTTGGGTATTCTCTAGCGGGGAGTTGTGACTATGGTATGATATCTCTGCCACTGCCACTCCCCCACTGAGCTGCACTGCTAAAATCTCCGACCCAGGGAGACTATCTGCGCAAGTCCCTGGGAGTGCAGTACTGGGATTTCTCCCCTTGGGGCCACAATTTGACTCACGTTTGTTGAGTGCACTGATGGAGCTGTGGTGAACTCGGTGGATTCGCTGCTGCCGCCACTGGCAATATGGCACCACTGCCACGCCCTCGGCCGTGATGTGGCCTATTTCTTCTCTGGTTTTGAGCTCCGCTGAGTCCCTGCCAGGTGTGCTGTGCCCAGCCCTTGGGAACTTAAGACGCTCCTTGCACCGGAGAAACTGCTGACTGCCGCCAGGCTGTTCAGCAGCGGCTTACTTTGGCTCGCTGTCCACCCCTCCTCTCAGGCGTCTGGTGGCTGGTTGTGTGGGTTGGTCTAGGGCCATCTGCTGAATTCGCCGCTGCCGCCAGCAGTAAGACGCTGCTTCTGCATCCTAGGCCGTGAGGCCAGAGTACCTCCTCTCTGGATTTGAGCTCTGTTTTGAGTCTCCCTCCTCTCTGGAGCCTGGTGCTGCTAGGGGAGATGTAAGCTGCGCCGCTCTGGCTGCTCTGCGCTGTGGCTCAGACTGCTCCACACCACGGGTCTGGCCGCTCTGGCCTCTCTGGCTGCTCTGCACCGCAGATCCGGCTGCTCCGCACTGCGGGTCTGGCCACTCTGGCTGCTCCGGCGGTTCCGCAAAGCGGTTCTGGCTGCTCCGGCTGTTCTGGCCGCTCCTCTCCGGCTGCTCTGGCCGCTCCTCTCTGGCTGGTCTGGCCGCTCCGCTCGGGTGCTCCGGCCTCCCCGCTTCGCGCCGCGGCTCTGACTTCTCTGCGCTGCGGCTCTGGCCGCTCCGGCTCCTCCGGGCGCGGAACGCGCCGTGGCAGGCGCGGCCCTTCGGGCTGGTTTTTTTCTGGTGTCTTGTTTTTCCAGCCCTTTTTCTCTGTCCCTTGTATTTACCGTTTTTATTTCTTTGCTGGTGGTGTTTTCTGGCTCTGAAAGGCGCTGGTTTTGTGGTAATAGAGTTTGATTGTTAGCGGGACTTGTAAGTGCCGCTTTCCTCGGTCGCTATCTTACCGGAAGTCCCTGTGCCAAAAGGCGGAGTGGAGCGGTGCTGGCCAGTGCCAGTGGCTGTGGGCCTGGGCGGGGTTTTCCCAATAAAAGTATATTAAAATAAAATAAAAAATTAATCACCTTTTTGGTAGTCTTATCATATGCATTGGTATAGTTTTTATGTTTCATTATTCTTATTGGGGTTCACTGAAGCATTGAATTTCTTGGATCTAAGGAATTATAGTTTTCACTGAATTTGGAATGGTTTTGAGCACTAGTACGTCAGATATATTTTCTAATCAGGTATCATGTGTGTTTGATATTGTTTGATGGATTTCTGATTATTTTCTTTCTGTACTTTAATTTGGATACCTTTTGCCATGTTCTCAAGTTTGCCGACCATTTCTTCTTTATTAGTGTTTAAGTTTCAGTTAATCTCTCCCAATATATTCTTCAGTATAGCTATTTATAAAAGTTTCACTTGGATCCTGTTTTATATCCTCCATTTATCTCTTCATTATATTCATGTTTTCCTCTATTTGAATAAATGGAGTTTGCTTATAAAGCTCCTTTTATGTTCTTTTCTGCCATGTCCATCACATCTGTCTTTTTGTTTCTGCTTCTATTGGGTGGCTCTTTTACTAGTTATATATTATTTATTTCTGCCATTTTATAAGATTACTATGTTTTTATTGGGATGGTAGATATAATTTTTACATTGATTGTATTTTTTTCCTTTTGTATTTCCTTTTGTCACCCAGTTAAGTTACTGGAAATCAATTTAATTCTTTAGAGACATGGTTTTAAGATTTTTTTTTTTTTTTTGGTGGTACTGGGGTTCCTGGAAGCCCTTCTACCTCCGGGCTACACTCCCAGACCTATCTTTACATTTTTATTTGGAAACAGGGTCTCCTAAGCCAGCGCGCGCGGCTGGCTTCGAACCTGCGCGATCCTCCTGTCTCTGCCTCCCAAGCGCGGGGATTACAAGCGTGCGCCACCACGCCCGGCTGGTTTTAAGATTTTTTAATCATCACTTCAGAACAGGCTTTAATCTGGGATAATTTAACTACAGTGGTATTCTGAGAACTCTACTCAATAGCCAACATATTATGATATATTTTCATTCTGGCTTGTAGAAACACAAACTATTCCCAACTTGTAGGAGAAGTGCTCAGCCTCCTCCTTTCTGGTGACTCTTCTCTAGCGTTTGTGGGGGTCTTTCCCATGTTTATAGAAATAAGTACTCAACTAAAGACTCACACTATCTTTCTGCAGATCCCCAGATCTCTATGTTGCATATGACTGACTTATGAATATCTGTTTTATAATTGCTACCTTAGCCCCCATTCAAGGTTATTTAATCCTAAAAGTCCCAAATGGATCTTTGATATTCATTCATTCCTTTATTGTTTAGGCATCATCAATGTGTTATGTGCTGGGAGCTATGTGAGGCGTTGGGGAAACAGAATGAGTGAGACATAGTCATTATTCTGATGAGGTACCTGAGCATGTGGGAAACAAAGTTTTAAAAATAATTATTGGACCATATGGCTGCAATGTGTACCATCAGCTTTTATGTGAGGATGAATGATGTGTCATGGGAAACCAGAGGAGGAGGATGGAATTAACCCTAAATTGGTTGGATTATGATCAGGGATCAGTTGATAAGGAAGTTGATAAGGAAGATTTCACATAGGAGATGACTTATCCATGACATAATCCAGAAGTCTCTGCCCCACAATAACTAGTAAGCAAAAATCAATTTTCTGGCCTAGTACTTAATACTCTGTTGGAATTCTTAGTGAATTTAAACCTTAACACAACTCATACAAGAATAATGTAAGGACCTAGTTTCACTACATACTTAAATGGAGAACAAAACAGTTGAAAGGTAAATTGCTATGCCAAATTTCAAAACAAGTTTTTAATGGTATCTAATAACTTTTTTACCCACCACTTGTATGGTCATTCCATTTAATCTTTACCATAGCTCTAGGAGATAGTCCCATGATTCTCAGTTCTCCTTTGTAGGTGAATAAACTGAGGGACAGAAAGGCTAATTTTATGAACCATGCAAATACTTTGTAGTAGAGTCATGGTTCAAGCTGGGGATACTGGACAGCAAAGTTGTGGTCCTGTCCACTATAATAGCTGTTTTTGCTCTCCAGATTCAATAATGTCACATCTCTCTCTCTCTCAAAAATCTGATAACTCTTCAAAATAATGAACACAGATTTCAAATAATTATCCATATAAAGACCACAGTCAATGGGGAGATTCACTAATACAGAGAGCCAAAATTCGTTATCCATTGATGCTTTATGAACTGGAATTTTTCTTAGAAACATCCACAGTAAAACAGCTACCCTTGCTGGGCATGGTGGCTTATGCTTGTAATCCCAGCATTTGGGAGGCTAAGACAGGAAGATTGCGCAGGTTTGAAGCCAGACTCAGCTACTTAGAGAGGCCCTTTGCAAATCATGAGACCCTGTTTCAAAATAAAGAATAAAAATAGGGCTAGGGGTGTAGTTCTGAGGTAGAATGCCCCTGGGTTCCACCTCCAGTACCGCAAGAAAAAAAAAAAGAAAAAGAAAAGAGCTACCCATAAGACAAGTGAGGAATCAAAGCAATAAAATGGGATATATATGAGATACTATTTTCCACATATCAAATTGATAAAGATTAAAACATGCTGATAACTAGTGTTGAAAGTATAAAAGGGTGCAGGGAGTGATTTTGTGTGTGTGTGCGTGTGTGTGTGTGTGTGTGTGTGTGTGTGTGTGTACTTGATGATTTTGAAGGCTAATTTGGAAAGTACAATAAAATGATAATTTTATCTTATTTTTTAAAGTTGTAATTTATCTACCAGGTATATATTCTAAAAGAATCATAAATTATAAATTTCATGATAGTGTTAGTTAAAAGTGAGCAGTTATAATTGCAAAATGCAAAAACTAAAGAATTGTTTTAACTACGTATATTACTTCTACTTGATAAAGACTGTGTAGTAGAAATACACTATAAAGCAATATGTAAATAGGGTATAATTTCAATTTCATGCAGACATGTACATACAAGTGCCTATCAATGGCTCATACAACTGTGTATTATTCTACATAGTTGTTTTATTTTAAAAACTGTGACCATAAATGTGAATTCTTTTTACAGTAAGAAACATATGCAAATACAAAAAAATACAGTGTCTAAAATCAGACTTGAATGTTTTTGAATGTAGGAAGTTATGACATTCAAGAAAAAGCAAGAGGGTTGCCAAGCATGGTGGCACATGCCTGTAATCCTAGTACTTGGAAAGCTGAGACAGGAGGATCACAGGTTTAAAGACAGTCTTCGTGACTTAGCAAGACCTTGTTAAAAATAAAATAGGACTGAGGGTGTAGCTCAAAGGTAGAATCCCCTGGGATCAATTGCCAGCACAACATACAAAAGCAAAGTGAGAATTATGCTCAATTTTATCAATTCATAAGATTACCTGGTTAAGTCAGACACTATATTCCTCCTATCTTAAAAAC